>NC_080029.1:31952500-32577500 GCF_030020395.1 Manis pentadactyla
AGACAGGAGAGAGCTCTCTCTCTCTTTCTGCTTTCTGCCATGTAAGGATACAAGAAGATAGCCATCTGCAAACCAGGAAGTAGGTCCTCACCAGACACCAGATCCACCAGCACCTTGATCGTACCCTTCCCAGCCTCCAAAACTATGAGAAATAAATGTTCAAGCTATGTATAGTATGGTATATAGCATGTTATAGCAGCCCAAACTGACTATACTACATTAAGGGATATAATAGGGTACTTAATAAATTATTATCTCTAAGAGTCTGTCCAAGGCAAAACAACAGTCCACATTGTGCCTCACTCTTTAAAAAAGTTGAGGCTCAGAGAGGCTAAAAAACTTGATTAAAATCATACAGCCTGGCTGAGTCAACATCTAAACAGTCAGTTAGTCTGACTCTTAAGCCTACATTTCTCACCACCATGTCCACCACCCCACTCTCAAGGGGCAGGTGCATGTTCTCCAACTTGGCTGCTTTCTTTACTGGGTACTATAATAAAGTTGGATTTAAGACCCTTGATCCTTTGCAGGGTAGGACTCCCAAACTGAAGGACATCAGTACTTAGCCTGTGTGAAACCCATCTCCTGAAGTGTCCAAGGCACTCAAAAACAAGAGGGGACAGATAACTGACCAGCCAGTGGTGCCCCATTGATTGCCAAGCTGGTTTTGCTGATCTGGGTGGCTACATCACAGTTCTATTCCAGAGGCCTCTTCCCATGCCCTCTCCTTCTAAGGCCTTCCCAGATGAGAATCATTCTGTAGTCAAGGATGGAACACTTTGTGAACTTCCCCCTAAAAAAGTACAGATACTCCACACATTTCCTTACTGATTCTGACCACACCTGTAGGTTGAGGTTTATCAAAATGAATGGTAACTATTTTATCACTGCTTATTAACAATGCATTAGTCTAGGTACTTAGCATATAGTTTTTCCAGTTCTTCTGTCAACAACCCTGGAAGGCTATTATTATCCCTACTTATTACAAAAATGTTTTCATAGCCAGCATTATTCATCTGTGAGGTTGGCAATTTAATGAGATTCTATGCAAAGAGGAAAAAAACAAAGTTGGGAGAGGTTGGCTTGCCCACCCCACTCATCTCCATTTGAATCCACATCTCACCAGATACTCTACTGGGTATGGAAATATGATGCATGGGATCCACTTCAGGATCAGAGAGCACCAGGTCTAAAACCCAGCCCCACCGCTTACTGGCCAACTGACCATTGCTCCTTTTCTCTATTGAGAGCAATTCTCCATGGCATTTCTAATATGCTGTAAAAAAGGCTTTTATTCTGAACCATTTTTCAAGGATGTTTGTATAGCAAACATCCTTATGAAATAGAGTCTCCATCCAGGTCAGAGGGTAGATTTGTTTTCTGTTCAGGATAATAAAGATATTGCCTCCCTCTGGGGCAAATGTTGAACAGGTTTGCCAGGAGTCCTCATTGAAAGATTAAGATTTACTAAGCTTTGGATCATTTAGCTGACACAAAACCATTATATGTACAATCTCTATCTGGGCCCACCTCTCCTTTGTGCCATGGAACTTGGGGAGCAAGGAGAGCCAGCAGAAACATGAACCTCATCTGTTGTACCCTGAGTAACAG
Organism: Manis pentadactyla; assembly: GCF_030020395.1. Lineage (NCBI taxonomy): Eukaryota > Metazoa > Chordata > Mammalia > Pholidota > Manidae > Manis > Manis pentadactyla. Next base: position 31,954,112 of record NC_080029.1, read on the forward strand.
AGTCCTTTGTTTCTGACCCAGGAGTGTCTTATCTTCTGTTAACATCTATGAAACTGTGGCAGGCTAACATGATATCATGCAAGCAGGGTAAAATCTCAAACCCTTCACAATTCTTAACACTCTCATTCAAATGTCAAAAAAGTAACAATTCTTAACACTCTCATTCAAATGTCAAAAAAGTAACTCTCACTTTCTCACCTCCCATTAATCTCAACCTTCTATGGTTTGGCATCAGACCCCCACCACAATACTGAAGCCGTTTTTGCCCTGGGCACCAAAGACCCTCCCACTGACCATTTCAGTGGGTATTCGATTCCAGGTGAAATTTTTCTGGACCTCTGCAGCCTTATCACTAGGGCACTCTCTCCTGAAGTGCTCTTTTGCTAGCTTCCAGAAGACCATGCTTTCCTGCCTGTCCTTACTGGTCCCCTTCATGGATATGCATATATCCGTTTCCCATAGCAACCCCATCAATGCCCTTCTGCCGCTCGAGTCACTCTGCCTGCCCTTCCTGGGTGATCTCACTCATGCTGTTGGTTTTAGGAACCTCGTATATGGTGATGATACCCTAAACTAGCTCCAGTCCAGACCTCTGACATAACTTACCCAGCCATCTGCTGAGCAGTTCCACCTCAAGCTCCAGAAAGGAACCCATCCTTCCCTGGCCCTCCACACCACCTAATCCTGCCTCTTGGATCCATGCTCTCCATGCGTGTCACCCCCAGCCACCTCACTGCTCCAGGACGCCGTCCTTCGCCCTTCACTGCTTCTCACACCCCAGAACCAAGCTGTTTTTACTCTCTATTTCAGGAATGTGTACTCCCACTGCCCACGTCTTCTACTGTTGTTCCCCCTTAGGCCTCAATTCTTGGGTAACTGCAGTATCCAGCTAACTGAGCTTCCTGCCTCCTCTCACCCTCCTAAAGCCCTCATTCCATTGCTGCCAGACTTATGTTCCTAAAATATATACATCAAATCATGTCATTTTCCTGCTTTAAACCCTTCATTTGCTCCTTACTGCCTATCTGACAATGTCAAGGTTATTAACAATCCCACCCCTCCCACCCACGCAACTGCCTTTCCTCAAAAACTCCTCCCGTTTGCTATGGCCACTACCACTCAAAAAAGGAGAGGAAAAAAAAAAAGGGTGAGAGGACGTGGCTCAAAATAAACGGCACTAACTGGTTTTAATTTGTATTCTCTGGAACCAGGAATTCCCAACATGTTGTATTAAACACTAGCCTACATCTTCTACCTGCTTCAGGCCTATCTAAATGTTCTTACTTTTTCTTAAAAAATAAAAAGTATAATTTGGATCAGGAGCCATCTTTCTACTGTCAATTTGTTTGCTTCTCGGAGCTCCCGTGAGAAGTAAGCCAAGTGATTCCTTCATTCATTCTACCCAGTTAAGGAGCTGAAAGAACACCGTTTCCTGGTGAACGTATACATACGGACGTGTGTGTATATAGACATACCTTTTTCCTCTCTTTTGCTACAAGCGAACAAATCAACACCCTGGAGTGTCCACCAGGAGGCGCTGGGGGCATGGAAAGACCTGCGGTACCTTCGTGGTGGGAGACGCGGCGATGGATGCAGCAGCGATGGAACCCGGCCTCTTTTTTTAAGAATCAGTGTGAGGGAAGGGAACAGATCTGCGTTATTTTAGGGAGACCTTGTCGCACTCCCGCTCCCGCGTGTAGGTAGCGTCTGAGTTGTGTGTGGGCCCCATGGGGAGACGCTGGCGGTGGCAGCTGGGGCTCCTACCGCGGCTGCAGCCGGCAGTAATCCGACCCAGCCTGCGCGAGGACTGAAGAGGCGCACGGAGAGCCTCGAGCTGCGAACAAAAGCCCTCGGCGCGGGGCCGGAGACCGGGACATAAGGTAAGTGAACTGGATCCGGGATGGGGCACTGGCACCGCCGAGCTAGCTGAGCCCCAGAAGCCCACCTCGCTAGGATGCGGTGGGGATACCGAGAAGGCATCTGGGGGCAGGTGTCCGATCCTAGACAAGGGTTGGATGGTGCCTTTAGCACATTCAGACTTAAAGGGAAAGGCGGCATCCGGGAGGATCCAGGCGCCTTCTCCATCCCCAGCAAACACCCAGTGGGAAGGAGGAGGGAAGGCGGGCACTGCTGCTAGGAAGCCCTGCCCAAGAGGCAGGAGCAAGAATTGATCACCCCTCCCCGAGAGGCCTTTTGGAATTGAGGCATTTCTTTCAGTCCTTCCATTCCCCCTGGGCTCTGGGCCTGGGTCTCCTTTGGCAAGGGGAAATCATATGTCATATAAGTCACCGGGCCTCTGAGCTGAATCTCAAACTTCTTTAGGCAAATGGGGCCCTTGCCGCAATGTACTTTGGCGATACACAGGCCTCTTGCTTTTTTGTTCCTGCATTCCGGATCGCCCGCCTAAGCTACAAACAAATAACGCTAATCCTCCCGGGATCCCTGGCAGGCTACTGCCTGCACCGCGATCTTTTCATTTTAACTTGCAGCAGGAAGGAGCTGCATCTAGTGGACCAGACGCCCTGGGGAGCTTGGCCACTGGCCTCCGCCCTGTACTCCGGAGCTGAGCAGATTGAAGCTGCTCCCTATTTACCAGTACCCGCCCCCAACCCCCGCCTGCGTTTTCAGGGCATCGGTATTACAATTTGCGTTCCGCCAGGCTTCTGAGCCTAATCCCAAAAGGATTAAGTTGGAAAAGGGTGAATAGGAATGGGGAGGAGGAAACTGCCCTCAGATGCATTCCTTGATGTTCCTCCGTTGTCATCCGCGCAGACTCCACAAAGGAACAGCTCAGCCATGGTGGACCCCGTGCCTGAAGAAGAGAAGGCGGGAGCCGAGCCTGGAGGTCCGGGAGGGAACGGAGCCTCCGCGCTAGTGCCCGCTGACGCCCAGGGCGCCCAGCAGCCGGCTGCCGCTTCGCCTTCGGCTTCGGCCTCTGCGGCGGTGCCCCACAAGGCTGAAGTCCCGTGCGCAACAGAAGGTGGACGGCGGGAGCAGTCTCCATTGCTGCACCTCGACCTCTTCAACTTCGACTGTCCAGAGGCGGAGGGCAGCCGCTACGTGCTGACAAGTCCCCGCTCGCTAGAGGCTTGCGCTCGCTGCGCCGTCAAGCCAGTGGAGCTGCTGCCACGGGCCCTGGCAGACCTGGTTCGCGAGGCCCCCGGCCGCTCCATGCGAGTGGCTACCGGCCTGTATGAGGCCTACGAGGCGGAGCGGCGAGCCAAACTGCAGCAGTGCCGGGCTGAGCGCGAGCGCATCGTGCGCGAGGAGAAGCGGCGTCTCTTCACGCCGATGGGCCCAGCGGCTGCAGTGGCCGCGGCCTCCGCCCCCAGCGCGGGCAGCTGCAGCAGCGCCAGCCTTCCGGCCTCACCCGCGCCGCGTGCGGCCCGCAAGGCCGCCTCCAGTCCGTCCCCGGCCCGGACTCAACCTCCGCCCGCGGGTTCGCGGGCGGGAAGAAAGAGCCATTCGCTAGATTCGCTGTCCCGCCGGCGCGAGGGCGCCCTCAGCTCTGAGTCCGGCGCTTCGTCTTCGTCCTACAGCGGAGAGAGTCTGCGGGATCTTTGCTGGCCGCCGCGGGCCTCGGCCAGAAACAGCTGCCCGGCGGGGTCGGCCTCCCCCGCGTCCAACCCTCTGGGCCGCCCGGGCGCCCTCGCCCTGATTCCACTCACCGGCCGCAGCTTTAGCCTCGGCGACCTGAGCCACTCCCCGCAGACTGCTCAGCACGTGGAGCGCATCGTGCGTCAAGTGCGCGCCGAGCGGGGCCTGCGCAGGGTACCCGAGCGCGACCGAAAGATCGCGGCGCTCATGCTGGCGCGGCACCAGGAGGAGCGCCTGTTGCTGGAGCAGCGCGCCGCGGCCCACGGCCAGTGGGAGCAGCAGCGTGTGCGCGCCGAACAGCGGCGGGAGCGCGAGGAGCGCGAGAAGCAGCGCGCCCTGGAGCAGGGTCGCCGGGCCTGGGCTGCGCAGGTGGAGGAGCGGCGCGGCCGCCGGGGCCGCGAGGAGCGGGAGGCGGCGCGGCGGCGGCAGCGGCAGTGCGAGCGCAGCGAGGAGCGGCGGCGGGAGCTGGCCGAGCACCAGGGCCTGCTGCGGCGGGAGCGGGCGGAGCGCGCGGCCCGGGAGGACCGGCTGCGCAAGCTGCACCAGGAGCAGAACCTGAAGCAGCGCGAGGAGGGCCTGCAGGAAGGGCGCGAGCGGGCCGAGCAGGTCTGCAGGGAGCGCTCCCAGCGCGCGGTCCGCACCAAGCAGTGTCAGGACGGCCAGCTGCAGCGAGAGAAGCGGGAGCTGAGCCGGGCCGAGCGGGCACGTCACGAGGCGCTGCTGCAAGGCCGGGCCCGGCAGGAGCATGAGGATCGGGAGGGCCTGCGGAGCTCCCTGGAGGCCAGCTTGGGCCGCGCGCAGGAGAACTATGAGCATTTGGTGGAGCAGCGCACCCGGGAGCTGCACGAGCGGGCCCGGCGGGAAGAGCTGCAGGGTCGGCGCGCCAAGGAGGCAGCAGAGCGCAAAGAGCGCGAGCATCAGGCGCACCTGGAGGCGCTGGCCCGGGCAGGGGAGCTGCGACTGCAGCACGCAGCGCAGGCCGCCGAGGAGGCGGTGCAGCAGAAAGCGCGGCGCGTGGGCCAGAGCCGGTTGGAGAAGGAACGGGCCCAACGAGCCAACAAGGAGAAAGTGGAGAGGGACGAAGACTGCCGCCGGCGGGAGCTCCTTCAAGCCATCGGGCGCAAACTGGAGCGCAGCGAACAACTGTCGCGCGAGCGGCGTAGCGCGCTAGAGAGCGCCCGTTCCACAGCCCGGGCCTCCTTCCACGTGCGCGAGAAGGTGCGCGAGGAAACCAACACGCGCTCCTTCGACCGCATGGTGCGGGAAGCCCAGCTGCGCGCCAGCCTGGACCGCAAATGACCGCCTCTCTGAGCCGGTCAGTTAGCCACGCGCAGCCCTGTGGAGCCTCCCTTGGCCACTTTGACCCGACTGTGGGAATCTCCTGCCAGGGCACAGCATCTTGGCCTCCCCAGGCTTCTGTCCAGTGAGGCAATGAGACAGAATGGACATGTGAAAACTCAGCCACTTTGTTTTTAAAGTCTGCCTTCGTTTGGAAATGACAGGACAATCGTGATCATATCTGCCCTTGGTTCCCACACCAACCCGTGCCAAGCTTCCCTGTGTGTCCTGGGGTTGGAACAGAAAAGAGCTGGGAGAAAGGGGCTGGGTCAGGACTAGGGAAGGGACCCCAAGGAGAGCGTGCAGAGGTGGTTGTCCCCTCTGCAACCATCACCCCAGCACCTTTCGCATATTGGTGTCTGAGGCGACTGAGGTCACTGTAGCTGAAGAGGCAGCTCCTTGGCTCACCTCCGTTTTTTAAGTATGGCACGTTGCACAAAGCCTGGAGGCCTCGCAGAAAACCACAGCTCTTCAGAGATGTTAGGCTGCACTCAGGTGGCCCAAAAAGCTATTGATTTTTGTATGGTTGACTTTTAATCTGCCACTTGAGCAAATTCTGGTCTTAGTTCTGATGGTTTCTCAGTTGATTCCCCTAGTTTCTCCAGTTAGACAATCATGCAAATAATGGGCAAGTTGTGTCTGTTTTCCTCTCTCCTAATTCTCCCAAGTGACACAAAAAATCGGTGGGTTTGGTGATGCTATTTAGCTTTATTGGAAGCCCCCAGCCTCTGAGGGAGGTGAATTCCATAGGCAGCAGTGTACCCCCCTCCCTCCGATTACATTTGCAGGGTAATTTCTGGAGAGGCGGTGTTTGATGGCCACCTCCTTGTGTGGAGCCCATTCCTCAAAGACAATAGTCAGGCCTTAAGAAGTAGAGCTACCTTGTGTGCCTGCCCAGGCCCAGCCTGCCCACATCTCCAGCCCTGGATGCCATCCCAAGGGCGGGCCCCTGGGATTTTGGAGTGTAGGATTCCCCCCGTGAGGGAATCATCACAGCTGCTCTGAGGGCAGGGTGCCTTGGCGGCTGGCGCTGACTCTGAGTTGTGCTTCACTATCGTTAATGGTGTCACTTCTCCTCCTCCCCTCCCCGACATGAAAGGAAAAGAGAATCTCCCTCCTTAAATTCCCCCATTTCCTCTCACCTAGGCCTGAAAGTATTCAATGGTCTCTCTGTGCCTCACCTTTCCCACGGGCCGGAGGGGGCCATCAGTACTCTTCTCCTGGTACCTCAAAGTCTCCCAGAGCCAAAGCACCGCCTCAGTATTATTTGTTGGTCTTCTTCGTGCCTTTCTTGACCTGGAGCCAGGAGGCAGGAGGGCTGCTGTTGGCCTCATTTATTTCTGGGAATATGGATTCCTGGCATTGGAAGGGGCAATGTGTCCTGGCCTGATGGTCATTTAGCCTCTGGGGAAACATACTTGCAAGACCAGGCCACTCCCCAGTCCAGAAAGTCCCATTCCATTGTCCTCTAACTTTAACCGTTAGAGAATTTCCCTTCCATGGAGTCAAAATCCACTCCCAGCCATACCACCCACTGGCTCTGCTTTCATCAGGGAAGGTAGAAAGTAAAACATTACTTTTTACATTAAATCAGGATCAGGAAATAAGTTACCAAAATAAAAAAAAAGAATCAGGGTAGAGAACTGCTCTATTAGACATATTTCATGTATATTCTGCTGGGCAGAATTGTCCCTAAAACACCTGATATTATTCTCACCCTAGATGAATCCTCCCTCCCCTCAATCACATGTCAACAAGTATCAGAATATTGTGTAGAAGGAACCAGTACTAAGGTAGTACACTTCAGCTGTTGTGAAACCAGGAAAGGAGCTGTGCCAAGGTGTGCATCTTGAATGGATGAATTTTTCCCTCAAATTTTCTTCTTGTCAGCAACCAGTATAGTGAACTGTAATAACCGGCATTGTCTGTGAGTGAGGTCTTAAACTAAAAGGTCAGTGTGATACTAGTTCTTACTTTGTGGTTCCTGACTTGCTAGAGAGCTTTTGAAACCTTGATAGAAAGTTCCACCTAAAATTATGTACTTCTGAAGTATGTGCATTCACGTGAGAAGGATGGAACCTGGTTTTTTTGAATGAGGTACTGAAAGGTACTTAGGTGATCTTGCAGTTTGTTTTCTGACTTACTGAGTGACTGTGGGTAGATCACCTCTCTGGGCCTTGGTTTCCCTACCTGTAGAATGGGGATCATGGTTGCAGCCCTCCAGATAAAAACACTGTGAGAAGGACTCACAATCTCAGCGGTGCTCTCAGCTCTACGACTTCGGAACTGCAGGTGGAATCACTATAAATAGAAAAGTTCTTGTGCCTGTACTAGGCCTAGAGAGTGTAATGTACTGTTGTGACTTAACACAGAAAGGAATGGTCTTGAAAAGCACATTACAGATCATGGTATTACCTGTGAGGCAAAGGCCCAGGTCTGAATGTTACCAGATTTGAGTTTGCACTTACAGAAAAGCACTGTGAAAAGGAAAAGCTTTTAAAAATCCATATAGCTAAGTAGAATTAAAGCTAAAACAGAAGCGAAAACTACTAATAGTAAAGAATAGTTCTCCCAAATTTCAGACCATACCTTAGAGCCACTTTTATATTCTAGGATAAGTGACCATGTTACCCTTTGACGAGGAGCAATTTCCAGAATCCTTTGCTGGGCCGGTATGTATATTCTTCTCTAACAAGTGATGCCAGAGAGAAATGCTTCTTATTTTGAAATGCAGCAAGAGAAAATATTGGAGGGGTGGCGGGTGGTGAGGATGGATGGAGAAAAGCTTACTTCCCTCTATGTGAACATTCTACCAAATGCCCAGAATTTGTCTCAGAGCATCATGCTGGATGTTTTCTTACCATCCAGAAAATTGCTTCCTTCAAGTGGCCACAGACCTTCACCTTTGCCCCTTGGAAATCTCGTTCAAAAAAGAGAATGTGAAGTGGAGGAGGAGGAATGGGAAGGGTTGGAAGCAACTTCAGTTTGGCTTGTTAGGAAGGGAACAAGCAGGACAGAACTGCTTCAGGTGGAATCATTGGTGACGCTAGCCCAGGGTCCTGCTCAGGCAATGGCCAGTGCCTACACCACATCTGGACAGGAACACGGGAAGTTCTTTTCGGAAGCACCCAGACTGTGAGTCTTCACTGGGAGCAATAACCCAGGTTTAACAAAGGCAACGAGTCTGTGGGGTAGTGAAGGCATAATGAGAACGCAGTTTGTGTTCAGGCCACTCTGTAAAGTCCACCACTTATCATTCCCTCTCCTTTAAAAAGTCTTTTGAAACAGGGGTGACTGACTCTACATAAGGGGCTAAATCTTGTTCCTATTGAATCCCCTGTACCCATGGTTTAGCACCTCACATATTGTAAGCACATAAATACTGGATGAAGAGAGGGGTAGACGATGGATGGACCATGGGCAAATGGATGGTGGCCCGAGGAAATCTGTGTAGACTAGCTGGGGGTGGGCAGGCCTCTGTTCATCTGAGGAATTTGTATTGAACATCTGCTGTGTGCCAGGCACTACTCCACTGCTCTGAGTGCTGTGGAGACAGAGTCTCTGATCATTGACCCTGTGAGCATTTATGCTGCAGTGTCTTGAGCAAATACTTTTGTTTCCCCATTGGGTTTACCTACCTTCCCACTCTGTGTCCCTCCACAGACAGATGTGATGGTCCTTCAAGCACTAATTTCACACCTTTTCAGTTTCCTGGGGTCATGCCATCCACCAACAAATCATCATCTAGTCCTGTCATTCTCTTTCCCTCAGAGGAGCCTTGATTAATCAGGCCAAATTCATAAGGTCATGTACTTAATCAGCTTTAAATTACAGTAAAAAGGGAGAGAGACATTAATTACCTTCAAGGGCATTATCCCTCATGCCTTTGAACAGTCAGCATAAGTAATGATTGAAAACTGAGCCTCCGGCGGTGCATAGTCCCAGATTGTCAAAACGGGACACAAGCCCCAGCCTTTGATTGTTCTTGTGAGAAGAAAGTCAACATTTCAGCAGCATTTCCAGTTTAAAAGTCCCAACAGAAAGAAATTTCTGATCAATACTGAATGGATGAGAAAGTTTAGAGGACCACAGTGCCCCACGTAAGACTTCCAGGTACTGAGGTCACCTGTATGTTGCTATGTGGACTTGCCTTTTCTCCGTATAACCCCATCTCCACCCTGCAGGTCCCAGGGAAACATCTGGCAGAGGAATGAAAAGAAACATAGCATTTCTTGACACAGCCCAGAAAGGGTTTTTGGGGGACCCAGCAGATAACTCTCAGATCGAGAAATGTTTGCTGTGACACATTCGGCTTTGGGTGCCTGATGTGGCACTTTCAGTATTACACCTGATCACATGCTTGTGACTACAGAAGAGTGCCTCATCCGTCCACTCACGTATGTGCTGTCTTGCACAGAGCTCTGGTGCTCTCTCCATGGGAGCCTCCTGCCAGCTGCATGCATCCCCCTGCACATCCCCAGCCCTTCATACTGTCCCCTGGTGCAGCTTTGGCTTCACGTAGGTCAGGGTTGGGACAAAGGGTGGAGCTGGTAGCAGATGTTAGGATATAGAAGTGGAGGGTGATTTCTTTCTAAGGTACACTGGTAATCATCATTTGCAAGGTTGTTACTTCCTGATTCATCAAATGCTGTTATATGTCACATGAGCACAAAAATCTCATCCAAGTGATTTTTCAATTAGCTGCCATTGTTGAGGCATTCATGCCTTTCATCCTGTCCACTTGTACTGTATGGATGGCACATATGTATGTCAGACATTTGCACAATTCACAGGACCATCTTAAAGATGATCCATATCTACTCCTGTATTTGAGTGTATGCATGCATGCACAGCACACTCCTACTGATCCCAGCATCAGCATTTTCGCAGAGGTAGGGAACCTGCAGCCCTCTCATTCTTCCAGGGAAGGGTAAGCTCTGGGGAAACTGAGCTGCCCCTTGGTGAGGGTCCATTTTGATTCCATCTACCTCCAGCTCCAAGGCTGTTTCAGGTTCTGGCTTGTAAGCATGATGTCCATCTTTCCCAAATCCATCACTGAGCCACGTAGGTGACAGTCTTCATACTGCTACCACACTTCTCCTTCCCCCTGCTTAGTGTGAGAGACTGACTAGGAAATGGAATTTGGATGCCAAATTCTTGACATTTGGAACATCTCGGTGTGACAGAAGGATTAATCTCTACAAAGTTTGAAACATCCGGTCCATGTGGTTGCTGTACCTTTATGGCAAAGAGTTTGGCAAAGGAACAAGTGTCTTGATGTATTCAGACTACTACCTACTATTCCACATGCCCCTCCTGTCATCTGTAAAGGGCAGGCAATAGATCTGCTTGGTAGGGAATTGTTAAGTGAGTTAATGCTTGGAAAGCAGCACAGCTCCTGGCAAAGAGCACTCAATTCATGGATATTGTTATTCTGAAATTAGGAAGATGGAAAAAGAAGGGATGAGAGTGGGTAAACGTCAGCCAGGTGGTACTGGCAGGCACTAGGCTGGGATGGCAGCCCTTTGCTCCTGTCTCTCTCAGTTGCTGTGCCACCATCCCCCTACCAATGCAAAGGAATGCGCTCTGGAGTGGTTCCCCCAGTAGGGCAGTAGTCTGGGGTCTAAGGAGGGATTACCTTGTTTACCAAAGGTTTGGCAATAAAATTGACTTCTGTTGATAAGTTCTGAAATTTTATTTTAAAATTTCCTAAGTAATGATTAAAATGACAGAATGTTTGAAATTTATATATTTTCCTTGGGGAAAAGAGGATGTGTTTCCCTCTTGGTTAGACCCAAATTCTATAGTAGCATTGTGGGAGAAGCACTGGCACTGCAGGTGGATGCCTGGCAAAAGCTCTGGGACATGCCACCATCTTTGCCGTGGTCACGTGGGAGTGAGAAAGAGGGCTGGGACAAGCCAAGCCTGGGAGCGCGCTAATGGGCTCACTGTAGGCACAGATGTTGGAGCTGGGAGGAGAGGGGCAGGTGTGCATTAGCACTGCTTCATCCTCATCAAATGACTTGTACTGAGAAGACTCAGAAAATGCCACAGTCTTTTATCTGGCCCCCACCTGCCCTCAGACAGCTGCACGGGGGTCAGCCGCAGGACTGAGTTAGTAAAAGTCCGTTCCCTACTCTGATCACATGTCAATGCACAGAGTAGCTGAACAGGCCCGCTGGCCCCAGCTTGTTTTCACTTGTGCATCGAGAAGTGAGGAGCTTTCCTGCTTTATCACCTTTCTTCTGCCCTTGGATACCCTAAGGGAGGCCCCAGTGAACCTTAGAGGCTTCCTGGGCCCTCAGCAAAACAGTGAAGTAGGCAGAGTGTGCCTCCCAGAAACACCTGTTTGTTTGAAGAGAACCTGCAGGGTGAACAAATTGCATAGCCAAAGGGAACAATTGCTGGGACCAGGGGGTGTAATGATAGCTTATGCATACTAAGCACTTACACTGTGCAGTTGACAATTTCAGGCCCTTAATTCACACAAAATCTCTATGAGGTAGGTACTATTATTCCCATTTTATAGCTGATAAAACTGAGGCACCAAGTTTAAGTGACTTGCTCCATGTCATACAGTTGTATGGCTACAGAACTCGGCTTGGACTCAGTCTGGCTGTACAGCAAATGCTTATAACCCCATTGTTCTGTCATGTCACTTTTTGGGAATCACTAGGAAGGATATTTCTTCAAAAGGGGGCCCTCCTGGAGCCTTCCAATGCCAGCCATTCAAATCATTGCCCTGCTGTGTAAGGCCTGCAGGGAGATTCTGATGCCAGCCATTCAAATCAGGCTCCTGTGTAAGGCCTGCAGGGAGAAAGCTCAGATGCCATCTGGATGGGGTGGGTCCTACTGGCCCTGAGGGTGCACTTGAAACTCATTGCCCAGAGAAAAGATGACAGACTATTGTGCTGACCCCAAAGCTTACCACAGCTGGGATGGTGCATATTCTAGAGCAGAGATTCTCCAAGGCTGGTCCTAAGCCAGCAGGATCAGTATCAGCTATTCTGAAGGTGGGAGGGACCCTGTAACTTATGTTTTAACAAGCCCTGCAGGTGATTTCAATGTGCACCTAAGTTTGAAAACCACCGCTCTAGAACTGTGCTTTCCAATTGGGTAATCACTAACTTCATATGCCTATTTAAATTTAAATTAATGAGATTTAAATGAAACTAAAAATTTAGCTTCTCACTCACACTAGCCACATTTCATATGTTCAACGGTCACACATGGCTAGTGGCCACTGTATTGCACAGCACAGATATAGAACACGTCCATCACCACAGAAAGTTCTATTGGGTTGCGTTGCCCTGGCATCTTGCTACTCCAGAATGTGGTCCACAGCTCAGCAGCGTTGGTGCCGCCTGGAAGCTGGTTAGAAAGGAAACACAGGCCCACACCTTCTGACTTACAGAGTGCATTTTCACAAGGTCCCCAGGTGATTCATGCTGCTCTTTAAAGTTTGAGAACCAACTCTCTAGAAGGCAAGCCCAAGTCCAATTCATTTGCATGTGTGGTTAACTACAACTGGTCAATTCTCCCTACCTCCTTACTTTCTTGTTCCTGGGCAACTCTTTCCTTCCCAGCAAATTTGTGTTGTTTTGGGCTAGGTTTCCACTACCTAGCCACCAGAGCATGATATTTTAGACCTTGAAGGAAGTTAGACACCATCCATTCCTCTCTCTCCATTTGAATATGAACAAGTCCCCTCCCTTGGCCAGACGTTGTGCTGGGTTCCCACTCTAGACTCTCCACTCATTCTGATCTTACTGGGGTGGTTGCAGGTGTCCAGGAGTTGGCTTCCCAACTATCCCTAAGTATGTGGCTTTCTGGAAGATTTCATCTTGCTGAAGGAAGAAAAAAAAAAACCACGCTTTAGAGCAGTTTAATAAAATGTTTAAATCTCCCCTTAGTTCTCTCCATCTCTGGACTGCCAGCTGCCTGTTTTATTTTCTGGGTCTTGCCTTTATTCAGTATTCCAGTTAGGTAAATGCTTGTTTTTGCTGTCTTGTGAAACCAGGGGTCTGAGTGAGAAAGTCTGGTGGTTCATGTACTTTCTCCTGCAAGAGGAATACAGTAGGGTGGGCTTCACCTCACCTGATACACACTCATTTTCTAGACCAATCCTTCCTGCCTCTTGAGATTCACAACAAAAGGATATTAGGAGTAAGGCAGTTTAATGGTTTGGTATGGGCCTAGCCAAAAGCTCTGGCCTTACGCTTCATAGTCTGTTGCCATAGGTGGGTGGAGATTTCTGCCTGGGCTCTCACTTCCTGCAGCCACTAAAAGGCAAACAAATGACAGGAAGGCTGGGAAGTGGACTCTTTAGGAAGGCAAAGGGCTGATTTATGAAGGTTTATTAAAATAAGTAAAAGCATCATTGTGTTCAAGAAAGAGGAAAATGCAGTAAGAATACAGAAATAAAGGAAGAGAATTTTAAAAAGATAATCTGGGAATATTAGGATGAAGCCATAGAAAAATTCAGGTGGGATATATATATATATATCTTGTGAGTCTGAGCGTGGCTAAAGGAGTCAATGACTCAAGAGAGGAATCCTGAGGCAGTTGAAGGAACACTCAGGGAGGAGAAGGGAGAGAACCGGTGCCGTAAAAACTGGTAGTTGTTATTTAGGTCCTGACTCAAAATGTGTTCTTAGTCTATAGATGTCAGTTCTACATAGATAAGGGTAGGCAAGCTGACTCTAAGGGGCTTTCCAAAAGTTGCCAAAATTTCTAGCAAAAAGAATGTACAAGTAATGAAATTATATACAGTTTCTTGTGTGGTGATTAAACAACACAATGGATTTTTCTCTTGCCTGGTAAGTACCTTCGGACTATTCTAAATTCTAACACTGTGTCTTTATCAAGTCTTCACCTAAATGATGTACCTGCTGCCAAACATGCCCTCCAAGAAAAATGATTTTTTTTTAACATTACCATCTAATTCTGATGAAAGGTGTCAAATTGCCCTGAAGCTTTCAATTTGGCTGAACAATATGAAATTGTTGATACTCAACTGTTTTTTGACCTACAAAGCAGCAAACAGTAGGGTTTACTGGTGCCCTAAACAGGCTGTCAGAAGCCCCTGTAGGAACTGGGGTGGGGGTGGGAGGAAGAGCACAGGTGGCTGGGGTATCCAGGTCTCATGAAGAAAGAAATGTCCTTTAAGACGCTAGCATGGACAGGTCAAGGGCAGCCTGCTGGTACGCACAAGCAAAGGGCAGCTTTTCTACCTGCATGAAGCATACATTTAATCAGTGTCTAAATGGGAGCCCACTTGGTCTCCCCCCACACATTGAGCAGCAATGGCAGTTCATTTTCTCGGAATCTGCAAACTTTTCTGCAGAGTCTGCGGCCTTCTGTCTGATGCTCCCAGGAGTCCTGCAGGAAGTAAATTGATCAGCACACTGCTGTCTGCCCAGAATATCAAACAGCGAACAGCAGTGCAGGCTCCCCATCCCTGTGCCTCAGCCGGCTACCCTGGCACCAGCTCTGCCCTCCAGAGCCCTTTCTCTCCCTCCATTGTGGCTTTTCTACAAAACCACTTGTTTCCAGGTGGCAGAAATACACCCACAATCCAACAATATGTTTCTAAAACCTTCTCCATGACAACGTAAGGCCATGAGCAGGCTGCCAGCTCAGAGGCAGCCAAAGAATGGCCCAGGGAGCAGATGGCAGAGAGACAGCACAGGGCAGCTGGGGATGCCAAAATTGTGCCTTACCAGTGTTGCAGAGCAGGGATTAACACTACCCACATTCTGGGGAAGCAATGAGCACATGTCTCCAAATGCCCAACGAAGATAATTCATAAACCTCAACATTAGCAGAATAGCTAAATAGTCCTGGGTAGCTTGGACTTTCATTCTTCTTGAGAGATTTTTCGCAGCTAAACAAGAAGGAAGAAATCATGAGAATCCAGAAAAAAGGACCTGGAATTTTAAGTAGGCTGCTAGTACTTTATGACCGGACAAATTCCTTATAAATCTCTAGTGCTGTCCAGATGGTGTGCCTCACAGATGTCGCCTCCTGCCGTCAGTCCATATCACCCCAGCCCCAGCTGATTTTACAGGGGCCAGAGCCTAAGAAACCAGATCTCTGCTTTCCCTCCCTAATGTTTAGTGACATTAACGTTGGTGCAGCAGAGATGGCTGCTCAAGACCCAGCACCCACATCCACACAGAATCTTCCTAGGGGACAGCTTGTGGGGGCATGGGGAGGTCATCAGGAACAATTATGAACCAGTGAGAAAGCTGGAGGAGCAAGGCAGCAGCATATCTGGGAGTGGGAAGCAGGGGGAAGACGGGAGCCAAGCCAGATGGCACTAGTCCTTCAACTCTGCCCTTCAGTGTAGTTTCCTTATGGCTAAACCAGAGCAGGACTTACAGACTTCCGGGCAGCCTTTCATGGGGAGCCAGGTGCTTCACCTGCCTTACTCATACTGCAGCCCTCCCCAGCCTTCATCTTACCGGTTTAGGCCGAGCCCTAAACTTAGGCAGAGGCTTGGTTTCAAAGCACGGAGTACTGAAGGCTCTGAACTCTACCTGGGATCAGAAGGACATACTCATGCCAAAGGCACTGAAAGCAGATCATTTGCCACCAGTCAGGGCATCAAGCAAACCCAAACTCAGGGAACCCAGAGCCACCTGTCCCCATTCTCCTGGGATTTTCAAATAGGTTCGGGGCTCCCTCCGTCTCTGTTCCCCTTTACTCTTCACATGGAGTTAGCACTGAGCTCCTGCTCTGTCATCAACACCAGCTCGCATTGCAGTGGAATCTCCTTTGGGTTGCTTCCTATGGTCACTTACTTCCCACAAATAAAGAGTGAGTTGGAAAGGGCGTGCCACACGCTTGTCAGCTTTCGCTCTTGGATAGTTGATGGCTGCAGGTACTCTGTGTCATAGTGCATTGTTTTTAGCTCCTAAATTACAGGACCATTAACTTGCTATACCCAGTGTTGAATTAAATGCACAGCCTCTCTTTCAAATAACATTAATTTCAAGAAAGCTACAGCAGAGTATTAAACCAAGTGTGGGACTTTCTAACAGTCATCTAAGAGGCAGAGGCCCATGTACACAAGTTGCACCCCCAGAAAGCCAGCTCTGCCAAATCATTATACCTGGTAGAAGAGGATGTAGCCAAACACTAGGAGATTAAACTTCTGGAGGTTTTTTAACTTTGAGAGTGAGAGGACTTTTACAGTTGCAAAACCGGACTTGTATTAGACAAAAAAAAATTCAGACATCCTATTTTGTTGCTCTTCTTTATCTAATTCCCATTCAGATACTTACCTACATAGGGGTACAAGGTTTGAGGAGGGTTTTTTAGGACCATCAGATGTGGGCAGTAGGAGGTAGCCTTTCCCAAAGTGGGAGAACCTAGTTTTTGCCCCTTTCCTTGAGAGTCAGCCCTCTTATAAAACTGTGTCATTGTTAAAACTGTAGCCAGACCCACCTGGCATTTGGATCATTTTGGGCTAATTGGGTAATTTCTCTGAGCCTCAGTTTCCTAAGGCAGGGACAATAACAGTACTGACTTCACAGAGTGCCATGAGAACTAAATAAGATAAAGCATGCAGAGAGAATAACATAGTGCCAGGCATGTAATATGAGCTCAGTAAATAGTTTTTATTATTAATCTCATACTCATTTTTTTAAAGTAGGTGCTTCTAAAAGTTGGGCTCTGTGGAAACAGAGGTAACCATGAGCTGAACCATTTGTCTTAACTTCACTCTCACAGAGAAAGTGCTGGAAGGAATGCAAGGAAGTTGGGTGGAGGGGTTGATGCCTAACCCAAATCACAGACCCTAACAGTCCATTAAGTTGGGATCATTGACACTCAACTGAGCTCTGAGTATCCCCTCCAAACCTGAATAAAGACAGTTCTCTTCCCAATTTGCAGACAAAATTAAATTAAAGCCTAAGACTGTCTTAACTTTTGCCCAGTGATGTTTTTAAGACCTTTGGTGCATGCTTCTGGACACCTATACTAGGATGTAGTATAAAATGGTGACTATTTAAAACCAATACGTATTGAGTATTTTAAAGTTAAAGACCACAAAGATTCATGACTTCCGTATGTTCTTTTACCTAAGCATGTTTTAAGTACATAAACTTTGGAACAGTTACCTTGCATCAACAATAGCTAATGGGAACCCAGAAGGGGTACACCCAGAGAATTAATGACCCCAGAAGTCTCCCCTGTTTGATGGCTTATTTGAGGGTGGCCTCCCCATACACCCCACCTTACCACGTTCTCCACTAGGGTGGAAATCTGAGCATGGCCCATCAGAATCTGTGCCCCAGGAAGCTCAGTCCTTTATATCTCTCCACAAATATGTGGGATTCTGGCTCAAACAGCAGAGACAATAAAACCACTGTAATGTATTTTTGAAAGAGGTTTTATCTTATCTTGTAGAAACAAATATGGAAATACATTTCATTATGGATGAAAAGATATGATGTCTGGGATTTGCTTCATAATAATCTGGGGGGTGGTAGTGCAGGGAGGTGGGCAGGGGAACAAATGAAATTAATCTGGCCACAATTGTTGAAGCTAGGTGATACAGAGGAAGCCATTATAATATTTCTAATTTTATATATGTTTTGAATTTTCTATAATAAGGTGTTTTTTAAAACGCAATCTTTAAATATATATATCTTCTGCCCAGCAACTTTACTATTGTGGATATATTAATACATCTACATCAATGTAACAATCTTTTGTAATAACAAATGATTGGGGGGAACCAATTTTAATCATGGCAGTAGTGGTGACATAATAAATTAAATAATACACAACCCTAACAACAAAAAAGGGTGTTCTATATGTATTGCCATTGAAAAGTCTCTGAGGGAAATACAATTCCTCTTTATTAAGGTGAATGAAAACAAGCTGTGGAATAGTGCATTTAATATCCTATATTTGTGTGTGAATAAAGCAAACAGGAAATTAAAAAAAAAAAACACCGCAATGTTCTTGTCATGATAGAGGATATGCCTGAGACAATTGTGGGGTCTGAATGCCCCATCCTGAGGCAGTACTCATCTTCTTCTCAAAAGCACCAGTCTTGTTCCTTAGGCTAGAAGATACAGCACCCTGGTCTGGGGCAAACTCAACCCCTAAAGACCTGCTATCACCCAGGCTGAGGGTCCCTATGCCCACTGAGCCCTAGGGATTGTTATATAATTTCCAAGCCTCCTGGGTAGTGGGATCATAACTGTGCATGTTTGGAGATGTTTGGGAATGTGCATGATGCTGGGCATTCAGTCCTTAATGCTTAGGCTGAGGGCTGGTAAGGCAGACAGACTGTGCTTTTCTGAACCCTCAGGTCACAATGAAAGCCACTGTCTGCACAAAGAACCCCAAAGAAGGGTCTGGCAAAAGAGAAGGAAGGACTAATAAAAGCAGCAGTATCTAACTGCTGCCAAGGCCAGTGCTCTTGGGAAGTGTCTTTAAGGAAAGGCTGGCCAGGGGCCAGAGCCCCAGCTTTCAGAGCAGCTGCCAAGGCCTTGGTCTGCTGGACAGTGCACGGTTCCCTCCACACAGTGACCAGAGAAATCCACCCAGGCTGCCCCATCCCAGATTTGTAAATGGACTTCCGTAGCTGTATATAAGTTGAAAGCAATTTATAAAAGACTTTGCATGCCTTTTCCAATTAAATTTGATGTATGGATTTTCCCCCCTTTTACCAAGAGACTATTTTTGCCCAGGTTTACAGGGAAGATAATCTAGTGAGGGCAACTCCTGCTATACCTCACAGACCTGATCAAAACACTATTAGGTCTCCCACTGGGGTAGCGGTCTCTTGATGACAGAGGTCTTACAGAAACAGACTTGTGGAATAGGGGCCAACTCTGGGTTGCACTTTGGCCATAGTCAACAAGCCCCCTTATAGAGCAGAGCACTCCTTTCTGAGCCTGGCCTAGCCTACTGGACATGGAAGAAAGCCCTGGGTGCGTTTGGAGGAAGGGGAAGAATGGGAATTGTTCTTGGCATTAAGCAACTAGAAGAGCTTAAGATCCCTTTTGCAAGAACCAAGGCAATTTGCAAGTGTGGGGCACCACCATGATCTAGTCAACATTTACTAAGGGTCTATTGTATTCTAGATCCTGAGGAAAGAGGGCAGATGAGATTGTAGTCCCTGCCTCAAAGCGCTCCCAGTCTGGTGGGGGTTGCAACGAGCCAACAAGTTTTTACAGGCCCCTCTAATATGTGCTCCACTGAGCAAGGACATGGGTGAAAGCTCACAGGAAGTACTGGTCCTGCGAGGATCAAAGGCAGCTTCCTAGGAGATGTAACATCTAAGCCAAGACCCAAGGGCTGAGAAGGCTGAAAAGAGGTTTATTTTTCTCTTGCATAATATTCTATAAGCAAGCAGGCATTCCAGGCTGGGTTGGTGGTCTCATGGCACAAGGTTGTCCAGGGCCCAGCTTCCTTCTAACGTACCTTGCCATCTTGTAGGGTGTTTTCTTCATTTGGATGATCCAAGCTAACCCACCAGTACCACTTCTATACTCCATGGGAAAAAAGGACATGGAACGCAAATAATTTCCTCTTGTAGAAGTTGCATCTACTTTACTTCCATCTCACTGGCCAGAACTTAGTATATAACTACTCCTGACTACAAGGGAGGCTGGAAAATACAGTCTCTGGGTAAGCAGCCATTGTCAAGCTAAAACTAAAAGGGCAGAAGGGAAGAATGAACACTAGTGGGCAATTAGAAGTCTCTGTCACAGCAGGGAGAGAATGGCCTATGCACTTACCATAGTCAAGGGCAAGAGGCAAAAGAGAGTACAGTGGACTTGGGGAGGGATATGCTATATACTATGCTAACTACCTTGTCTCCATGCTTTCATTGTCTTTCATGATTTCAGAAACTTCACAATCCTTTAAAGAAGAGGAAAGTGAGGGTCAGAGAGGTTAGGTGATTTCCCCAAGGTCACACAGCTACAATGGTGAAGCCAAGATATTAATCTAAATCCACCCAGCTGCAGAACCTGCTGGTCTCTCCACGAGGCTATACTGCCACTCCATAATACCACCTAGAAAGTAGGTGAGACTGGAGTCACCAGCATACTGGTGCCAATAGCAGGGTACTGTGGGAGAATGAATGAAGACCACAAGGCAGAGAAATAGCTGGCAGGTGAATCCAAGAAGCAACATCTGATAAAGGCAACCATTTTTTAATCTAAGAGAATCAAAGTTCAGATTCTGCTTTGAGGTCAAATTATCCCTAATAGTTGAATCCTAGAATTTCAAGATGTGAGGATGTGAGGATGATCTAGACCCCAAACTGATCAACAGCATGGCTTTGAATGATCATCTATAGATATTTAGTCCAACCTCAACCAAAGCAGAAGCCCCTTGTGTAGCCTGATCACTGAGCATGCTCATCATTGCCAACCAAACACTACCAGTGCTGGGGAGCTCACAGTCTCCAGCCAGTGACTCTGTCAGAAGACTCTGGGTGCTCTGCTTCCCTTCTGAATGGTCCAGCTGCACGTGAGATGGATTCCACACAGGTGTAGAGTTTGGGTGAGACCCAGTAATCTGCTGCGTGTTTAGACCATCAATCTAAAGACTGAAGAGTTCAAGGAGGCTGGGTTTCCATCCACCCGTGGCCAAGACCGGGTGAACCCCTACACAGAGCATTCCTCATCCCTGTGCTGGTCCTGAGGCCTCAGGAGATGGAGACCCTGCACTGTGATTTCTGACGGCGTTCTGACCCTCATGAACAGTAGGTGTGTTCATTAGCTCCTTCACCCATGGCCTCACAACCACAACCTTGAAGAAAAATCACTCTGAAATTTGCAGTCGATTTGGTCTATGAATAATTCAGCATGGCTCTCAACTCAGGGGAAGTATTCGGTTTCTGATGGTTCTTAACCTTCAGGAGAGAGTAGATAGTTCAGCCCAGGGAAGCATCTGCTTAGATTTGAATGAATGGATGGGAAGGAGGAAGGAAGGAGGGAAATAAGGATAAAAGAAAGGAGGACAGGGAGGGAGGGAGAGAACAGGGAAGGAAAGTTATATATAGAACAAATTTCCACCTTCAAGCAGTCTTAGAATAAGGACTTTAGCTTGTGCTGGGTAACAGGCTCTGGGGGCAGAGCCGTGGTCCGGGTGTAGGAGCTCCCTTGGGTGACAGCCCACCCTGCCTCCCATTCCCTGAAGGAGGATAACAATTGTGTGGAGCTCATCCCCCATGGAGCCATGAACCCAAGCAGGAACTCAGAACCGGTGTGCAAAACTCCTCCAGAATGCCTACGGCTGTAGGACCCCATTTTGGTTGGGCATTGTCTCAAGACTACAAGTGGTTGAAGGAAAGAGATGAGGACTTGGATCTAAAGGCTGGAAACTTTCTACCTTTCATGACAGTGGGACGTTGGGTGGGACACTGGTGCATGGTGTGAGCAGGGTGAGGCTAGGATAATAGTATCTGGCCAGAGACCCTATATCCTCCAACCCAATCCCATCACAGGGCAGACAACTGCAAACTCTTCATTACTGAGGCTTATTTGCTGCACAGATCAGGCTGCCCCATGAAAGGGATTTCTTAATGTAGGCTGAAAGCTCACTTGGCAAGCCTATTTTTCTTTCCTCCTGAATCCAGAAATTACTTAACACTCCTGTAGTAAGGAAAGGTAAGTCTCAGGAAAACCTTGCTAAGGAAAAGTGAGCAAGAATTTCTATCCAAGTTTCAGGCAGAGCAGGTGCAATCCACACACTCCATGCTTACTTGGGGAGGGTATCCCCACACATGAAAAAAAGCTCAAGGGGGCCCCTTAAGGGAGATACCCAAGGAGGCGCTCCTTCCCCAAGTACTCAGCACTCTTGGCATCACCCTATTCCTTAGAGTGTGGTTTCTTCATTTCTCCTGAAGCCAAGAATTCTCTGACTTCTGTTTATGCATCTTTAAAATGGAAACTGTAGCCCAAGAAATATTGAGAAAGAACAAGGCTGGGGATATCACATTCTTTGATTTCAAGCTATATTACAAAGCTATGGTTATTAAAACAGTATGTTACTGGCACAAGAATATACCCATAGATCAATGGAACAGAATAGAGAGGCCAGATATAAACCCAAGGATATATGGTCAATTAATATATGACAAAGGAGGCAAGATTATACGATGGGGAAAAGATAGTCTCTAAAATATTTGGTGTTGGGAAAACTGGACAGTTACATGCAAGAGAATGAAACTGGATTGTTGTCTAATACCATACACAAAAGTAAACTCAAAATGGATTAAAGACTTAAACATAAAACATGAAACCATAAAACTCTTGGAAGAATACATAGGCAGGAATCTCTTTAACATAAACATGAGTACTTTTTTTCTGGATATGTCTCCCCAGGCCAGGGAAACAAAAGCAAAAATAAATGAATGGGTCTATATCAAACTAAAAGCTTCTGTACAGCAAAAGAAAGCATCGACAAAATGAAAAGGCAACCTACTGCATGGGAGAATATATTTGCAAATGATATATCCAATAAGGGGCTAATATCCAAAATATATAAAAAATTCACACAACTCAACACCAAAAAAAAAATTATTAACACAATTAAAATATTGGATTATTAAAAAAAATTTTTTTTAATGAATTCAAGACAGAGGACCTGAATATTTTCCAAAGAATACATACAGATGGCCAAACAGACACATGAAAAGATGCTTCACATCACTAATCAGGGAAATGCAAAAGAAGATCATAATATCACCTCATACCAGTTAGAACAGCCACTACCCAAAAGACAAGAAATAACAAATGTTGGCAAGGATGTGGAGAAAAGGGAACCCTTTTACATTGTTGGTAGTCATGTAAATTGGTACAGCCACCATGGAAAGCAGTATGGAGGTTCCTCAAAAAATAAAAACACCACTCCTAGGAATTTACCCTAAGAATGCAGCAAACCAGTTTGAAAAAGACATATGCACCCCTATGTTTATTGCCACATTATTTACAATAGCCAAGATATGGAAGCAACCAAGTGTCCATCAACAGATGAATGGATAAAGTTGTGGTACATATACACAATGGAATATTATTCAGCCATAAAAAGAAAACAAATTCTATCATTTGCAACAACATGGATGGAGCTAGAGGGTATTATGCTCAGGGAAATAAGCCAGGCAGAAAAGACAAAGCCATGACTTCACTTACATGTGAAATCTAAAAACAAAACAAAACAAAAGGAATGAACAAAACAGAAATAGACTCAAAGACACTGAGAATTGACTGGTGGTTACCATGGGAAGGAGCTGGAGTGGGTGGGTAAAATAGCTGAACAGGAAGAAGGAGGCTCAAAATCTCAATCATAATATAAATTAGTCAAGGGGGATGAAAATGCAGGGTAGAGAATATAGTCAATGGTTCTGTAGTATTATTCTATGTTGGCAGTAACTACACTAGTAGTTGAGGTGAACATTTAGTAATGTAGATAACTGTCAAATCACTATACTGTATACTTGAAACCAATATAATATTGTGTATCAACTATATTTCAAAAATTAGCCCCCAAATAAAGTGGAAATTGTAAAAGCACCAACCCTGTTCTCTCGTGGGGTGACCGAGGTGGGCGGGCAGCTGAGGGAGTGGAGGCGAACGCGTGCTGTCAGTGGCAAGGAGCCCCACAGTACCTGTCTTCACTGTTGGGCAGCCAGTCCCCATTCCAGGAAGCCCTCGCGGGACTGGAGATGACAGCTGCAGCAGACTCCCTGGAGGGACAGGCTGTACAGGAAATGCAGTCCCTGCCTGCAAGCTGCTAAGTGCTTGTGGGGAGCAAAACGCGCTCCCGCGACACCTGGAGGAGCAACCCGCGATCTAGAACACCTGGTAAGGGTTCGCTTCTGCAGAAAAGTGGTTGTGTGCGGTTAACAAGATTGTTTCAGAAGAGTCCCACGTTCTCCTCCTGTGCGGCTCCTGGCATGCTCCTCCACCCCAGGGAGGGAGACTCACACTCGACCCACAGGCACCTGCCCCGGCCCCTCCACGCAAGAGTGAGATGATCCATATAGCTGGACTTTGTCTTTCTTTGGCTCTCACCAAGAGAGAGGACTCGTTTACAAGCAAATATTCGAAACAATCCAGCTTCAGACATTTCCTTAAGACCTGCCCATCAGCCTGTCGCCATGACAACCGTCGCTGACCCCAGCCTTCAGGAAACCGCGGGAGCCCAGCCAGAATGTGGTCCCGCTGCCTCCTGCTTCTCAGCACTGCTCACCCCTTGAGGCAAGCGTACCAGCAGGTTGCACTTCACACACACTCACACACATGCACGCCTCCGGCTCTACCCTCTGCACATGTTTTCCCCCACCCTGTACTGGTGGATTACTTGGGCAATTACAGATCCCCATTCTCCCCATCCACAACAGTGATTTAACCCAGTGGAGGGCATTTAACCTGAGTTTCTTGACCAATTAATTATAGGATGAACACAGAGAATGTTAAGAAAGGAGTTCTCCCTTTCCTCTAGGGTATCAAGCTGGGGCTGCCAGAGGTCATGACCTCCCCCAGGTGTTTGCAGCCGGAGAGAGCAAGGCCAACACACAAAGAGAAGCAAGATGAAGCAGCGAGAAAACCAGCACCCCGGTGGCAGAGTTCTCAGTTCTCTGCCCCGAGGCCCTGGTTCCTGCGGTTCCTGTGGCTAATACTTTGATTCAGAGTACTGCTCAGTCCAACAAGCCAAAGTACTCTGTCATGGCAACCAGCAGAGTGCTGACAGGCCCCTCCTCCCACTGAATTCTTCTCAGGTACCTCCCATCCCTTCTTCGGTCCCATCCGAGGAAATCCCTTTCCTGGGCCCTACCTTGCAAAGCTCTAAAATGGAGAGAATGCATCCTGTCTCCAACCTCTGTTCACTCTGGGATCTGTCAGAGAGCAAGAAGAGAGAGTGAAGGCTTAAAAGGCCTGGAACTCAGGAACATGTCATAGGATTCAGGGAGTGACAGAAATGGTTCATGTCGAAGACAGGCGGAGAGGCAGAAGGAAGCGAGTCACAAAGCTGGTCCGGAGAGGGGACTCAAAGCTGTGTGCACCTCACTGGGCATGCGCTCTCCTCCTGGTGCTCCCAAACCACTGCCAGGCCACTGCCAATGAGAAGTGCGTTGCACTGTCACCAGGGGGAGAGGGCAGCCCCAGTCTCAGTTCTCCTCCCTTTCCTGAAGATCTCCCACCAGTAGGAGCCAAGCCAGTGTGTGCGTGCGCACGTGCGTTTGGGAAGGAGAGGGAGAGGCTTAAACCAGATCTACTATCAAAATCTGGTTATCCATGGGGCTAATACTCTGAATTATAAACATGTTCCTATTCAATGATGTGTCTGATATTCAGGACACCATTCCCAGGGAGACTATGGCGGGACACCGATTGGTGTTTTTGTTTTGTTTCCTTTGTGGAGGCTCTGGGCTGCCTGGACTCTCCCCTACTTCCACAGCTTTGCTTGCACCATGTGGCACAGACTGCTGGCTACTCAGTAGCATCCACAGTCACCTTTTCCCCTTGGTCCTCAGCCAGACTTCACCTCCCAGACTCCCCTGCTGGGGGCATGTGGCCAAGCAACAGAGTTTCAGCCAATCAAATGATAACAGAGGTGCTCTGGGCCACTTCCAGGCATAATAAAAAGGGAAAATCCTTATGGATGGCAAGAGATTACAACCTCAGGGCAACCTTGGAAGCCTAAAGTGGCTGTCCTATAGGTCTCTGAAAGACATGAAAAGTACTCTCCAAGTCAATCTGCACAAACAAGCAGGGTTTTGACTTGTTCAGTGCTGTCTCCCTGGCCCCAGAGCAGTACTTGGCACCCAGTACTTATCATCCAACTTAAGACACCATTGAGAACAAAGCACACCATCATTTTATGTACCGATAAGAAATTTAAAGGTTTACCAATTTAAGTATGACACTATATATTTGCTCAGAATTGTTTTTCCATTTTTTGAGAGAGCTTTTAGATTTAGTGAGTCTTAGATTTTCATCATAAATCACTCTTGTGCATGATAAAATGGGAAATAGAAATGAAAAAAGGGGGCTAAGGTATTTCTAGAATTTCTTCTCATTCCAAATCTGACTCATCTCTGAGAGTGACCCATGACCATCTTTTTTCACAGGCTGCCACCCTCTGCAGCATCAGGAGTGTTGATGATGCAGCATTTTTCAAAAGAATCCATAGAAGAGCTAAGTGTCATATGTGCTGGGCTCCTAAGCCAGCTTTATAGTGCTGTGGATCCAGCAATATCACAAGTGCTGCCAAATGTATATGATAAACTGCCTCCCCCCACACCATGTGATTCTTATTTCTTAAGAGCATCTTCCATGATTTTGGGGGGGATTTTTTCCACCAGACTTTTGTCACACATTCTGTGCATTTTGGTGCTGGGACTTTTGAGTTGTGGCAGAGGAAAATGTGTCATAGAATTAAAAAAACACATGATTATAGGTTCTCAGTGTATTTGTTGAATGAATGAGTAGATGAACGATGAACTCTAGCTCCCAGATTATAATTTTAAAACACCTGGACTTCCTTAGGAAAGGGGTCTTCAAACTGTGAGGATCACATAACAACACCCAAAAAACTAAGGTAACTATCAATTAGGCAAATCTTGTTTGAAAATAAAAGAAAAGCCAATCAAAATGGCCTAAATAAGGACAAATCAATTAGCTCACAGAACAAGAAATCCTGAATTAGAGCAGATCTGGTGTTGGCTAACTCAGTGACTCTGGGTAAAATTGTAGTATTTCCAGAATATCTCAACTGGCTTTAGTACATTTGTATATCAACAGGCATTCCTCAGGGGTGGAGAACTGTAGTTCATCTCCAGATCAATGGGTAATTACCTGGGCAACCTAGGGCTTATCTGAGCCTGAGAGGTTAGGGGGAGGTCTTTTTTTTAGCTTCTGCCTGAGTAGGAAATAGAGACAGCCCTGGACGGTAGTTTGTAACCAATAAATGGGCTTTAAACTTTATTTCTCATTTTGACTGATTTTGGTTTTAGAGGTATTTGCCCTGGGATTTCCTCTCCCTGCAGTTACTGACAGTTCAATAAGGACCAGGCTCGTTGCCATCTTCTGCTCAGCTAGGTACACTGGCTTGGAACTCAGACCAGCTACCCCCATGGTTGCCAGTTGACTGATTTGGTTTTAGGTGTCATATCCAGACATGAAATGTCCAGTGGAGGTAAAGGATTGTATCTTCCTTATGACACTTTTTAAAGTAAGAAAACCTGTCCCAGAAGTACCCCAGTCAGTTTCTCATCTCATCAGCCAGGCTGGGTCACAAGGCCATCCAGAAAGCAGTCCCCAGCAGAGGAGTGTTACTATCACCAGAATTGAAGAGGGGTTATAAGAACATCAAATTCCACACCCTCATTTTACTAAGGGGTAGTCAGATGACTTGCCCCATCTCAGGATTAATCACTGGCTCTGCAGGACCACCCAAGCCTCTAGATTCCCAGCCAAGGGCCTTCCCATTGGTTGCCTCCTCCCTGAGAGGATACTTCTGTTCAGAGGACACTGGGCTGGGGATCGTGAGGGAGAGCACTGGAGGGAGAGGGTCAAGAGACTGCCAGCCTAGAAATGGTTTGAGGCCAAAAAAAAAGGCCTAGTGGACCTGCAAAATGAATGAAAAGCTCTGTCCATCATAGCTTGCTACTTTAGACTAGCCAGACTCCCAGAAAAGAAAAGTTCTTGGGACACTGTCAGTTAACAAGCATCTGAGTCAATCCCTTAAGAACCCATAATAGAAAATATCTGAATGCAGACTTACAACATAAAACATAGCCTAGAACATAGAGGAGCTCAATATAAGGAAAGAAGGGAGGGAGGGAGGGAGGAAGGAAACCCATTAAAAACAATTTACACATAGTAATTTACATATTTACATATATTTTACAGTTTTGCAGATTTTAGAAAGAACAGTGGCCATGAACTCAAATACCTGAACCTCCACTTAAGCTGTGTGACCTTTGGCAAGTCCCTTAACCTCTGTGGGTTCCATTTTCCTGTAAATCAAGGAGAGGGATGTTGTGAGGAAGAAAAGAGAAAGCAATGTTGTGTATAATGAACTCTTAGTAAGTGATGGTTGAAGCAGAGGCTTTTGTTTCATACCTTAAAGGGAAGAACAAACAACTGGGAGATTCAAGACCAACGAGGCAGAGCGTGGGCAGCCCCACACAGCCCGCCCTTCTCCCTGAGGCTCAGCCCACTTTCCCACAGGAATTTGCCAACCCTGCTCGGAGAATGCTGCCATCTGTTGGGAAGAAGGAGGAAGTGAACACTGGCAATTTGTCAGAAAAAGTAAATTTCAATCAGTTTTTCTTTTTTAAAGGTAAACAATAGGATATTATTCAGCCTTAAAAAGGAAGGAAATTTTGACGCATGCTACAACATGGATGAGCATTGGGGCATTATGCTAAGTAAGATAAGCCAGTCAAAAAAGACAAATATTGCTTGATTTCACTTTTATGATATATCTGAAGTAGTGAAACAAAATAGAATGGTGGTTGCCCGGGGCTGAGGGGAGGGGCAACGAGAAGTTATTTAATAGAGTTTCAGTTTTGGAAGATGAAAGGTTCCAGAGATCAGCTGAACAATATACTAACACCATGAACTGTACATGTAAAAATGGAAACTCGTATGTTATGCATATGTAGCCATAATGAACAAAACAACAGTAAGTGATGGGGTAATAGTAATAAGCTCAGGGTAGGTGCTTGACTTCATGCAACAGAATCACAAGGAATATCTGTTGAATGAAGATGGAAAGAAGTGATGCTGACAAACGGTCTAGGATGCCAGGGTGACATAAGAATGGACAACTTTCCTTCTCTGATGGCCTTCCCTGTGGCTGTAGTCAGTCGTTATAACCTTTTCCTTGGGAGGATAAATTGGTTGTCATTCCTGTCCTCACTCAACATTAAGTGAGTTAAGATTTTCTCTTGTCATCCCTTCTGATACTTGCTTGGTACCAAGTTCAGCCTGAGCCGGAATGTCCTGCCCTGAAAACTGTATCTTCCTAATCAGCACTGGTGGCAGCAGCCATGTTTCTGTTGATTCTAGGGCTGCAAGTTCCCAGACAATAGAACCTCAGAAGTACAAGGGCTCCAAACAGCCTGGTGAGATTTAAGAGATTTATCTCTGTAAGTCCAGGGAGAGGAAATCCTGGGGCAAAATACCTTTAAAACAGAAATTAGTCAAAGGGAGAAATAAAGTTTAAAACACATTTATTGCTTACAAACTGCAGTCCCAGGCTGTTTCTCTCTCTTCCTACTCAGGCAGAAGCAAGCAAGGGCTTCCCCCTAACCTCTCAGGTTCAGATAAGCCCTCAGTTGCCCAGGTAATTACCCATTGATGTGGAGATGAACTACCTCTCTCCACCCCTGAGGAACACCTGTTGATATGCAAATGAATTTAAGCCAGGCAAGATATTCTGGAAATATTACAATTTTACCCACAATCTCCTACCTAATCAAAATATATAAATATGAAAAGTATCTTAAATAGTGACTGAGCAAAAGCAGTAAGCAGCAAGGCCAAGGCCTGAACTTTGACCATCCGGGACATCCCCTCCCCACTCCTGCAGCAGGCAGAGTGTGGGTCAAGTTCCCCAACTCTCTTTTTGTCAACTAGGCAACTGCTCTGTGACAGAAGAGTTGGTAGCCATGAGTGGAAACCCAGGTCTATAGGGAAGGGAAGGGGAAACGGGATGGGCAGAGTCAGGAGAACTAAACAGAATGATTCCACCACTCTCATCCACACCCAGTTGGAAGTTTGAATAACCGGGTTCTCTCAGTTGCTTTGGATGTCTGGGAGTGGATTTCTTTTACCAAGTGCAAAAATAACCATTGTATCCTCTCCCAAAGCTTCGCAAAGAACACTCCTTCTGGAAACCTTGTGCACAATTGGTGGGAATGTAAATCTGTGCAACCACAATGAAAAGCAGTATGGAGGTTTCTCAAAAAACTAGGAATAGAAATACCATATGTTAGCCAGAGACGGGTAAGATTCCTCAAGGGAGAAACAACCTAAGACAGGCACAGTCGCAGGGGGGCCATCAGGTGAAAAATTGGGGATCAACAGAGGTGAGGCTTAGAACCTCACCCCCCTTGTTCTGAGAGAAATCTTCTGCATACGTGGATGTTTTATTGCCCTTGTCTAGCTTGGATTAACACATAGGCTACAGGCACACACCTGATCATCTACATTTGCTCTTACAACACTAAACTATGTTTTCTACCTTTATCTTGTATCTACCTACCACTTCAGCATTTTATTAAAAATAATAATAATAAAGAGAGAAATGTGGTATCCACATATAAATCAAGTATAAAAATCAAATGAGTATTCATATTTGAACTGTTTATAGTTCATAATGCATGAGCAAAACCGAAAGTTTCTGTGATGACTGCCCTTGTACTGCTCACCATGTAACTTATTCACTATGTAAGAATTTGTTCTCCATGTAAGAACTTGTTCGTTATGCTTCAGAAGATTGGAGACTGAAGAAAATTAGGCTTGGGGTGGTTTAATGATTGTGCATTGAGCATTGACTCCCCTATACAGAATTTTATTGTTGTTAACAACCATTTGATCAATAAATATAAGAGATGCCCTCACAACAACAAAAAAAGTACACACTTCCAATTGTAAAATAAATAAGTAACTGGGATGTAATGTATAGCATAAGGAATATAGTCAAAATATTGTAACAACTTGGTATGGTGATAGCTGGTACCTAGAATTATCATGTATATAAATGTTGAATCACTGTGTTGTACACCTGAAAAAAAAAAAACCCTAAAAAAAAAAAAAAAGAAAGAAATACCATATGACCCAGTAATTCAACTTCTGGGAATTTACCCAAAGAAAAAAATCACCAATTTGAAAAGATATATGCACCCCTATGTTTATTGCAGCATTTTTTACAATAGCCAAGGTACAGAAGCAACGTAAGTGTCCATCAATAGATGAATGGATGAAGAAGTGGTACATATACACAATGAAATATTACTCAGCCAGAAAAAGGAATTAAATCTTGCCATTTGCAACAACATGAATGGACCTAGAGGGTATTATGCTCAGTGAACAAAATTGGACAGAGAAAGACAAATACCATATGATTTCACTTACAGGTGGAATCTAAAAAGCAAATGAACAAACAAACAGAAATGGACTCATAGATACAGAAAACAGACTGGTGGTTGCCTTAGGGAAGGGGGGTGGGTGGATGGGGAAAATTAGAAAACTGAGAATTTTTGATATCTTCATCAGGATGATGGTTATGTGTGTATACATGTGTGAAAATTCATCAAGGTGCTAAGATTGTGCATTTTATTGTATGTACCTTAATTTTTAAAAACAAAAGAAAGAATACCTTTTCTCCCTTACTCACCAGGGGTGGAACAAGATAAGAGAAGTCAGTAGATTTCCCCCAAAGAGTCCAAGATGTAAAGTTTGTCTCCAGGGAGCCCGTGCAGCAGCCTGGGGTCTGAGCGTTTCATCCTGGCCCATTACAGAAGTGCAGGTTTCCCCAGGGGCTACTGGCCTTTATCGGAGGACTGCAGAGCAGTCCCTTTGTCTAGTGTGTTTAATAACTACCCATAGACCAAATTAGACACATCCTTGGTTGGCTCCCTGAGACCTGAGCAAATTTCTGTTTCACCATCACTGTTCACTGTTTCACTGTGGGCTCCAAATTTCACTCAGACAACACCTGGGCACCCACAGGCTGCCCAGGTCAAGCTGAGCTGGGTGGGATAGGCTGGAGATGGGGGCGTGTGTGTGTGTGTGTGGAATTACATTCCTCTAGAGACAAATACAGACAGTGGATCATTCCAAGAGTCGGTTTGCTGGGCAGGGACAGAACCAAAATTTTTACAAATCTCTTGCCTCACGCATTTACATATCACTGGGGGAAAAATTTTACAATCAGAATGACCACAGAATTATCCAAACTGGGATGCTTGTGATAACAAAGTGGGAGCCATTAACAGTTATGCTGGGAAACAGCATAGACCAGGGCAATCCTGGGCATGACAGATCATCCATGAATGGAGAGAAAACAAAGCAAACAGGAGGAGAATCCAGTCATCACCATTTCTCACTCTCCCTTATGATTACAAACCAAAAGCATGAGCTCCTCATCAGAGCAGGCAAACATGACAGTTTCCAGTGGGGATTCTGAAACTAGCAGGCCCCAGAAAGGTATCCTTTGTCTCCCTGAAACTCCGGGGAGAGGAAATCCAAGGCAAAATACCTCTAAAACCATTAATCAGTCAAAGTGAGAGATAAAGTTTAAAACCCATTTATTGCTTACAAACTGTGGTCCTGGGCTGTTTCTCTCTCCTGCTCTGATAGAAGCAAACAAGACCTCTCCCTAACCTCTCACGTTCAAATAAGCCCTCAGTAGCCCAGGTGATATGGAGATGAACTACTGTTCTCCACCCCTGAGGAACACCTGTTGATACATAGATGCACTAAAGCCAGGTGAGCTGTTCTGGAAATACTATGATTTTACCCACACTCCCTGAGGCTATTCCCACTGTGGAGTCTCTTCTGATCCATTGGTCAGTGCTCAACTCATCTGACAGTCCTTGTTGCATGGGAACAGCCAGAACCTCAGGGTAGCAACAGATTTTTCAGTTAATTATTAAGAAGCCCCTCCCAGGAGGTGCAGCAGTGGGGAGTACTTCCTCATTGGAGAAACCTGTGTGCATTGCATATTAAGAGTAGAGCAGGGAATGCGTTAATTCTACACTTGGCCTGCAGGGGGCAACATCTCTTTAGCAATGACCACACGCCAAGCAATACTGCAGGAAACACATTTAATGGGCCAAGGAATAAGGGCTTTGTTTTAAAAAAAAAAATCAGATCAATATATTTCCAGTATGCAATTCCCACCCCTACACATTCTCATTCATACAGATATGTTGCTCTTTTTCTATTTACAATGCTAGGTATATAGTGAGTTTTTAACAAATAAATACATAAGGATTGATCAGATGGTTGAAAACCCAGACTTGCCTGAGGCATGGAAAGTACAGGGTGAAATAGGAGGAAAGGAAGTAGGGATTGGTGAACTTCATGGAAAAGCACTTTTCTTTCTGGTTAATAGCTTGCCCAGGGGAAAAAATGCATTTGAAAATTTCCAAAAGATCTTTCTCCAAGTGCAAACCACAAGAAATCAAATTCCTTAAAAACAAACAAAAATAAAACAGTAACCTTGATTTTATAAATCTTCCTCCTCATTTCAAAGTTCATCCTATATACAGGTTAGATAAATGAGTTCCAGGTTTATACATATTAAAGCTTTTATATTTAGACTTGTCCCATTCAGATGTATTGATTCTGAAGTGTCTCCACTCCTGTGCCTTCCTAGACTCTGCAGAGCCTGGCTGAAGCCATCTTTGAGTAGTTTCACCAGGCAGCCCCGAGCAAGGCATACCTTCCTGGCCTTGGCTGGCCAAGCAGTGGACATGCCTGTGTTGAGTCAGTGACACTCTCCTTCCCACAGAATAGGTAGGGGGGCCTGCAGCCTAACCACTCAGATTAGGCTCCTTACTGTGTTTTTGAAGCAGCAAAGAATCAGCACCTTTAATACCACCAGTGACCCTGAGGACCCAGAGACACCAGGGATCCCAGGTAAAAAGAAAAATCCCTTTTCCAAAGAGACCAACAGACTCAGGCAGCTTGGAAGGGTGGGCCTAGGAGAAGAGTGACTGTCCTCTGGTGAGAAACACATACCCACAGACCACCTTGGGCAGTGGTGAGGGTACATGGGGCCAACCAGTGGCTACTGGCCTTATCACAGGTCCAGACCCCCATCTTCCAGGGTTCCTGGTTACATTGTTTCACTGGGTAAAACCGCTGCAGGGAGGGAGGTGATAAGGGTACTGTAGCAGGCAGAGCTGAGGAGAAACCTGTGATCCCATGGGACCAGTGGGGCCACCAGAGCCAGAGGCAGGAGTAGATGGCCGAACAGCAGCAGATAATGCAGGAGCCTGAGCTTGCTACCTGTCCTCTGGGAGAGCCCTGGGAGTTGCGGCTGCTGGCCCCAGCTCCCAGCCAGGGCCCAAGGCCCTAGGTACATATGAGGAGGAATGCAGTGCATGGGGGGGTGGGGGGGTCTCATCACCTTCTAGGGTGCTAAGACTGCGAGTGGGTGTGCTCAGCGGAGGGGGGATCAAGTGAGCAGTCCCACAGCCAGGGCCAAACTCGAGGAGAGGGGACAGCAAGCGTGGTGTGCCACATGCCACAAGCAGCTGAGCTGGGTCTCTTTTTCCTCCCTATCCTATGACGTGGTACAAGTGAGCGGCCTTGGCTGAGCGGTGTCTCTGGGTCTCAGAAGGTAAGAGAAGGTTAGAAAACCGCAGGGTGAGCAGGTGTTAAGGTGGGGATAGGAGGCCTTTATACAGGAGGACGGGACAGGAAGGCAGGGTCAGAGACATACAGTGGAGTGGGCGCAAGAGAGAGCTGTGGGCCTGTCCACTCCCCAACCAAAAAAAGTCTCCACATACAGCCAGGGAGAACCAGGCAGCAAGCACCCAGCTTGCCTATGTCTGCCTATTGAAGCTCCCAATGGGTATGGTCTGGCTGGGGGTGAGGGAGGTGGCATTCCTGCCCTTTGAGGTTGAGGCTGGCCCGCAGGTGGCATTCCAGTCTAGGAGAGAGGAGCAGAGCCAGAACCCCACCCGGTCCTCCCCGTGCCTCACCCCCACCAGGAGGAAAGGCTTGGCAGGCAGGGGAGAGGCGCCCATCACTTTCCGCCCCGGGGAAACGCAGACGGGGCCCTGGGCTGCGTGGCCATTATGTGGTAGATGGATTCTCGGAAGCGCTGGTCTCGGCTGAGCCGCCTGGCCACTTCCTTTAGCTCCTCCATGTTGTTGGCATCCAGCTGGGAGGTCATGAAGGACTGGGATGGCTTCACTGGAGAGACGGTGGCCCAATGGCCCATGAACAGCCCTTCCTCCACCAAGGCTTCACCCGTCTCCAACCCCAGCCTGTCTCCCTTGCTCCTTGGCTCGCCATCCTACATGTTGCTGGGCTTCTTCTAGCCCTTTCCACCTCTGGGCTCCCACGATCCCGGGAGAAGCCCATGGCTGGTGGAGCCAGGTTCAAGGTCGCACTGTCCGCCTCAGAGCTGGACCAGCCCTTCCCACTCCCGCCTGCCCCCTTCCCACTTTGTCACCAATACCCTGTGACCACCCCTACCCCACCCGGGCACACAGCCAACCAGACTTACTGTCATTCCAGGAGGTGCTGGACCGGCGCCGGTGGAAGCGGCAGCTCTTGATGCGGCGCGTGGCCGCCTTGTGAATGTACACGGAGTTCTTCATGATGACCGGCATCTTGGCCTCCAGCTCAGCGTTCCGGATGCACTCCTCGAAGAACTCTGCGGCCGCAGTGCCACTGCACCCTTCCCTCCTGCCCTGCCCCACCCTTCCCAAAGATCCAGGGGCGGCTGAAGGGAAAATACATCCGCCCTACCCCGTGGGAGTGCACAGCCACCCGCGGAAGGGAGCAGAACTGCCGGCTTTCCCCCACGCCCGCACCCCAGATCCAACCACCAAAGGAAGCCGCGCCAAGGAGATGATGCCCGCAGGCAGGAGTCTGGAGGAGAAACCCCATCAGTATCTATGGATCACCTAATGCACAGCAGGCTCTCGTGGCCCTCTAGCCCTGTTCTGGGCTCAGGGGGCCTGGGTTGGGCTGGGGCTGAGATCCGAGGCGGGGGCTGGGCACCCGGGGGCAGGGCTTACTTTTCAGATGGCTCACATCAGCACGCATCCTCTCCTCCTTCTCCTTGTTCCGCACCTTGGAGTTGAGCCCCTGTTCCAGGCTCCG
This sequence comes from Manis pentadactyla, assembly GCF_030020395.1. Lineage (NCBI taxonomy): Eukaryota > Metazoa > Chordata > Mammalia > Pholidota > Manidae > Manis > Manis pentadactyla. The sequence goes on from NC_080029.1 coordinate 31,989,886, forward strand.
CAAGGCCCCCTCTGCCTCCCGCAGACGCCTTTCTAGGTCCATGCGGACCTTCACCTCAGCCTGAGGGGAGAAGAGAGCACGTCCTGGAAAGCAGTTGCCATCTCCCCCAGGAGACTTCCTTGAACACCCCTGGCTCAAGTGCGCTTTCTCGCCTCCGGGTCTGGATAGAAGTTACCACACTCTGCCTCATGTCTTACACCATTGACCAGATGACCTGGCCTGGGCCCTGCACATGGCGCGTGTCTACTCATGATGCCCCACTGAGGTGGCAGGCTCATGGCTCCCCCTCCTGGTGGCTCCATCGCCTGCACCTGGCCCGCCAGACTGGCAGAGGTAATTCGGGTAGCTGAGCAGTAAAGGGCAGAGATATGAGGGAAGTCTCCAGCTGAGGGGAGGTCCCTGAGCACAAGCTGCTCCCAGCAAGCCTCAGCCAGCACCTTGAGCTCCCGCTCGGCCTGCTGCTTCTCTGCCGTCAGCTCCTGCAGCGAGTTCTGCAGCGCCTGGGACTGGCTTGAGTAGAACTCACGCTCCTCCTCCAGGGCCCGAGAGCGCTCCTCATTCTCCTTCATCCTGCCCAGGGAAGAGAGGCACTCACTCAGTGCTCACTCATCAGAGGGAGTCTCCAGTGGGACGGCAGCCCCTTGTAGAGGCTTGGCTGCAGAAACCCTGAGACCCAGGCCTCATGAGCTCTAGGACTTTCTGAGCCCTTTCACCCCGGTGATGAGAGGGGTGGTGTGGTCAGTGAGGTCAACCCCAGGCTTCAAGTCAGAAGACTGGAGTCCTCAGTCTAGGTCTTGCTCATTCTGGGACCTCAGGAAAGTCCTATAACCCCTTCCAGGCTCAGTTTCCTCATCTGTAAGAAGGGGCTAAGAGGATGTGCCCAGCTTGCCACAAAGCACTGCCACACAGACCTGAAAATTTATGCTTCACACCATAACAAGAGATGATTATCAAGTCAGCTTGTAGTAAAGGTCCTCTACTCATTTTACTGGTGGGGAAACTGAGTCCCTGGCAAAAGGAAGTAAGTGACCTATCTAGTCAATGCCGACTAGAAGCCAAAAATCCAGCTGAAGGAAAGTTACCAAACTGGACTCAGAGGTTTAAGGCTCCCTCACCGCTTCTCCGCCAGAAGCTTCTCCTCCAAGAGCTGCTGCATCTTCTCCTCAATCTGCCTGAGGTTGCTATGGAGACCCCCGCTGGGAGAGGGCTGCTCACTCGGATTGGCCAGTGTCTGCAGCTGGTTCTCATTTTCCTCCAGCATTTCCAAGGTTTTCTTCTTCTCTATGGAGAGTTCCTGGCATGGAAGTAGGGAAGGAAGAGAGATAGCCCAATTTAGGTTCTGTAACATGGCTGCCCTCACCTGACTTTCAATTCCAGGGATGCCCTTCCTCTCTCAGTCCTCCATGAGGAAACCTGAAATGGCTCCCCTCTTCCCTGGAGGTAAAAAGCCAACCAAGTTCTTCCTTACAACCAGGCCAGGCTACTTTCTCCTCCAGCAAGGGAAGCAGGGAGGGGCCCAGGGCAGCTGCTGGTGGAGGTGTCTCCTACTGCAACTGGGTCAAGGCCCAAGGGCACGATGACATTCTGGAGGCTTTATTCCTCCAGGGGTGAGTGAGGGAGTGTGTTGGACTCACATGAAAAACACCCAACAGGAACCCGCCAAGAGCAGATTTAACATTCTCCTCCTTTATCAGTCTGGGATCTTGCACCTCCCAGAAATTCTGGAGTTGAACTCCATGGGAACCACCTCCCACGATGTGAAACAAAAAGATAAATAAAGGCACCCAACAAAGCATCAGTCAGTCTTGGGAGAATAGAAATTCTCACAGACTTCAAGGCAACTCATGAATTCTGTAAACATTACAGATCCCCGACAATGTGCCAGGCTCGCTTTAGGTGCTGGGCTCAGAGAGACCTTAAGACACAGTCTAGTGAAGTTCACAGTTTGGAAAACACAATCTAGGGTGTCAAATCCCATGACAGATGTGCAAAGTGCTGGGGAGGCCAGAGCTCAGAGCAAATTCCTGCCTCAAAGAGTCAGAGAAGCTTGAATGAGGTATGATTGAGCTGAATCTTAGAAGAATACGTGAGTTCTTCAGGCAGAGAAGAGGTGAAAGGATGTTCTGTGTAGAAGGAACAGGTTGGACAAGGGTATGGAGGATGAAAGACCTTGGCTTCCTTGGGGCACACTTGGAGTAGGGGTTGGGGTGTCTGTGTGGGGTACAGAGGGGCAGCCAAGGGAGAGTGAAGCAGGAGGGGAGGAGAGGCTGGGGCCAGAGTTTGCACTTGCACTACCATGCTAAGAGTCTGTACTTTGCCCTTGACACATACCACCTCCTTGTCCGCTACAGTTTCTGTGGCATTAAATGGAGGTGACCTGACAGTTGATCTCCCTTCATGATCAATTTCACCCAGGAGCAGCCAAGTGACTGAGCCACAGGAAGGAAGTGGTGGGTGGCCCTGCCTCCCACCCTAAGCAATCCTTCATCTGGTATAAAAATATAAGCACGAAGAAGATGGAGTTTATGAGGCCACAGTCATGGCAAGGGCACACTTGAGTTGGCCCTCCTGAGTCCTGCTTTGGGCCTCATGTACTGGCCGGAGTTCTCAATGATCCACAGAGAAGAGACCCTTCAGATCAGCACTGCTTTGTGCTGTTTCCATGCAGATAACTTTCTGGGGAAACACTGTTGGAAAAACAGTATCACGTGGCCCGACCAACCGGCTTGCTTCCTGGTCAACAGCGCACCAGTGGCCCCTCACCTCCAGTGTCTGCTGCAGGGACTCCGTAAAGTGTCTCAGCTCCCTTTTCTCTTGCTCCACACCCTTGAGGCATCTTGCAGTCAGTTCTAGCTCTCTGCAGGGACAGAGGGCTAGATATGGCACTGCCCCCTCCCCACCAATCCTCTCTGCACACAGAAATGCTTCTGCTTCAATTCCCAATATGGTTGAGAGGGGTCCTTGGAAGGCCAGCCCCTCTGCATGGCTGGGTCCTGACAGCAGCTGGAGGAGCTTGTGGCTGAATGGAGTTCCCAGCCAAGTGGGGGTGAAGTCACACATGCAAATCTCAGCCGGGATAACGCAGGGCCACCCCGGGGTCAGGGAGAGGCACTGGAGAAACAAAGGGATCATGTGCTCCAGAAGCATGGGTTCTATATGCCCTGGCTTCCCGCTGCTTTCTCCCCTTTCCCCCCTGGGTGCCACCACCACCTCCTGATCTGTTCCTGCTCCGTTTTCAGCTCCTGCACCACCTCCTCAAACTGCTGCTTCTCGGCCTCCAGCACCTGGTTGAGGCGCTCAAGCTCCTGAAGAGAATCAGAGAGGAAGAGTCACAGGAAGCAGAGGGGCCCTGAGGTCAAGCAGGCCCCACTCTAGGCCCTCTGGGATTCAGCACAGTCTGGGGCATATGCTGGACCACATTTGGAAGTAAGTCGTGAAAGCCCTGGTCCCACTCAGCAGTCTCAACAAAGCCCATGACTGTGATGAGCTCGGCCCACTTAAATCACATTGAGTGTGCAGAAGGTAGGGCTCAGCAGTGACCCTCACGCTGTTCCTGCGACTGTAAATCTAAATGTCTACTATACCGGACAGCTCCAGTCGCTCTCACACCCTAAGGCATGTTGCCTGGCCCTCAAGCCCTAGAGGAAAAGGTAGTGATGTGTATTTCCATTAAAGTTCCCTGGAGTACTATAATAAAGACAATAATGTCTTTTGGAAAAAAAAAAAAGTTCCCTGGAGTGACATCTGTTGGCAATGGCAAAGAAAAGCCATTCCCAGCCTCAAAGTCAGAGAATGACAACTCTTTTTTTCTCAAGTCTTCTGAGAAGCAAGGAGCCCAGATGGCTGCAGCTTCCCCTACCCTTAGCGCCGGGGAACACGAGAGCCAGAAGGCCCAGGACAGCCCCCAGGGCCAGAACAGTCTCATCAGGAATGGCGGCAAGCACCCGTGCTTTCCCAGCAAGCATGTGCCCTCCAAGGGCCCGTCCTCCTGGGGTTCAATGGCAGGTGGTGCTGCAGCGTACACCTCACGTGAAGCTGGCTGGAAGTGTTTCGTGACAACTGCTTTGTCCCTCACATTTTATGCTGTGGAAGGATATTATTTCCTTTCTTTCTCATCTTCTTTCTTTTTTCTCACTTTCTGTCTCATCTTCTAGCTCCAAATTATACTCCTATTTTTCACCAAGGGGCATTGTTCTCAAGGATAATGGAAACCCTACCAGGGAGTGAGGCTGCCTATGGGAAGAAGTTGCCATTGGCTTTGAAGAGATACAGAGAAAGAATAAAACCTGAAGGAAAAGGAAGAGTCTGACGCCAGACTCCATGACCTCCATCCCGAAACTTGTTACCCAAAGAGTTGCTATTTCTTTCCCTTTGATTCAGTATTGGCACTTATGGCGTGAACCACTAATGGTCACCACAAGGGCTGCTCACTGGCATTGATGCCCCTCCTTTGGCACTGTGACACTGTAAGGCCGCAGCACACCTGCTAAAGCTGTGGGCCTCTGGGACTGGCTGAGGCCAATGGAATATGAGCAGAAGTGTGTTACTCCGAGGCAGGTGCCTTTAAGAGACATGAATCGGAATCTTCTAGGGTTGAAGGAATTTAATAGGCAATTTGGTTTTCATCACTTAAATCTCCTGCTCAGTTTGCCTGCCAAGAGATGGTCCAGGCTCTGTTTGAATGGCTCTCATGATAGGGAATTCACCCTCTCTAAAGATAGCCCATGTCACTTCTGAACAACCTGATAAAAAATTCTCCCTTCCAGGATCAACCTCAGCACTGGCACTGTCTGAGAGCTACAAACAGAAAAGCAGTGATGAAGGACGGCAGATTTGCCAGGAGTTTTGTGAGGCTCAGATGAGAGGGCTGCATCTCATTTATGGAGCAAAACTTCCCTCAAAACCCCTTTGGCCACCTTTGTCCTTTATGCAAACTTTCCCTTCAGCAGCTGCATCAGTCCCTGCGTCTCCGAATCCAGCTACACCCTCCTCTCAAGCCCTTCTCCCCAGCCATGAAGCCTGAATATGCCAATCAGCAAAGTAAGAAACAGCTCTTAGCAAAACAGAAGATTGGTGAAGCTGAGGACAGCAGCCCACTTCTGGAAGCCCTGAGTCCCTCAAGCACGCCTGAGAGGGGCCGCGGCTCATTTCACCCACCAGTTCCCTTTGAACCAAAATCCACCTCCTCACAACTTCCATCAGCAGGTCTGCCTTCTCCCCCTTGGGTCATAGGACAAGACAAATCTCTTTTCCCTTCATGTATTTGGGACAGCTGTTCTGTCCCCAAGTCACCTCTCCTCCAAGCCAAACATTCCATACACCATGCTGCACAGGGCATTGTTTCTAATCCCCAATAAAAGTGATTATGCTCTTGGAAAGAATGCAGTGACATAGGCTCCTGGTTGGAAAGACTGAATTCAGGTAAGATTCTTCCTAATTAATTTGCAGTGCTCCATGCAATTCCTGTAATAGTCCCAATGAGATCTTTTTTGTAATTTCATTAATTCATGCTACACATATTTATCAAGTGCTTAATATGTACTAAACACCTGCCAGGCTATGACTGAGAATATGAAGATGAACAAAAACAGACATGCCCCAGTTTTCATGGAGCTTACAGTTAGTGCAGGAATCAGGAACAAATAAATTAAATACATACATTAGAGTACTATTGCAAACCAGGATATGTGATATTCATAACAGGGACACAGTTCTATGCAAAGTTGCCTTGGACAAGAACAGGGGAAGTAGTTTGTAGAGTGTAGGGGGAGGGCGCAGGAGACTCTTGAGCCAACAGGTGAAGGTGGTTACATAGGAGGAAGGGAAAGAGCATTTCAGGCTCTTGATAGGGAATTCACCCTCTCTTAAGCAGCTGTTAGAAATGGCAAAGTAAAACCATTCCCAGCCCCAAAATCAGAGAAAGAGAACTCTTTTTTTCTTAAGGCTCTTAATCTGCAGTCCTTCATCAGTGTTTTTCTGATTGTAGCTTTCAGTATGTGCAAAGACCCTTTGGAAACCTGCTGCCCTGAAAGAACCAAGACAGGCCCAGACAGCTATGCCCAGAGGGAGGGTGAACATGGTGAGAGGGAGGCTGGAGCAGCTGATAGCTAGACCACACCGGGCCTTGGGCTATGCTGGGGATTTTGGCCTTTTTTCTTGAGCAAGAAGCAAGGAAGGTTTGGAGCATGGAATAGAGGAAGATGATAGGTAACATGATCCAATTTCCATTTTAAGCAGTGACGCTGGCTACAGTGTGGAGAAAAGGGAGGCAGAGGAGCCAGAAGAGAAGCAGGGAACCCAGGTGGAAGACCACTGACAGCAGGACTTGGGGGTGGGGTGGGAAGGGGTAGAGATGCGGATGACAGTGAGGTATGCCTCCCAGCTTTCCAGTCTGCACAAACAATGGATAGTGGTGAATTCCTTAAGTAAGGGGGCACTTGAAGAGGATCAGCTCTGCTGGGGAAGATGGTGAATGGTCTTGGACATGGTGAGTTTGAAGTATCTGAGCCAAATGCTTGGAGATATGAAGTCAACAGTTGGATATAAGGAGCCAGAGAGATTATAATGTAAACTCGGGACAGACTAGGGACTACATCTATCAACTGGGAGTCATTTGCACAAAAATGGCAAATGAAGCCAGGATGTGATCTAGATTGCCTTTGGATCTAGTGCAGAGAGAGAAGAGAGAGTGTGGGCAGGACTCTTTTGAGATGGGCAATACTACCTTGCAGAGTTTGGGGAGGGTAACACGAGCTGATCCATGCTAACTGCCTGCAACATAGTAAGTGGCTAAAAAATGCTAACCAGTACTACAAACTGAAACTGTGCAGTATCTATTCAGGAATGAAGAGCAATTGAAAAGAACTGAAAAGAAAATTCTGAAACAGAATTTGTAAAAGATGATAGTGACGATGATACCAACATTCACTGTGAGCTTACTGTACTAAGGGTTTTACATGTGCTAACTCATTTAATCCTCATAACAACTCTAAAAATGGATACTATTATTATCCTCATTCTATAGATGAGAAATGCAGAGGTACATAAAGGTCAGGTAACTTGTTCAAAGTCACACATGCCTTCATCTCTTTTCTCTACACCATAGCTAGTAAATGAAGGAGGAACTCAAACACGGCTGTGGGATAAAGCAAGATGGGCATGTCTACACACTGCTGGTGGGAGTGTAAATTGGTACAAATTCTCTGCAAAGCAATTTGCAATATGCATCAGGAGTCTTAAAATTCTTGCCCTTTGAATCAATTATTCCACTGAAAGCCATCTATCCTAAAGAAATAATTAGACCCAAATTTATGTACAAGGATGTTCACTGAAGCATAATTTATAATAGTGAAAACAGCCTACATATCCAAAAATCAAAGATTAGTTAAATGAAATGTCACATATGATGAACCAGTTTATGGTCATTAAAACTGGAATTAAAAAAAAAATCCTAAATGACATGGAAAACTGCTGAAGGTACAGTGTTGATGAATGTATGGTACAAAGGCAGGCCACAGAGCTGAGCCAGGAGCTAAGCAGAGGCAGCCATGAACTCTTACCCCAGCATCCCAGATGAAGAAACTAAAGCTTGGGGAGGTCAACTTGCCCAAGGCCACATGGTCAGTGGCAGACTTGAGACTGTAATTTGAGTCTCCTAGTTCCAGATCCTGAGTCTTCCTTTAGGGGCCAGAAAATCTTTATCTAATCCTTGCACCACTGTACCAAACACATTTCTAAGCGGCCAAGGCACACCCAGACAATCTCTGATCTGCAGGGGAGATGGGAAAGGTGCAGGGGACTGGCCATCATACGGGTGAGCAAGTCAGGGCAGCAAACACCTTGATGGAGTGACTCAGCGAGCTGTGCTCCTGATCCAGAGCCCGAGGCTGACATGGAAATGTGAACCTGGGCACAGTCCTATCCCCCCTGCCTGCCTGGAGCAGCCTTCGCCGCAGGTACCAACGAGGCCCAAGTGAGCCTCACTGACACCAGCAGGCTCCCTCCTTCAATGCGCTACGGCTTTCAGCAAGGCCTGTGTGCAGTGGGTCTCCGCTGTCCTCATTTCCTGGCTAAAGACCTAGATAGAGTGTCTAAATTTTCCTCCAGCTGACTGCTGCCCCAGATTTAGCCTCTCTGATGGATTAGACTGCCTCACATCCTGCCAGTGGCTGTGTCTGCTGCTCTGTCCCATCCCCAGCTTCCTGAATTACCTGTCTTCAGGTTGCTGACAACTCACCAGAAAGCTCACTTCTCAAATTGTATAGAACTGAATGAAGAAAACGCTGAAACTCTAACGTGGGATCCGGATGAGAGCCTGGAGACATGGGGGCTCAAACCCCGCTGGGTGGACAAACGCTCAGTACTGTCACAACGCTAGTCCTCAAATCCATGCAATCCTAATACAAATCCTCTATAGGTTTTAGGTTTCATTTTTAGCATGTTTTAGTTTGTTTTCTTTTGTTGTTGTTAATTGATAAAGGATTCTGAAGTCCCGCTGGAAGAATAAATGGATGAAAATAATAAAATTCTGGAAGAAGAAATATGAGGGTAGATTGTCCTACTGGATTAAAACCAAAATGTAATGCAAAATCACACGAATCAAAAATGTCTACTCACTGAGTCATTCCACAAACATTTACCAAGCATTTCTGGGCCAGGTGCTGTGCCAGGCCCTGGAAATGTTTGGGTGCTACAGAGACATGATGCTTCTCGACTGTAGGGCCTGTTTCAGAACCCAGTGAGGGGTGTCTGGGAAGGGTGAGGAGTTAGCAAGAGTCGAGTCAGAGACATGCAGCGAGCCACTGCTCATGCACCCAGGCCTTGGACGTGCCTGGCAGAGGACAAGGAAAAGCATCTGGGCAAAGAGAAGTAGACTAATCAGGGCCTCCCTTTGCAGGCTCCTCTAAGCAAACCATTCTGCAGCTTCGTGTCTTAGGCGTTTCATGTGCGAGATGGGCCCCAAATTAATAATAACATGATTGTGATACTAATAAATAGATATTCATTAAGCATATACTATGTGTCAAGTATTTCATATAAAACATCTCACTTATTCCTCACAACATCCCTAATCAGATGTATTCCATTAACCACATTTTCCATGTAAGAATATAAATGTTCAGAGAGGTTAGGTTAACTTGCCCAAGGTCACACAACTAGAAGGGGCAACAGTCAAATACAAGCATTGGGAGCCTGAACCCAAGTTCACACCAGTAGCCACTATCCTGTGCTGCCCTTTCGGAGTGATAATGACTCCTCAGAACAGGCAAGGGCCAGGGCTGCGTGGAGATTCCAAAGGAAGTGGGGTGACTACCCCACTTAAATAAGGCAAGGGTCTCCTTTACCCTGCAGGCTACCTCAGGCCATTAGAACTTATATTGTTGACATTTAGAGGATGAAGGAGCCCCTGGGATCATCTAACCCAGTCACCTTATGGTGCCAGAAGCCCCTCTATAGATAGTGGAGGCCATCCCAGCCTCCTGAGAATATCACCAGTGACAGGCAGCTCATTACCTACTGACATAGCTTCTACAATTTGTGGATGGTTCTTTCCCTAGAACATGGTCACTTGTCCTTTTTTACTTCTGTTTCTGGGGACTGGCAAGAAGAAACACACTTCTTACAAGAAGCCACAGTAAGTCCCAAGCACTGTCATCTTAATGGCCTCCCTGCTCTGCCCACCTGCCCATCTCATCTCCCAGCAAGTGCCCTGGGTGCCCAGCTCCCCTACAGGATTCCCTAATGCCAGAAACGCAAGCCAGTGCACCTTGCCTGTTAGGGGGCCCATAAAGCGGGAGGCATTGGGGAGGGGCAGCAATTCTCAGGGCCTACCTCTCTCTGCTCCCTCTGAAGGCACAGTTCTTCAGTCTCTTCCATCAGTTTGTCTGCCAAAGCAAGCACACGCACACACTCTTGTGAGCAGCTCACTCCAGATCCAGCTGAGGGGCAGGTGCCTGCAGTGCCCTCCATCTCTCCCAGCACCTTCCAAGGAAAAGGCCAGCACTACCACACCCAGGCCAGCCAGAGCATAGGGCCAGCTCCCAAGGATGGAAGCCGCCAGGCTGGCCTGAGCTGCCACCTTCCTTTCCTGTCACTGTCTCTGCTTTGTGCATTCACGAGATAATGACAGCCTCATCTTTGAAAGTGTAGCCAAGTCTCTGCACTTCCCAGGGGTGCTGTTACCTGGACCAGTCCCCACAACGCTTCCCACCTGCACTAGTGTCTCACTAGCAGGGAAGGGTGGGCCCTGGTCAGGGGAGGAGGGGTCTGGAGCAGGCAGAGGGGAACCAGTGTTGAGGAGGCCCAAGTGTCTAAGGAGTGGCAGGTGAGAGGGTCCTAGGCAAAGGACCAAACCCCTAGTTTCACCTTCTTCTTTCCCAAACAGAGCATGCTTACCAGCCGGCCAGGAGCACAGAGGCCTGGAGCCCTGTGGTCAGCTTTCAAGTGGGCTGGGAGGTGGGAGCCGGGGGCAAGTCCAGGCCCGGGAACTTCAACTCCATTTATGGGGCCCTTACTGAGTGCCTGACACAAGTGCTTACAGGCATTTTCTCATGTCCCCTGATTCCTTACCACCCCTAAAAGCTGGGGACTATTTTTGTCTTCATTATACAGATGAGGAAATTGAGGCCTAGAGAGGCTACACTGCCTGCGGACACACAGCTGACAAAAAAGTGGCAAAGCTGCGTCTAGAGCCCAGACTCCTAACCACCAGGCTCTCCTGCCTCCTGCCGTGCTAGCCAGAGGGACATTTATTATTCCGTGAGGTCCTCCTGGCTCTGAGCTGGTCTCTGGCTCCCTGGCGCCTCACAGCCTGCTAGCCCCACCCAGACTCCCCCACCTTGGTCCTCCACCAAACCCCTGGCTGTAGCCCTGGCCCGGAAGTGCAGCCATTTGGGAGCCTCAGCTCCCAGCCCAGCCCTCCAGCCAACCTAAATACTCCTGCTTCTCCTTGGCCAACTGCAGCCCCTGGGCCTCCAGGCTTTTGATCATGGCTTCTCCCAACTGGGCATTCTTCCAAGTCCTGGGGAGGGAGGGCAGATGGGAAGGAGGAAAGAAGAGGAAGAAACACAAAATCATTAAAACAGAAGAGTGGAGGAGAAAGAGCATGTGCCTGGTTTGTACTCACTCATCCTTTCTCCTCCAGAATCCCAGCTCACAAGCACTCTGGCACCCCTGGCTCTGGGCATGCCACCAGCATCGATCGGTTACAGTCTCTGGGGGCAGGCCCAGGCTGCAAAGTGGGCCACCGTGGGCTGGGCTAATAGCACTTTTGGAGCAGGAAGAGATTGCTTCCCTGGCTGCTTTCTACAGCACTGAGTGCCCACCACCTGGCACCAGGCCCCACATGGGACACATATGGGACAAATGCAGTGCCATTTGTTGAACTAAGAGCATGACACAGCTTGAATATCCATGACCAGGCAGGTGCCAGAGCAGGGTTCATGTGCAAATGGGCTGTGTGGGGCTGGAGGTTTCTGTGATCTGGACTTTGATTTACAAAGCACTAGCTCTGGCCTGTGCTAGGATTAATTGTGGGCCTGAGAAGGTAAGATGAGTTGTCTGGAGGTAGCAAAATCCTACTAATGATGCTGGATTTGATCCCAGGAGTTGGAGACAAATGGTGTCCACATCTGCCACTTGTGACTCTAGACAAGCAAAGCTCGCTGTGCTCAAAACAAACTTAGGGGACCCCTCACAGATGCTCTGACCCTGGCCTGTCTCCTCCTGCCAAACAACTCCCAGAGCCCTGTGCCCAAGGAGGCCCAGACATTTCCCTGCCCTCTCCTGGGCTCCCAGCAGAGAGACAGAGAGATCGGGGTTGGCCCAGCCCACACCCTTCCCTCTTGTGGACCCTCAGGCTGCCCCTCCTGGCTGCAAGCACTTACACCTTCCCAGACTCCTGCAGCATCTCCAGCCACTGCGTCTGCTCAAACTCGGACTCGGCAGCCAGCAAGATATTGCCCTGGCAGGAAGAGGAGCCAGGCTTACCTGAGAGGCTGCTCCCCGGCCTCTGCAGGCCCAGCTCTGCTCTCCCACCCCTCAGCCTGTGGTAGGGACACCCCTCCCAGGCTAGGCCACCAAAGAGGCTGCCCCATGGAGCCTGGGCGTCCCCAGAGAAGCTGGGCTGCCCCTGCTGAGTCCAGGCTGAGGGGAGAGCTTTACTCACATGGAAGTCCTGGTGGGAGATTTTCATGGCATAGGGCATGCTGGGCTCTTCCTTGGCCTCTACCAGGCAGCCCCCAAGAGGGATGACACCCTGAGAAAGAACCAGAACAGGCAGCCCCCACCCCAGCCAGCCCAGGTCACTCAAGGCCTCTGGGAGCCTTTAGCCAAAGCCAGGTCCTGCCAAGGGCCCCAGGCTAGAAGCAGAGCAGACCTGACTCCTAGGGCAGGATGGGGGAGGTGGTGGTGGGAGGGCCAGGGCAGTCTCCAGGGCACAGGAGGGTGGGAGCCAGCCCAGGGGTCCAGGGGCCTTGTGCCCCAAGAAGGATTTTATCTCCAGTCTCTCTGCTAGACCAGAGCAAGGAAAGAGACAATCCCCTGCCCTTCCAGGACACCCTTCCCCGGTGTCCCCACTGGGCCCTCCCCCAATATGGCCCTGGGGAGAGGCTACCTCACCTTAGGATGGATATTGAAGTATTTATTAGTTTCAAAGTTCTTTTTTTCACTCTCAGAATAGTAAAGAAGGAAGCTTTCTTTGATGATGAAAAACCTATAGCAGGTGGTAGAGAAGAGGGGCAAGCAGGAGAGAAGGGGTGAGGTTTCTCAGGATAACAAGAGGGTTTGGGGGGGTCCCTGAACTCATACAGGGAGCCATGGGGACACTAGCTGGGACTCATCCTCCCAACTCATATTCCACATCTGGGCAAAGGCTATGCTCTCACCCCAATCTCAGACTTCCAGCCTCCAGAGCAGGTGAGAAAACACATTTCTGCTTTTTAGCAGAATAGTTTGACAGTGTAACAGACTGCATACCCAGCCTATGGTATTTTCTCATGTGAGCCTGAGCAGACTAAGACAAACATCTTCTGGCCTTCCTGACACTTCTGAAGCCGCTTCTCCACCAAGAGCAAAACACTGTGCCAGGGATCTGAGGGGGTGTGGTGGGCAGATCACGACACATGGGCAGGAAGGGGCGGGGCTCTGGAGTCAAAAAACCCTGATCCCTCAAGCCACAGCCTCAGGCAAGCTCTCACTTGCTGAGCCTCCCTTTCAAAGCTCCCCTATAAATGGGGTGCAAATATCCGTGTGTTGAGGTTGCCATGAACATTCACTCACTAATTCAACAGATAATTGCTGAGCTCCTCCTCTGCATACTGTTCTCGGAGCTGAGGACAGAGTGTGAACAAGAAAGACACAAATCCCTGTTCCCATAAACTTGCACTCAAGTGGGTGTATGTGGTGGGGAGGCAGACAGTGAAGAAATGAGAGAGAGATGCTGTGTACTACATGCTGGTAAACACTATGGAGGAAAATAAAGCAGGGCAAGTAACGGTGTGAGGGGAGGTTTCCATATTAAACAGGGTGGTGAGGGACAGCCTGATGAAGAAGGTGACATTTGGGGAGGGGGAAGATGTTCCAGGCAGAGAAGCCTCAGGTGCAAACGCCCTAGGGTAGGAAGTGTACCTTGCTTTGGAAGGAACTTCGAGGCTGCACCACAAGGAGCCCAGCAGAAAGCAGCTGGGCCAGATCAGGTAAGGCCCTTTGGGCTGCTGTAACAATAGTGATAAAGCTAATATTTAGCACTAACCCCAAGTCATGTCCCATCCCAACCAGGTACTCTGTTAATGCATTTAACACACAATTATCCTGAAGCAGGTGCTGTCTGCATTTTAGATCCGCAGAAATGAAGCAGAGAGTTGACATGAGTTGGTGAAAGTAAAGTCCTCAGCACTTGCCTGAGACACAGGTTATGTCTCCAAATTTCACACCCCTCCTCTTGCCCTCTGGAGGAGGGCACAGAGAGAGAGGCACTAGGGCAGCCTTTGCTCTGTGCCAGCCAGACTCCAGCAGGTCTAGGAGTCCCTGGGGGCTGCGGAGATCATGAAGGGCCCCCATGCCATGTGTGTCAAGCCTGGCTCAGTTCTCAGCTTGGTTTGGGGCAGAACACTGATCCGAGGAGGGAAGCTGGCACAGACCTAGAGGAGGAGGGCAACTCCCTGGCTGGTAGGGATGAGTCTCACCCAACAATGGGCACATTTGGCAAATAGATTTCTAGGACCCAAAGTGTGGTTTTGCATGTAAACCTGCCTCGGTGCCTGCCCAATGTTCCACCTGATGATTCTCAGCTTCTCAGCAGGTGGAGACCCGGGACCTGAGTGCCCTGCAGGGGAGGACACCTCCTCTTCCTGCCTCTTCCTTCAATGTCCCCTTGCTCCCAGAGGTTCTCCTGATTGCCAGCCAGGGTCCATCTCCTCCTGGGCTCTACAGAGTTGGCTGGCTGTGCAAGAGCTGGAGAGAGTCCCTGTTCAGTTAGCCATTTTTGTGTGCTGCCTCCCTTGCTAAGTGCTCTACATGTATCAGAGTATTTGATCTATGCAACAATCCTGGAAGGCAGGACATTTTGTTCCCATTTTACAGATGAGAAAACTGAGGTTTACAGAAGTAATGTGTGCAAGGTCCCACAACTAGGGCAGAGGTAGAGCTGGGACTGGAACCCACAGACCACAGCCCCGGCTCCTACAGCACACCACACTGCCTACATCCCCTTCATGCCAGCAGGAGACAGATGGGCTAGGGGCAGTAGGTGTCAAGGTTGAGGCAGCCAAGAGTCAGGGCTCTGCCACTTATCAGCAGTGTGACCAGTGCAAGTCACCTGATCTCTCTAGGCCTCAGGTCAGAGTGTAACCTGAGGATAATAATAGTACCTGTAATTCCTAGGGTTGTTGGGATAATTAAATTAGCTCACATAAATACTTAGAACACTGTGTGACACATGGTAAATATTCAACAAATGTTTCCTTTCATTTCTGCTATTTATTACCATCGGGTCCCGTGTCTGCGGCAGCCTCCCCTGACCTCCTTTCCCGCTTGTGCTCATATGGCTTGTACTGGCGGGGGCTCTTGGCACCAGCCCAGCTGGCCAGCTCTCTGTCCTCCTGACTCACAGCACTGTCCTACACCTGCCCCTCCCTCCTGTCTGAGGTCCACCCTTCTGTCCAGGGCCCACTTCAGTCTTGGATGAAGCTTTGTCCCAGCCCTACCTCTCAGGACCATTTTTTTTGCCCCATTGGGCTATGGTGAAGCCCACAGAGTGTGTATGAGGGAAGGGCTCTGGGTCAACCCTGGCTGCCTCTTCTCGGGTTATGCAGGATAGTATCTTCACCTCTAGCTTAAGAAGCATTTATGAGGTGCAAGAGACTTGCTTTGCTAGGTGTTTTATGGACATTATCTTTTTTAAATCTCTCATAAGTCTAAGAGATGGAGGTATTTGTTTTTCTATTTCACTGATGAGGAAATTGAGGCACAGAGAGATTAAGCAACTAGTAAGTGGCAAACTTGGAACTCAGCTGTCTGCTGACAAGGCTCATGTTCTCAACCTGCTAGGCTCTATGGATTCCTGAGCCTCCTCAGCACCACACTTGGCCCTCCTCATTACTGTACCTGGGTCTCTTCACCACTGATGACCTGGAATTGTCTGTCTTCTTCAAGCTTTTCTCTGCAAAGTGACTGCAAGTTCCTGGTTGGCTCAGGTCTGAGAGCACTAATGAGTCACTTGGTACAGCCAGGTGCTATCATCAGCCTGGGGCCTGATGACTCCCTGCCTTGCAGAGCTTATAGCCAAATGCAGGCAACAGCATATACAAATCAATCATTTAAAAAATAACAACTGTTTATCAAGCTCCTCCTTTGTGTCAAGCACTGCTCTAGCAGATCATTAGGTGTATGAACTCATCCACTCCTCACATGAGCTAGGTGAGGTAACTGGAGCACAGAGAAGTTAAGTAATATACCTCAGGCCACACTGCTGTTAAATGGGGGAGCTGGGATAATGGTAAGGCACCAGGATGCACGGTGATATTGTAAATTTGTATGAGGTACAGGAAGAGTACAGAGCAGCGAGGAATGAATGATTTAGGTGTCCAGCCAAGGCAGTTCTCTGAAAGGAGGTGACAACTAGCAGGGTTTTGAAGAATGAATAGGAGTATCTTAGGAATCTAGGAGAAAGCTGATGGGGGAGATACATTTCAGACAGAAGGAACAGCATATGCAAAGAATAGTGTGTTCCAGGTTATCAAAATACATCTGGTATTACTGGCAGGTAAGTACAAAAGGGGTGGGCAGTGGTGCAGGGGTTGGGGGCTGAGGGGGTGAGCTAAGGTCAAAGAGAGAAGCAGGGACCAGAGCAGGGTGGGGAATTAAGTTTTTGTGAGAAGGCACAGCTTCTTCTTGTGGGAGGAGGGAGATGCCAGTAGGTTTCAAACAGGGCACCTGTGAGGTCAAATTGTAGTTTTAGAAATGGGAGGGGGGCTTTGAGGGGTCCACAGCCACGCAAAAGGGAAAATTAGAGTTATTGGTGCCAATAGAGTTCTTGGCTATTGGTGATAAAAATCAGCAGGGCTTGTTGAATAATTAGACAAGGGCAGGGAGAGCACAGTCTGAGATGGCCAGGACTCTAGCTTAGGTGACAGGGTGGACACTGGTACCATGCAACATAAACTAGGAAGCCTAGGAGGGATTTTCCTAAGCTTTGCCTTCTTTTACTCCTCTCCTCAGTGCTATGAATGCAACAAGGGCCCAACCAGAGCTTTGATGGTCATCACTGGCCGCACAATCAATCCAGCTGGAAGCGAGGAAAAATGCTAGTTGACCCACAGGTACTGTCTACATTGGCATGTCCTATTAAAGGAAAGGCCTGTCCTCTCTGCTGAGCTCCTTACTGTTTGGAGGTACAAAAGTCAAGTTTAGGAGCAGGGGCTGGAAAGGGCCTTGCATCACAGTGAGAGAAATGTAGAGTTGGGGAAGTCCAGGAGAGCAGTGAGGAGGAGGGGTGGTGGGAGAGTGCAGAGGAAGGAGGGGAGGGCAGGGAAGATGCAAGGTTCTGTCTTCTACAGTGTCAAGAGACGGTGGTGAGCAATCCCACCTCAGTGGTGGTGAGATGAGTGCCTGGAAGGCTTGAGAAACCAGGGAGTTAGAAAGCTCAGTGAGAGGTGTCTGCACATCTCTTGACTTATGCCTCCTCCACCCTCCTTTTTGGCAAACCTCTCAGCATAGTCTGCTGGACTCCCAGACGCCCTGTGTGCAAGGCAGGAGCATCGATGTGGCAGCCGGGAAGCGGGGGGAGACAGAGGGATGAGCGGAGTTCCACACCTGGTTGTGCAACAATGAGCATCTACACTGGGCAGCAAGTTAATCCGGACACCGGGACACAAGTGTAAAGCCTCTTGGGGATTAGCAGACACTCTAGTGTGGGTTTTGGACTTCCTCAGGATGTGGGATTAGACCTGGACCAAACTTACCTCGCTCTCAAGTGTAGCGAGAGCCCAATGGCCATGCGAGCTATTCATGGGTTTTATTTCACAGGAAGGTGGGTGGGTATCCAGCCTAGCTGCCCTTTCTTCCCCAAACACAAGCTTCCAGAGCAGGGCCAGCACCAGTCTCCCTTATCCCAAGCCCCTTGGACACTGAGAGTGGGTGTGAAGGGGCTGGAGCCAGTAAGTCTTAGAGGCAGAGAAGGGCAGCTCATCACAGGCGTCCTTTTCAAAAGTGGCAGAAGGAAGGTAGAAATGACACAGCCCCTAGTGTGTGTTCCTTTTTGTGCATTCTGGGAGACCTGGTATGCTCAGGGGGTGCTATTCTAGCCTTTGCCCCTTGTCTGGCACTAGGTCTGAGGTAGGACAGCAGGAATCCTTTCTGTGAAGTGCACAAATGATAACAAGCTAGTTTATGCAGAGATCAAGTCCAAGGGAGCTTTTTTTTTTAAGTGTTAGCAGAATTCTTCAAATAATACGGTAAAGACAAGCTTAATATATAAAACTGATAATAGTGTGGAGGTACTGGGGAAGTGGGTGGGGGCTTTAGAGCCCTACCACCTGCTCCCCAGCCTCTGGTGGTGGACTCAAGGCACCTCTATAATGATCCAGGGAACACAATGTAAAAACCACAATTCGATCCACCCCCATTTTATAGATAAGACACTGCCAGCCAGAGATGAGATGCTGCCGTGCCTCAGCCTGGGTCATGCAGCTGGTCACAGGCAGAGTTGGCACAAACTCAGAGCAACTGCCTCCACACCCGGGTTCTCGTTCCACCATAGCCACAGCTGATTACAAAAGAAATCGCTTTATTATTTCCAAGTCCTGGACATAAGGAACAGAACTGCCTACAGGTGTTCTGCTTGAGGTCCTCCCCTATGCAGGTGAGATTCATTTTCAAGCAAGAGCAAACAGCCAAAAAAAACGTCAACAGCCACTAGGGATAGCCCCTGTGGTCACAGGGAGAAGGGTGGCTTATTTGCAATTAATTCACTCAACTTCAGCAGGTTTGGTCTGGCCGAGTCATCACATGACCCCAGTAAAGCATGAATTAATGAGTGTTATTTCATTTTATGGCTGTAATTCAGAGAGTGTGCCCATCTCCTTAACCTAAGGACTCAGTGTAATCTCGATGCACCACCTCAAAAGGGGCAGGGGGTGCATGGACAGAGGGAGAGATCCCTCAGCCACCCCCACTGCAAGCCCCACCCCCATGCTGTCTCTTGGAAGAAGTTTGGAGAACACCAGTTCATTATAAAAAGAGGGGCCTGAAGGCACCTTCCAGCTGTTGTAAAACAAGCAGAAATGCCACAGTTGTGCTCATGGGACACCTCACACAGCCAGTGTGAAGAATGCTATGTGAACCAGGATATGAGTCCAAATCCCAGTGACACTAGAGGCTAAGCCTGGTGTATGGAGGTGACATGCTAGGCTCTTCCCCTCAGCCCTTTGGGACAGCCCAGTATTGCAGTGTCACCTCTATGAAATGATGTTCAGAGCCAAAGATGAAACTCTGGACCCAAATCACTGTGAGAAGAAGTCTCCCAAAATCTTCTTGGTAGGGTGACCACCAGCTGCACAGATCACCGGTCATGCCTGTGCTGGTTATGGCTCCCCCGGCACTTAGTGGACACTGAGGATCTTAGGTCCCTGAGGCAGGGGCCCACCCGTGTTCCACAAGACTGGACTTACTGCTGCTGTCTGGGCCTGGGGCCCACTGGCCATTTCACACTGGGTGGGGTGGGGAGGGAAGGAGGGAAGGAGTCTCAGCAGGGGCTCCAGCCTTGGGACTTGCTCAGAAGGGATATGGGAGGGGGCCTAGGATGCTGGAGGAAGTATTCGACCCTGGGGAAGAGTCAGCCTGCCTGCCAGAGAGCCCACCACAGGGCTAACACTGGCTGAGGCGGAGGCACTCCACGCCCTTGCTCCAGCCTTTCCTCATCTGCTCATCTCTGAGCTGCCTGGGTCTTCATCAACAGCCCCCGCATCTCTGCTGCTCAGCGAGTCAGGGGAGGACAGAGTCATCAACCTTGCTCTACTAGACGCCTCTCCCAGACTCTCTTATCACTCCTAAGCAATGTTTTTGATTCCTTTCCCCCCTTGTTGCCCATGGAAAAAAGCTGATCCCATAGCTCAAGGGCACCTTCCCATTCCAGGAAGGGCAGGGCTGTCTGGGCAGTAGGGGTTAGAGGCACATGTCCTGAGACAGACCCTGAGCGGAAGAGGTTTTACAGAACCCAGCTGGCCACAGCCGGCTCCATCCTGCCCAGTCCTTACTAATGCAGCCAGGAGCCTTTCCAGGCCCCCTCCCCTAAGCTGCCCCAGTGAGGGCATCGATCGCCCTAATGGCAAGGCTCTTCAGTGGCTGGCCCGGGCTGCCCCCTCCCCAAGCCTTCCTGTGGCCGCTAATTAGCTGAAGTCCAGAGACTCCATTTCACAAATGGGGAACTGGGGCCCAGGGGGCCTTGGTGGGAAGTGAGAAAGGGGCTAAGCTTAGCATCATGCCTCCCCCACCCGCAAGCCATCTCTGGCAGCTCTTCCCTGAGCACCAGGGGAGGGGCAGTCTTTGCACAGTGGCAGCTCCAGAGTTTCTATAAAGGAAGGAAACAGAGGTGACAGTCGCCTTGGAAAGGGACTGGAGGACTTGACTTGAAGCTATATTTGCAGAGCATGTACACTTACACTGTTCTGAGTTAGATTGGGTGGTTTTTTGAGTGGCTGTGAGGCTACTGATTGGGATTCTTGCGGTGGGAGTGGCTAAAGCTCTCCAAGCCTCTCTTGGCTCCACCACTGTGGTTTTAGCTGGGAGCCTTTGCCAGATACCCACAATTGTGGGTGAAAGGAGCTAGGTGACATACCTGGGAGGTCACAGGCCCCTAGCATTTACTAGAGATGCAATCAGGTGAAAATGCCGGGCAAGAGACGTTTTGGATAAAAAGACACAGAAACAATACCAAGGCCAGCAGCCAGATACAGTGGTTGCCTGGAGCAGCTGAGGCAGAAGAGAGGGAAATGGGGGGCATTCTGCTAGTGGTACTTGAATATACAAGCAGACTTCCCATCCCAACTCAGGTGCCCTGTAGAGAGAAGGCTGCCCTGGCCCCTGAGAGCTGTGGCTCAGACAGCACAACCCTGGAAGCCCCTGATAAGATGCTCTCCATGCTGTTCCAGGCCTCTGAGATAAGCTTAACTTTGGAGGAACTCAAGGAACCTATATCCCATTAAATCCCATTCCCATTAATCCAGAGAGAAACCTGGCAGAACTAACAAAGGTGACACCAGTTATGTAAAATGTGAAACATCTTCCACAGCCCATTGTTCTATAGTTTTGCAGAAACATTAATTATTCATCAAAATGGAACATCAGGCCCAACCACTACCACATCCCTGTAATCTGAGGTCCTGGGAACCTTTGGGGCCCTTCTGCTCTAGGGCACTCATAGTGTGGGATGGGAAGGGGCATCTAGACACACACCTAGTTTACTGGCAGGATCACACCTCCAAGGAAAGGCTGGATCAGGATCCAGGTTCTACAGCCCATCGTAATAGCAAATCTCAGAACTGAATTGGCTTGGGGGTGAAAACTGTCCAGAAGATGGCCTGTTGTTCCTGAAATAAGCATTGGGGTCTTCCTGCAAGTTCAGGGCTGCAAACCATTCTTCTGATACTTTCTTCCAGTAAGGAGCCCCTTCTTCCAATACCTTCCAGGCCCATTTATAAGCAGAAAGCGGCTACTGCTCTCTGGGGAGTGCCAGAGTTTGGGCACCGGGCAGCTGGTGCTGAAAGAGGGCTCAGGGCTTCTGACCCTCCCCACTCCCACTAACAACATATCAATCCTGGGGACAGGACCAACCCATCCCCTCCCCAGCTCCCCTCAGTCTCCACCCCAGCTCAGTTCCTCCTCTGGGGCCTCCCTGCCCAAAGTCATTCTGGAGTCTCTTTTCCCTGGGTACAGGTTTTTGTTTTTGTTTCTGTTTAATTATTTCAAGAAACGTTTGGAAGGATTGCCACCATCACTCAGCCAGGGGCGGGCACAGACCCTTTCTGGCTCTTCTTCCCTTTTCTGGCCTGAGCCTTTCAGAAGGGCCAATGGCCCAACTGCTCAGTGTGTACCAGCTTGGGTTAGGTGAAAGTGGGGGAAGGGGGTAGGACACCGGTACCCTACCTCTAAACCAGCTCCCGGAAGGGAGCGGTGTGGGGGAGAGGGGGAAGCGGGCTTGTGGAGATGGTAGAATTGGCAGTGGGGGTCCCAGGAGGATTATCTTTGGCTGGAGATGGGGCTTCTTCCTCCCAGGCAGGGTCTGGCCCAACCAGACCCAGCTACATCCCACTGCCACAGGATCTTCAGCCCACATCCAACCTCCCCACTGGGACTTAAGATTCATTCTGCAGAGAATTCTCAACTGCCCCAGGCCACCGGTGGCACCCCAGCTCTACTAGCCCTGGGAGAGAGATGGCGCCAACCCAGCTGGAACCCACATCTTCCAGGGGATGCCAGTGGAGAGTGACATCGGGCGAGACCAAGATCACAAAGGAAGGCAGAGGCAGAGCAGTAACGAAGGGAGTGGTGGGGGTCCTTAGGCCCTAGGCTCCCTCCCCAGGCAGCCCCCACCGCGCGCAGGAGACGCACTTACCTCCGGGACCACTTGGCTGACGGCCTCCCGAAGGGCCGCTTCCACAGCACACCGTAGAGCTGCACTTTGGTGCTAATGTCCAGTGCATCCGAGTCAGTCTGCTCCAGGGACGGCGAGGGTGACACCGAGTTGGACTTGGACGTGAACATCCTGCCTCGGCGCGGCTGCCTTGGGCCCGGCCCACCCACCCCCGGGCGGGCTCGGACGCGGGGCTATGGGCGAGGGCTGGCGCGCGTTGGCCGGCTTCGGAGAGGCGGCGTCGGCGGGCGGCTCCGGGCGCCGTCGGAGCGCGTCCCAGCCAGGCGAGACGCAGAGCGGCCGTCCGGGACCTGCTGCTAAAGCTCGCGCGGTCGGGAGCTCGGCGCGGAGCGGGGCGGAGGGTGGGGGGCGCGCAACCTGCGCCTGGGGCTTCGGTTTGGGGCGGGCCGGCAGGAACTCCGCGGGGAGGGCGGCTCAGCCTCCAGGCAGCAGCATCTCCCCCGACTCCCCGCGACAGCCCCAATTCTGGGGGCCCCGATTGGCTGGGCGGGGCAGGTGAGCTAGCAGGCCGGCCGCGAGCGCCAATCAGTGCGGGCGCCGGCTGGAGGGCCGGACTGCGTGCGTCCGGAAGGTCCCGGCGGGTCGCCCGGCCCGGGATGCGGCCACAGCACTTCCCCACCGCTACCGCTCGCGTACGTCTCAGCCCTGGGTTCCCTCTCGCGGGCAGGGCCCACACCAACACTGGGAACACATCTGCTTTGTGATGGGCTTGCAGTCACTCCTGCAGATGCCTACTCGCTTCTGGGATAGGGGAGAGCAAGGTGTCACACAACCGGGCTGGGAATCCCAGCTCAGTGCTGATATAGCTCCGTGAGGCCGAGGTGAGACTTGCTTTTCCACCTGGAAAGCGGAGATGCCTGTACCTCCTAGGGCAGGAGGGTAGCCAGGTGGGTGCCCGGAGCGCCCACCCGGAGAGGAGGCCCGGTCAGGGCTGGCGGCCGCTTCCCCCGCGCTCCCCGCCCTTCAGGTGGGTTTCGCTTTACACCGCCGCCGCCTGTCCTGCTCAGATTTCTTTTCCCAGAACTTGGCTCTGCGTCGGCATTTGGCATTCAGTGCCAGTCTCTAGCGGCCCTTGCAGTGTGTGTGCGTGATTTATCTGCACGCCTGGTCGGTGCTCCCTGGAGCTCGACGCTCCACCCACTTCCGCTCCTCTCGGCGTCGGCTCTGGGTGACCCGCTCCCTTTCAGGCGGAGGCGGAGGTCTCTCCGGCCCCTGGGGACCGCGGGTGGGAAGGCAGTGTTCGCATCGCCGCCTACCGGCTCCGCTCCAAAGGCCTGGACGTGAGTGTGCGCAGCAGGAGGCGGCCGGCGAGAGCAGGCGGCGGTCACCCTTTCCCCGGTTGAGGAGCTGCCGGGCACTCTGCGCAGTCAGGATTCATCTGCGCCCTGGGGAAAGCCGCGCCCCCAGCTCAGGGTCTCCGAGTCCTCCTATGTCAAATAAAGAAGTCAGATTAGAACAAGTTTTCAAATGGGTAGCCTGAGAGCCACATCCGTTTATTCGTAAATATGCTTTATTAACTTGCCGGAGTAAAAATTGAGGTATAATTAATATGTGGTAAAATGCACAGATCTTAAATACTTACTAGACAAACTTTATTTGATGAATTTTACACCAAGTAACCACCACTCAAAGCAAGAAATCAAGATGCAAAACATTTTCATCACCCCAGAAAGTTCCCTCATGTTCCTGACTAGTCAACTCCCACTCCCCAGCTCCCTCCCAGGCAACTACTTTCTGACTCCTATCAGCATTTGGACACCTTTTTAGAATTTTTGTGCCTTAAACGACGTTCTCCACAGATCCACATTCCCCACTGTCCTTTGTTCAGCCTGCTGTGCTCATTTATTATCGGTCTGACTTCTCCTTGAAGGCATTTGAGTTTGTGAGCCTCACTGGATGCTCCCCAAAGCCTCCCCAGGCCTGATTTTTTATGAGTCTAGTTAAGAAGAAGCCTCCCAGAGGGCTCCCACACCCTGGCACCCTATCCCTAGCCATTTCTGGGGTCCCAAAACCCCGGCAGCATCTCCTGTGCTCACTGTCCAGAAAGCCCATCTTATTCCTTTGTGCCCCTCATGGTTCATGAGCCCCTGCAGAACATCTCAGGCCCAGCCTTAACCCAGGGCCCAGAGCCTGGTCCACTGGGTGGGAGGAGACTAGACTAGGAAGATGCTGAGAGCCCATGGACAGAGTGCAAAATGGGTATTTCACAAATTTTAGGGCTATTTTTGACACATGTTCTCATGCATGGAAAATTAGGGAGTCCTGCTTTTCACATATGGAAGATAGGAAACTTGTGTTAAAAGCCTGTGGTGTGGAGTTCGCTGGTCAGGGGCAGCAGGACAGGACTTGGACAAAGCATGCACAGGCATCAGTTTCTCAAAGGAAGTTGGGACTACAGGTATCTGACCTGCTCATTCAGGGGTCAGCTGTGGCCGCAGGATTGCCTCCCCAGAGCAGCAGGCACCATTAGTGCTGTCAGCAGCAGTTCCTCATAAGGTTGCTTCTACAGCAGCGTTTTGGGGTAACATTCCTGGAAGCTTTGCTCAGGCCTGGATGTCTAGCCCTGCCAAGATCCTTTTAATAAATTAATTCCTTTCTACTTAGTCAGGTCAGTACCAGCTTTGGCTGCGCACGATGAGGGCCTAGTGAAGAGCTGTGGAGCCACTGGTGGGAGAAAGGCAGGATAACTGGCACCAATCTTCAGGAAGCCCTTTCCAAGGAGCAGGGCTGAATGAGCCCAGGTGGTTCCTGGGAAAGATTTGGTGGAAAGTTTCTTCACTGGCGAAAAGAAACCAATTTTTGCCCATTCCCTCTGCAATGCGGGACATGTGAACAGACCTTGGCTATGGCAGGTAAGGCTGGGTGGAAAGACCTGAGGCAAATGGCCTGAGTTTGATGGACCACTAGATACTTAAGTGGCTTCTGCTTCTCTCAACAGTCCTGATAATGCCATGTCAGCTGTGGGAGAAGCCATTTCTGCTTCCCCCACTGAAGTAAAAATTCCAGCCTAGCAGCTATACCCAGAGATAGATGCCAAATAATGAGTATACATTTTCTTTTTCTTATAGTTTTATTTATTTTTCTCAGCTTTATTGAGGTATGATTGACAAATACTAATTGTAAATATTTAGGTCATAGAACATTTTTTTAAAAGGTGTGCAACATGATTTAATATATGTATACCTTATGAAATGCTAACCACAGTCAAGTTAATTAACATATCCATCATCTCACATAAGTTACCATTTTTTTACATGTGATGAGAACACTTAAGTCTACTCTGTTGGCAAATTTCAAGTATATAGTACTGTATTAACTATAGTCACCATGCTATACATTATATGTCCAGAACATATTCATTGTATAACTGAAAGTTTGTACCCTTTGACCATCTCCCTATTTTCCCTAGCCCCAGTCCCTGAAAACCATTCTACTCTCTGGTTCCATGAAATTGACTCTTTAAGATTTCATTTATAAGTGAGAGCATGACAGTATTTGTCTTTGTGTCTGGCTGATTTCACTTAGCACAATGTACTCCAGTTTCATCCAGGTCACTGCAAATAGCAGGATTTCTTTTTTATGGTTGAATAATATTACAGTATATATATATATGTGTGTGTGTGTATATACAGTATATATATGTGTGTGTGTATATATATATATGAATAATATTACAGTATATATATATATTTTTTATACATATATATATATACACACACACACACCATTTGGTATGTGTGTATATATATATATATATGCACCATGCACACACACACATGCCATATATATATATATATTTTTTTTTCTTTATCCGTTCATCAATCAACAGACACTTAAATTTTTTCCACATCTTGGCTACTGTGAATAAGGCAGCAATGAAAGTGTACCTATCTCTTCAAAGTGCTGATTTCATTTCCTTTGGATATCTATACAAAAACAGATTACTGGGTCATATGGTAGTTCTGTTTCTAATTTTTTAAGGAGCCTTTCTGTTTTTTTCCATAATGGCTGCACCAGTTTGCATTCCCACCAACAGTCTACAAGAGTTCCCTTACTCCACATCCTCACCAACACTTATTTATTGTCGTTTTGAGAATAGCCATCCTAACAGGTGTGAAATGATATCTCATTGTAGTTTTTATTTGCATTTCCCTGATTAGTATGCTGAGTACCTTTTCATGTACCTGTTAGTCATTTGCATATCTTCTTTGGAAATACGTCTGTTCAGGTCTTTGCCTGTTTTCTAATCACATTTTTTTTTTCTATTGAGTTACATGAGTTACTTATATGTTTTAGATATTAACCCTTATCAGATATGTTTTGCAAAAGAAAAGGCACCCATTCCATAGGTTGCTTTTTCATTTTGATTGTTTGCTTTCAAACAAAAGAACATACATTTTCATCATATTGCTTTTACCCATAGTATGCAGGTTCATGTGACAGTCACCATTGTTCCATGAAACAGGTGTTAGCATGGCCATTGTATATGACTAGGCCACGGTAAGGAAATGTGTGAGTATTGACTGGACCCAGCTCTCTGATCTTACCCTTCAGCCAGAGTGAGCCAGAGTCTTCCTTAACCCACTCCAGCCAGCAGTGGGCAGGAAGACATTCTCAGACAAGGTCTCCCTGGAGTCACATCTCATTTGGAACCCAAAGGCTCCCTGCAACCTGGACAAAAGTGGCTTTTCCCATAGTGCCACCTCCTCAGCTCCCAACCCTCTCTTGTCCCTGACCCCACCCTCAGGCAGGCAGGCTATGCTGGTGCCAAGTGATGGACCCAGATCTAGATTCTCCCAGCTACCCCCACACCCATGTCAGTCTGATGGCTGGAATCAGTGCCGATATCCCTCCAGGGCCAGAAGAGACAGAAAGATCTGGGCTCCAGGCCAAACCCTGCTGCAGCATCAAATCTCTTCCACTGAACATCTTTCACTCTTCCAAGCCTAATTTCATCATTCAGGCTCCTAGCCTGGATTCCACAGGTTATGGCATTCAATTCAGCTGAAACTACACCTGCCTCATGGTTCCTGTGGACCTTTGCCCATGCTTCCATTCTAGCACGTGTCTGTCTACCTTGTTCGGAGCTTTTCTCTGCATGTTTATGTCTCTTCTGGGCTATCAGCTCCTTGAGGACACAGTTGAGGGCATGTAGCAGGCGCTCAATAAATGCTTACTCAATTGTTTTCACTTGACCCTGTTCAGGTTTCCTGTTTGTTTGCCAACCAAATGGAGACCGACCTCTCAGGCCTTCAGCTTTCTCTCATCGATAGAACAGAATCTGTTGAGTGGTTGAGAATGTATGTGAAAGCAGTCTTTAGGTGGCAGACTTGTCACCTGCTTTTAGTGTTAAGATGGGTTTAAGTCCAGGCTCTGCCATTAGTTGTGTGAACTGAGGACAATTACCCAACTTCTCTAGGCCTCTGGTTCTCTCAGCCCCACCCACCTCCACTTCCAACTTGCTTCTTGTGTTGGGGAGGAATTCGGTAGGGAAGTCTGAGTACGAGGTGAGGAAGAAATGAAAGAGAGAGTATCAGGGAATGGCAGCTGCCTTGCAGGCAGCAGAGAGTAATGTTGTGCCTGAAGTCGCGAATCCCAAGGAGACCACCAAGGAGCCAACACGGATGCAAAAGCAAAGAGCCTTTATTCGAGCTAGCCGGAGCTCAATCTCACACCCATGCCAACACAGTGGCCAGGTGCCAGAGAGAGCACGTTTTCCCCAGAACAAAGGTTTTATGGGTTTCCAGGGCAGTTTGGGGGCGGGTAATGGTCGTGGCCCTGGCTGATGGGCTGGGCCTGGGGGTAGTTGGGGGGGTGATGAGTCGTGGCTTTGGTCAATTGGCAGGGTCCAGGGCTGGTGGGTGTACTTCTTGCTGACTGGAGGGGGAGACGGACTAAGCTCCGATTGGGTGAAATAGGATCCAGGTCCCGATTGGCTGAAATAGGACCTGGGAGCTTGCCCTTTCAGTAAGGAAGAACAACAGAGTGATAAGGAAAGTTCATTGAACTGCTTCTCAGTTCCCCTGCTAACTCCATAAGCCAGTGTCACCTGGTGTACAGTGTCTGCTTGGATCTGCATGGCAGGGGAACTGAGTCCCTACCACCCCAGGATATGGGGGAGCCACAGAGCATGGGATGGAATGAGATTATGTTCTGAGAACTTCCCAAAGAAAGGAGATTTTGAGGCAGGCTACTGCAGCTGCAGTTTCATCCAGGTGCACCAGGCAACAGGAACTTGCAGCACCCAAATCTGAACTTTCTGCAGCTCCTCCCTACTTATCATGAGTAAAAGGGAGACTGAGTAAATACTTAGCAATAGAATGAAATAGCAAAAGAAAGAAGACACTTACCACCGAAAAAGTGCAGAGACAAAACACAATTAGGTTGAGCAGTGAGAAGGTGTTACTTAAAGGTAAGCACTTAGAGAAAAAGTGCAGGTGTCCTCAAAGAGGAAGCATGCTAAATGGCTGGGGTCTCTGTCTTTTAAGCATTTTTCAGGAATGTGACAAAGGGTCAGGGGGTGTAGACTTGTCAAGTCATCTCATGCTTATCTCTGGTGAGAGGCACTATGTCTCCTCTCCTCTATTAGCGGTCCTCCAGCTAATTCTGCAAAATAAACAACGCATGGAATTTATTGATCCAGTTCATCACCTAAAGATTGCTTTCACATACATTTTCAACCACCCAACAGATTCTGTTCTATCGAAGAGAGAAAGCTGAAGGCCTGAGAGGTCAGTCTCTATGTGGTTGGCACACCCCAGGATAGTGACTTCTCTCCAGGAATATATATCAATTAAGACTGTTTACCTTGCTTTAAGGTGGGTTGAATTACTGTCTGTTTACTAAAGAATACATTAGGAATCTTCTTAACTCCCTGGTTTTTAAAATGGAATCTTAGACTTAAGATGGAATCCCTCCTGTTTTTACTATACTGTTTTTATCTGGGCTTTTTTTTGAAAATTATAATGCTTGTCTCCTGCCCTTGTTACAAAATTACTTGATGGGGGTCTGCAAGAGGAGGAAAAAACAGTAGTATATAGGTTAGGTGTGGGTAAAATTGCAATATTTCCAGAATCTCTTACCTGGCCTTAGTGTATCTCCATATCAATAGATGTTTCCAAGGGATGGACAGAAGTAGCCATCTCCATATCAATAGGTAATTACAAGGGCGAGTGAGGGCATATCTGGACCAGAGAGGTTGGGTGAGGACCCTTCTTCTGCAGCTGGGTCACGAGAGACACGGGAGAACAGAAGTGGATGACTGCTTGTAAGAAATAAATGGGTTTCTCTCACTTTATTTCTCCCTTTGACCTATTTTGGTTTCAAAGGTATTTTGCCCCAGGATTTTCCCTCCGGAGTTACAGTTAAGTTAAAGAATAAGATGGGCCTGTTAGCAGGCTAAAGTTGTAGAACCTGAAGAATCAAAAGTTAGCATAAGCACAGCCATCTTAAAGGCTCAAACACTATTTTCTAACCTAGAAGGAGAAAAATTACTAGAACTTTGAAAAACAAGTTAGTCAGCCAGTGTTAATTGTAGTGACCTTTAGTTAGCCAACCTCAATCAGTTAAGCTTATCTTGCTAGAACCACCCTAAACATTCCGAAAGTGATTTTATCTAACCAGACCCCCAGGATGAGGCGTCAGCCGAAAATTTATGTGTCTATGAAAAAAAAACACTGTATTGTGACTGTAGAAAATACTGCCCCTTTGAAAATGCTATAAAAACTTCTGGCTTTGTGAGTTCGGGGTCCTCGTTGAGACCCGCTGCGTCGGGCTAACGCATGGACCCCAGCTAGCTGGCCTCTGAATAAATTCCTCTTGCTTGTTGCATCAAGAGACGCCTTCCGTGAGTGATTTGGTCCTCCTCTGGGAGAATCCAACATTTGGGGGCTCGTCCGGGATCGTGCGCTCACCCCGCTTCACTCCCGAAGCCGTTCTTGGAGGAAGAGGTAAGATTAGTGGCGCCTTGAGTTGTCTGTGTTCTGTGTTCTGCTTTTCAGTGAGACCAGTCGGAGTTCTGAAAAGGGTACCCTCTGTCTGGCAGCCGTCCTGGTCCCGTAAAGGGTCGCGACTGCGGTCGGTAGACGTACTTGGAGCACCGCAGGCTGCAACCCTGGGGGACGCCCCGGGGAGTTTGGAGGGCCAGGGACGCCTGGTGGCCTCCCACCTGTTTTTCTGCAAAAGTGAACCGGATGAGATAGGGTTGGTTTTTGGGCGCCGAGAGTATCAGCCCACTGATTCCTTCCGGTTCTTGGTCAGAAATCTGAGGAAGACAAAAAGCGGCCGCTGTGTGTCTAATCTCTGTGTGTCTCTGTTTTATGTGTCCTTTACGTGTCTAATAATTGTTATACTGGCAATGGGACAGACCGTGACGACCCCCCTTAGCCTGACGTTAGGTCATTAGACAGAAGTGAGAGCAAGGGCGCATGACTTGTCGGTAGAAGTTAAAAAAGGGCTGTGGCAGACTTTCTGTACCTCCGAGTGGCCCACTTTTAACGGATGGCCCCCGGAGGGGACTTTTGACCTCTCCACTCTGCTTGCAGTAAAAGCTGTTGTTTTCCAGAATTCAACTCGGGGACATCCGGATCAGCAGCCCTACATTGTGGTCTGGCAAGAATTGGTGGAAAATCCACCGCCCTGGGTAAAGCCCTGGGTGCGAAAGAAAGCGAACTCTCGAGTGTTATTGGCTCAGGCTCAACCTCGGGGAAAAGGGAAAGAGACCACCAAAATACACCCTGACACTCAAGACTTGCTCATGGTTGATGATCCCCCTCCTTACCCTCCTGCTTCTGCCCCGGCGCCCGAGGCCCCGGCAGCTGAGGCCCCAGTGCCTCCGGCCCCGGCACCTCCGATGCCTCTAGCCTCTGGTACCGAGGCATCGGGGCCAGCTCCGGGACCAGCCCAGGGAACTCGGTGGCGCTGAGGGGCCACATTGGACCCATCAGGTATTTTTCCCCTCAGGTCTTATGGGGCCCCCATTCTCGGAGAGGAAGGAGACCCGCCTTTCCAACCTCTGCAATACTGGCCATTCTCCTCTGCCGATTTATATAATTGGAAAGCTAACCACCCTCCTTTTTCAGAGGAACTGCAGAGACTAATGGGACTGATAGAGTCCCTGATGTTCTCTCACCAGCCCACTTGGGATGATTGTCAGCAGCTCTTACAGGTACTCTTCACCACGGAAGAAAGAGAAAGGATCCTCCTGGAAGCGCGAAAGAACGTGCCTGGAGCTGACGGACGACCGTTGCAACTCCCTCATGATATAGAAAGGGGGTTCCCACTGACCAGACCCAACTGGGACTTTAATTCTCCAGAAGGTAGGGAGCGACTAACCATCTATCGCCAGGCTCTGGTGGCAGGTCTTCGCGGGGCTGCAAGGCGCCCCACCAATTTGGCCAAGGTAAGAGAGGTTAGTCAGGGAGCCACTGAGGCACCCGCAGTGTTCTTAGAATGCCTGATGGAAGCCTTCAGGCGGTATACTCCTTTTGACCCCACTTCTGAGGAACACAGTGCTTCAGTGGCTCTTGCCTTTATTGGGCAATCAGCGCCTGATATTAGAAAGAAGCTTCAGAGACTAGAAGGCTTACAGGATTTGTCGTTGAGAGATTTGGTGAAAGAAGCTGAGAAAGTTTATCATAAGAGAGAGACTGAGGAAGAGAAGGAATTAAGGAAGGAAAAAGAAAGAGAAAGTAAAGAGGAAAAGAGGGATAGGAAGCATGAGAGAAATTTAACAAAAATCTTGGCCGCAGTAGTAGAAGGTAAGGGACGCCCGCCCTCTAGTAGTAGAACTAGTAAGGCAGGGCACCTGGGCAACCGGCCTCCTTTGGATAAAGATCAATGTGCATACTGCAAAGAGAAAGGACATTGGGTGAAAGAATGCCCTAAAAAGCCACTGCAGAAGCCTCCAAAAAAGGTGTTGTCTCTGCTGGAAGATGAAGATTAGAGAGGATGGTGCTCGGAACCCCTCCCTGAGCCCAGGGTAACTCTGAAAGTGAAGGGGCAACCCGTTGAGTTCCTAGTAGGCACCGGTGCTCAACATTCTGTATTAACTAAAGACAAGGGCCCTCTCTCTGGCAAAAAGTCTTGGGTGATTGGAGCTACAGGCCAGAAACAATATGCATGGACCACCCGAAGGGCAGTAGACTTAGGAGTAGGACGAGTAAGTCACTCGTTCCTCATTATACCGGAATGCCCTACGCCCCTGTTAAGAAGGGACATCTTAACCAAAGTAGGAGCCCAAATATCTTTTCAAGCTGAGAAACCTCTGGTGACTAATCAGGAAAATAAGCCTTTGAACTTGAGTATTCTGACCATAAGATTGGAAGACGAATACTGTCTTTTTATGGAACCAGAGCCCTCCCGAATTAGTCAGGAGTGGCTCGACCGATTCCCAGGAGCCTGGGCGGAGACAGCGGGCATGGGGCTCGCCAAGAACCAGCCCCCTGTAATCATAGAACTAAAAGCTTCAGTCTTGCCAGTGACTGTGAGGCAATATCCAATAACTAAAGAAGCCAGGGATGGAATTAGGCCACATATCCAGAAGCTTATGGAACAGGGAATATTAGTAAAATGTCAATCCCCATAGAACACCCCCTTGCTGCCTGTAAAAAAGGCAGGAACGGGAGATTACCGACCAGTACAAGATTTAAGAGAAGTTAACAAAAGGACACAAGACATTCACCCCACCGTGCCAAATCCCTATAACCTACTAAGCTCCCTGGCCCCAAAAAACATCTGGTATTCAGTTTTAGATCTAAAGCATGCTTTCTTTTGTCTGCGCTTGCACCAGAACAGCCAACCGCTGTTTGCCTTTGAGTGGAAAGATTCCACCGCAGGAACTACTGGGCAATTGACCTGGACTCGTTTGCCACAAAGATTCAAGAACTCGCCCATCCTCTTCGATGAGGCTTTACATCAGGACTTGGCTTTCTACCGAGCTTCAAACCCACAGGTAACTTTGCTGCAATATGTTGATGACTTATTGATAGCCGCTCCCACCCGGGAGACCTGCCAAGAGGCCAATGAAGCCCTTTTGACTGAACTTGCCAAATTAAGGTATAAAGCATCTGCTAAGAAAGCACAGATCTGCCAACAACAAATGATTTATTTGAGATATTCCCTGAGAAAAGGGAAAAGGTGGCTTACTGAAGCCCGGAAGCAGACTGTGACGCAGATTCCGGTCCCCACTACAGCATGCCAGGTTCGCGAGTTTCTGAGGACAGCGGGGTTTTGTAGATTGTGGATACCCGGATATGCTTCCTTGGCCGCCCCTCTGTACCCCCTTACCAAGGGGACAGCCCCGTTTGTTTAGAGATCTGAGCAACAACAGGCCTTTGATATCAAGAAAGCCCTCCTCTCAGCACCCGCTCTAGCATTGCCAGACGTAACTAAGCCATTTGTCCTTTTCGTGGATGAACAGAGCGGAGTAGCTCGAGGAGTGTTGACCCAACAATGGGGACCTTGGAAGAGACCTGTCGCCTATCTGTCAAAAAAATTAGACCCCGTGAGTAGTGGGTGGCCTGCCTGCCTGAGAGTAGTAGCAGCTGTGGCCCTCCTAGTTAAAGATTCTGACAAACTAACACTGGGACAAAAACTCACTGTGGTTGCTTCACATGCGTTGGAGAGCATAATCCGGCAACCACCCGAAAGATGGATGTCAAATGCCAGAATGACTCACTACCAGACCTTACTCCTGAATCGTGATCGTGTAGAATTTGCCCCACCCGCCATCCTAAACCCAGCTACTCTGCTCCCCGATTTAGAAAAAGAAGTACTTCATACCTGCCAGGAAATCCTGGCTGAGGAGGCAGGGACCCGCCAGGACTTACAAGATCAGCCTTTAGAAGGACCAGGACTCCTGACTTGGTATACAGACGGGAGCAGTTACATTATAGATAGTAAGAGAATGGCGAGAGCTGCAGTAGTAGATGATAACCGAATCGTGTGGGCCAGTGGACTTCCAACGGGCACTTCTGCACAGCGAGCAGAGCTCGTCGCTCTGACTCAGGCTCTAAAGATGGCAGAAAGTAAGAGACTTAACGTCTATACCGACAGCCGATACGCTTTTGCCACCGCTCACATACACAGGGCTATTTATAGACAGAGAGGGTTATTGACTTCTGCCGGGAGAGATGTTAAAAACAAACAAGAAATTTTAAATTTGTTAGAAGCCATCCATAGACCTAGAGAAGTGGCAATAATACATTGCCCTGGGCATCAAAAAAGTGACTCTCTAATAGCTCAAGGAAACAGAAGGGCGGACCAAGCTGCAAAACAAGCAGCCCAGGGAATGAATATCTTACCCCTCCAAGTGTACCCGGAGGCCACTTGTATTAAGAGCTTCCAGTATACACCCGAAGACCTCACTTGTATAAACAAATTAAGGTTTAAAAATTCCTCACCCCATGAGATACACAAGTCTGAAAAAGGGAGAGTTGTCCTGCCTAAGAGAGAGGCAGAAGAATACTTAAGGCAATTGCATCAATTGACACATTTGGGAGCAAAAAACCTAAAGACCTTAGTTCAAGACTCCCCTTATCATGTTATTAAATTAAGAAAACTGGCTGACGAGGTTGTAAGAAATTGTGTTCCCTGCCAATTAGTAAATGTGAGTAAAAATCCAGTAACATCCGGGAAAAGACTTCGAGGGGATCGCCCAGGAGCTTACTGGGAAGTTGACTTCACTGAGATCAAGCCTGTTAAGTATAGATATAAGTACCTTCTAGTTTTCCTAGACACATTTTCAGGATAGACAGAGGTGTTCCCCACCAAAACTGAGACAGCTCAGACGTTGTCTAAAAAGATCCTTGAAGAAATATTTCCCAGGTTTAGAATCCCAAAGGTAATCGGCTCCGACAACGGCCCTGCCTTTGTTGCCCAGGTAAGTCAGGGATTGGCCAAGATTTTGGAGACGGATTAGAAATTGCACTGTGCATACAGGCCCCAGAGCTCAGGACAGGTAGAAAAGATGAATAGAACTCTAAAAGAGACCCTGACTAAATTATCCATAGAGACTGGTTTATATGATTGGTTGGTCCTCCTTCCCTTCGCCTTATTCCGAGTTAGAAACACCCCCAGCCGTTTTAGACTAACACCCTTTGAAATAATGTTTGGAGCCCCGGCTCCACTAAATGTAGCTCACCTCCTTTCCTGGCACCGGACAACGCCTTCTCAACCTCCTTGAAGGGGCTTTTCAGGTCTTTAATACCACCAACCCTAACACTACTGAATCCTGTTAGTTGTGTTTCTCTTCTGGGCCGCCTTATTATGAAGGATTGGGATTGTTAGGCAGTTTTAACAAGACAACCCGTCACGAGATCTGTAGCTGGGGAAGCCACAAGAAGCTAACTCTGACTGAAGTAACTGGAAGAGGAAAATGTTTAAGTTCAGTCCCCCCCACCCATAAAGCTTTGTGTAATGAAACCATAGCTGTGACCTCCTCAAGTGAAAATGAGTATCTAGTCCCTCCTCCCGAAGGGTGGTAAGCTTGTAACACTAGAGTGACCCCATGTGTCTCTACTTCTGCCTTCAACTCCTCCCGCGATTTCTGTATCATGGTTCAGCTGGTGCCCAGGTTGATATATGATGATGACCTCTCATTCGTAGCTGAATTTGAACCTAGGCATAGATATAGGAGGGAGCTGGTCTCACTGACCTTAGCTGTGTTGTTAGGGATAGGAGTCGCAGCCGGAGTAAGAACAGGGACAGCTGCTATTATCCAAGAGAACCAACATTATGATGGACTAAGGACAGCTATTAATGAAGACCTAAAAACCATAAAGCAATCCATTACTAAACTTGAAGAATCTCTGACTTCCCTCTCTGAAGTAGTCTTGCAGAACAGACGAGGGCTGGATCTGCTGTTTCTAAAAGAAAGAAGATTGTGTGCAGCTTTAAAGGAAGAATGCTGCTTTTAGGCAGACCATTCCGGAATAGTAAGAGATTCAATGTCAAAGCTTAGGGAGAGGCTAGACCAGAGGAAGAGAGAACGAGAAGCCGGCCAAGAGCTATTTGAATCTTAGTTCACTAGGTCCCCGTAGTTTACGACCTTGATATCCACTCTGGCTGGGCCCTTACTCATCCTTGTGTTGCTCCTCACTTTAAGACCCTGCATATTGAATCGGCTGATAACTTTTGTTAGAGAAAGAGTAAGTGCCGTTCATGTACTAATGTTGAAGCAACAATATTATTCACTCACCCAACAAGAAGATACAAACATTCCATGATTAGAATGCCCTTAAAGAGAAGTGGGGAAATGTAGAACCTGAAGAATCAAAAGTTAGCATAAGCACAGCCATCTTAAAGGCTCAAACACCATTTTCTAACCTAGAAGGAGAAAAATTACTAGAACTTTGAAAAACAAGTTAGTCAGCCAGTGTTAATTGTAGTGACCTTTAGTTAGCCAACCTCAATCAGTTAAGCTTATCTTGCTAGAACCACCCTAAACATTCCGAAAGTGATTTTATCTAACTAGACCCCCAGGATGAGGCGTCAGCCGAAAATTTATGTGTCTATGAAAAAAAAACACTGTATTGTGACTGTAGAAAATACTGCCCCTTTGAAAATGCTATAAAAACTTCTGGCTTTGTGAGTTCGGGGTCCTCGTTGAGACCCGCTGCGTCGGGCTAACGCATGGACCCCAGCTAGCTGGCCTCTGAATAAATTCCTCTTGCTTGTTGCATCAAGAGACGCCTTCCGTGAGTGATTTGGGGCGGCGTCCTCCTCTGAGAGAATCCAACAAAGTAAATCTTACAATGGCATGGCTAATTGACACACTGAAGACATGGGCTGCGCTCAGATATTTTTCCTTATCTGGGGAATATCCAGACATTCCAAGTTGCATCCAGCCTTTGGAGCTTCAACTGATTAACTCACTATCACTGTGAGTCTTTTCTGGCTCTCTAGTTTTACCTGGTTAACTCTTTGAGTCCCTTCTAGTGGGCTTTTGTGGGTAAAATTGTAATATTTCCAGAATGTCTCTCCAGGCTTTAGTACATCTGCATATCAACAGACGCTGAAGGGTGGAGAGAAGTATGGCTTTAGGACATTTGCATCATTCCTCAGGGGTGGAGAGTTCATCTCCATATCAATGGGTAATTAAGTAGGCAACTGATGGCGCGTCTGAACCTGAGAGGTTACGGGAAGGGGCTAGCTTGCTTACTAGCTTGCTTCTTCTGGAGCAGAGAGAGATGTCCCCGGACTGCAGTTTGTAGGTGAGGGGGAGGGCCAGTTTTGCTTCTGCAGAAGGCCCAGGACTGCAGTTTGTAAGCAATAAGCGGATTTTAAACTTTGTTTCTCCCTTTGACTAATTTTGGTTTTTAGAGGTATTTTGCCCCGGGATTTCCTCTCCCCAGACTTACAGCTTTACTGGCCTTATTCTCCCTTTACCCGGTCATATATATTTTTCTGCCTAACACTTGTAGTCCTCTTCCATATGGACTAGGCAATTGCCTTTTCAAATGACCCTCCCCACCTACAGCAGGATCCCCCAAGGAATGCTGGCTTACCCCCATCACTCATGATCTTTTCAAGGTCCTAAAGCTGATCATGGAGTCTCTTATTTAAAACTCCTGGCTGGCTCTCCATTCCTTTTGGGTCTAGCTCCCAACTCCTGACCCCTGACTATAACACATGCCTCAATCTGGTCCCAACCTATTGTCTGGGCTCCCCACACCCTCTCTTTACCCACCACTCTCAGCCTATCACACTAGTTTTGATATTCTGAGAAATCACCATGCTTTTATCTTTTCACTTGCTATTCTCTCAGTCTAGAATGCTTTTCTTCTCATCTCCCCAAAATCCTACTTAAAAGATTCAGCTCAAGTGACTCTTCTTTTGTGCAGCCTTTTCTGATGCCACACCCTCCTGCCTTCCTGAGAATTAAAAAAATCTCTTTTTATTGAATTGTATTCCACTTTGCATGTCGTAAGGCCAGGGGTGGATCTTAGGATTCTTAACCAGCCAGCAGGACTACCTGGGAGGGAGGGAAGTGGGGGTAGAGGACTAATAGGGTTGAGGAGCCAAAGGAGAGCATGTGTGGGCACAGACCAACTGCCCTAACTCTGGCAGTCCTGCTTTTAAGATGGAGACTGGGAGTTTGCTGCACTATAGTACATGGTTCTGTTCTCATCAG
Source organism: Manis pentadactyla (assembly GCF_030020395.1). Lineage (NCBI taxonomy): Eukaryota > Metazoa > Chordata > Mammalia > Pholidota > Manidae > Manis > Manis pentadactyla. The sequence continues at coordinate 32,028,165 of NC_080029.1, forward strand.
CAGGGTCAGCCTCATCAGCTAGGCTTCAGCCCTCTCTCTGCTCAACAATTGTTCATCCCAAGGCTGCCAGTAGAAGTGTTTCTGGGGATCACCCAAGGACCTTGCTGCCCTGCCAGGCTGCCAGCCGCTTTACAGCACTAGCACAGTCTTTTAGCATCCAAGGGCATGGCTGTGGGCAGCACACTGCTCAGAAACACTGAAGGTATTCTGTGCTCCCCCTTGTGGATGACGTGTGGATTAAATGTATACATTAATTTGGCTTCTAAGAGCAAGTATTTCAGTGTTCAGTATGCCAATAAAACTATAGCCATTTGTAACTCCAGGGGGGAAAACAAGTTCCCAGCCCAGGGCAAATTACCTTTGAAGCAAAAATCAGTCAAAGGGATAAATAAAATAAACCCATTTATTGCTTACAAGCAGTCATCCACTTCTGCTTGCCTCTGTCTCTCATGACCTGGCTGCCGAAAGGGACCCCCCAAACCTCTCTGGTCTAGATACACCCTCGCTCCCCCCAACCTTGTAATCACCTATTGATATGGAGATGGACTACTTCTTTCCACCCTTTGGAAACACCTGTTGATAAGGACTAAGGCCAGGCAAGAGATTCTGGAAATACTGCACTTTTACCCACACTATTGTTACAATTTCGCACATTCTCCCAGAACATCTGAGGGAGAGCCGGGGTGCTGGCTTCTCATCTAGAACAGAATTAGCAACTCATCCAACTAGGTGCCAGGTGCTGGGGTACCAGTGTTGGTTCCTTCTTTACTCAATGAAAAGACCTTGGCCAAGTTACTTTGAAACCCTTGTGGCTTCATGTATCAAAAAGGGTTTCTTCCAACTCTCAGCATCATGCTTTCCTTGGTTCAATAGCATGTTCTTTTGTGGTTTCTCAAACTACTGAGCAGGACAAAAGAGGGAAAAGAAGAGAATGTAACTTAGGTTCTATTCACATGCCTGCCCCGCCTCCTAATGCCACCCTCCGCTCTCCACCCAGGGGGAGACCCAGTTCACACAGGGGCTGGAGGGTTGGAAGGAAAGAAGAAGTGGGGAGAGGAGGCTTTGGTGAGACAGTGATAACAGAGGTCTAAGCACACAGAAGATAATGGGTGAGGACACTCCTGTCCCAGAGCATGTCCCCTTAAATAAATCAAAGAGCAGTATTGTGGAGGAAGAAACAAAGGGTAGAAGGAAGACTGGGCACCTTCCCAGGCAGGGTCTGGTCCTCTTGTTAGTCCTCCCACCCTGTTTGCTAAGTCCCAAGCAGCCCTCACATCCAAGAGATAAGATGGAACTACATGTAAGGCCAGCAGATGGTTCTTCCAGGGGTCAGGACAGCTGTAGGTGGGAGGGAGGGGGAGAAAAGCATGAATTAGAAAAAAAGTGCCCCTCAGAGCAGACCAATTCATTTAGCAACATATATTTACTAAGAACCTAGTTCCCTGGAGCTTATATTTTAGCAGGAAAGAGGGACAAGGTAAAGAGATACATTATAAACCAAATAAAGCTGTGATCAGCGCTACAGAAAAATAAACAGAAAAGGTTAAGCACTGGGGTGGGGCATATTACAATTTTTTAACTTATTTTTTATTAAGGTATCATTGATATATACTCTTATGAAGATATGACATGAAAAACACTGGTTACTACATTCACCCATATTATCAAATCCCATTATCCCATTGAAGTCACTGTTCATCAGTGTAGTTGGATTCCTGAGAGTCACTACTTGTCATCTCTGCTATACTGTCTTCCTCCTGACCCCTCTACATTATCTGTGCTAATCATAATGTCCCTTAATCCCCTTCTCCCTCCTTCCCCTACCTCCTCCCTTTGGTAACAGTTAGCCCCTTCTTGGAGTCTGTGAGTCTGCTGCTGTTTTGTTTATTCACTTTTTCATTGTTGTTATACTCCACAAATGACTGAAATCATGTGGTACTTGTCTTTCTCTGCCTGGCTTATACCCTCTAGCTCCATTCATGTTCTTGCAAATGGTAGGATTTGTTTTCTTCTCATGGCTGAATAGTATTCCATTGGGTATATGTACCACCTCTTTATCCATTCATCTACTGATGGACACTTAGGTTGCTTCCATATCTTAGCTATTGTAAATAGTGCTGCAATAAACATAGGGGTGCATGTCTTTTTGATTCTGAGAACTTGTTTTCTTTGGGTAAATTCCTAGGAGTGGAATTCCTGGGTCAAATGGTATTTCTATTTTTATGTTTTTGAGGAACCCCCATATTGCTTTCCACAATGGTTGAACTAATTTACAATCCCACCAGCAGTGCAAGAGGGTTCCCCTTTCTCCGCATCCTTGCCAGCATTTGTTGTTGCCTGTCTTTTGGATGTTGGCCATCCTAATTGGTATAAGGTGATATCTCATTGTGGTTTTCATTTGTACTTCCCTGATAATTAGCTATGTGGAGCATCTTTTCATGTGCCTGTTGGCCATCTGAATTTCTTCTTTGGAGAGTTGTCTGTTCATATCCTCCACCCATTTTTTAATAGGGTTATTTGCTTTCTGGGTGTTGAAGTGTGTGAGTTCTTTATATATTTTGGATGTTAACCCCTTGTCGGATATGTCATTTATGAATATATTCTCCCATTTTTGTTCTACTGATGGTGCCTTTTTGTTCTACTGATGGTGTCCTTTGCTGTACAGAAGCTTTTTAGTTTGATGTAATCCCATTTGTTCATTTTTGCTTTTGTTTCCCTTACCCGAGAAGATGTGTTCAGAAAAAAGTTGTTCATGTTTATATTCAAGAGATTTTTGCCTGTTTTCTTCTAAGAATTTTATTGTTTCATGACTTACATTTAGTTCTTTGATCCATTTTGAGTTTACTTTTGTGTATGGAGTTAGACAGTAATGCAGTTTCATTCTCTTAGATGTAGCTGTCCAGTTTTGCCAATGCCAGTTGTTGAAGAGGCTGTCATTTCCCCATTGTATATCCATGGCTCCTTTATCATGTATTAATTGACCATATATGCTTCGGTTTTTATCTGGGCTCTCTATTCTGTTCCATTGATCTATGGGTCTGCTCTTGTGCCAGTACCAAATTGTCTTGATCACTGTGGCTTTGTAGTAGAGCTTGAAGTTGGGAAGCGAGATCCCCCTGCTTTATTCTTCCTTCTCAGGATTGCTTTGGCTATTCGGGGTCTTTTGTGGTTCCATGACTTTTGGAACTATTTGCTGTAGTTCATTGAAGAATGCCATTGGTATTTTGATAGGGATTGCATTGAATCTGTAGATTGCTTTAGGCAGGATGTCCATTTTGACTATATATATAATTCTTCCTGTCCATGGGCACGAGATGCATTTCCATTTATTGGTATCTTCTTTAATTTCTCTCATGAGTGTCTTGTAGTTTTCAGGGTATAGGTCTTTCACTTCCTTGGTTAGGTTTATTCCTAGGTATTTCATTCTTTTTGATGCAATTGTGAATAGAGCTGTTTTCTTGATTTCTCTTTCTGCTAGTTCATCATTGGTACATAGGAATGCCACAGATTTCTGTGTGATATCCTGCAACTTTGCTGAATTCAGATATTAGTTCTAGTAGTTTTGGGGTGGATTCTTTAGGGTTTTCTATGTACAATATCATGTCATATGGAAACAGTGACAGTTTAACTTCTTCCTTACCAATTTGGATGCCTTTTATTTCTTTGTGTTGTCTAATTGCCATGGCTAGGACCTCCAGAACTATGTTTAATAAAAGTGGGGAAAGTGGGCATCCTTGTCTTATTCCCGATCTTAAAGGAAAGGCTTTCAGCTTCTTGCTGGTATGATGTTGGCTGTGGGTTTGTCATATATGGCCTTTATTATGTTGAGGTACTTGCCCTCTATACCCATTTTGTTGAGTTTTTATCATGAATGGATGTTGAATTTTGTCGAATGCTTTTTCAGCATCTATGGAGATGATCATGTGTTTTTTGTCCTTTTTGTTGATGTGGTGTATGATGTTGATGGATTTTTGAATATTGTACCATCCTTGCATCCCTGGAATAAATCCTATTTGATCATGATGGATATTTTTTATGTATTTTTGTATTCAGTTTGCTAATATTTTGTTGAGTATTTTTGCATATATGTTCATCAGGGCTATTGGTCTGTAATTTCTTTTTTGTGGTGTGTTTGTCTAGTTTTTGTAGTAGAATGATTCTGGCCTCATAGAATGAGTTTGGAAGTATTCCCTTCTCTTCTACCTTTTGGGAAACTTTAAGGAGAGTGGGTATTAGGCCTTCACTAAGTGTTTGATAAAGTTCAGTGGTGAAGCCATCTGGTCCAGAGGTTTTGTTCTTAGGTAGTGTTTTGTTAACCAATTCAATTTCATTGCTGGTACTTTGGGGGTGGATGATTTGATTTTGCATCTGCCTAGTAATTAAGTGGTCTACTTTCTTTACTGTGGTTTTATTTTCTCTGGTGATAGCTATTTAGCCTTAGGAACACTTCCATCTATAGCAGTTCCTCCAAAATACACTGTAGAGGCGGTTTGTGGGATGTAAATTCTCTCAGGAAATTGTTTAATCCCTCCTTCAAATTTAAATGATAAACTTGCTGGGTAGAGTATTCTTGGCTCAAGGCCTTTCTGCTTCATTGCATTGAATATATCATATCACTTCCTTCTGGCCTGTAGTGTGATGAGAATTGTGATGATAGCCTGATGGGTTTTCCTTTGTATCTGATCTTTTTTCTCTCTGGTTGTTTTTAATACTTTATCTTTATCCTTCATCCTTGCCATTTTAATTATCATATGCCTTGGTGTTGTTTTCTTTGGATCCCTTATGTTGGGGGAATCTGTGCCCCTCCATGGCCTGGGAGACTATCTCCTTCCCTAGACTGGGGAATTTTTCAGCAATTACCTCCTCAAAAACACTTTCTATCCCTTTTTCTCTCTACTCTTCTTCTGGTACTCCTATAATGTGAATATTGCTTTGTTTGGATTGGTCACACAGTTCTCTCCTAGAGATCCTTTTTACTCTCTGTGCCTCAGCTTCTTTGTATTCCTGTTCTCTAATTTCTATTTCATTTACTGTCTACTTCATCTAAGCTGCTTTTAAATCCCTCCATTGTATGTTTAATTTCAGATACTGTATTCTTCAACATTTGTATCTCATTCCTGAATTCTACCCTGAGTTCTTGAATATTTTTCTGTAGCTCTGTAAGCATGTTTATGATTTTTATTTTGAAATCTGTTTCAGGAAGATTGATGAGTTCAATTTCACTTGGCCCTCTTTCTGATGTTTGTGGGATTTTGGTTTTATCCAGGTTCCTTTGATGTTTCATATTTGTAGGTGGCACCATCTAGTGCTGAGAAGCTCTACTCTCTGGAGCTGCTGAGTCCCTGGAGCGATGGTGGGGGTCGCAGGCAAGCAGACTGGTGCCTGTCCAGAGGAAAGAGCCCTTTCCTGCTTCCCAGCTTCAGTGTCTGTCTCCACTGCCAGGGCCAGTGGGACAAGCACACAGATAGAAGCTTCTGTGCTTTGCACTTGTAGCTGCCATAGGCAGGGCCGCCCTCTGGCTGGCTGGCGTGCGCAGTGGCGGGGGCAGCCGGTTTGCTAGCTAGTGCCAGCCTGGGAGGAAGGCGCAGCAGGCTACGTATTGCCATGGGGGGGGGTCTCATAGCGATATAGTCAGCCAAGGGAATGGAGAGCCTGAAGCTACTGAAAGTTCCCAACCTGCAGGGCAGAGTGCACCTGGACAATTTTGTCCATCTGTCCTTTCCTGAGTAGCAAGCTCTGTGCAATCCTTGTCCCTTTAACAGCCCTCTCACTGTTAGAAGTCTCTCAGACTGCCCACCTTTTTTTTGTCCCAGAGCAGCTAGATGTGGATCCCTATTTTCCAAGTGGCTGGAATCTCAGTCTCTACAAGTATTCCACCTGCCTTAGCTTTCCAGCCCCACTGATCTCCAGAGCACCATGTAATGTAGGTTAGTGCACCCAGAGATCTCCAGGGCTGGGTGTTCAGCAGTCCTAGGCCTCCACCTCCTCTCTGCTCTGTCTCTCTTCATCCCACCGGTGAGCTGGGGTTGAGGAAGGGCTTGGGTCCCTCCAGATCACGGCTTTGGTACTTTACCCTTTTCCTTGAGGTCTGTTGGTTTCCCCAGGTGTAGACAATCTGCCGTAGCCTTCTTTCCTGTTGCTCTTTCAGGATTTGATGTATTTGCTATATCTTCATATTATATGTGGTTTTCGGAGGAGGTTTCTGTCTCACCTCTCAAGCTGCCATCTATAATCCTCTCCCAGATTACAATTTTAAATAGGGTGGTCATAGGAGGCCTAATTGAAGGAGACTTTGGGTCCAGACCAGAAGGAGGTGTAGGAGCTGAGGTGGGGGAAGGACAATCTAGACATAGGGACAAGACACAGGGTTTCCTATATCTGACAGTATAAAAAGTACACTGTAGATGTAGCTCTAGCTTATAAGAATTAGAAAAAAACTAAACAATAGATTGCTAGTTATTTTGGTTAACCCTTTATATATGTTGTGATGTCAGGGCAGCAAGATGAAAGGGCTGTTCCATAATACTGGCTTCCTAAGATTTCAAAGTCCACTGCTCAAGGCAAAGGAGGGATGAAGCCCCCCACTGGAAGGCTTCTGTAAGAGATGGCAGGAATCACAACTACAGGTCCTTTGGTTTTCTTCTTTATGAGGAGGGGTTTCAGGAAATACAACTAGCTGTAGCACATGTGATACGTACAGGAAACTATCACAAAGTAGACCACCAATAAATAATAAAATCTAATGACTTAACATACAAACTATACATTTAAGTGATACATTGCTGTATATAACACTTATCTGTAAGTTAAAAATGAGCTCCAGTACTAAAGTCCACAGAAGGAAAAAACATTTATCAAATTTACAAATTGTACTTCTATTAAAACTATTTCCAGGGTCAGATGTTCATAGCTGTATATACTCCTATAGTTAACTCTGACCTTTGAAATGAACCCAGTGTTACTGGAATCTGTTGCCTGCTTCTCTTTTCTGGGAGTAGATAGCTACCTTCACAAATAACATTTGCTAACAATAGCAAAGCAAAAAAAATAATAAACAAGTAACAATGAATTGTTATTTTTTTGGGGCAGATGGTGTATCAAGTCCTTTCCTAGAGAATGTGCATACAGTGCGTACACCTTTTCTCTGCCCTTCAGAGCTTTTCATTACCTTTCCTGATGTTCAAATGGGGGTTCAGTCTGGTCATCAAACAGGAAAACAAACTGCTGAGAGGATAAGTAAGGAGCCACTCACATAAGGTATGCACTAATAAAAATTTAATATCAGAAAACAAGTCAGAAAACAGCAAAAAAAAAAAAAAATTGACCATTCACAATTAAAGTGGAAGGAGACAAAATTATAAGGCAAGGCAGCCATCCATGGAATGATTTCATGTTTACAAAGGATCCAGAAAAAGGGACATTTAAAATCACTATTCCACCTACTGAACCAGGGGGAACTGCAGTGTTATTCCATGAGACTTACAATTTGCTAGAAGATGCTGTCAAAAAAAAGATCAAAGCCAATCTCCTTGTGTTAGGCTGAGTGTATCTATAGAATTCCTAATGATTGTGTAGTCCTTTCCTGCAAGTCACAAATTTCCCTCAGGTCTCCTAAGGTGAATCTCAATGTCTCAGGTGCAAAGGGGGCTACATCAATAGTTTTAATTTCACAGCATCTCCAACAGTGCTCTTTGGGTGATGTGGACCCATTCTGCATTGAGCTTACATTTTCTAATGCAAGGAAGGTTCTCCTGCAGAACACCTACAAAGGGTTCTCACCTTGCACTGCAGCAGTTTTGATGAATCTGGTCATTGCCCTCAGTCTCCCAAGGAGGCCTAGAGTCCCCATAGGCAGGAACATTCTTTGGGGGCTTGTGCTGTTGACATACAGCTCCCGTGTTCAGTACCTAGCTACCACATGTCTGAGGGGCTTAATAAACTCTGATGCTGGTGTGTCCTAGTTCTAATTCTTGAAAAACAGGAAAAACCAGGCAGCGGCACTTGGAAGTAGGCCAGTAAAGAACACAATTACATTTTCTCCTTTCTACAAAGAACTGACCAGTCAAAATGACCACCTCTCTCTTTTTTTCTGATTCAAAATAAGAAACAGGGTTGACTCAGCTGTTTTGAGCAGGGAAATGAAAAGCTGATGAGGGGAAGAGAACGTGTAGCCTCTGTAGGTGGTACCATTTCCAACCCTCTACACTCCAGTGCAGAACCTTTACCTAAAGAAAACTGGCAAGAGCATGCACAGGAAAGCAACCAGACCTGGAATATCACTGCTTTGGGGAAATGGCAATACACTGGAGAACAAGTGAGGGGAATGGATGAACAGTATTTTTCAACTTAATTTGCCATTTGAGAGCACCCAGAATCTGAAATCTATCCCCATCAATGAAAGGGGATCAAATTGCAATTAAGGTTAACTTTGGTTATGAAAAAGGATGGACCATGCTTTTCGTCATCAACTGCATCTCTTTGGTGGCCAGTAAGTCCATCTGTAATCATGGCAGCAATTTAAGTATTGCCAATGTTTTCAAATGTGTGAGAGCATTAAGGCATCCACATTTAAGGAAGCTGTTTTAAATAAAGGAAAATGGAACTGAAATGTGCCAATAAGTGACCACTGATGTGGCCTCTCATGGGACACTGCCCACCACAAGCAAGTTCTTCCCCAAGTGAAGACACCCTCTGCCATGCTGCACGGTTCCCAGCTGTCTGAGGATGCATTTGAGCCCTTTAAAGTTAGTATGGCTATTTCTGCCTGCTGACCAGAGACAAGTGAGTAGTTTCTGAGGCAGCAGCTTTAAGATCTGGGTAAGTCCATAGCTTCTGAGAGCTGACAGGTCCTGAAAGGTTTGCCTGTTAATGTTAGATCCAGAGAGGAAGGCAAATTTGGAAGTTAGATGGTGCAGTCCTTGCCAGAGTTCAAGGCCCAACCCAGGAGGATATTCTAGCCTATTCTAGCCAAACTTAAACGGTGATGGCAAGGCACTGCTGAAAGAAGCTTTGGCCAGAAGAACAAATTTCTCATCATTGCACACAACAATATGAAAGAAAGTGCTACTATCCAGATCAAACCAGACACTAAATGTGCTATTTATTAAACAAAGTAAATTTCCAGGGAGAATCAAGGCAACCATGTCATTCTGAAGGACCAGATGAAACCCCATGACTCTTATAAATCAGTTATCAGGAAAGTCACTCAGACTTTCCATACTATACCTTCTATTGGTTTTAATATCATACATGCAATGGATGCCAGCCACTATACAAAAATCATACCCTATTTATGCTACTTTGGTTTACAGCCAGCAGAGGTCTTGCAAGTTGTATTTCCACAGCTGCTGACCCAGTGACAAATCTAGGAAGGAAATAAAGAAATCACAGGCCTGCTTTATTAACGTGTCATATAATGCTTTACCAACTTCTAACTCCACTGACCCAAAGAAAATAGTCTTGGTTCCCTCTTTATGTAATGTCTTTTGAAATGGTAAAGAAAATCAAAATAACAACACAGTATTGTACACTTATCTGAAAACACAAAGTTTATGGGGATTTTGGCAAATATGGAAAAAATCATCCTAATTTGTTAAATGCTTTTACTGTATCTCAATTATTTAAGTTACCAGAATATGAATGACTGTGTCCTCTCACATATGAGGAAGTGATATTTTAAGAGCTTAACAAAGCTGCATTTGACACAAAGATAACTTCATTGAAGGGAGTAAAGAATGGAGACAATATTTTCTTCATCATCACAGTTCAAGAAGTGGTTGTCCTGATGAGAACTCAATTCACACAAATACTAACATCGCCACCAGCAGGAAGCAGCAAATTGTATGGAGGAGGGGCTGGAGGGAAAAGTTAGGAGAAAAGCATGGAAAAGATGAAGAGACAAAAGACATGATTTCAATAAGCTTTAAATCAACAGGCAAACACTTCCCATTTATGATACATTTTGACTTTCTTCACTGCTATTGGTGCTTAAGTGATGCTGACCTAGCCCTCCCCAAGGGGCACCAAGTATTTTTGCCAGAGGGACTGCTGGTCTGCTAAGATAAATACTCAAAAAGAAAAAAAGGACAACATAGGTTTTGGTAATCTTACTTTTAACAAGATTACTACAAAGGTGTAACTATCCAAATTCACTTACAATTTAACACCCCTTCATTCCCAAAGATGCTTTGGTATCTGACTGTTCGTTCCGGAAGGAAAACCTAGGCCTGAACCTACTAAAACTTGGCTCCTCTCTAAGAAGGGGTTGGAGGCAGGTATTCTGGCAAAGGAGAACTTGAAGAGAGATGCAGAAAACATTAGTCACCTCTTTGGAAGCTAGTCCACCTGTGTTGCTCCATTTGATGGAATGGCAGGCTCTCTTTAAAGGGGCTCGTGCAAGAGGAGGTGTCTAACTCTCTCCAGACATTCCCTTTTCAGTGGGTCTCTCTCTTGAGCATAAAGTCAGTTTTCAATGTGTCTGGCAGTCATCTTCCTGACTCTAGCTACAATTATCTTTAGCATCTCAGAGAGTGGGCATTATGACCTTCAATCAAGGCATGTGGCATAGATGCTAAAGCACCAGTCTTACATGGTGAAAACCATGTTAAAATCAATGGGTAAAGTGGCAGAGCCTCTAAAATAAGTAAGAGAAATAGCTTAATTACAGAACACTGTACTTTCATAATTACTGCTTCATTGTGAGTATGAAGTTCTTTACTTCTCCTTAAAACTAACTTCCTTCTTCCCTGAGAATAGGGTTAAGAGAAACATCAAAACTCAAAATGCCAAAGGCCCTTTAAAAGACCACACCCAGAATGTCTATATCCAATCTCAATGTGTTTTTTCTACTCTAAAACCTTTGCATTACTCCAGCTTTTCCTCACCTCCCTCCGGACTCTAGGCATACAGGTGGAGATGGGCAAGGTGAGACAAGAGACTGAGGAAGTGAGCAGCTGTCATGTTCCGGCCATTCTCACAGGGTGGCAAACAGCCAGGGGCTAAGGCTGGACCCTGAACATTTAATGCTGGTGTCCTACTGACAGGATGAGTGGGATGAGGCAACCCAGAACCAGGGCTGCCACTTCCAGACGGCTGAGGCCTCTTCCTCCAGTGGAGTCGGGTCTGTGACTGTGCCCCATTCCGCCCACCTCCGGGAGGACATGTACTGTGGCAACGTAAAGAAATGTCCCAGCAGAGAAAAGCATGGCCACTCCAGTGGCATTGACTTCTGAAAGGGCTTCTTTACTGCTCTGTGAATTTAGATAGATAGATAGATAGATAGAGAGAGAGAGAGAGAGAGAGTGTGTGAGTCAGAGTCAAGAAGTTCGAATAAAAATAACACTAAACATTCACAACTGGAACAATGTGGAATGCTGGGGACATCTTGGGATCTGAGCAACTTTATGTTATTTAAGGGGAGCTTCCAAATTAAGGTTTAAGACTATTGGTGATGTACACACTTAGAAATTTCAAGTCTGGTTAAACAAGTATGGCCTATATTATTCTTAAGATGGAATGCAGATATTAGATTTCATACATTCATTCATTTATTCTATTAATATTTGGCAAACATCTCCTAGGCACCAGGCTCTAGGTCGGTACTTGAGATATAGTGATAATCAAGATGCAGTATTGGCCCCACAGAGTCTAGAAACACAAGCTCATGTTTACACAATTTAATTTAAACTTTTTCTATTAAAAAAGTAAGACCTATGGGCTAAGACAATTAGTTAAAATTTTAAGAAAAGAACATGCCAGAAAAGAACTCCATACCTCCAGAATTATCACACCTTCCTGCCAAAAGTTCTAAAAACTTACACAGATGAAGTGATAAATAGGGTAATACTTAAAAAGGAACTACATAGTGCCTATTAACTGGAAAAAGACAAGGTTCTTCAGGTGAAAAGAAAGGGTTTTTCTTTAATTTTTTAACACTTCATTTGTTAACAAGCCAGGTCAACAAATTCCTGAATAACAGAAACTTAACGATTCTTTAACCACCTCCTTTCTCAGATGCTACTTTTAATATAAGTACTACTATATTAAATATGAATTGAACAACACTCAGAAGAACCAGTGGCCTGCAGAGAGCATGAGGGAAGGCAGTTCCCATGAGGTAGGCCTGGGTCAGTTTGTTCTAAGTTTTCTTCCCGTTGCCTCCCAGCTGACATTTAAGTAACATGGGGAGGGTTGCTGCCAAGAATTGTAGCCACAGAAGACAGAATTATAAGGCATGGAGGGTCCAACCTGAACAACAGGGAAGAATGCCCAGGGTCTGAGCTGACAAATGACACATGCCACTGCAGGTCTGAAGTGCTTTTCAGTGCCACAATAAAGAGCTGGATATTTAATATTCGGTGATCTGAGAGCAGGAAATAAAAGAGTCTGAGTCCTAGCTGAATACAGACATCTCTGCTCCTGCCCAGCTCTTCTCAGAGCTGCTGTGTGCTTGTCACTCATGTCTCATGTGCATACTTAAACAGTAAATATACATTTTTATGGCCTATTATGCATCTGTCAAATAAGCATGTCTGCTTAGATGTAAGTTATATTATTTTAAAGATCATATAATTGGAACTGATGAGGAAGAAGTTTTCAAATCAAATGGTAAGGCTATGCACTAAATTCATGAAGAGGACTGACTTAGGATTAAGACATTTACCTTGTACAGGTTTTTACTTCTAATTTTTGTCTTTAGTTTGAAAGGGTAATTTAATTTAAAAGTTTAACATAAGAGGCCCTAAGTTCTAATAGATCAAAAAAGAATCAGACACTTGTCTAGATAAGCTAGGAATGAGTCAGACTTACCTTACTTAGTCCTAAGTATGTCACCATGGACATGACTGGTGCCGCAAGTGCAAAGACCAGTAAGTGCTTTCTGATCCGATTGCGTTCTAGGCCAGCATGCATTAAGAAGGAAACCAGCCCAAACGCAGCCGGTGCCTGAAAAAAAATTATCCCTTATTATTACTCAGCAAGTATGTATTGCTTCTGCATGATGAAGTACATGTCATTTGACTGAATTCTCACACAAAAACCCAGGCATAGTAAATATCACAACTGAGCGCTGCCTTTAAGGAATTAATGTTCTAAACTAAGACTATATCCTATTTGTACGTGTGTGTGTGTGTTTTGGATAGTAGAAAAGAGAAAGAGTCAAGAAAAGAATATAAAGAAAAATATTTGTGGACAAAAATCACTATGAAACACAGAAGTCTGTAGAGAATTTAACAGTTTCTGTAATGACCATAAAAAAATACTGAACTCTTTCAATAAAAGTTTAAGAAAATGGTAGCAAAAAACCAGCTATGTACAGATGTATTCAATTGTCTAACATGAAGGCAATGATGAAAATAAAGAATTTTCCCATTCCACAAAAATGTTAATGACCAAAGAGAAATTTTAATTATGAATATATTAACTATTAAATCTTAACACCAAAAGTTTGCTTACCTTATGTAGCATTATTGCCACAAACACAATTAACTGGACACTAGTCTGTGAAGTAGAAGCTGCTGCTCCCAAAGCAACACCATCAGCTAAATTTGGAAAAAGTGAAACATAAAACACTATAAATAACAACTATAACAGTGTAGTGGTTGAGTATGTGGGTTTTAGAGTCAAGTAGAGCTGGACGTGACTCTAAGAGGGTTACCTAACCTTTCTGAACCTTCTCATCTCCAAAACGGATTCAATAAAGTATGTATTCTTAGGGTTTTCATGAGAGTTGAATGAGGTAACGTATGTAAAGAGCTTAGCACCTGGCCCAGAATATTCAGTATGTCAGCTATTATTTTCTTCCTGGAAAAAATATGATGCTCAAAAATCCACTGATTAATGAAACTATAATAACAAAAATATCAAAGAATTGAATAAATATTGGCTGAATAAATGAATTTTTTGTTAGAAAATCATGTTATACTAGAAAGTTCCAAGTAATGTAAAAGTGTGCCTCTCCTTTCCTATGCCTTTGTTACTCACAGAATCCTGCTCCTGGAACTAGTTTTGGGGTACAATTCTAAGGCATGCCTAATTAGCAATGCTGAGACTTCTGCATCCTACAGCATACCTCTCTCAGCTGGCACTTTGGCTATATACTGGGCAATGGGTTGTTTGGTACAAAAGTGCCAGGCTCTTCCAGTTGAGATCCTAGGGTACAGGTCAGCAAACTTTTTCTTAAAGGGCCAGATAAGAAATATTTTAGGCTTTGCTGGCCATTTAATTTCCTGCAACCACTCAATTCTGCCATTATTGTGCAAAAGAAGCCACAGGTAATATGTAAAGTGGGCATGGCTGTGTTTTAATAAAACTTTATGGTTGTTGAAATTTGAATTTCATGTAATATTCATCTGCAACGAAATTCAGAAATATAAAAACCATTCTTAGCTTGCAAACCCCTGACACTGACTATGCAGGGGTTTGTACTTGAGTTTGAGGACTTCATTGAACAACCCTTTCGCTGAAGGCCAGTAGAAAGCAGTCTCCTGTGAATAGTGCCTGTGATGTAAACACTAAGTCTCCTGCTGTGGGACAGAAAAGAAAGGGACTTCACTGCAATCCACCCTACCTGCAGCGTGGACGACCAGACCCAGCGTGGTGGTGATTTTGGAATTGTTAGGCCTTGCTGTTTCTGGATCTGAAGTAAAAATAAGCAAGTCAGCTATTAAGCAAAGTGAAATGGTAACTGTTAGAACACCGATCTGGAGGTAGAGGTGTTATTTGAAAGTTCTTCAAGCAGAACATTCTTCTTCTTCTCATTACTATCTTTTTCTTCTGGCTCAAAACACTTAGAAGTTTCTCCTGTCCTGAAGAGGTGGGAATGAAATAATTCATTTGATCCAGACCCTGAACATACAATATGTAAACCCCAACTGCCTCACACCCCTTAACCTTCTACCTCTCCATGGCAAGTACTGTGTGGCCTCTGATCCCTCCTTTCCACACCAATCTAAATGTCATTGCCAACCTGCTCCTCCCTCAGCCTCCTGAAACTTTATTCTATCATCAAAATGTTTGTCACATTTGCCCTTCTCCATTGTATCACCACCAGCATAACCTAAATTCTCATCAACTCAAACCTAAATTAGCAACAGGCTCCCAACTGGTTTCCCCTTACTCTCATTTCTCTCTAATCTAACTCACCTTCCTCATACTTATTGGATTCATCTTTCTGAATTACCACTCTTCTAATGCAACAATTAACTAAGAATTTGTAGCTTTTCAAATTCAGTAAAAACTGCTCTACTCAGTAGGTTCCTAAGCCCTTTATCAACTGGTATCATCTTATTTCTCACTATCCAGTCCAGTTAAACCAGTTTCTTTAACACCCTCCCAACAAAACATTTTCATTCTCCTTTCCCCAAATTTCCTTACCCTTAATTCTTGACATGTACTGAACTTCTCAGCTCATCAACCCAGGACCTACACATAGTTCAAAGACTAATTCTAGGAGTACTTCCCTCAAGAAAGAATCAGAGATTAAATCCAACTCAAAACAAACTCTCCCCTTTCCTAGAAAAGTAGCAGTGTGTGCATACAGTCTCTACATACTACTTCAAAGTTTCTTCTGTATCACCACCTTAGATACATAAAACTGTTTTTCACTTAAATTGGTCTTATATCCCCAGAATGACTGTAAACTATATGTAATTAAATTTCCTTCTTCTTTCCATTTCTTTTTTACCTGTCTTACAAAATGTAGCACTGGGCACTCAGCAGTTGCTTAATAAATCCTTGTTGGAGAGTGAAAAAAAGTATTTATCTGTATCACATGAACGTCATTGCTATTACAGGAAATATATAAGCAAGTAAATAATGTACAAACAATATAAAATTAAAAGATGGGAATATCAAAATGCCAAGTGAAACAACGGATGGACGTTAGTGAAGTAAGTTCCAAGGGATTTAACTTTCACGAGTCTAGTATACAGCAGGAATGGTTTAAATGGAAAAAGCATATACAAATAAAGAGACATATTATTTTTTTACTAATCAAATTTATCTTCAATTAAAACACTGCAAGGAATGGAAGTGAAAGCCTCTAATTGTACTGAGACAACAAACATTTCAGTATGTATCACTCCAAATTGGGAAAAACAATCATAGTACACTGTGTGACAAATTGGCTTTTCTTTATACAGTCTTGTGGTCTAGTTATAACAAGCACCTTAAATAAAAATTAGAGGCTCTAAAACTAAAACACAGTTTTTATACATCTCTAGGAAAAGACTGTACTTTAGCAAAAATTTAATAAATAAATTAACTTTTGCTGTTACTTAATACATAAAACCCTGCAAACAATAGGTAAAACCATGTCATAAGATACAAGAAAGCCAGCAAAAAACAGTGACCTCAGAGATAAAACAGGAAGAATAAGGAACACAGGCTACTTTTAATTCTTTGTATAGGATTAAAGGGCACTCATGGGCTTATAAATGCACTTAAAATTGAAACGGACAAGAATCCCAAGAAAAATGCCATAGAGGCCACTATGGGCAACCATGCAATGCAGCTGGAGTCATATACCATCCAACAGAGTGCTCCTCATTTGCTATTTGGAATGAGGCATATGAATAAAACCATTTACTCCTAAACCAATTTTCTGATGACTTCATTAGTAAAAAAAAAAAAAAAGTCTATGGAAAAGATTGGAAATAGTAAATGCAAGGGAATTAAAAACTTTTCTAGCCCAAGGTTATTTTATTTTACGTTTTGTGCTCATGCTTCTTCTCCATCCACAACACACAAATGAACACACTCACATACATATACATACATATTTCTTTCTGTACCATTTAAAAGTTGCATACATCATAACTCTATACTCAGATACTTCAGTGTGTATTCCCTGAAAGGATATTTCCTTATGTAATTACAGTACAGTTGTCAACTTCAATAAATTTAACATTGATACTTTTTTCTAATCTCTCTTGCATATTCTAATTTGGTCAATGTTCAAGAATGTCTGTCAGAGCATTCTTCCTTTCCAGAAAGATCCAGTCTAGGATCATATCTTGTACTTTGTTGTATCTCTTTAGTCTCCTTTAATCTGGAACATTTTCTCTGCCTTTGGTGTTTGAGACACCAAAGAGACTAACATCTCTGAAGAATATATTCCCCTCCCTGAGTCTTTATTCTTCTTCAATAGAATGATCCTTCCTTTTGGGTTTGTCTGATGTATCCTTAAATTATGCATTCCTGCATAGTACTACAAAGGTGATGCTTCTCAGGATATCACATCTAGAAGCATAGGATGTATATTGCTGTATGAATTTTGGATTATATTCTAGATGTTGTGAATATTATTTTGTGGATACCTTGGATTCTGTTGTATTCCTCCAAAGGAGGAATTTTTAAATTTTGTTGTATTTGTTGATTTTTTGCTATAGTTAACTTGGTATGGCTCAAACTGCAGGCTCTGTCTTTTGGGCAGCTGCTCCTAGCTCAGCTTAGTTCTTTTATGTTTAGCTGAGCTGCCTGGAGTCTGCCCACAAAAGCACAGCTCAGGGCTCAGCCAGAGACTTGGACAGAGTTTATACAGAGGATTTGGGGCTGTGTTTCTCTCTCTGTTCCCTCTAAGATTCTCCCTCACTTTCCAGGGACTGTGGTTACACTGATTTCTGCCCTTTGGTTCCTTAGGCCAGAAAGACTGAGTTTTCTCTCAGAGTTTAGCTACCCCACAGGGAGCTGACTGCTAAAAGCAGTAAAAATAGGTACTTATCCTGTCCCAAGTGTTGACTCCCCTCCAGAATTTGCTGGCTTAAGTCACTCTCCAGTGTCTTTAGGTAGTGTTGTAAAAATTTTGCCCAGAATTGACAGTTATTTGTAAGGAGGCTGGTCTGACAGGAACACATTTGCCCATACCAAAAGCAGAATGTCAATGATAATAATTTTGATCATCTGATGGTCAAGGTATTGTCTGATTTCTTCATTTGGTTACATCTTTTTCCCTTGCAACTAATAAGCAAATCAAAATTTACCCCCTAGATTTAACATTCTTTAATGATTCTGACCTGAGCCAAGTTTTACTATGAAGACTGCAAAAATGATTTTTCAACTCCAGTACTCTTTCCACATTTACCAATTAGCATTAGCATGCTACTGCAAGCAAGTGCCCTCCCTTCTCCTTTTCTCTCTTCCAGGTGGATATGCTCAAATTCCCAGTTTTTCAATGATTTACACTTCATTATTGTTCTTCATTATTTTGGCACTCAAATTGTCCTAGGTCTGGCCAGACATGTTTCCATCTTCTTCCTTGTACTTATCCTGTCCCTGTCCTAGAATCAGCCATTTTTCTGAAGATCCATAGTATGCTCATTTCTAATGGTGTGTCTTTACTTCAGGCCCTCTCTACAGACAGAACTAGGACATACATACATGTATACATAAACACACATGCATATATGTACACACACACATATACATATATATATATTCTTTAGAAATCATGAGTTCAAGAGCTCCAATTCCAATCTATTCCTGCCGGGGTTCCTTCTTGCCTTTCCCCATTCCATATTTAAATGTCTCTTTTTTCCACAATGTGAACTCTGGTCTCACCAATATCAACACATTTACTCATCTGTTCAATCCTGTAATACATATAAAACAGTTTCAGAATTGTTTTTCCCACACCATTGCAAAATCAAAGCTTGATAAAAAGAGTTCAGTATTCATTTATGCTGCTCCCCCAACTACACCCAAGATAAAGGTGTATAGTCAAATACTACATTCATCAGTTACTTGAATTAGTTTAAAAAAAAAACCCTTCAGTGTGATTGTGTTATTCATTTGAAATACAGTTTATCTATTTGAGTTAGATCCCCCATCCTTGTTGATTTCATTTCATTTTTTGAATATGGAGAATATTAACATGCTTCTAAAAGTGAAAAGTGTATCAAAAAGGCATACCTGGGGGAGTGTCATGCCCTCGTAAAATTCTTCTGCCTTAATCCCCCTCCACTAGGTACATATACTCACATACATATATATACATTCTTATTTCCCCTTCTTTCTTACACAAAACATAGCATATGACAGATGCTGATTTTCCTTTTCTTTTTTATTTAATATCTCCTGGACATCTCTCCCTATCAGTTCTCAGAGATTGGATTTCTCATTCTTTTTCATAGCTACACGGAACTTCATTGCACGTACATGCCATACTTCACTTGACTAGTCTCCATAAGTGTAAACTTAAGTGGTTTTACAATGATAAATAAGGCTGCATTGAATAATCTTGTGCATATGTATTTTTAAACTGGTGCTGTATTATCAGAATCAATTCCTAGAGGTGGGACTTTTGCATCAAAGGGTGATGTAGTTTTGTTAGATATTGCCAAATTCCCCTCCAAAGGGGCTGTACTATCTTGTATTCTCACAGCAACAGATAAGAGTGTCTTATAAGAGTGTGTGCTAGTAGAAAGCATTGTCAAGCTTTTGACTTTTTGCCTGACAGGTGAGAAATGGCATTTCATGGACTACTGACTTGCATTTGCCTTATTTTAAATGAAATTGAACATCTTTTGATATGCTGAAGGACCATTTTTACATCTTTTTTATGAACTATCTGTTCACATCTTTTGCCTACTTCTCTGAAGATTTTTTTTAGACCACAGATTCTTAACCTGTGGTCCACTAAGCAGAACACAGTCAGAAATGCAGGGAGGGTCTGTGACCCTAACTTGGGGAAAAAAAAAATTTATTTTTACTAATCTCTAACTGAAATCTAGCATTTCCTTTAATTATGAATATAGACAATATACCACAAGTAATACTAGTAGTATCTATACTTATTGCCAATAGAAATCAGAGAATTTCATATTTTACAGTCATTTTATTGCTTTTACTGTCACTACTTTAAGGGCTTAAAGTACTGCCGCCGTATGTCTGATTACAGTCTTTCTGTCTGTAGATGCTCAAATGGTGAAGGTGGGCAACTATTAGGCAACTCTGTACCTAACAGTTATTCAGCCACCAAATAGTAGAAGACATGGAATCTCTCAAAGGAGACCAAAGTATCTATGCTGCTTTCCAGTCGTTCCTATCTGCAAAATCCTTTCAATGTATTTGAAAAGAGGTATCTATAAACCTCTGTGCCTATTATAAGTCTTTTAAATTTATTTCTATCATGATGGCATCAATGTTGTATCATGGATCAAAATCCTTTTTCATACCATGTCAAAGATGTTGACCTCATCAAAGATGAATCCATTGATCTTAAGGCAAAAAAGTTACTATGACTGCAGTTACATTTTAAAAGTCTTGGAGAATTTTAGTTGTCCTTGAGAGAAGCTTATCTTTTCTTGGAAAGGAAGCTACTAATGTGTTTAAATATATTTGTAAGAAAATATCTTTGTGAATCAGGATTTTCTACACTAGTAGCCATCAAAACAAAAACCCAAATCAACTAGATTTCAACTTGATACACTGTTGCCTTGTTAAAGTCCATCTCACAATTTAATGTTCTTAGTCAAGCTAATCCAACAATAGCTGCCATACTGATGTCCTAAAAAATAAAACTTAACTCTACCTTGTATATAATTTAAACATATTATCTTGTTACTTAATGCCTTGATACAGAAGATGTATATTACCATATGGCAAATTTGCTTGAATGTTTTGGTAACTTCACATCTATATAATTGGTTTTCTCTGTAATCCTAGGCACTATGCTTTACACATTGTAAAAACATTATTCCAATGAGTTTTAAACTGCCTAGGGCTCCATGGTACAAAAAGGGTTAAGAATTTCTACCCTAGACTGACAAATTAGACATCTTTAAATAACCAGGTAATAACTGAATAAACACTCTCTTGTGCCACAAGTCATAACTCACTGGCTTCCACAACTGAAGAAAATGTTTACTGGAATCTGAGAAAGACAAGAGTTTTAACACTAACAAGGCCACTGATACATACTGGATCATTCAATCATTTGTGACTTTCCAAACTACACATTACTGCACTGCCCGGAAAGCCTTGGAGCCACTTACCATCAGTAGAATGCACATGGGAGCTACCAATCTGGTCCACCAGCAACATGAAAACGAAGCCCAGAACAAGGGAAACACCGATGTAGGCATGCAGTTGTGTGTGGTCATGGTTGTGCTCATGTTCATGGGCAACTGGTATTTCTGCAGCTTTGTCTGATGAAATCACATTCTGTGTTTCACTCACTTGGTGGTGTTTTCCTACAGCAGGATGAACCATAAATAAAAAATGTGTTTTTCCTCTTAAAACATTTTCACACAGAAACCCATTCTTTCGGATTTCAAGCTCTACTTACTTTACTGCAGAGATTCCCACTTTCTATACTGTAACCCAGCCAATCAAAATCCTTTAAAGCTCATGATGAAAAAATCCCCAGCTGTCTTTTGCTTTTGGCATGTAGACCTTTAACTGCCTACTCTTCATACAACCTAGGAAGTGGAAGCAAATCATCAAGCAAGAAAGCCCCAAGGGGTATCATCCCCAAATCCTCCTTTCTGGCTGAGAAATTCATGCCAATTTCAAGAGAAACTACAGTAAGTTTTATTCTGATGAAAATAGGTGAATGAAGAACAGTAACAATGAAAATAATTATAATCAAATTCATCTAGTTTTACTCTTAGGCTGATATAAAAATTGCAAGAGTAAATTATATATAAAACTTGTAGCTTTAAATTATGTTTTCTACCTTTATCTTGCATCTACCTACCACTTCAGCATTTTATTAAAAAAAAAATAATAATAATAAGGGAGAAATGTGGGATTCACATATAAATCATGTATAAAAATCAAACGAATAATCATATCTGACTTGATTGTTTATAGTTCATGATGCGTGATCAAAACCGAAAGTTTCTGTGATATGACTGCCCTTGCACTGTTCACCATGTAAGAACTTGTTTGTTATGCTTCAGAAGATTGGAGACTGTTGAGATATAGGCTTGGGGTTGATTAATGACTGTGCATTGAGTCCCCTATACAGAATTTTATTGTTGTTAACCATTTGATCAATAAATATGAGAGATGCCCTCTCAAAAACAAACAAACTTGTAGCCTTAAAAAATATCTGAAGATGAACAAAATAGGCAAACCTCTAGCCAAATGTATCAAGAAGAGGACACAAATAAACAAAATCAGAGGCAAAAAAGGATAAGTTACAACTGACACCACAGAAAGTCAAAGAATTATAATTCAATGAAAAATTATACACCAACCTAGAAGAAATGGACAAATTCCTAGAAATATACAATTTTCCAGGACTGACCCAAGAAGAATCAGAAAATCTGAGCAAACTACCACTAACAAAACTGAATTGGTAATAAAAAAAACTCCCAACAAACAAAAGTCCAAGACCAGATGGTATAGAAGGAACACACCTCAACATGATAAAGGCCATGTAGGACAAACCCACAGGTAACATCATACTCAATGGCAAAAAGCTTAAAGCTTTTCCTTTAAGATCAGGAACCAGACAAGGATGTCCACTCTCACCATTTTTATTCAACATAGTACTGGAGGTCCTAGCCATGGCAATCAGACAAGAAAAAGAGATAAAAGGCATCTAAATTGGTAAGAAAAAAGTAAACTGTCACTATTTGCAGATGACATGATATTATACATAGAAAACCCTAAAGACTCCACCAAAAAACTTTTAGAATAACTGGAATCAGCAAAGTTGTAGGATACAAAATCAATATACAGAAATCTGCTGCATTCCTATATACACTAACAATAAACTAACAGAAAGAGAAATCAAGAAAATAATTCCATTTACAATTCCATCAAAAAATAAAATACCTAGAATAAACTTAACCAAGAAAGTGAAAGACCTGTACTCTGAAAACTATAAGAAATTGATGAAAGACATTGAAGAAGACATACATAAATGGAAATCTAAGCATGCTCTTGGATAGGAAGAATTAATATTGCCAAAATGGCCATCCTGCCCAAAGCAATTTACAGATTCAGTGGAATCTTTATCAATATAACAATGGCATATTTCAAAGAATCAGAGCAAATGATCCTAAAATTTATTTGGAAGCACAAAGACCCTGGATAGCCAAAGCAATCTGGAGGAAAAATCTGGTGGTATCACGCTCCCTGACTTCAAGCTATTCTACTAAGCTACAGTAATCAAAACAGTATGGTACTGGCACAAGGACACATAGATCAATGGAACAGAATAGAGAGCCCAGAAATAAACCCACACATACATGGTCAGTTAACATATGACAAAGGAGGCAAAAGTATACAATGGGGAAAAGATAGTCTGTTCAATAAATGGTGTTGGGAAAACTGGAGAAAAACATGCAAGAGAATGAAACTGGATCACTGTCTAACAGCATACACAAAAGTAAACTCAAAATGCATTAAAGACCTAAATATAAGACATGAAAACAGAAAACTCTTAGGAAAAAAACATAGGCAAAAATCTCTTGAACATGAGTAATTTTTTTCTGGATATGCCTCCCCAGGCAAGAGAAACAAAAGCAAAAATAAACAAGTGGGACTACATCAAACTAAAACCTTCTGTACAGCAAAGGAAACCATAAACAAAAGGGTAACCTACAGTATGGGGAAATATATTCATAAATGATATATCCAATGAGGGGTTAACATCCAAAATACATAAAGAACTCATATGACTCAACACACAAAAAAGCTAATAACCTAATTACAAAATGGGCAAAGGACCTGAGTAGACATTTTCCAAAAAAAAAACAAAGAGATGGCCAACAGGTCAAAAGACCCTCCACATCATTAATTACTAGGGAAATGCAAATCATAACCATAATGAGACATCACCTCATATCAGTCAGAAGGGCCACTATCCAAAAGACAAGAAATAACAAATGTTGGCAAGGACACGGAGAAAAGGGAACTCCCCTTACGTTGTTGGTGGTATGTAAATTGGTACACCACTATGGAAAGCAGTATGGAGGTTCCTCAAAAAACTAAAAACAGAAATATCATAAGACCCAGTAATTCCACTTCTAGGATTTACCTGATGAAAACAAAATCTCTGATTTGAAAAAGATATGTATCCATATGTCTGTTGATGCATTATTTACAATAGCCAAGGTATAGAAGCAACCAAAGTGTCCATCAATAGATGAGTGGATAAAGATGTGGTACATATCCACAATGGAATATTATTCGGCCATAAAAAAAGCTTGCCATTTGCGACAACATGGATGGACCGAGAGGGTATTAGGCTAAGTGAAAAAAGCCAGGTGGGGAAAGACATTTACTGTATGATTTCACTTACATGTGGAATCTAAAAACAAAACAAAACAAACAAAACAGCAGTAAACTCACAGACAGTGAGAAGTAACTGATAGTTACCAAGGAGGAGGGGTTGGTGTGGGTGGGTGAAATAGGTGACTAGGTGAAGGGGATAAAGAGCCATCAAAAATTGAAAAAAAAAATCCCTAATGAGAAACCAGAAGGGCAGAGCAGCTTAAAAGAGGCACACTCTTCAGTCTAAATTCAGTTCTATAAATATCATGATTGCTGGGATACTCTAAATTACAGTAAATGACATATAGCCAAGTAATATTACTAGATTATATTCACATATTTGATACTCAAAGTGTAAACATTTAAAGGTCAGAATCCTTATCTTTGCTGTTTCATAAATAGAGGCTAACACATTAGGCATTTATCATTTATAATTAAATTAAGCATTTTTTTAAAAACCTTTGATCAAAGAAATCACACAAGCCAGTTGTAATATTTTGGGTCTTGCCTTAATTCTTTAAAAGTTATTTTTGAGGGGCACAAAGCTCATACCATCTAAAGATAATAAAAATTTATGTATTTTTCTAATTCATTACTTTTTTGGTTCATTTTCTTCTGTTTTCTTTTCTTAATGTGATAAAATATACATAAAATTTACTTATCATTTTAATCATTTTTAAGTGTACAGTCCTATGGCATTAAGCATATTCACACTGTTCTGCAACCATACCATCATCCATCTCCAGAACTTTTTCATCATCCCAAAGGAACTTTTTAACCTGAAGATAATTTTCTAAAAGTGATTTCATTTACCTCTTTTAAAAATTAAATGCCTACATCTTTTTAAAAAATCAACTTTATTGAGGTGTGATTTACAAACAGTGAAACACAATGAGTTTTTACATGGTAAAAACAAACAAAAAAACTCTAGTAACTACCACCAAGGTCAAGATAGAGAATATTTTTAAATCCCAGAAAAGTTCTCTTGCGCTGCTGTGAAGTCAGTATGTTACTCCTGGTCCCAAGCAAGCATTGATGTGCTTTTTGTCCCCAGAGTTTTTCCTGTTCTAGGATTTCATATAAGTGGCATCATACAGAACATCTTTGTAAACACTCTTTTGCTTGGCATGTTTTGAGATTTATCTCTGGTTTGTCTACACCAGTATTTTGTTTCTCTTTTTCACTCAGTAATGTTCCATTGTATGAATACATGATTTGTTTATGCATGCAACTGTTGATGGACACTTGGGTTACTTCCAATTTTGGTCTATTATAAAAAAGAGCTGCTGTCTTTTGGTGAATACATGTTTTCTTTTCCCTCTGGTAAATACTTAGGATGAAAACTGATGGGTTCTACGCATGTTTAACTTTATAGAAACAGGTAAACTGTTTTCCAAACTGGTAGTACCATTTTACATATCCAACAGCAACATTTGAGAGTACTAGTGGCTCCATATTGTCAACATTTGATATTATGAGGCTTTAAAATTAACACCATTTTGTATACACATGATCATGTCATCAGCAAACAGTTTTGCTTCTTTGCAATATTTACGCCTTTTCTTTTTATGGCCTTAATGCAGGCTAGAATCTGGCTAGGGCCCCAAGAACTATATTAATTAAATACAAGTAGGTAAGAGGAGACAGACTTGCTTTGTTTCCATGTTAGGCATCTTTTCTGTACGTTTTACAGATATGTTCTTTCTAAGTAAGGAAGTTCTTTCCTACTTTACTGAGAATTTTTCTATGAATGAGAGCTTAATTTTGCCAAATGCTTTTCTGTACCTGTTAAGGATGATCAAATGGTTTTTCTACTTTATTCAATTAATATAATAAATTAAACATTTTTTGGTATTACTCCAACCTCTGCTTTGCATTTCTGGGATAAACTCCATTTGGTCAAAACGTATTATCCCTTTATATATTGCTGGATGCAGTTTACTAATACTTGGTAGAGGAGTGTTGCATCTACATTCGTGATGGTTATCTCCCTGTAACTTTTTTCACGTAAGATTTTTGAGTTACACTGGAAAATTGGAGTGCTCCTCTAAGAGACAGACAGAAAACACCTCCCATGGCCAATGAATTTCCATTTTCTTAATTTAAGCAGTCTTTGAGTATCAGCAGTTATTCTAATGTTAATGTTAAAACTTGTTGAAACAAGATGAGGAATATTTTTTAAACCTTTAAGACCATGACCCATAGTAAAAAATTTTACATCATGATCTAGCAAACATATATGGAAAACTAAAAACATTTCACAAGATACTACTTAAACTTACAATGGTTACAATGCACTCTGCCATTTCTTTATTGCTTTCTCTCTGCCTTTGTCCCTCCTTCAAGATCTTTTTAAATGTTGGTCACAAGCCCAACTCACTAAGTTTCTATCGAGACCCATAAAGTTGCTACTTTTGTCTGAAAGCACTACTAGGGTAAAAAGAAACTCAGAGGAAGAAATGGATGATTTCAAATAAAGGGTAATTTTTTTGTAAATAAGAAGCAGTTGTCAACTAAAGAGAGCTGAATGGTAGACAGGCCCAGGAGAAAAAGGTAGGTAGGCTGTAGGTGCCCACCCTGGCTCTCACATAAGCAAAATTGTTAGCAATAAGAATTTTTTTTTTTGGTATCATTAATCTACAATTACATGAAGAACATTATGTTTACTAGACTCCCCCATCACCAAGTCCCCCCACCACATATCCCATTACAGTCACTGTCCATCAGCGTAGTAGCAATAATGATTTTAAGCAAAAGAATTAACTGAAAGCTCAAAGATAAAAATTAAGTTTAAGGAGGAGCAGTGTTAAGAACCTCAAATCAGGAATATTGGACAATTAGAATGTAGCCTCAATGGTAACAACAGTACGTTTAGTTTGCAAAAAATCATTGAGCTGTAATACTGCCAATATGTGTACTTTCCTGGGTATATGACATAAGCTTTTTGTATGGAGTATTTCAATATAAATTAATAAAGTTCAAGTACAGTACTCTGATGCCCAATAATGATATGGTAAAACTCATCATCTTTCAAGTAGGTCTTTGTGCACTGGAAGAACAGTTTAACATGGCCTCAAGAATGTGAAATAAATGAAGTGAAACACTTGACTTTCTCTAAAGACAAGGCAATTTTGGATATGCTTCCATTTCAATATATAAAACCATGATTTAATTCTTCATGTTTGTAGATATAAGAAGCTACTCATATAAGTCACAGAATTCTGGTAGTTGCGATTTTCAATACTATTTAGAAAGATGCTACTGGAAAGGTTCTGAATGACTACCTTTTCATAAGGTACCCACTTAACATTTAACAAACTGGACTCCCATCTCTGCTTCCACCTACACTCTGCATAAGTTAATGAATCCAGCCTTCCATACTGCCTCTCCTGGATAACATGTTGGTCTTTAACAATCAGCTTACAAGCTCTTCCTCTTTTCAGATTTTCTGTGTCCTCCTTTTTCACATATATACAGCACACTGGATGTCTATCATAGGTCTTATCTCACTATACCATAATTCAGACATTAGCAAACTACAGTACAAGGACTGGTGCCTGTTTTTGCAAATATAAGTTGGACTGAAACACAGCCATGCTCATTTGTTCACAGATTGTCCATAGCTGCTTTCATGTTATGACAGCAGAGTCAAGTAATTCCAACAGAAATCGTATGTCCCACAAAGCCTAAAAAATTTACTATCTGGCCTTTTAGAGAAAGTTTGCCAACACTGACTGTCACTGATTGTTAATACAGTCATTTTGCATTGTCTGTGAATTCCCGAAGGCAGGGACTATATCTTAGATCTCTGAACTCCTAAAACTCAACGTAAGGCCAGAAATCTAGTAAAGACGCAACAGGTTCAAAGAAAAAATGGCCTTCCCTTCTATGATTTTTTATGTGGCATTTCATTATAAAAGTTAAGGCAATTAATTATTTCCTAGGCCAAAAGATTTTTAAGAATGGAAATAAAATATAATCTTTTAATCTTATATTTTAAGATAATTATGCACATACTTTATAAATCCAGCCTTAACAGGTAACAGATGTATGTGCTAAGTCAGGTGAAAGGTTATGCTAAGTTCAGGTAAGACGATGGGTTAACATGTTATTAAAGGGTGTCAGCCATACTTTTACTTGTGAACAGTTGCATAACAATTTCTGAAGACAATTACTTTTGGAGTATCCACAACTCTGAAACCAAGTGTCAAGCCTAATTACAACAACTTTCAAAGGATGGCCAACATTGTTTCACTTCGTGGGGTATGTCTCTATTAGAATTTAGAAGAGTATATATAGATCCTTTCATTTTATCCCAGCAATATTTTCTTTAAACAATTTTTGAAGTCCTCTTTTGGTACTGCCTTGAGTCAAGTTTATGAAATCATAAATAAAACTGTCATTACTTTTTAGTATCACCTACTTTTGATCTAAAATAGCACTGAGTGAATTGATGACCTATCTTACTAAGCAAATTGGTACTGAATAAATTTTACATTTCCCAAAGCCAAAACTACTTTCAAGAATTCTACTGCCACTGATGATATTCATTTAAATGTGCTACACACTCTGGAGGTAAATTAAAGAAAGAGTTCCAACATTTTTTGAGCAATCACTGATAAAAGTATACAATTTCCTGAGGTTTTTGAGGGGGTTTAATACTTTGATGTAAAATTCTGTCAAATAAGTAAAACATCAGCAAAATATAATAAATATTGCTTGACATAAGTGTGCTGTTGATTGAGGCTTTTCATAAAAGATCTGAATACCTACCATTAAGTGGAATTTATATAAAAGCAATACTTACTCAAATATATACAATGGTAGGCATTAATGGTTTTATTTGCAAGCATTAGCCCCAAAATGCAAAAAGCAAAAAACCTTTTTAAAGTGAGTGACAATCACATGATCTTATCAGTACACATGCAGTAAGTAATGGGTTCCAGATATTCAGTATTAATATACCCATCTGTCCTTCTACTCTGGACATGAAACTCAACCTGGCAAAAACTGGGATCCCCCAAACCAGCTATTTCATTAAACTGTTAAATCATGCATATATGTTCCTCATTCATGAAAGAGCTTTCTGGTTATCATATCTGTTTTACTCATGGCCCTGGTGGGTAATTCATTAGGTGAGATGTGTTCCATGTCATACTCCTTGCTGTGTAATACAAAAACTAATGGTGTTATCATTGAACGTAGCATATCAGACGTGTTTCTCATGCCACTAACAGTCTTCAACAAATTAGGAGTTTGATTCTTTCCCTAAACATACATATAGAAGTCCTTCCAGTAAGTTCCATCAGTACAGCACCTTCTTATGTCACAGTCACATGTTTTTAGCAGATAAACAATGCATTAAGGCTTTGGAGTAGTGTCTGTGTTCAAATCCTGGTCTTGACACTTATTGGCTGAGTACACAGGACAAGTTATTCAACCTCTTTGTGGCTCAATTTCTTCATATACAAATTAGTCACAGGATTTGCTTCACAAATTTGCTTCACAGGATTTGTGATGATTAGACAATATATCTGAAGAGTTCACATAATGCCTGGTTTGTGGGAAGTGCTCCCTAAATGTTCAGGAATATAATTATACATTAAATGGAATTAAATTGGGACATTCATTTTTTAAAAAATTTTTATTAAGGTATTATTGATATACACTCTTACAAAGGTTTCACATGAAAAAACAATGTGGTTACTACATTTACCCATATTATCAAGTCCCCACCCATAACCCAATGTAGGCACTGTCCATCAGTGCAGCAAGATGCCACAGATACACTATGTGCCTTCTCTATACTACACTGTTCTCCCCGTGATCCCCCACACCATGTGTACTAAACATAATACCCCTCAATCCCCTTCTCCCTCCCTCCCCACCCGCCCTCCCACATCCTTTTCCTTCGGTAACTACTAGTTCATTCTTGGAGTCTCTGAGTCTGCTGCTCTTTTGTTCCTTCAGTTTTGTTTTGGTGTTATACTCCACAAATGAGGGAAATCATTTGGCACTTGTCTTTCTCCGCCTGGCTTATTTCACTGAGCATAATGTCCTCCAGCTCCATCTATGTTGCTGCAAATGGTAGGATTTGTTTCTTTCTTATGGGTGAATAGTATTCCATTGTGTATATGTACCACCACTTCCTTATCCATTCATCTACTGATGGACACTTAGGTTGCTTCCATATCTTGGCTACTGTAAAAAGTACTGTGATAAACATAGGGGTGCATATGTCTTTTTGAATCTGAGAAGTTGTATTCTTTGGGTAAATTCCAAGGAGTGAGATTCCCAGGTCAAATGGTATTTCTATTATTAGTTTTTTGAGGAACCTCCATATTGCTTTCCACAATGGTTGAACTAGCTTACATTCCCACCAGAAGTGAAGGAGGGTTCCCCTTTCTCCGCATCTTCGCCAGCATTTGCTGTTCTTAGTCTTTTTGATGCTGGCCATCCTTACTGGTGTGAGGTGATATCTCATTGTGCTTTCAATTCGCATTTCCCTGATGATTAGTGATATGGAGCATCCTTTCGTGTGCCTGTTGGCCATCTGAGTTTCTTCTTCGGAGAACTGTCTCTTCATATCCTCTGCCCATTTTTTAATTGGGTTATTTGCTTTTTGGGTGTTGAGGCATGTAAGTTCTTTATATATTTTGGGTTAACCCTTTGTCAGATATGTCATTTTCAAATATATTCTCCCATACTGTAGGATGCCTTTTTGTGGTGTCCTTTGCCATACAGAAACTTTTTAGTTTGATGTAGTCCCATGAGTTCATTTTTGCTTTTGTTTCCCTTGCTTGAGGAGATGGGTTCTGGAAGAAGTTGCTCATGCTTATACTCAGGAGATTTTTACCTATGTTGTCTTCTAAGAGTTTTATGGTTTCATGACTTACATTCAAGTCTTTAATACATTTCGAGTTTACTTTTGTGTATGGGGTTAAACAATAATCCAGTTTCATTCTCTTGAATGTAGATGTACAGTTTTGCCAACACCAGCTGTTGAAGAGGCTGTCATTTCCCCATGTATGTCCACGGCTCCTTTATCATATATTAATTGACCATATATGGTTGGGTTTATATCAGGGCTCTCTAGTCTGTTCCACTGGTCTGTGGATCTGTTCTTGTGCCAGTACCAAATTGTCTTGATTACTGTGGCTTTGTAGTAGAGCTTGAAGTTGGGGAGTGTAATTCCCCCTGGTTTATTCTTCCTTCTCAGAATTGCTTTGGCTATTCGGGGTCTCTTGTGGTTCCATATGAATTCTAGAACAATTTTCTCTAGTTCATTGAAGAATGCTGTTGATATTTTGAAAGGAATTGCATTGAATCTATAGATTTCTTTAGGCAGGATGGACATTTTGACAATATTAATTCTTCCTATCCATGAGCATGGGATGTGTTTCCACTTACTGGTGTCTTCTTTAATTTCTCTCATGAGTGTCTTTGTAGTTTTCAGTGTATAGGTCTTTCACTTCCTTGGTTAGGTTTATTTCTGGGTATTTTATTCTTTTTGATGCAATTGTGAATGGAATTGTTTTCCTGATTTCTCTTTCTGCTAGCATATCATTAGTATATAGGAATGCCACAGATTTCTGTGTATTGATTTTGTATCCTGCAACTTTGCTGAATTCAGATATTAGGTCTAGTAGTTTTGGAGTGGACTCTTTAGGGGTTTTTATGTACAATATCATGTCATCTGCAAACAGGGACAGTTTAACTTCTTCCTTGCCAATCTGAATGTCTTTAATTTCTTTGCATCGTCGTCTGATTGCCATGGCTAGGACCTCCAGTACTACGTTGCATAGAAGTGGGGAAAGTGGGCATCCTTGTCTTGTTCCCTATCTTAAAGGAAAAGCTTTCAGCTTCTCGTTGTTAAGTATGATGTTGGCTGTGGGTTTGTCATATATGGCCTTTATTATGTTGAGTTACTTGCCCTCTATACCCAATTTGTTGAGAGTTTTTATCATGAATGGATGTTGAATTTTGTCAAATGCTTTTTCAGCATCTTTGGAGATGATCATGTGGTTTTTGTCCTTCTTTTTGTTGATGTGGTGGATGATGTTGATGGATTTTCAAATGCTGTACCATCCTTGCATCCCTGAAATACATCCCACTTGATCATGATGGATGATCTTTTTGATGTGTTTTTTTTTTTTTAATAATTATTTTTTATTGAAGGGTAGTTGACACACAGTATTACATTACATGAGTTTCAAGTGTACAACACAGTGGTAGAACATTTATATACATAATTCTAGGTTCCAGCTATCACCCTACCAGGCTGTTACAATATCTTGACTATATTCCTTATGCTATACATTACATCCCGGTTACTAATTTATTTTACCATTGGAAGTCTGTCCTTCTTTTTTTTTTTTTTTTTTTTGTGAGGGCATCTCTCATATTTATTGATCAAATGGTTGTTAACGACAATAAAATTCTGTATAGGGGAGTCAATGCTCAATGCACAATCATTATTCCACCCCAAGCCTAATTTTTGTCAGTCTCCAATCTTCTGAGGCATAACAAACAAGTTTTTACATGTAGAACAAATTCTTACATAATGAATAAGTTACATAGTGAACAGTACAAGGGCAGTCATCACAGAAACTTTCGGTTTTGCTCATGCATTATGAACTATAAACAGTCAGTTCAAATATGAATACTCATTTGGTTTTTATACTTGATTTATATGTGGATACCACATTTCTCTCTTTATTATTATTATTTTTAATAAAATGCTGAAGTGGTAGGTAGTTACAAGATAAAGGTAGAAAACATAGTTTAGTGTTGTAAGAGAGCACATGTAGATGATCAGGTGTGTGCCTGTAGACTATGTGTTAATCCAAGCTAGACCAGGGCAATAAAACATCCACGTATGCAGAAGATTTCTCTCAGAACGGGGGGGTGAGGTTCTAAGCCTCACCTCTGTTGATCCCCAATTTCTCACCTGATGGCCCCCCTGCGACTGTGCCTGTCTTAGGTTGTTCCTCCCTTGAGGAATCTTACCCGTCTCTGGCTAACCAGTCATCTTCCGGGGCCATACAGGGAAATGTGAAGTTAGTAAGTGAGAGAGAAGCCTTATTGTTTGAAAAAGTTAGCTTTTTACTTCTTTGCATATTTATTGATGTGTTTTTTAATTCAGTTCGCTAATATTTTGTTGAGTATTTTTGCATCTATGTTCATCAGGGATATTGGTCTGTAATTTTCTTTTTTGGTGGTGTCTTTGTCTGCTTTTAGTATTACAGTGATGCTGGCCTCATAGAATGAGTTTGGAAGTATTCCCTCTTCTTCTACTCTTTGGAAGACTTTAAGGAGGATGGGTATTAGGTCTTCACTAAATGTTTGATAAAATTCAGCGGTGAAGCCATCTGGTCCAGAGGTTTTGTTCTTAGGTAGGTTTTTGATTAGCAGTTCAATTTCATTGCTGGTAATTGGTCTATTCAGATTTTCTGTTTCTTCCTTGGTCAGCCTTGGAAGGTTGTATTCTTCTAGAAAGTTGTCCATTTCTTCTAGGTTATTCAGTTTGTTGGCATATAATTTTTCATAGTATTCTCTAATAATTCTTTGTATTTCTGTGGTGTCCATAGTGATTTTTCCTTTCTTACTTCTGATTCTGTTTATGTGTGTAGACTCTTTTTTTCTTGATAAGTCTGGCTAGGGGTTTATCTATTTTGTTTATTTTCTTGAAGAACCAGCTCTGGGTTTCATTGATTCTTTCTATTGTTTTATTCTTCTCAATTTTATTTATTTCTGCTCTAATCTTTATTATGTCCCTCTGGTTTAGACTGCTTATATGGGATTGTTCTTCTTTCTTGAGATAGGCCTGTATTGCAATATACTTTCCTCTTAGCACGGTCTTGGCTGCATCCCAGAGATTTTGCAGTGTTGAATTATTGTTGTCATTTGTCTCCATATACTGCTTGATCTCTGTTTTTATTTGGTCATTGATCCATTGGTTATTTAGGAGCATGTTGTGAAGCCCCCATGTGTTTGTGGGATTTTTCATTTTCTTTGTGTAATTTATTTCTAGTTTCATACCTTTGTGGTCTGAGAAACTGGTTGGTACAATTTCAATCTTTTTGAATTTACTGAGGTTCTTTTTGTGGCCTAGAGTATGATCTATTCTTGAAAATGTTCCATGTGCTCTGGAGAAGAATGTGTATTCTGCTGCTTTTGGGTGGAGAGTTCTGTAGATGTCTGTTAGGCCCATCTGTTCTAATGTGTTGTTCAGTGCCTCTGTGTCCTTACTTAGTTTCTGTCTGGTTGATCTGTCCTTCAGATTGAGTGGAGTGTTGAAGTCTCTTACAATGAATGCATTGCATTCTATTTCCCCTTTTAATTCAGTTAGTATTTGTTTCACATATGTAGGTGCTTCTCTGTTGGGAGCATAAATATCTATAATGGTTACATCTTCTTGTTGGTTGACCCCTTTATCATTATGCAATGTTCTTCTTTCTCTTGTGATTTTCTTATTTTGAAGTCTATTTTGTCTGATACAAGTACTGCAACTCCTGCTTTTTTCTCTCTATTAGTTGCATGAAATATCTTTTTCCATCCCTTCACTTTTAGTCTGTGTATGTCTTTGGATTTAAAGTGAGTCTCTTGTAGGCAGCATATAGATGGATTTTGTTTTTTTATCCATTCAGTGACTCTATGTCTTTTGATTGGTGCATTCAGTCCACTTACATTTAGGGTGATTATGGATAGGTATGTACTTATTGCCATTGCAGGCTTTAGATTTGTGGTTACCCAAGGTTCAAGGTTAACTACCTTACTATCTAAGAGTCTACCTTAGCTCACTTAATATGCCATTACAAGCACAATCTAAAGGTTCTTTTCTTTTCCTCCTCCTTTTTCTCCCTCCTCCATTCTTTATATATTAGGTATCATATTCTGTATTTGTCTATTCCTTGATTGACTTTGGGGATAGTTAATTTAATTTTGCATTTGCTTAGTAATTAGCTGTTCTACTTTCTTTACTGTGGTTTTATTACCTCTGGTGACAGCTATTAAACCTTAGGAACACTTCCATCTATAGCAGTCCCTCCAAAATAGACTGTAGAGATGGTTTGTGGGAGGTAAATTCTCTCAGCTTTTGCTTATCTGGAAATTGTTTCCAGATAAAATTTTGCATAGTATTCTATGAAATTTTCATAAATATTTTTTTGAAATTATTTCATAGTAAAAAATTTCATAGTATTCATAAAAACCAAGATAAAGTAATCTTGGTTCGAGGCCCTTCTGCTTCATCGCATTAAATACATCATGCCACTCCCTTCAGGCCTGTAAGGTTTCTGCTGAGAAGTCTGATGATAGCCTGATGGGCTTTCCTTTGTATGTGATCTTATTTCTGTCTCTGGCTGCTTTTCATAGTCTGTCCTTATCCTTGATCTTTGCCATTTTATTTATTATTTCTTGGTGTTGTCTTCCTTGGGTCCCTTGTGTTGGGAGATCTGTGGATCTCCATGGCCTGAGAGACTATCTCCTTCCCCAGATTGGGGAAGTTTTCAGGAATTACCTCCTTAAAGACACTTTCTATCCCTTTGTCTCTCTCTTCTTCTTCTGGTATCCCTATAATGCAAATATTGTTCCGTTTGGATTGGTCATACAGTTCTCTCAATATTCTTTCATTCTTAGAGATCCTTTTTTCTCTCTGTGCCTCAGCTTCTTTATATTCCTTTTCTCTAGTTTCTATTTCATTTACTGTCTCCTCCACCATATCTAATCTGCTTTTAATACCCTCCATTGTGCTCTTCAATGATTGGATCTCCGACTGGAATTCACTCCTGAGTTCTTGAATATCTTTCCATACCTCCATGAGCATGTTAATTATTTTTATTTTGAACTCCCTTTCAGGAAGTCATGAGGTTCATGTCATCTTTCTCAGGAGTTATATTAATTTTACTCTGAACCAGGTTCCTTTGGCATTTCATATTTGTATATGGTGCCCTCTAGTGCCCATAAGCTCTACTCTCTGCAGCTGCTCAGCCCCTGAAGCAATGTTGAGTCACAGGGGAGTGGTATTGGTGCCTGGGGGGTGGAAAGAGCTGTTTCCTGCTTCCCTGCTGCTATGCCTGTCTCCACTGTCTGAACCAGTGGGCTGAGCACACAGGTATAAGCCTCTATGCTTTGCATTTGTAGTTGCTATAGACAGATCTTCCCTTTGGCTGGCCTAACGCCAGGGTAGGGTTTGCCGGTTTGTGAGCCAGGTGGGGCTGGCCGGGAGAAAGGCACAGTAGGCTGTGTATCACGGAGGGGGTCCTTGGAGCTGTGTAGCCAGCCAGGGAGCTGGAGCACCTGGAAATTGTGAAAGCTCCCAACCTGCTGGGCAGAGTGCACCCGGACAATTTTGTGAACCTGTCCTTTCTCGAAAGCATTAAGCTCTGTGCAATCCTTGCCCCTTTAGCAGCCCTCTTGCTAAGGGCTTCCTTGTTAGGACGTCTGTCAGACTGCCCCCCTTTCTTTTGTTCCAGAGCAGCCAGATATGGATCACTGCTTTCCACAAGCAGCTGGAATCTCAGTTTCTCCAGGAATTCATTCTGCCTGTCTTAGCTTTCCAATCCCATAATCACGAGAGTATCATGCAAGCACCATGAATGTAGGTTTGTGTTCCCAGAGCAGATCTCCAGAGTTAGGTATCCAGCAGTCCCAGGCCTCCACTCCCTCCCCGCTCCATTTCTTTTCCTCCCGCTGGTGAGCTGGGATGGGGGAAGGGCTTGGGTCCCACTGAGCCACAGCTTTGGTATGTTACCCTGTTCTGTGAGGTCTGCTCTTTTCTCCAGGTGTATGCAGTCTGGCGCAGTCCTCTTTTCTGTTGCTCTTTCAGGATTAGTTGTATTAATTATATTTTCGTATTGTATGCGGTTTTAGGAGGAAGCCTCTGTCTCATGCTGCCATCTTTAATCTCCAGGAGATTCATTTTTAAACATCTTATGTAAAACATGTGACCTGAATATTTGATCAGATACAATACTGAGCAATAAAATAATGTTGGGGGTGGGGGCAAGAATGTGAGGGTGGGGCAAAGAAAAAGCACAGACCAAACATTTAAGCATACAAAATAAGTAGGACAGATAGATCTTATTAGTACACGATCACCCATGTTTCAGATCCTGAGAATAAAGCAAAACAAGAGTCTTACAGAGTTCCATTTTTATTGAGTGATAGAACAAGAGTTAGTTCAATATAATAGAAGATTTATTCCTCTCCTTTTATTTAAATGTAGAACAAAATGACAGAGAAAGCCATTAAGATGATTAACTATACTTCTCTAAGAATCAGATACAAGGCATTCTTGGAGAAAATCAGTCGAATAATCTATATTGAACCATTCCTGTGACAGTTTTTATAATTATCCTGATGGTTATGAATATACCACATTTATATTTAGGTCTTTGATCCAACAGCCTGCATTCCCAAACATACCAATTCTCATGTTCCAGAGATAGATGGTAGTTTCACATTTTAGCTCCACAGGAAACAAGCACTGTAGTACTCTGTTTCTGAGGAAAGTTTTCTCACATGAATGCTGATAATCATCTAATTCCAGTGATCTCAGAGCTGTAATTAGAGTATATGAGAGATTCCTTTTTATATTAATTAGCATTTAATAATGCTTAAGTGTCAGAACACTTAGTTTATATGGTATACTGAGCTGTGAAAAAATGTTAATTATCATAATTATAAGATCCACAGAAAAACCAAACCATAGGCTGTAGTAACACATAAACAAATTCCTTTCTTGAAGTTTGGAGAAAAGTTGATCCACAAAAAAAAAAAAAAAAAAAAAGGGAAAAGTATAGGGGAGAAAAAAGTGGCAAAAACTAAAGTGATGTGATTAAGCTCTTCAGTATGAAGAGATATGTAAAATTTGAAGATAGCTTAGTTTAAAGCTAATATTGTGGTTGAATTACCTCAAACATTTTTAACAGGGTAGGGTATTAATGTTTTCCTTTTTAAAAAGAATGATGGGGGCTTCTGGTACTGGCGAAGATGGAGTAAACTCACTACAGCGTCAGTCACTCACTGATTACAGCAGGACAAAACATAATGAACAACTACCTGAGGACTGCAAAAACTAAAGAATAGCAAGAGAAGAGGTCAGCAAAGACTTCACAAACTTCCTGTCCAGGACCAGGAAAAGGGGCTGCCAAGAGGTGTTGGTAATGGAAGGAAGCCATCCCTTTTTTCTTTTTCTTTTTCCTCTTTTTACATGTCCCAGTCCTGCCTTGAAAGGCAGTCCCAGTTGCAGAACTGCATGGCAGCAACATGGCAGTTAAAACCTCAAGAAAACTCCATCTTTTTGGCCAGAGTAACTGGAAAATGGCCTCCAGTGGTCTGAAGAGTATGGAGAGACACTGGCTCCTCTTTTCTCCTCCCACTTTGCCTAATAGGCAGCCCAAGTTAGCCAGAACAATACAGTGACAGCACAGACAACTCCAAGTCCTAGAGAAACCTCATCCTTCTAGCCAGAGAACTATGTGGAGGATCCTCTGGAGCCAGAGAGCATGAGAGGAATACTGGACAGGAAAGAGCTGAGAGAGGTTCCCCTAATCCTGTGCATAAATGGCACAAGTCCCAGACTCACCCCTCAATTCTGCAGGAACAGGACATACCCAAAGTGACACTGCAAAGGCTTTGAAAACTGAACTAAGATTGGAACCAGCATGCAGAGAAGGTACCACAGTGAACTGGCAGTCTGAACCCAGCAAAGTTATTAACTAACTGCCCACTAAAACAAAAGAAATAAAAATTCTCCAGAGGATTTTGAAAGGACCCCAAGTCCCAAATTATAACATTAAAAATGCAGAATGCAAAATTACCTGACATACAAATAAACAGGAAAATCTGACCAATTATCAAGGAAAAAGACAATCAGCCCAACCCTAAGATATCTCAGATACTGGAATATTCAAAGGACTTTCAAGAAGCTATTATAACTATGTCGTCTGGGGTAAAGGCAAATACACAATGAATGGGTATCATTTGAAGAAACAGAAACTATAAAAAGGAACCAAATGGAAATTTCTGAACTGAAAAATACAGTATCTGATTCAGTAAGTTCACTGGATGGCCTCAATAGCAGAATGAAGATCACAGAGGAAAAAATATCAGTGAACTTGGTTACAATGGCAGAAATGAATAGTACCAATAGAGATCACATGGTTCACAAGTCTGAAATATTTACTACCCGACCCTTTACAGAAAAAGTCTGGTGATCACTGGTCTAAACACACCAATTAGAAGACACAGATTATCAAATCAGGTTTTTAAAAACATGATGCAACTGTATGCTATTTAAAAGAAGTCCACTTTAAATATAATGAATGATATAGATAGGTTAAAAATTAAAAAAAGAAAAAAGATATACCTTGTAAACACTGATCAAAAGAAAACTGGAATGGCTAAGTTAATATCAGATAAAGTAGACCTGAGAACAAAAAATAGTACCAGGAATAAATAAGAACATTACATAATGATGGAAAAGGTCAATTTACCAAGACAGCAATCCTAAGTATGTAGGCACCTAAACAAAGAGCTTCAATAACAAAAAGCAAAACAGAAATCAATGAAACAGAAAGCAGAAAAATCAATAGGAAAACAACCCAATGAAATCAAACATGGTTCTTTGAAAAAATTAAATAAAAATACATTACTATAGACATTAAAAGGTTAAAAGATTACTATGAACAATTTTATGCCCATAAATTCTTCAAATTAGAAGAAATGAATCAATTCCTTGAAAGACACAAACTTCCAAAGCATACTCAAGGAGAAACAGATGATTTGAATAGTCTTTTATCTACTAAAGAAATTGCATTCATAGCTAAAACCTTCCAACACAGAAAACTCCAGGCCCAGGTGGTTTCATGGTAAATTACAGCAAACATTTAAGGAAGAAATATTTTTTATTCTGTACAGTCTTTTCTAGAATATAGAAAGAAGATGCAACAAACATTTCTAAATCCTAAGAGGCCAGCATTACTATGACAACAAAACCATACAAAGACATTGTAAGAACGGTAAACCACATGCCAATATTCTTCATGAACAGAGATACGAAAAATCCCAATAAGATATTAGCAAATTGAATGCAGCAATATATAATACATAACAACCAAGGGGGTAGGTAATATGCAAGTCTAGTTCAACATTTGAAAATCACTATATTTCACATTTACAGACTAGATAAAAACTTTAGGAAAAAGGAACTTCCTTAACTTAAAAAGGGAATCCAGAAAAAAACTATAATTAGTAACATACTTAAATGGTGAAAGACAGAATAAGGCATGCTGTTCACTTTCCTAATCAGCCTGATACTGATGGTCTAGCCAGTGCAATAAGGAAAGGGTGGGGGGCTGGGAGAATACTGGAAAGGAAAATATTAAGCTGTCTTTATTCATAGAGGACACGATCATTTAGCAAATCCCAAAGAATCTATAGAAAAGTTCCTATAACTAGTAAGTGAGTTTAGCAAGTTTCTAGTATACTAGAATACTGGAAACTGAAAAAAAATTAAAGTATCATTTACAGTTGCACCAAAACCATGAAATATTAAGGTATAAATCTAACAAAATATCTGCAGATCTATATGCTAAAAACTGTAAACACTGATGAAAGAAATCAAGGACCTAAAAATGGAGATACATATTGTTTTCATGGATTGGAAAACACAATATTCTTAAAATCTCAATTCTCGCCAAATTTAATCTACAGATTAAATTCAATCTCAATGAGAATCCCGTCATAATTTTTTCTGTAGATATTGGCAAGCTGATTCTAAAATTTGTATAGAAAATCAAAGGAACTAGTTAAGCCAAAACAATCTTGAAAAGAACAAAGTTAGAAGGACCTCACTATCTTGATTTCTAGATTTGCTATAAAGCTTGCTATAAAGACAATGTAGTATTGGTAAAGGACAGATGTATAGATCAACAGAACAGAATATAGGGTCCAGAACAGACCAACATAAATACAGTCAACATATTTTTAACAAAGGTGCAAAGACAATTCAATAGAGAAAGAATAGTCTTTTTAATAAATGGTGTTGAACTACTGTACATCCATCCATATGTAAAAAAAATGACCTTCACACTTTATTCAAAATTAACTCAAAATGGATCATAAAACTAAATGTAAAAACCTAAAATTATAAGGAACACAGGAAAAAGATCTTTGTGAACTTGGGTTCAACAAAGGGATTTTAGATGTGACTGGAAATCAATTCATGAAAGAACTGATAAACCGAACTTCAACAAAATTAAAAACTACTCTGTGAAAGACACTATTAAGAGAATGAAAAGATAACCCACAGACAAGGAGAAAATATTTTCAGATTACATATCTGAAAAAGGACATGTATCCAGATATAAAGAACTCTCAAAATTCAGTAATAAGAAAACTCAATTTAAAAAATGGGCAAGAGTTGAACCACCAAAGAAAATATAACAATGGCAATCAAGTGCATGAAAAGATATTCAACATCATTAGCCATTAGAGAATTGCTAATTAAACCACAATGAGATATCACTACTTCCTATTAGAATGGCTAAAATAAAGAACTAAAACAAAACGGACACCAAGTGCTGAGAAGAAAGGGAAGCAATTGGAACTCTCATACATTACTGATAGGAATGCAAAATATAGCCACTTCAGAAAAGAGTCTGATGACAATTTCTTAGGAAGTTAAACATACACTTACCATATGATGCAACAATCCCATTTATAAGTATTTATAAGAAAGACATAAAAACTCATGTTCACAAAAACCTGTACACAAATGTTTATAGTGACTTTACTCATAATCACACAAACTGGAAACAACCCATTTGTCTTTCAACTGGTGAAAGAACAAACTGTGGTTCATCCAAACAGTGGAATACTACTCAAACAAAAAGGTACAAACCATTGATATGCAGGACAATAGGATGAGTCTCAAATGCATTATGCTAAATGAAAGAAGCCAGATCCAAGCTACATGATTCCACTCAGATAATATTCTAAAAAGGCAAAACTATAGGGACAGAGGAGCAATCATGATTGCCAGAAGTTGGGGGTGGAAGAAGTGTTTGTCTACTAAAGGGCAGCATGAAAGAATTTTTTTTTTGGGGAGTGATGGAACTGTTTTGTATTTTGATTGCAGTGGTGATAACATGACTATATGTTTGTCAGAACTCATAGACCTCTACACCAAAAAGAGTAAATATAATAAAACATATAAATGAAAAAAAGTTCTTAAAAAATTGAAATGATAGGTTACGCTGGAGACCAATCTATGATGAAAAGTTAAAAAGACTAGAATGTGTATTGTTTAGAAAAGCAGATTCAAAAAGCACATTGCATTTGTTTTCAAATGAATCCATAAAATTATTTTGGTCCAAAAATCAGGAAAACTGGAAATAAAGGAACACAACCCAACAACACAGTAACTAAATTTAACCTTAAAACTATACCTGAAATGTGATACATGTATTATATCTCAATAGAACTTTTATTTAAAAAATTAAAAACTACACCAGGAGCACTTCTTTCCTCTATCCCAGTGTTCCCCAAACTTGTCTAATAAGAACTTATTTGACAACTTGTTAAAAACAGGTATTCCCAGGCCTCTTCCCTGGAGGTTCTGGTTCCATGGGAAGGTTGGGGGCCAGAAAACCATACATTTAAACTGTACCCCTCCCACAAGGAATTTTTCTTTTTTTCCAGAAAATAACTGCTATTCCTAATTCTTTCTTAGTTACAAAGTCAAGCAAAAAAATTCTAATTGTCTATTTAGTCACAGTCTGAATGTTTTTTAGTATATCTACATGTACTAGATAGTGACCTCTACAGTGGAATAATCGTACCTCAGAAAAATTCAAGATGATTCACTGGGATATGAAATAAAATGCTTATCTTCTCTACATATTTACTTTAAATTTCATTATTTCAAATTTCTCTGATTTAGATGTGTGTTTTATAATGTATACAGGAAATCAGTGCAACGGTTCAAAATTTTCTATTTAAGGTGTATGTTCTATAATGTACACAGTAATCACTGCAATAGTGCATGTTCATCTTTTATTCCCCCAATAGGATGAGTGATTAGAAAAGAGTAGGAACCACTGCCCTAAGGCTCATACTTGACCATTTTCCTCCTTAAAAATCCTCAGCCTCTGTCCTATTTTGCAATAAGACCCCCACAATCCTTACATATAACATCTGCCACGACTCTTTGCCAACCCAACACCATTATGCCTCTATTCATACCCACGGGTAAGAGAATCATCACTGGATGAAGGCCACTGTTCTTTTCCTCTAACAAGATCAGAAAAACTACTTATCATATTGTATCCAGTAAGAAATCTGGAAGGTTCTACCTCTTGATGCT
Source organism: Manis pentadactyla (assembly GCF_030020395.1). NCBI lineage: Eukaryota > Metazoa > Chordata > Mammalia > Pholidota > Manidae > Manis > Manis pentadactyla. The sequence continues at coordinate 32,071,762 of NC_080029.1, forward strand.
ATTCTTTAAGTCCAGTAGACTGGCATCTGAAGATTCAGCTCAGCAATTTAACAGCTGAGGTTTCAATCCTTCACAGGTGTCTGTGAAGTGTCATATGACAAGTAGTAATGTGATCTTGCTGAGTCTCAAATTTGAATCAACTATGCTTTCAAGCTGGTGTGAAGACCCAAATTATTTAGCACGTGATGCCCTGTATTTACTCTCACACAGCTATATTGTACTCTGCTTGTTGTTATTAGGGTCAGGAGAGGCTTCATTTTCTTTTTTTGCTATCCTTTACTGCAAAAATCCTCACCAATTTACTATAAGTTTACTGTAAAGAGTTCTTGAATCCAAGTGTGTATGTCTGCATGTTTTATTATTTTTTTTCAGTTAAAGAACACTAAAAATATAATCATTATCATGTAGGATTTGGCAAGTTTTTGAATGGGCCCTAAAAAAGAACTGTGATACTTAGAATGGCTGGAATTCATGCATTATTACAAATAAATCTCAAATGGTATTCATGAAGTGGGGCATTCAATTCATGAACTGCTAAGATTGTGTTCAATGTTAAAGATATCCAAACGTATGTTTTAAATACTCTTCTCAAGATAGAATTCTACGGCAAACATAACTACATTCAGAAAAAATACCACTAAGCTTCTCCTTTTCAACCTTCCACGTCAGTAACATATCTCAAAGGCCCTTCTCTCACCCTCAAGAATATCTTCATAAAGTGCATGTACTCCTTCAGGCACGATGACCGCCAGGGCAGTTCCACAGAGAAGACCGGCACCCAAGACAGTCACCAGCTTTAGTCGCTCCTGGAAAGAAAACATCAGAAGCTGTTGAAAAGATTGAAGAATGAATAGGAAAAACTCTGTGAAGTATCTTAATCAGACTATGAGCTGCTCATTTGTGAGACCAAAATCTACAATGGCCAGTGAATATGAAAAAGGGTTAGCGTCATACATAATCAATGCTAATTAAAAATAAGAAGATGCCATTCTAAAATTTACCAACCTGACAATGATGTGGGAGGACTTGTCTACCACCCCTGATAGTGAGAAATGAGCACACTTGTCTAACACTGGAAAGAATGTGAATTGCTGCAACTTACCTGGATCATGATTTGGGAATTCAGATTTAAAACCTCAAAAATGTGAATTCTGACGATCACGGGAAGATGGCAGTGTGAGTAGTGCAGTGGAAATCTCCTCCCAAAAACATATACATTTATGAAAATACAATAAATACAACTATTCCTAAAAGAGACACCAGTGGATACAGTACAACAGCCAGGATACATCTACATCTGCGAGAACTCAACATCACACAAAGGGGGTAAGATACAAGCCACAGCCAAGTGGGACCCAAACGCCCCCCCCACCCCAAAACCCGGAGGGAAGAAAGGAGTCGGAACGGGTAGGGAGTGAAGTCCAGGACTGCTAAACAACCAGCTCTAGAAATCCGCACCTGGAGCGCAGACACAAGGTGCACGAGGTGCTGGATATTAGAGAAACGGAAAAGCAAAACCTGCAGGCAGGTCCCAGCAACCGGTGCCCCTGAGACAAAAGAAAAGCGAGTGCTTTTTGCAAGTCTTAAAGAGACAGGGACCCCACAGCTGGACGAAGTTGTCCCGGCACACTTAGTCAGCAGCTGGGAATTCCAGGGAACTTTAGGCGCCCTAACCCCGTGGGCGGCAGCATAGCTCTGAAGCCCCTCACGGCACTAAGCAGCCTGCCAGTCATTCCCCCAACTGGCATGGCCCCGACACACAAGCCCAGTAGTGGGAGAGTGGCAGCACGCGCCGGGGGTGGTGGCACCTGAGGGGACTGGGAGCGCCTTGTGTGAGCCCGCCGCGGTGGTGACTGAGCAGCCTGGGAGTGGCCCGCGTGCACCAGCAGCAGAGGCACCAGAGAGGCCCGGGAGAGGTCTGCAAAAGCCCACGGCGGTGGCGACTGAGTGGCCCAGGAGCAGCCCGCGCATGCCAGTGGCGGCGGCACCAGAGGAGCATGGGAGAGGCCCACATGCACCTGCAGCGGTGCCAGAGGGAGCAGCCACGCTTCCAGCAGCCGACTGGAATCCCAGCCTGATGCACAGCCACCCGGGCCAGACACAAAGGCTGCTGTTGGCATACAGCTGCCCGGCAGGGGCGCCACTATCATGGAGAAGCACACCTGGTGTGCCTGTCACTCCCCGCAGGGCTCTGTGATGCTCTGACGGAGACCCCACCCACAGCAGCTTAGGGAATTAACCTGGTGGCTGCCCCAGGAGCGTGGGTAACAGACACAGGCAGCGGAGAAGGGCAAGGCATCCAGCAAGCAGCAAAGAACTTTCTTCTCCCAGCTGACACAACTGCAACCTGCCTACAGCCACCGCTTTCACCATAAAAAGGCAGAAAAATTTAATCCAGTCCAAAATAGTCCAGACAACCCCTGAGAGAGGATCTGCAGAGACAGATCTAACCAGTCTCCCTGAAAAAGACTAGAAAATAAAAATCATAAACATGTTGATGGAGCTGTGGAGAAATATACAAGAGCTAAGGGATGAAGTCCGGAGGGAGATTAGAGAAATGAAACAATCTCTGGAAGGATTTATAAGCAGAATGGATAAGATGCAAGAGGCCACTGATGGAATAGAAACCAGAGAACAGGAACACATAGAAGCTGATGCAGAGACAGATAAAAGGATCTCCAGGAATGAAACAGTAGTAAGAGAACTGTGTGACCAATCCAAAAGGAACAATATCTGCATTATAGGGGTACCAGAAGAAGAAGAGAGAGAAAACGGGATAGAAAGTGTCTTTGAAGAAATAATTGCTGAGAACTTCCCCAAACTGGGGGAGGAAATAGTTGCTCAGACTACGGAAGCACAAAGAACTCCCAACAGAAGGGACCCAAACAGGACACCACCAAGACACATAATAATTAAAATGGCAAAGATCAAGGACAAGGACAGAATATTAAAGGCAGCCAAAGAGAAAAAAAAGGTCACCTACAAAGGAAAACCCATCAGGCTATCATCAGACTTCTCAACAGAAACCTTACAGGCCAGAAGAGAATGGCATGATATATTTAATGCAATGAAACAGAAGGGCCTTGAACCAAGGATACTGTATCCAGCACGATTATCATTTAAATATGAAGGAGGGATTAAACAATTCCCAGACAAGTAAAAGTTGAAGGAATTTGCCTCCTACAAACCACTTCTACAGGGCATCTTAGAGGGACTGCTCTAGATGGGAGCACTCCTAAAAAGAGCACAGAACAAAACACCCAACATATGAAGAATGGAGGATGGAGGAATAAGAAGGGAGAGAAATAATCACCAGACTGTGTTTATAATAGCTGAATAAGCGAGTTAAGTTAGACAGTAAGGTAGTAAACAAGCTAACCTTGAACCTTTGGTAACCACGAATCTAAAGCCTGCAATGTCAATAAGTACATATCTTTCAATAATCACCCTAAATGTAAATGGACTGAATGCACCAATCAAAAGACACAGAGTAATAGAATGGATAAAAAAGCAAGATCCAGCCATATGCTGCTTACAAGAGACTCACCTCAAACCCAAAGACATGCACAGATTAAAAGTCAAGGGATGGAGAAAGATATTTCATGCAAACAACTGGGAGAAAAAAGCAGGTGTTGCAATACTAGTATCAGACAAAATAGACTTCAAAACAAAGAAAGTAACAAGAGATAAAGAAGGACATTACATAATGATAAAGGGCTCAGTTCAACAAGAGGATATAACAATTATAAACATATATGCACCCAACACAGGAGCACCAACATATGTGAAACAAATACTAACAGAATTAAAGGAGGAAATAGAATGCAATGCATTCATTTTGGGAGACTTTAACACACCACTCACTCCAAAGGACAGATCCACCAGACAGAAAATAAGTAAGGACACAGAGGCACTGAACAACACACTACAACAGATGGACCTAATAGACATCTATAGAACTCAACATCCAAAAGCAACAGGATACACATTCTTCTCAAGTGCACATGGAACATTCTCCAGAATAGACCACATACTAGGCCACATAAAAGAGCCTCAGTAAATTCAAAAAGATTGAAATCCTACCAACCAACTTTTCAGACCACAAAGGTATAAAACTAGAAATAAATTGTACAAAGAAAGCAAAAAGGCTCACAAACACATGGAGGCTTAACAACATGCTCCTAAATAATCAATGGATCAACGACCAAATTAAAATGGAGATCCAGCAATATATGGAAACAAATGACAACAACAACACAAAGCCCCAACTACTGTGAGACTCAGCAAAAGCAGTCTTAAGAGGAAAGTATATAGCAATCCAGGCATATTTAAAGAAGGAAGAACAATCCCAAATGAATAGTCTAATGTCACAATTATCAAAATTGGAAAAAGAAGAATAAATGAGGCCTAAGGTCAGCAGAAGGAGGGACATAATAAAGATCAGAGAAGAAATAAATAAAATTGAGAAGAATAAAACAATAGAAAAAAATCAATGAAACCAAGAGCTGGTTCTTCGAGAAAATAAACAAAATAGATAAGCCTCTAGCCAGACTTATTAAGAGAAAAAGAGAGTCAACACACAATAACAGAATCAGAAGCAAGAAAGGAAAAATTACGACGGACCCCCACAGAAACACAAAGAATTATTAGAGAGTACTATGAAAACCTATATGCTAACAAGCTGGAAAACCTAGGAGAAATGGACAACTTCCTAGAAAAATACAACCTTCCAAGACTGACCCAGAAAGAAACAGAAAATCTAAACAGACCAATTACCAGCAACGAAATTGAAGCGGTAATCAAAAAACTACCAAAGAACAAAACCCCCGGGCCAGATGGATTTACCTCGGAATTTTATCAGACATACAGAGAAGACATAATACCCATTCTCCTTAAAGTTTTCCAAAATATAGATGAGGAGGGAATACTCCCAAACTCATTCTATGAAGCTAACATCACCCTAATACCAAAACCAGGCAAAGACCCCACCAAAAAAGAAAACTACAGACCAATATCCCTGATGAATGTAGATGCAAAAATATTCAACAAAATATTAGTAAACCGAATTCAAAAATACATCAAAAGGATCATATACCATGACCAAGTGGGATTCATCCCAGGGATGCAAGGATGGTACAACATTCGAAAATCCATCAACATCATCCACCACATCAAGAAAAAAAAAGACAAAAACCACATGATCATCTCCATAGATGCTGAAAAAGCATTCGACAAAATTCAACATCCATTCATGATAAAAACTCTCAACAAAATGGGTATAGAGGGCAAGTACCTCAACATAATAAAGGCCATATATGATAAACTCACAGCTAACATAATACTGAACAGCGAGAGGCTGAAAGCTTTTCCTCTGAGATCAGTAACAAGACAGGGATGCTTACTCTCCCCACTGTTATTCAACGTAGTACTGGAGGTCCTAGCGACGGCAATTAGACAAAACAAAAAAATACAAGGAATCCAGATTGGTAAAGAAGAAGTCAAACTGTCACTATTTGCAGATGACATGATATTGTACATAAAAAACCCTAAAGACTCCACTCCAAAATTACTAGAAATAATATCGGAATTCAGCAAAGTTGCAGGATACAAAATTAACACACAGAAATCTGGCTTTCCTATACACTAACAATGAACTAATAGAAAGAGAAATCAGGAAAACAATTCCATTCACAATAGCATCAAAAAGAATAAAATACCTAGGAATAAACCTAACCAAAGAAGTGAAAGACCTATACCCTGAAAACTACAAGACACTCTTAAGAGAAATTAAAGAGGCCACTAACAAATGGAAACTCATCCCATGCTCTTGGCTAGGAAGAATTAATATTGTCAAAATGGCCAGCCTGCCCAAAGCAATATACAGATTTGATGCAATCCCTATCAAATACCAACAGCATTCTTCAGTGAACTGGAACAAATAGTTCAAAATTTCATATGGAACCACCAAAGACCCCAAATAGCCAAAGCAATCCTGAGAAGGAAGAATGAAGGGGGGGGATCTCACTCCCCAACTTCAAACTCTACTACAAAGCCACAGTAATCAAGACAATTTGGTACTGGCACAAGAACAGAGCCACAGACCAATGGAACAGAATAGAGACTCCAAACATTAATCCAAACATATATGGTCAACTAATATTCAATAAAGGGGCCATGGACATACAACGGGGAAATGACAGTCTCTTCAACAGATGGTGCTGGCAAAACTGGACAGCTACATGTAAGAGAATGAAACTGGATCACTGTCTAACCCCATACACAAAAGTAAATTCAAAATGGATCAAAGACTTGAACGTAAGTCATGAAACCATAAAACTCTTAGAAAAAAACAAAGGCAAAAATCTCTTAGACATAAACATGAGTGACCTCTTCTTGAACATATCTCCCCGGGCAAGGGAAACAAAAGCAAAAATGAACAGGTGGGACTATATCAAGCTGAAAAGCTTCTGTACAGCAAAGGACACCATGAATAGAACAAAAAAGGTATCCTACAGTATGGGAGAATATATTCATAAATGACAGATCCGATAAAGGGTTGACATCCAAAATACATAAAGAGCTCACACACCTCAACAAACAAAAAGCAAATAATCCAATTTAAAAATGGGCAGAGGAGCGGAATAGACAGTTCTCTAAAGAAGAAATTCAGATGGCCAACAGACACATGAAAAGATGCTCCACATCGCTTGTCATCAGAGAAATGCAAATTAAAACCACAATGAGATATCACCTCACACCAGTAAGGATCACCACCATCCAAAAGACAAACAACAACAAACGTTGGCGAGGTTGTGGAGAAAGGGGAAGCCTCCTACACTGCTGGTGGGAATGTAAATTAGTTCAACCATTGTGGAAAGCAGTATGGAGGTTCCTCAAAATGCTCAAAATAGAAATGCCATTTGACCCAGGAATTCCACTTCTAGGAATTTACCTTAAGAACGCAGCACTCCAGTTTGAAAATGACAGATGCACCCCTATGTTTTATCACTGCACTATTTACAATAGCCAACATATGGAAGCAACCTAAATGTCCATCAGTAGATGAATGGATAAAGAAGATGTGGTACATATACACAATGGGATATTACTCAACCATAAGAAAAAAACAGATCCTACCATTTGCAACAATATGGATGGAGCTAGAAGGTATTATGCTCAGTGAAATAAGCCAGGCAGAGAAAGACAAGTACCAAATGATTTCACTCATATGTGGAGTATAAGAACAAAGGAAAACTGAAGGAACAAAACAGGAGCAGAATCAAAGAACCCAAGAATGGACTAACAGTTACCAAAGGGAAAGGGACTGGGGAGGATGGGTGGGAAGGGAGGGATAAGGACGGGGAAAAAAGAAAGGGGGCATTACGATTAGTATGTATAGTGTAGGGTGGGCACAGGGAGGGCTGTGCAACACAGAGAAGACAAGTAGTGATTTTACAGCATCTTACTACACTGATGGACAGTGACTGTGAAGGGGTATGTGGGGGGGAGACTTGGTGAAGGGGGGAGCCTAGTAAACATAATGTTCTTCATGTATTTGTAGATTAATGATACCAAGAAAAAAAAAAGAAAATGTAAGAAATGATCCTCACAATACACAGATGAAAAATCAAAGACCAAAGAAATGATCTACCTACGATTATATGGCTGGGCTACTTAATTGTAGAGGCATGGTTAAATTTGACATTGCACTCTGTTGCTCTACACATTTCAAGACACTGTCCATCACATGGTATAGTACATACAACCCATTATATAAAATTCACCTCTGAGAAAAGATAACATTCAATCACACAACCTCTTTAAATAATGTGAGCCTGAAGAACCCCTTGGCAACACCAAGAGGAAAAAACCAAATTGTAATTAGTTATAATTGTTTTCTATTGATTGCTTCTAAAAGTCCATGTCAACGTGATAAAGAAAGGACAATGTAATGAGATTTTCATGACATTTTATTTCTTCAATGTAGAGGACTATTCTTTATTCTGAGAAAATGTCCTACTTACGTTTTGGTCTTAAAATGTCCTTTCTTTTAAGAAATGATGATGACAATAGTTATTGTTTTTCTTTTTAGTGTCCTTACTTGGCAAAATCAAAAGCGGGTAATCCTGCATGAATTTTCCCTATTTCAAAAATATTATTGGCCTGTGAAACTCAAAAGCCTTGAAAACCCTGGTGTATACAGTATGCATGAGATCTGTATTATAATAGCACACACAAAAAATCAGAAGCAAAGAATTTGAGAATTTGTAGAAAGATGTCATAAGTTAACCTAAGTAAACCTTCTAACTTTGTAGTATTTCCTTGCAGGAAAGGCAATGTGAGCTAGAATCACTGTATTACATTTTGAGTTCATTTTGAAATTAAATAAAGCACATGTATTTACCAATGAAGATAAACATCCAAAACACTATGTTTGTGTGTCCCTGTAACCCCTCCCCCAAAATTAAGTTCTATGAGGGCAGAGTCTTTGTTTTTAATTTACTACTGAACTTTCAGTTTATAGGACAGTATCTGGCACATAACAGATTCTCTCTAGATATTTATTCAAAGAATGAACTAAATGCCCAACACCATGCAAGACACTAGCGACTTGGTACCCACTACTTCACTGGCCCTAATATCAACAAATATACAAATGTGGTGGAACCTCTTTACAGTATTTGTGAGGGGAAACAGGCCTACAATATCCCTTGTTAAGCGTTAACAATATCAAAAATTTTCAGTGGCTAATTGATTTGTAACTTATGCTTGGCTCACACGGTATTCTAGATCTATCATAGGATTCCATCACAGTAAATGTGAAGCAATGCTGTCATTTGTCTCACTAGTGAGAAAATCTTGAATGACATCTATTTTTCCCCCAGGAGCTCAAAACCTTGTTCAGTCACTTTTTCAATCTTAAACAAAGTAACATGAAGATTATTTTATCCTATATAACTTTTATCAGCTTGGTAGATGTCTGCTAGGGTTCTCACAGTGACAGCTATTATAAAGGCAAAACACTTTTGATGAGAAGAATAATCAATAGTAAAAAAAAAGCATCATTGCTATAGGTGGAAGTTTCAATTTTTATTTTTAATTTCTTAACTACATAAATCATTTGATTTATTTCAAGCACTAGAGATATGGTCTTGTTACTTGTATATCTATATTCTTTCATACAACTTCACAACTTGGAATTCAATCTCACAACTGTGTATATATCAAAGTTAAAATGCTGACAGGTTCTCTTCTTTGCTTATAGTAAAACACTAAAAGAGTGTATTGAAATGAAGAACTATAAATTCCAAGTGTAGTTCAAGATGAAAAGAGAGTTTCCAAAGCAACAGTTTCTGTCAGAGAAGTGACATATTTGCTCAAGGGACACATGAGCCATGCAATGCCATTGCTTTTATGTCATCTCATTTTACAGTTTCACAGCTGTAGCCTGACTGAGCCAAAGGACTCACCAGGCATATTAATTAAAACAACAGCTTGTACTCAACACCATTAACTGTCAATGCCAAGTTCTGAAATCAGTTTACTTTTCTTGGCAGATACCAAGGTAGTTAAATGGTTTTTCGTTCCTTGCTCATAGAAAGTCAATAAATTGTTTGGTTCAACTAAATATAAGCCAATAATTTTTGAAGCTTTTAATATTGAGAATAGTTTTTTTCCAATGCCCCTGTACTCTCCTACTTTAATACCGATAGCACCAACTATAGTTTTTTTTTAATGTATTTTTTGCACCAACTATAGTTTCCTAAAAAATAAAGATGCTTCTCTTGTTAGAAGATCAATCCCTTCAAAGCTCTAGGCACTGAAGAGATGAAATACAGAGAGTACAGAGTAACTCTCGTTCAAGCCACAAAGGCTTTCTCCATATTCTTACAAATAAACCTGCTTCAAGAAGATGCTTCCTAACTCAATTTAACTACTACATTTCCTGCTGCTAAGTGTAATTAACACGTAATAAAGAAAACTCAAACTCCGACTTTGTCTTCAAGTCCTTAAAACTGAGAGAAGATGCTAAAAAGTTACTCCCTCTAAGTAGCAGCTGTGTGACCCTAGGCACACAGTGTCCCAGTGTCCTTCTCTGTAAGAGGGGGTTGTGAGGACAACTACTATTATTCTATGATCATATAGAAGGATGGTATGAGCTCACTTACACAAAGTAACCTTTATCTTCAATATCATGAGAAGCATGCAGAAAAAGCTTGAAGCCCTTCCTTCTCAAGAATAACAAAATGAAACCCAGATACTTGGTTGGATAAAAGTTCCAGTGAACAAAGCTATAGTTGCCATTTTGCCAGTGGTATATAAGCTTTCCTTTCCTAATTCACTTGACATAGAGGTAGTAACAAGCAATACTATCAATGCCACTTCCTCCAATCTTAAGAAACAAGACGAATTTTTTTTCTTTTTGTATAAGAATCCTTTCTAAACATAATGGAGCTAAACATAAATGGAAATCCCGTAAAAGTGTTTGGTATGACTACAGAACCAAAACCAAACAAGAACCCATTGGGAAAGAGCCTGGAAAAACACTGGCAATAAATAATATATTCTTAATGTATAAGAAGTTCAACTGAACTAAGACAATTTAAATAATAAAATATTTTTTTCTCCATCAAATTCAGCAAGGTTTTAAAAATTAACATAGTACTCAGTGTTTGTGAGAAGTGTCATTTGCATTTGCTTAAAAAAATGCATTAAAAAAACCTGGTAATACAGATTGAGAACCTTTTTAAGGACATTTATGCCCTTTGTTCCTGTCATTCTACCCCTGAGGAAATACTCTTAAATATGGTCATATTAGTAGACATGAAAATATTCATTCAATACTATTATCATGGCAAAAACTTGAAAACTAAATGCATAGTAAGAATTTCTGTACATAAAATAACTTAGTGTAATGAAGACATTTAAAAATGCCTAGAACATATTTTTAATAATAAAAGAAAATGCTTATATTACTAGGTAAAAGGAAGAATGCAAAATTATACATGTACCACATAAACAACCATGTTAAAAATGCAAACAAATAGAAAAAAAAGAATGCAAAGAAACAGAAATGTTAGTAGTAATTCTCAATGGACAGTGGAAGAACAGATGATTTTGCAATCTTTTTATACATTATCATGTTTTCTACATTTTCACAAAGAGCCTCTATTGTATAGCTAAGCCTTAGAAAAAAATTTTTTGTTCATCTAATTAGAGACTATATAAATAATGGCTTTGAACTTACTAAACTTTGAGGCTGTTTCCTAATCTATCAACAAGACAAGAATGATCTCTTCCAAGGTTACTGTTACGATCAACACAGACTTGACACACAAGTTGACACACTGCAGCTCTTATTATTTTTAATTATTGTGTTATGGTCAGATTAGAGAGCACAAGGCCCTTAGCTTAAACAGAGATGTTTTCCCCTTTATTTGGTTCTAAACAACCATACTTTGAGGTTTTTTAATAATTTGAAAATTTTTTTCAGTTCTCCTCACCTTGTTGTTATGCTGTGACATATCTCCTCTACTTATTCCCACTCTTCCTACTTTGCTGTTTCTAGTTGTCAAAGAGCTCGGAAATAGGTCCAAGCCCAGGGGTTTAGGCTGGTAACTCAGAAACATGGGTCGGTTGGCCCACACAGTGATATAATATTTTAATTAGCAGCCAAAATATGAAATTCAGAAGATTTCACATAAAAATCCAGATTTCTAGCTTCCGAAGAGTAGGACAATTGGAGAACACCAGGGATAGTATCATCAAATGGCACATGCTCTTCACCTGACCACAGTTCTCACTACTCCCTAACTCCCAGGCAATGACACTGAAGGCCAGCTGGCATGTATCATGACACTTGAACTGTTTTACCTTTCTTTAAGCCTGACTCACTGATCAGCCTCAATAGTTATTTGATTATTATGACCCATTACCTAGTTGCATTAGTCAGAGTACAATTAAGAAAGAGAAATCATAGAGTAATTTGAACAAGAAATGTAACATTTAACATACAGAACAACTATAACCAAGGACTGAAATAATGACAAATTAGCTAGCAAGAGAGAACTAAAGAATATAGGAGTAGCAGATAAAAGGAACAGTGACTACCCAGGACCAAGATAAGAGTGCTCAAAGAAAAAGTTCTACAAGGGCTGAGATCCAAACACTGCTAGAGAGGGCGTGGCTGCGGCTCAATGAATGGCAGTAAAAGGTTCTGGGACCAATTCTGGTATGTATGTGGCTGGGGGGGAGTCCCCCATACCAAGCAATGCTGGGACACCAGCTGGGTGACCTACAAGTTCACCTCAACTCTTGACACTACCTGGAGAAAGAATCAGCTCAGGGATCCTCCCACACCCACCCCAGCCCTCCCCTGGACCTCTGCCCCACACTTCGGAGGCCAGCTGCAAGTCCAGGGGATCATCTATAGATTGGGGGTCCTAAGGACCCCCTCCTCCTTGTGTTTGATTGATTTGTTAGAGTGGCTCACAGAAGACAGAGAAACATTTTATTTATAGATTACTGATTTATTATAAAAAAGATGTAATTCAGGTAGAAGAGATGCATAGGGCAAGAGCCAGAGTTTCCATGCTGTCTCTGAGCATGAAACTATTCTAGCAACTCCATGTGTTCACCAACCTGGAAGCTCTCTGTACCCCTCTTCTTTTGAGTTTTTAATGGAAGCTTCATTACAGGGCAAGAATGACTAAATCACTGGCCATTGGTTCAACCTCCTTTCCACTCCTTAATGGGACTGAAAGTTCCAACCATGACCTAAGGTGTTCCAAAAGTCACCTCATTCACCTAACAAGACACCTTTATGGCTCTCCACACTTAGGAAATTCCAAGGATTTTAGGAGATCCAGGCCAGGAATAGGTACTCAACCAAATATACATTTCTTAGTATAAATCACAATGTTACAGGCAGTGAAGTTTCTGTAGGGCCACATTAGTGGAACGTGCTGGAAATCTGCACTTAAGGGTGTTCATGGGAAAGTGTCTTACTGGAGAGACTCTCATAAAAACTACCCAAGGTGTGTCCCAATGGGAAGTACTGAGTACTAGTTACAGGAGAAGCTGTGTGTTCAGTAGGAGTCTGGGGCCTTAAAAGTGGCCTGCAGTGCAGGAGTTAGGCAATGGAAAAGCCTAGCCTCAGAAGCCTGTGCTGGGGAAGCTGGACAATGTGGAGGCTGCTTGTGCTACAGGAATTGGTGCCAGAGAAGTCGCCTAGGAGCCTGCTGAGCAAGCATGCCAGAACCAAGAAGGAAAACCCCTTCTTCTCACAATTTCTCTCCAGTATCTTCTATTGACAAAGCACAACTTTGTGCCAGCTAGCAAAGGAAAAACATTTAAAGGGCCCAGATCTGTTTTTGCAGAGTAGTCAACGAAGAGTGAATTTGGAGCAATAAACTGGTAAGTGGAATACTAGCCTACTAGAATTACAAAAAAATATACAGAAGAGTGAGAGACAAGGACATGTAAAAGGCTTGCTCTTCAGGCTAGCTAGCTAATTGGAGACATTTTTGGTCCTTTAGATTAATGAGGTTCCTGGATGCACAAATTTTACACAAGAGGTGCTACCAATATTCTTTTCCTTCATCTCTATTATAATAACTAATATATTTATTAACTACTATTGCCAAACATATGCTAATCACTTTACATATATTAATTCATTTAATCCTCACAACAATCCTAACAGGTAGGTATTTCTATTATCCCCACTTACAACAAAAGTAATTTGCCCAGCCTCATATAGCCAGCAAATGGCAGAGCCACGATCTAAACCTACACAGTCTAGCTCAAAAATCTTAAGCACTAGGCTAACCTGCTTCTCTACAAAACCCATTTCCTTGTTTCATTTTTTTGTTTTTAGTACCCGTCTTCTTTCCTCGATGTGCCTCTGTTAAATGCAAATAGTGTTAATAAAAAGAAAATATAAGGTACTTTTTTGGTTAATAGAAAATTGGTTAATAGAAATTTTTGGTTAATAGAAAATTGACCCCTGGATAAACACAGGATTTCTAATACATAGTTGATGTAATTCTCTAGTAGTTAACCCCAAGATCCTTTCACATCCATATAACTGGGGCAGAAGAATTTCTAGACCAGACTGAATGTTAATATTCAAGGATCACAATTTCTAAATTCCATGATAGGTTTTAAGAAATACTTGTAACTGGGATTAAAGATGGTAGCATGAGAGGTGAGACAGAAACCTCCTCCCAAAACCACATATATGAAAATATAGCAAATACATCAAATCCTGAAGAGCAACAGGAAAGAAGGCTGCGGCAGACTGCCTACACCTGGGGAAAACAGCAGACCTCAAGGAAAAGGGTAAAGTACCAAAGCCGTGATCTGGAGGCACACAACCCCTTCCTCCACCCCAGCTCACGGGAGAAAGAGAAATGGAGCGGGAGCGGGTGGAGGCCTAAGACTGCTGAACACCCAGCCCTGGAGATCTGCTTTGGGAACAGGAACCTACATTACATGGTGCTCTGGAGATTAGTGGGGATGGAAAGCTAAGGCAGGGGAATACTTGGAGAGACTGAGATTCCAGTCACTTGTGGAAAACACGTATCCACGACTGGCTGCTCTGGGACAAAAGAAAGGCAGGCAGTCTGAGAGACTTCCTAACAGTGAGAGGGCTGCTAAAGGGGCAAGGATTGCATAGAGCTTGCTGCACAGAAGAAAGGACAGATGAACAAAATTGTCCAAGAGCACTCTGTCCAGGAGGTTGGGAACTTTCAGGTGCTCTATCCCCCTGGCTGGCTATGCACCTATGAGGCCCCCAACCATGATACGCAGCCTGCTGCACCTTCCTCCCGGCTGGCACCAGCTAGCAAACCAGTTAACCCCCGCCACTGGGTGGCCCTGCCTATGGAATCTACAAGTGCAAAGCATAGAGGCTACTCCCTGTGCAATCAGCCCATTGGCCCTGGCAGTGGAGGCAGGCACTGCAGCCGGGAAGCAGGAAAGAGCTCTTTCCTCCAGACAGGCATTGGAGGCTCACCTGTGACCTCCGCCATCGCTCCAAGGACTGAGCAGCTCCAGAGAGTAGAGCTTCTGGGCACTAGACGGCACCACCTACAAATATGAAATGTCAAAGGAACCTGGTTCAAACAAAAATCCCCCAAACACCAGAAAGAGGGTGAGGTGAAACTGAATTCATTAATCATCCTGAAAAAGATATCAAAATAAAAATTATAAACATGATCATGGAGCTACAGAAAAATATTCAAGAACTCAGGGAGGAATTCAGGAATGAGATACAAATGCTGAAAAATACAGTATCTGAAATGAAACATACAATGGAGGTATTTAAAAGCAGATTAGATGAAGTAGAGGAGAACGTAAATGACAGAAACTAGAGAACAGGAATACAAGAAGCTGAGGCACAGAGAGAAAAAAGGATCTGTAGGAATGAAAGAATACTGAGAGAACTCTGTGACCAATCCAAAAGGAACAATATTTGCATTATAGGGGTACCAGAGGAAGAGTAGAGAGAAAAAAGGATAGAAAGTGTTTTTGAGGAGGTAATTGCTGAGAACTTCCCCAATGTGGGGAAGAAGATAGTCTCCCAGGCCATGGAGGTACACAGATCTCCCAACACAAGGGACACAAGGAAGGCAACACCGAGACATATGATAATTAAAATGGTAAAGATCAAGAATAAAGACAGACTTTTAAAAGCAGCCAGAGAGAGAAAAAAAATCACATACAAAGGAAAACCCATCAGGCTATCATCACACTTCTCAGCAGAAACGTTACAGGCCAGAGGGAGTGGTATGATGTATTTAATGCAATGAAGCAGAAGTGCCTCAAACCAAGAATACTGTACCTAGCAAAATTATCATTTAAACTTCAAGGAGACATTAAACAATTTCCAGATAACCAAAAGCGGAGAGAATTTACCTCCAACAAACCATCTCTACAGTGTATTTTGGAGGGACTGCTATAGATGAAGTGTTTCTAAGGCTAAATAGCTATCACCAGAGGAAATAAAACCACAGTAAAAAAAAGTAGAACAATTAATTACTAAGCAGATGCAAAATCAAATCAATTACACCCAAAGTCAGTCAGGGGACAGACAAAGAGTACAGAATATGATAC
This sequence comes from Manis pentadactyla, assembly GCF_030020395.1. Lineage (NCBI taxonomy): Eukaryota > Metazoa > Chordata > Mammalia > Pholidota > Manidae > Manis > Manis pentadactyla. The sequence continues at coordinate 32,087,881 of NC_080029.1, forward strand.
CTAATATATAAAGAATGGAGGAGGGAGAAAAAGGAGGGAATAAAAAAAGAAACTTTAGATTGTATTTGCAATAGCATACTAAGTGAGTTAAGTTAGATTGTTAGATAGTAAGGAAGTTACTCTTGAACCTTTGGTAACCACAAATCTAAAACCTGCAATGGCAATAAGTACATACCTATCGATAATCACCCTAAATGTAAATGGTCTGAATGCACCAATCAAAAGACACAGAATCACTGAATGGATAAAAAAACAAGACCCGTCTATATGGTACCTAAAAGAGACTCACTTCAAACCCAAAGACATACACAGACTAAAAGTGAAGGGATGGAAAAAGGTATTTCATGCAACTAATAGGCAGAAAAAAGCAGGAGTTTCAGTACTTGTATCAGACAAAATAGACTTTAAAACAAAGAAAGTGGGGGGCGGAAGATGGCGGCGTGAGTAGAGCAGCGGAAATCTCCTCCCAAAACAACATATATCTATGAAAATATAACAAAGACAACCCTTCCCAGAATAAAGACCAGAGGACACAGGACAATATCCAGACCACATCCGCACCTGAGAGAACCCAGCGCCTCGCGAAGGGGGTAAGATACAAGCCCCGGCCGGGCGGGAGCCGAGCGCCCCTCCCCCCAGCTCCCGGCGGGAGAAGAGCAGACAGAGCGGGAGGGAGACGGAGCCCAGGGCTGCCGAACACCCAGCCCCAGCCATCCGGGCCAGAGTGCAGGGCCCTCGATACTGGGAAAACAGGGCAGCAAGAACAGTGAGCAGGCACAGGAGGCTGGGCGACAGAGGAATAAGAAAAGCGCGCGACCATTTTTTTTTTTTGCTTTTTTGCTGCTTTGTTTTGGCGAGCGCTTTTTGGAAGTCTTAAAGGGACAGGGACCCCAATATTAGGGAAACAGGGCAGAAAGACCGGTGAGCAGAGGCCTGAGGCTGGCACCGGAGAATAAAGAAAAACGAACGACCACCTTTTTTTTTTTTTTTTTAATTAAAAAAAATTTTTTTTTTTTTTTAATTAAAAAAAAAAAATTTTTTTTTCTTGTTTTTTTTTTTGTGGTTGTTGTTTTGTTTTGGCGGGTGCTTTTTGGAAGTCTTAAAGGGGCAGGGCGGGTCACTTAATACAGAGGTAGGGAATCCGGGATCTCTGGGCACCCTAACCCCTGGGCTGCAGGGAGCAGGGAGGCCCCTTACGGAGATAAATAGCCTCCCAGCAGCTCCTGCTCCAACGCGACTCCACCATTTTGGAGTAGCTGCCCGAGCCAGGCCACGCCCACAGCAACAGCGGAGATTAACTCCATAGCAGCCGGGCAGGAAGCAGAAACCCTGTCTGCGCGCAGCTGCGCAGCACAAGCCACTAGAGGCCGCTGTTCTCCCAGGAGAGGAGGGCCACAAACCAACAAGAAAGGAAGTCCTTCCAGCCGTCACTCGTCCCAGTTCTGCAGACTATTCCTATCACCATGAAAAGGCAAAGCTACAGGCAGACAAAGATCACAGAGACAACACCAGAGAAGGAGACAGACCTAACCAGTCTTCCCGACAAAGAATTCAAAATAAGAATCATAAACATGCTGACAGAGATGCAGAGAAATACGCAAGAAAAATGGGATGAAGTCCGGAAAGAGATCACAGATGCCAGAAAGGAGATCGCAGAAATGAAACAAACTCTGGAAGGGTTTATAAGCAGAATGGATAGAATGCAAGAGGCCATTGATGGAATTGAAATCAGAGAACAGGAACGCATAGAAGCTGACATAGAGAGAGACAAAAGGATCTCCAGGAATGAAACAATATTAAGAGAACTGTGTGACCAATCTAAAAGGAGCAATATCCGTATTATAGGGGTCCCAGAAGAAGAAGAGAGAGGCAAAGAGATGGAAAGTATCTTAGAAGAAATAATTGCTGAAAACTTCCCCACACTGGGGGAGGAAGTAATCAAACAGACCACGGAAATACACAGAACCCCCAACAGAAAGGATCCAAGAAGGGCAACACCAAGACACATAATAATTAAAATGGCAAAGATCAAGGACAAGGAAAGAGTGTTAAAGGCAGCTAGAGAGAAAAAGGTCACCTATAAAGGGAAACCCATCAGGCTAACGTCAGATTTCTCAACAGAAACCCTACAGGCCAGAAGAGAATGGCATGATATATTTAATACAATGAAACAGAAGGGCCTTGAACCAAGGATACTGTATCCAGCACGACTATCATTCAAATATGACGGTGGGATTAAACAATTCCCAGACAAACAAAAGCTGAGGGAATTTGCTTTCCACAAACCACCTCTACAGAACATCTTACAGGGACTGCTCTAGATGGGAGCACTCCTAGAAAGAGCACAGCACAAAACACCCAACATATGAAGAATCGAGGAGGAGGAACAAGAAGGGAGAGAAGAAAAGAATCTCCAGACAGTGTATATAACAGCTCAATAAGCGAGCTAAGTTAGGCAGTAAGATACTAAAGAGGCTAACCTTGAACCTTTGGTAACCACGAATTTAAAGCCTGCAATGGCAATCAGTACATATCTTTCAATAGTCACCCTAAATGTTAATGGGTTGAATGCACCAATCAAAAGACACAGAGTAAAAGAATGGATAAAAAAGCAAGACCCATCTATATGCTGCTTACAAGAAACTCACCTCAAACCCAAAGACATGTACAGACTAAAAGTCAAGGGATGGAAAAACATATTTCAAGCAAACAACAGTGAGAAGAAAGCAGGGGTTGCAGTACTAATATCAGACAAAATAGACTTCAAAACAAAGAAAGTAACAAGAGATAAAGAAGGACACTACATAATGATAAAGGGCTCAGTCAAACAAGAGGATATAACCATTCTAAATATATATGCACCCAACACAGGAGCACCAGCATATGTGAAACAAATACTAACAGAACTAAAGGGGGATATAGACTGCAATGCATTCATTCTAGGAGACTTCAACACACCACTCACCCCAAAGGATAGATCCACTGGGCAGAAAATAAGTAAGGACACGGAAGCACTGAACAACACAGTAGAGCAGATGGACCTAATAGACATCTATAGAACTCTACATCCAAAAGCAGCGGGATATACATTCTTCTCAAGTGCACATGGAACATTCTCCAGAATAGACCACATACTAGGCCACAAAAAGAGCCTCAGAAAATTCCAAAAGATTGAAATCCTACCAACCAACTTTTCAGACCACAAAGGCATAAAACTAGAAATAAACTGTACAAAGAAAGCAAAGAGGCTCACAAACACATGGAGGCTTAACAACACGCTCCTAAATAATCAATGGATCAATGACCAAATCAAAATGGAGATCCAGCAATATATGGAAACAAATGACAACAACAACACTAAGCCCCAACTTCTGTGGGACACAGCAAAAGCAGTCTTAAGAGGAAAGTATATAGCAATCCAAGCATATTTAAAAAAGGAAGAGCAATCCCAAATGAAGGGTCTAATGTCACAATTATCGAAATTGGAAAAAGAAGAACAGATGAGGCCTAAGGTCAGCAGAAGGAGGGACATAATAAAGATCAGAGAAGAAATAAATAAAATTGAGAAGAATAAAACAATAGCAAAAATCAATGAAACCAAGAGCTGGTTCTTCGAGAAAATAAACAAAATAGATAAGCCTCTAGCCAGACTTATTAAGAAGAAAAGAGAGTCAACACAAATCAACAGTATCAGAAACGAGAAAGGAAAAATCACGACGGACCCCACGGAAATGCAAAGAATTATTGGAGAATACTATGAAAACCTATATGCCAACAAGCTGGGAAACCTAGGAGAAATGGACAACTTCCTAGAAAAATATAACCTTCCAAGATTGACCCAGGAAGAAACAGAAAATCTAAACAGACCAATTACCAGCAACGAAATTGAAGAGGTAATCAAAAAACTACCAAAGAACAAAACCCCCGGGCCAGATGGATTTACCTCGGAATTTTATCAGACATACAGGGAAGACATAATACCCATTCTCCTTAAAGTTTTCCAAAAAATAGAGGAGGAGGGGATACTCCCAAACTCATTCTATGAAGCTAACATCACCCTAATACCAAAACCAGGCAAAGACCCCACCAAAAAAGAAAACTACAGACCAATATCCCTGATGAACGTAGATGCAAAAATACTCAACAAAATATTAGCAAACCGAATTCAAAAATACATCAAAAGGATCATACACCATGACCAAGTGGGATTCATTCCAGGGATGCAAGGATGGTACAACATTCGAAAGTCCATCAACATCATCCACCACATCAACAAAAAGAAAGACAAAAACCACATGATCATCTCCATAGATGCTGAAAAAGCATTTGACAAAGTTCAACATCCATTCATGTTAAAAACTCTCAGCAAAATGGGAATAGAGGGCAAGTACCTCAACATAATAAAGGCCATCTATGATAAACCCACAGCCAACATTATATTGAACAGCGAGAAGCTGAAAGCATTTCCTCTGAGATCGGGAACTAGACAGGGATGCCCACTCTCTCCACTGTTATTTAACATAGTACTGGAGGTCCTAGCCACGGCAATCAGACAAAATAAAGAAATACAAGGAATCCAGATTGGTAAAGAAGAAGTTAAACTGTCACTATTTGCAGATGACATGATACTGTACATAAAAAACCCTAAAGACTCCACCCCAAAACTACTAGAACTGATATCGGAATACAGCAAAGTTGCAGGATACAAAATCAACACACAGAAATCTGTGGCTTTCCTATATACTAACAATGAACCAACAGAGAGAGAAATCAGGAAAACAACTCCATTCACAATTGCATCAAAAAAAATAAAATACTTAGGAATAAACCTAACCAAAGAAGTGAAAGACTTATACTCTGAAAACTACAAGTCACTCTTAAGAGAAATTAAAGGGGACACTAACAGATGGAAATTCATCCCATGCTCGTGGCTAGGAAGAATTAATATCGTTAAAATGGCCATCCTGCCCAAAGCAATATACAGATTTGATGCAATCCCTATGAAACTACCAGCAACATTCTTCAATGAACTGGAACAAATAATTCAAAAATTCATATGGAAACACCAAAGACCCCGAATAGCCAAAGCAATCCTGAGAAAGAAGAATAAAGTAGGGGGGATCTCACTCCCCAACTTCAAGCTCTACTATAAAGCCATAGTAATCAAGACAATTTGGTACTGGCACAAGAGCAGAGCCACAGACCAATGGAACAGACTAGAGAATCCAGACATTAACCCAGACATATATGGTCAATTAATATTTGATAAAGGAGCCATGGACATACAATGGCGAAATGACAGTCTCTTCAACAGGTGGTGCTGGCAAAACTGGACAGCTACATGTAGGAGAATGAAACTGGACCATTGTCTAACCCCATATACAAAGGTAAACTCAAAATGGATCAAAGACCTGAATGTAAGCCATGAAACCATTAAACTCTTGGAAGAAAACATAGGCGAAAACCTCTTAGACATAAACATGAGTGACCTCTTCTTGAACATATCTCCCCGGGCAAGGAAAACAACAGCAAAAATGAGTAAGTGGGACTATATTAAGCTGAAAAGCTTCTGTACAGCAAAAGACACCATCAATAGAACAAGAAGGATCCCTACAGTATGGGAGAATATATTTGAAAATGACACATCCGATAAAGGCTTGACGTCCAGAATATATAAGGAGCTCTCACGCCTCAACAAACAAAAAACAAATAACCCAATTAAAAAATGGGCAGAGGAACTGAACAGACAGTTCTCCAAAAAAGAAATACAGATGGCCAACAGACACATGAAAAGATGCTCCACATCGCTAATTATCAGAGAAATGCAAATTAAAACTACAATGAGGTATCACCTCACACCAGTAAGGATGGCTGCCATCCAAAAGACAAACAACAACAAATGTTGGCGAGGCTGTGGAGAAAGGGGAACCCTCCTACACTGCTGGTGGGAATGTAAGTTAGTTCAACCATTGTGGAAAGCAGTATGGAGGTACATCAAAATGCTCAAAACAGACTTACCATTTGACCCAGGAATTGCACTCCTAGGAATTTACCCTAAGAATGCAGCAATCAAGTTTGAGAAAGACAGATGCACCCCTATGTTTATTGCAGCACTATTTACAATAGCCAAGAATTGGAAGCAACCTAAATGTCCATCAATAGATGAATGGATAAAGAAGATGTGGTACATATACACAATGGAATACTACTCAGCTATAAGAAAAGGGCAAATCCAATCATTTGCAGCAACATGGATGGAGCTGGAGGGTATTATGCTCAGTGAAACAAGCCAAGCGGAGAAAGAGAAATACCAAATGATTTCACTTATCTGTGGAATATAAGAACAAAGGAAAAACTGAAGGAACAAAACAGCAGCAGAATCACAGAACTCAAGAATGGACTAACAGGTACCAAAGGGAAAGGGACTGGGGAGGATGGGTGGGTAGGGAGGGAAAAGGGGGGGAGAAGTAGGGGGGTATTAAGATTAACATGCATGGGGGGGTAGGAGAAAAGGGAGGGCTGTACAACACAGAGAAGGCAAGTAGTGATTCTACAACATTTTGCTATGCTGATGGACAGTGACTGTAAAGGGGTGTATAGGGGAGACCTGGTATAGGGGAGAGCCTAGTAAACATAATATTCGTCATGTAAGTGTAGATTAGTGATAGCAAAAAAAAAAAAAAAAAAAGGGCAGTTCCTGTGTGGTAACCTCCAACGAGTTCTACACAAGGGTATAAAGGGCATATAAAAGTGTAGGCAAAGGGTCTGTTTGTGTTTATACAGAAGATCAAAGCCTAATTGGGCTACCCCGAAAATGAACTAAGATACGATATGAAAAAGAACTTCCAACATCTGCACTCTCTGGAAGACTCATGCCAGAAGATGATCATCAAAAAACCCCAACAAAGATCCACGCACTGCTACAGCTGTAGATGCACTCATCCCACCAGTTCCTGGACTTGCCATGGGAATGAGGAAGGAGATATCTAAGCTGGCCTGTACATACAGTAAAACAACAAAATTGGACTGGATCTATACTGTTGGAACTCAACCAAGAATTTGGAGAAGTGCAAATTGTAGCGCTCCAAAGTCTTACAACTACAAACTATTTATTGTTAAAAGAACATATGGCATGTGAACAGTCCCCAGGAATGGGTTGTTTTAATTTGTCTGATTTCTCTCAGACTGTTCAAGTTCATTTGGACAATATCCACCATATCATAGATAAGTTTTCACAAATGCCTAAGGTGCCTAACTGGTTTTCTTGGTTTCACTGCAGATGGCTAGTAATTACAGATATGCTTTGGTTATGTAACTATACTCCTATTATGTTAATGTGTGTGTGCAATTTAAGTAGTAGCTTAAAACCTATACATGCTGAAGTTACTCTACAAGAAGATATATCAAAGAAATAATCAATCTTCCCATGTTTTCTTCCGCCTGCTACTTCTATAGCTTTTCTTCTTCCTTCCTAATTACAACCCTTAAATAGAATTCGTGCCTCATATCAAATTTGCCGAGTATCATAATTCTTCCAAGTGGTAAAGATACCTCAAGACAAATGATGGGCATAGAAGCCACAGGGCATAAATATGCAAAGAAGTAAAAAGCTAACTTTTTCAAACAATAAGGCTTCTCTCTCACTTACCAACTTCACATTTCCCTGTATGGCCCCGGAAGATGACTGGTTAGCCAGAGACGGGTAAGATTCCTCAAGGGAGGAACAACCTAAGACAGGCACAGTCGCAGGGGGGCCATCAGGTGAGAAATTGGGGATCAACAGAGGTGAGGCTTAGAACCTCACCCCCCCGTTCTGAGAGAAATCTTCTGCATACGTGGATGTTTTATTGCCCTTGTCTAGCTTGGATTAACACATAGTCTACAGGCACACACCTGATCATCTACATGTGCTCTCTTACAACACTAAACTATATTTTCTACCTTTATCTTGTATCTACCTACCACTTCAGCATTTTATTAAAAATAATAATAATAAAGAGAGAAATGTGGTATCCACATATAAATCAAGTATAAAAACCAAATGAGTATTCATATTTGAACTGACTGTTTATAGTTCATAATGCATGAGCAAAATCGAAAGTTTCTGTGATGACTGCCCTTGTACTGTTCACTATGTAACTTATTCATTATGTAAGAATTTGTTCTACATGTAAAAACTTGTTTGTTATGCCTCAGAAGATTGGAGACTGACAAAAATTAGGCTTGGGGTGGAATAACGATTGTGCATTGAGCATTGACTCCCCTATACAGAATTTTATTGTCGTTAACAACCATTTGATCAATAAATATGAGAGATGCCCTCACAAAAAAAACAAAAAAAAACACAAAAAAAAAAAAAAAAAAAAGGACAGACTTCCAATGGTAAAATAAATTAGTAACCGGGATGTAAGGTATAGCATAAGGAATATAGTCAAGATATTGTAACAGCCTGGTAGGGTGATAGCTGGAACCTAGAATTATGTATATAAATGTTCTACCACTGTGTTGTACACTTGAAACTCATGTAATGTAATACTGTGTGTCAACTACCCTTCAATAAAAAATAATTATTAAAAAAAAAAAAATAAATAAAATAAAACAAAGAAAGTAACAAGAGATAAAGGACATTACATAATGATAAAGGGGTCAGTCCAACAAGAGGATATAACCATTATAAATATCTACGCTCCCAACATAGAAGCACCTACATATGTGAAACAAATACCAAGAGAATTAAAGGGGGAAATAGAATGCAATGCATTCATTTTAGGACAGTTCAACACACCACTCACTCCAAAGGGCAGATCAACCAGACAGAAAATAAGTAAGGAGACAGAAGCACTGAACAACACATTAGAACAGATGGACATAACAGACATCTACAGAACACTCTACCCAAAAGCAACAGGATACACATTTTTCTCAAGTGCACATGAAACATTTTCAAGAATAGATCATATACTAGGCCACAAAAAGAGCCTTACTAAATTCAAAAAGATTGAAATTGTACCAACCAGCTTCTCAGACCACAAAGGTATGAAAGTAGAAATAAATTACACAAAGAAAAGAAAGAAGCCCACAAACACATGGAGGCTTAACAACGTGCTCCTAAATAATCAATGGATCAGTGACCAGATAAAAACAGAGATCAAGCAATATATGAAGACAAATGACAACATTAACTCAACACTGCAAAAATCTGTGGGACGCAGCAAAGGCCATGCTAAGAGGGAAGTATATTGCAGTACAGGCCTACCTCAGGAAAGAACAATCGCATATGAACAGTCTAAATTTACAATTAATGAAACTAGAAAAAGAAGAACAAGTGAGGCCCAAAATCAGTAGAAGGAGGGATATAATAAAGACTACAGCAGAAAAAAATAATATCAAGAAGAATAAAACAAAAGAATCTATGAAAGTAGGAGCTGGTTCTATGAGAAAATAAACAAAATAGATAACCCCCTAGCCAGACTTATCAAGAAAAAAAGAGTCTACACACATAAACAGAATCAGAATGAGAAAGGAAAAAATCACTATGGATACCACAGAAATACAAAGAATTACTACAGAATACTATGAAAAATTATATGCTAACAAACTGGATGACTTAGAAGAAATGGACAACTTTCTAGAAAAATATAACCTTGCAAGGCTGACCCAGGAAGAAACAGAAAATTCAAACAGACCAATTACCGTCAACAAAATTGAAATGGTAATAAAAAACTACCTAAGAACAAAATCTCTACACTAGATGGCTCCACTGCTGAATTTTATCAAACATTTAGTGAAGACCTAATACCCATTCTCCTTAAAGCATTCCAAAAAGTAGAAGAGAAGGGAATACTTCCAAACTCATTCTTTGAAGCCAGCATCACTGTAATACAAAAACCAGACAGACACCACAAAAAAGAAAATTACATACCAATATTCCTGATGGACATAGATGCAAAAATACTCAACAAAATATTAGCAAATCAAATTCAAAAATACATCAAAAAGATCATACATCATGATCAAGTAGGATGTAATCCAGGGATGCAAGGATGGTACAATATTCAAAAATTCATCAAGATCATACACCACATCAACAAAAAGAAAGACAAAAATCACATGATTATCTCATAGATGTTGAAAAAGCATTCGACAAAATTCAACACCCATTCATGATAAAAACTCTCAACAACATTGAGTACAGAGGGCAAGTACCTCAACATAATAAAGGCCATATATGACAAACCCACAGGCAACATCATACTTAACAGCGAGAAGCTGAAAGCTTTCTGTTAAGATTGGCAACAAGACAAGGATGCCCACTCTCCCCACTTTTATTCAACATAGTTCTGGAGGTCCTAGCCATGGCAATCAGACAACACAAAGATATAAAAGGCATCCAGATTGGTAAGGAAGAAGTTAAACTGTCACTGTTCACACATGACATGATATTGTACAAAGGAGACCCTAAAGTATCCACCTCAAAACTACTAGAACTAATAACTGAATTCAGCAAAGTTGCAGGATACAAAATCAATACACAGAAATCTGTTGCATTCCTATATAGTAATGATGAACTAGCAGAAAGAGAAATAAGGAAAACAAGTCCATTCACAACTGCACCAAAAAGAATAAAATACCTAGGAATAAACCTAACCAAGGAAGTGAAAGACCTACACTCTGAAAACTACAAGACACTCATGAGAGAAATTAGACACCAATAAATAGAAATACATTCTGTGCTCATGGATAGGAAGAATTAATATTGTTAAAATGGCCATCCTGCCTAAAGCAATCTACAGATTCAATGCAATCCCTATTAAAATACTGACAGCATTCTTCAACAAACTGGAACAAATATTTCTAAAATTCATGTGGAACCACAAAAGACCCCTAATAGCCAAAGCAATCCTGAGAAGAAAGAATAAAGCTGGGGGGATTCTCGCTTCCCAACTTCAGGATCTACTACAAAGCCACAGTAATCAAAATAATTTGGTACTGGCAAAAGAACAGACCCATAGATCAATGGAACAGAATAGAAATCCTAGATACAAACCCAAGCATATAGGGTCAATTAATATACTATAAAGGAGCCATGACTATACAATGGGGAAATGACAGTCTCTTCAACAACTGGCGTTGGCAAAACTGAACAGCTACATCTAAGAGAATGAAACTGGATTATTGTCTAACTCTGTATGCAAAAGTAAACTCGAAATGGATCAAAGACCTGAATATAAGTCATGAAACCATAAAACTCTTAGAAGAAAACATAGGCAAAAATCTCTTGAATATAAACATGAGCAACTTTTTCCTGAATGCATCTCCTTGAGCAAGGTAAACAAAAGCAAAAATGAACAAATGGGATTACATCAAACTAAAAAGCTTCTGTACAGCAAAGAACACCATCAGTAGAACAAAAAGGTATCCTACAATATGGGAGAATATATTCGTAAATGACATATCTGACAAGGGGTTAACATCGAAAATATATAAGAACTCACACACCTCAACACCCAAAAAGCAAATAACCCTATTAAAAAATGGGCAGAGGATATGAACAGACACCTCTCCAAAGAAGAAATTCAGATGGCCAACAGGCACATGAAAAGATGCTCCACATTGCTAATTATCCAGGAAATGCAAATCAAAACCACAATGAGATATCACCTCACACCGGTTAGGATGACCAACATCAAAAAGACTAGGAACAAAAAAGCTGGTGAGGATGCACAGAAAGGGGAACCCTCCTACATTTCTGGTGGGAATGTAAATTAGTTCAACCATTGTGGAAAGCAATATGGAGGTTCCTCAAAAAACTAAAAATAGAAATACCATTTGACCCAGGAATTCCACTCCTAGGAATTTATCCAAAGAATACAAGTTCTCAGATTCAAAAAGACATATGCACCCCTATGTTTATCACAGCACTATTTACAATAGCCAAGAAATGGAAGCAACCTAAGTGTCCATCAGTACATGAATGGATAAAAGAAGATGTGGTACATATACACAATGGAATACTATTCAGCCATGAGAAGAAAACAAATCCTATCATATGCAACAACATGGAGGGAGCTAGAGTGTATTGGGCTCAGTGAAATAAGCCAGGCGGAGAAAGACAAGTACCAAATAAATGATTTCCCTCATTTGTGGAGAATAACAATGAAGCAAAACTGAAGGAACAAAACAGCAGCAGACTCACAGACTCCAAGACAGAACTAGCAGTTACCAAAGGGGAGGGGTGAGGGAGGGTGGGTGGGAAGAGAGGGAGAAGGGGATTGAGGGGCATTATGATTGGTACACAGGGTGTGTGTGGGGTCATGGGGAAGACAGTGTAGCACAGAGAAGACAAGTAGTGACTCGGTGGCATCTTACTAAACTGATGCACAGTGACTGCAATGGGGCAAGGGGGGGTACTCAATAATAAGGGTGAAAGAAAGAAAGAAATGCTTGTACTCACACTTAGTCCTGCTGCCTGTCACTTGAGATTTCAAACTGAGCGATAGAAGAGCATAAACCTCGTTATCATTCAACGAAGTCTCACATCTACATTCTTCAATTAGAGGAGAGGTTAAGACTATTACATACAGAAGCATTTTGAATCCATTTTGGGTATTCTTCCCTCAAATAGGATATCAATTCCTGAACAGCACAATTTAGAACTGACTAAACTATGAAGATATTAAATGTGAAATTAATCTTGGATAGTTCAAAATAGGAACTGCTTCAGATTCCAATTTAATTTAAAGGGCATCTATGACACACTTAGCTCCTTCTTAAACAGGTTTCAATAGTATTTGGAGATTGCTTACTTCTGTAGTTTCAATTTTGCTACATGAAACACAAGACATGAGACATACTGTGGAAGGTAAAATGTTAGTGATGTTACCATTAAAGATATTCCTAATTTGTGGAGCTTAAGGAATAAAATGCTAGTGGTGTTTAGATGTTTCTAATTTGGAGAGCTCAAGGTGCCACTTTAGATTCATGATATTTTCATTCCTTTTTTACACAATATTCATTTAGAAGGGAAATATCTAATGGTCAAGTGCTTCAGACTGGTTTCAAATCTTACCTCTAACAGTGACTTCATGCCTGAGTATGCGCTATTGTAAAGTGAAGTTTAACAGTGACTATCTTACAGTGTCATCCTAAGAATTAAATAAGATAATGCACATTAGTGCCTGGTACACAGAAGAACTAATGATTACTAATATTATTATGCAGATAACTTTCAATGACTTATGCATATACTATCCTAGAGAAAATAAAACTTTTCAGTAAAATAATAGTAAATCAGATTATATCTAGATTTCACTTGATCCAAGTTTAGTTTTATCAAGCAAAGATGCTTATGAGACAATAGCCTTATAAAGCAATAATCTGAGGAGAGACAGTTACTGATTACTTTCCAGATAACGGATAAACTACAGAGAAGGCAAAGTTTAAAATGTTATAATTTAAAAATGAAATTCCAAACGAACATAAAATCTACTGCATTACCTTATGAGAATAAAAGGTTAATATACCAGACAACACAAACGTTCTTAAATATGCAAGTCTGTCAAATCTATTTCAAAAAGAACCAACTACTGGGGGACAAAGCATACTGAACAAATTTGTTCCATAGACACAAACTTTTGATTTGGTTTGGTAACTTAACGCTCCAGTTTCATTATGAATGAGTCAGTTATGATAATTAGACACAAAACTTGAATACATGGAAAACAAAACAAAGCTTAAACTGAGAATAAGTGTAATAAAGAAAAGAAAATTAAATACTAAGAGAGATACTACTAATGCAGGGAGACTAAAGGCAACACCTAGGACCCTTCAAATGGCGCATTCACGGTGAACAGGAATGCAGACTCCAAACAAGACCTTTCAGATTCCAAACAAACTGCTGAGAAGTTTCGGCGACTGTTTTGATGGTTGGGGGTGGGGAGAAGCATACGGGTGGTGGTGGGGAAGGGCAGGTGACAGACTGATTATTAACAATCTGTTCCAAAATAAAGAGTTTAAAAAATTTTAACTTAGAACAAAGTTATAAGAATGAAAATCTTTAAAAGTTTTTGTAATCAGTACTGAGAATGATTCTCCATGCTTTCTTGTTATGTTCTAGAAACAGAGTTAAGCCCTGTGCTTACATTATTGCATTACATCTTCAAAACAATCCTATAAGGTCATTTAAGAGACTTGGATGTTAAGCTTGCTCAAGCAGTGACAGTGACTTCCAAGTGCACTGCCTGACTCGGACCACTATGCCTTTTGGGATCAGTGCACACTAAGCCCCTGAAGTTTGTCATTAAGGAGTAGGACGGCTTTCATCCTTCATTACAATCCAAACTGATCTGCGACAAGAAAAGTCATGAAACTGGAGAGAAAGCCTTCAAAAATCTTATAGCAATGTGATTATTACAATTACAGAAGTAATTGTATGTCTATTAAATCTAATAACACTGCATTTGGGCTTGTATTTTATATGTCTTTTTTCTACTTTTTTTTCTTTTTAGCATTTCATTCCTCCAAATATATTAGTCTGCAATGGGATGGAAATTAAACAAAAACTAGTCATTTACCATATAATCTGAGGAGCACTGTCCTAGAGCCTTGGTGCAAACACACCTTGCTGTCTGTTACCAGCTCTGTAACAAAGAGGAAACACGCTCAGGTGAATAACAATCCTCAAATAATCCATCTGAAATCCCAATTTGGCTATGATTTATATCTTAACTTCATTCATCAATCAGAGCACCTGCTAAACTGGGTTTATTCTAGGTAATGAATAGTTATAGGCTCTCAATACTTATGTAGTATTTTCATTTAGAGTCAAAGAAAACTGCTCATTAACAACTAAATCTAAAAAACATGAGGAGTGCTAAACTTGTGTGTTCCTTAACCAGACAGGACCTCATTTGTGTAAAGCATGTTTTGGCCACCTTGCAAGTTTAGTTTTTCCCCTTCCCATATGCTGAAGAAGAGAGCATCTTTATTATCACAGTTAGTTATAAACACATTTAAGAATCAGAGATTTTCTTCCCCCCTGTTTTAGAAATCACTTAGGTATGAAGGTACAGTTGCCAGACCAAAAGTCAAGAAAGAAATTACAAAAGCATCAAGAAAGTTGGTTTGGAGGCAAAGAATGTTGGCAAAAGTAATAGAGAAATCAATGTCACATAAACCCCTTGATGATCAGTGGCAGGTAGACATCACTGCTACAGCCATTTCAGGCAACTTGATTTTAACTCATTTCTAAATGGTAAACCTGCCAAAATGAATGGCTTTACTGAACATTTTTTCCTGCTCTGAGAAATTCTGAAGAAAATAGTATTGAAGACAAAGCAGTAGCTAGATTAAGAACATGAATAAAAGGCCTATTTTTTCATGTAAATGAAAGTGACCTGAAAAATAAATTAGACTTATTGGTCCTTTTATTTATAATAACTGCAGTCCCTAAGAAAAGCTAGACTTTCTTTAGAAGAAAAGTTGTTTAGCCAACAATTAAAGATAGTTCAGGGAGAAAATAATGAAATTGAAAAAGTTCTAAGCATTTTATAGATGTAAAAAGTTTTATCAGTTTCTTACTTGAATTAATTATAATTCTTGATAAATGTTACCTCAATATGTTTTAAAATACATAAACCAACTTAAACTTCATAAATGTCAGCCCTAACAATGTCAATTCAGTTCTAATGTAGTTATAAGAAAATACGGATCATGCCAGAGGAATAGCAGGCTCACGAAGTACTAGGCAAACGGAGCCCAGATGAGTAAAGCAGGCTTCACAGCCCAGGAGGCTGTGACAATCTACCGCTACTCAGCTCTGGCCAACTGTTGCCTTGAGGGAATACAAACAAAATTAGTAACAATAATACAAATAAACATTCTGCTAATCTAAAAAAGTACATCTGTGTACGAGATTCGGTACACAGGCTACCAATGGGCTACCTTTGCCACAATGGACAGAGTGGCTAACAACTGCTTTGAGTCAGAAAAACCTAGATTTAAAAAACAGCTCTGATTCTAACACACTTCATGTGCTTGTCCAAGTTACATAATCTGTTTCGTCTGTTTTCTCATCTGTACCTCACTGAGTTTAATGAAGTTAGGTAATGTGGATGCTCATAAGAATTCAGCTTAATGTCATAACTGAATGCTGAGGGGCACAGAGAAAAAAAGGAAATGGAAAAGGAGCAGCAACAATTCAAGTCTCCCTTCTATCTGGCTGTGGACTTGACTATTTCTAACACTCACAATGTTTAGTTCCCCCTTCTTTCTCACCCACAAGCTATTTTCTTTTCTTTTCTTTTTTTTTATTGAGGTATCACTGATAGACAATCTTATGAAGGTTTCACATGAGCAACATTGTGGTTATTACACTCACCCTTATTATCGAGTCCCACCCCGTACCCCATTGCAGTCACTGTCCATCAGCGTAGTAAGATGCTAGAGTCACTACTTGTCTTCTCTGTACTATACTGCCTTCCCCATGACCCCCCTACATTATGTGTGCTAATCATAATCCCCCTTAATCCCCTTCTCCTTCCCTCCACTACCCCTTCCCTTTGGTAACCGCTAGTCCCTTCTTGGAGTCTGTGAGTCTGCTGCTGTTTTGTTCCTAGAGTTTTGCTTTGTTGTTATACTCCACAAATGAGTGAAATCATTTGGTACTTGTATTTCTCTGCCTGGCTTATTTCACTGAGCATAATACTCTCTAGCTGCATCCATGTTGTTGCAAATGGTAAGATTTGTTTCTTATGGCTGAATAATATTCCATTGTGTATATGTACCACATCTTTAACCATTCATCTACCGATGGACACTTAGGTTGCTTCCATATCTTGGCTATTGTAAATAGTGCTGCAATAAACACAGGAGTGCCTATGTTTTTTCACAGGCTATTTTATCAGGATTGCCTCCTTTTCCCTCAGGTTTCTTCAAAGCCTACCTCACACAACATCTCTGTATACCTTTCCTTTCTACATCAGGCCATTCTCTCCCTTTGATAGCACTTTCAAGACTGGCAATGAAACTGGGCCTGTTTTACTGCAGAATCCCAAAGCATCCTCATGAAATCCTGTTCCCTCTGATGCTGTTTTTCTCCCAAAATCTCTTTAGAGAAGTTATAGTGATTTCAACACATATATGCAAATAACATTCTCCATTTATATTTCTTGATAGCAATCTGGAATCTTGATTCCCTGGAACTTATTGGAATCCAAAAAACATTATGGTGCCTTTCCAGGAAAATGCAGAGCCCCAATTTTTTTGTATGCAATTTTAAGGAGCTCAGAATATTCCCAAATCTTCAGTGGACTCACCTACCCCAAGTTAAGAACTCTACTCAGAATATGAGACTTGCTTCTATTATGAAACGTTACGCATCTTTTTAAAAAGACATCTTCCTTAATAAGACCGTTAGCTCTGTGATTAACTGGGGAAGTAGCTTCCCTTTACAACTGTCACTACTTCCTAGCAGCCATCCTGACAGCTGCCAGAAAATTGTGAATTACTTACCTCTGAGAAATTAACAGCCAAAGGAACGATTCCAGCCACGTAACATCCCACCAACATAGCCAGAGACAGCAGACTTATGGAGATGAAATCATCCATTCTGCCCTCCTCGATTCACCTACCACCGCCAGACTACAAATCTTCAATTGCTTCAATGCGTACTTAGGTTCGTAAACACGTGTGGTGATTCGAAGAGAACAAGTGGACTTTTCCAGTTCTGCAGATGTGTTCACAAGACACCTTGCTCTTGAATGTACCTGAAAAGTCCCTTTTTGCTGATATTAGCACCAAAGAAAACTTTCAGCAGTCTTAGGCCCCAGCCCTTGGTTTTTCAGATGCCAGTCACTGGATTCCCGTGGTTTAACAGTTAGACGTAGGAAAAAGTCAATGGAGAAAATAATCGAATAGGCGATTTCTTCAATCGTTGGAATGAAAGTAGCACAATGAGCCCAACTCCTCCACAGACAACGTTCCAGGTGGCAGCCGGAAAAGGCAGAAAACCCACGCGAACTTGTTCTCTCGGAGCTCCTATCTACCTGGGTCAGCCACGCTGGTGATACCCCCCCAAGGCTGGGACCAGCCCACTAGTCCCGGCAAACTGTCCTTAGAGCCTAGAATGGGGAAAGGAGTCCTGCAGATGTCTAACGATGGGTCTTAAGGATTCAGCAACGAAGTTGATATAAAGCTGTCTCTGCCCTATAACTGGTGCTGCCCATATTACTCCGCTCCGCTGGGCCTTGACCCGGAGCTACCGATAGTACAGCTGCCATGGCCGCCAAGTGGCACCTCTTCATTACATCCACTTCCGGATTGCTTCACTAGCCTCTCCTTTAGAAAGCGACTTCCGGGTCACAACCGACCTGTGGCCCGGGATGCTTATACTACCGCCATTTTTGAGTAGGCCAATTAAAGATAACTTATGACACTTTATATCGGTGATCACTTTAGCCGTATGTCTAAAGACGAGAGTACGAAAGACTTCATTGTGACAAAAAATAAAAACGATTCTTTTTTCCGAGTTTCCAAAAATTGTGTGCCTCCTCGCCCTCTTCCAAGATGGCTGAGACAGAATCAGTATCCACTCTATCTGCCGGAAATGTGTGAACCTCTATGGTCCAAAAAGCTCTTTCGCGGGGCGCTTATGACGATTTCCGTAGGCTCCTCTCGCGGGGATTGGCTGTTGGCGGCCTTGCGGCTAGGCTCGTGTGCGGCGGCGGAGTCGGCAGCGGCAGTGGGGAGACTTTGGCGCGATGGTAAGAAAGACCTGAGCGATTCCCCGAGCCCCCAGCCTCCAGGAGATCCCAGCTCTGCGTCTGCTCACCCCATCCAGCGCGAGCGTGCTGCTCCCTGGCCCTCCAGTTTGTGGGCCGACCCTACCCCTTCCCGCCGCGGAGATGTTGGGCCTGGCACTAGGCCCCGGAGCCCGGGTCCGCCTAGCGTTGCGCTCCCGCCTGCTGCCTGGGGCGAGGCGTACGGGGGGGGAGGGTGCGCTTCTTCCCGGTTGCTGCTTGGTGGAGGCAGGCGAGGGGATGAAGCTCTTTCGCTCCAAACGCTCTAGCCTACTGTGGGAACAATGGCTGCGGGATGTCTGACAAACCTGTTTCCAAAGCTGACGGATTATGAAGTACTGCACCCAGCGTGTGGGCCAGGAGGGGTCGTCTCTGCTTTGTGTGTACTTTCTCAACTAGTCCCTTTTGTTTTTTATGCTCTGCCTTCGAAAAAAATTATATGCATATATATGTGTGTGTATACCTATTTTATAATATATATTACGCATATAATACATAAAACTTTTTTCTAATCTAAGATCCCTAAGTCTCCCACTCCTCAATCCTGTTTTTATCTTTACGTACATTCTTTTAGGTCTGGAGGCCGAAAAATGAAAAGAAAGGCTCGTCTAGGGCCCTGGTTCCCTAGCGTCTGACCAGAGTGGTAGTGGGGTGGGGGTGGAGGTGGGGTTCGTTTGTGTGTGGTTTCTAAATCCAGGAAAAGGAGATGTTCACAGGGATTATGAGGAATCTGGATTACTTCCACACTTTAACTTCAGTTTTCTGCTTGCTGCAGTTTTTGTTAACGCGGAACTTTTTCAAGTTGTACTTTCGTAAGTTGAGATATTTCAGTGTTTGATCCAGCATAATCTTCCAAAGAGGACTAGTAATTAGAAGATTGAGTTTTTCAGATCTTGTTTTGTCACAACTAGCAGTGTGGCCTTGGGCAAGTCATTTTATCTAATGGATTTCCATTCTCTGCCTTCTATGTCGCTTTTGGTATTGTGTTAAAATGACTAGGAAAAAATCTGAGAAACGTGACAGTTAATACCAACAGCAACTCCTTTTTCAACAGATACCAATGATAATTCCCTGTCAGTCCAAGTCGAATTAAAAATAGAGTTTTTATTTAAAATGAACAGTTACTGGTTCAAAAGTTTTAAATACATTTGCTTTACAGGAAATACAAGCCTCAATTTCTTGCTTTCCTTTTTTTGGGAGGGCAGTTTGGGAGAAGCATTTGAAGCCAATGAGCAAATTTTCTGTATTGTAATATTTCTGCAACAGTAGAATAACTATTATGTCTGTGAGGCTTTAAAAAAGTTAACAAAGCTAGATTGACTCTATTCCTTATAGTGAATCACAGCTGCTTGGTAATTGGAGAGAATAAGGATTTTATTGTGGTAATTCTGCATAACTTTTTCCTGATGTAGCTTTCACAATCTTATTTTCCTGTTGTGCCAAATATGAATACATGAATATATATATATGTTTGTATGTATGCTTGCATATTTTACGTAAATTTTTTAGTATTGATCATTCCCTGAACAAAGAAGACCATAAGGAAGGCAAGATCAAATCTGCCCAGACTAAGGGAAATACCAAGACAAACATAGGTGGATTTATAATAAAACCAAAGGCCTCTGAAAATAGTTCCAAAAGGAAAATGATCAGAACTGGTTTGAGAGGTATTATGATCTTAATTGGTAACAGGAAAGCACTGACTTAAAAATAATAAACCATTTTGACCGCAGTTTGGTAAATTTCATCACTTTTTCTTAGTAGGTTTTTTAAACTTTGGGCAGTACATATTGAAAGTAATGAACTTTGCCACAGGTTCACCTTAAGGCTGGATATAAAAAGCAGCGTACTGTGTAGTTATTTCCATATCTTTATTAAGTAAATTAGTCCTTTAATTTGCATTAGAAAAAAAGATAGTAGTAATTACTATGGCTAGTGTATAGGGCAAGCCCTTTTGCTGGAATGCTAGTGTGGTTTCTAATAAAAATTACTTCCTTCTCAACATATGACCCACTGAAACTACCCACTGAGTAGGTGGCTTACAAAAATTTGTGTATAACAAATAACCCAATATAATGCTTCCTCTGGCTTTTAATCATTATTTACTAAAGGCCTTGACTTGCACAGGACAGCCTCCACAACAAGGCACCTTCCAGGACAAAATGTAGTGCCAAATTGAGAAACCCTGAAGTAGAACCACTAACAAAAATATGTCCCCCATTGAGAATGAGATGAAAGACTTAAGCCTATCTGCTGTTCTTCAGGTATACTGACAATTCTTAGTGTGATCATTGAGTTATTTGTGTGTGATTCTGGTACAGTAAAGCCCCTTAAGGTGTGTCATCTACTAGGTGGATAGTTTGATGGATTTTCTGAGGTAGTGTTAACTATATATACTCATTTTGTATTGTCAGTTTATCTTATGCCTTGATATTCAAAACTGACCCCTGGATAGCACGTGACTCTACTCTTGTGCTAAGGTTGGAAAAAAGTAATATACATTAATAGAGTGCTTGCAATCATTATAGTGTTTCCCTTTTTCTCTACTTTCATCAGTCCCTGCCTGAGTTTTTATTAGGGACTTAATAGGGCTCGCAATAGAAAGTGATTGCTGGAGATAGAAAGCCTAAGCAGGTTTATGATCTAGTTGGGAATAAACAAAAGAAAAACAACAGTGTAGGGTAGCTTATGCGGAGTACTTACAGGGAGTGAGTGCAGTAGAAGTTGGGGAAAGGGGCCATAAAGGACTGGGAGACTAAGACTTTAAAGAGGAATTGTGAATCCACTTCTCATGTCATACTTGGGCAAAGGCATAAATTTGTAGGAAGAGCACCCTAATTAATAGTGTTTTAATAACAGTCATTTATGTCAGGAATGGGGATTTTATATCATACTATGAATTTCTCAAATATGAATTAGAAAGTTATGTTGAAATTAACTTTTTTCCTCTTCAGTCTCACACCATTTTGCTGGTACAGCCTACCAAGAGGCCAGAAGGCAGAACTTATGCTGACTATGAATCTGTAAATGAGTGCATGGAAGGTGAGTTTAAACCCTAACCAAAGAGTAGAAATCTTTGAGGTTTTTTTCCCCTGACATTCGCTATTAGAATTAGTCTCATTTAGTAACCGGGTTTGTTTTTTGTTTTTTTCCTCCAAATTTCTTGATTTGGTAATTAGAGCAGGAAAGTAGATGTTTAGGACTATATTTGTTAAATACTTGAAATACTAATTAAATATACTGTCTTCCCTGCTGCAAATACTTTTTTTTTAAATCAAGTTGATGTAAATAATGAATGACTTTCCATTAGCCTCCTGTTGCCATGTAAACATTCTGGTTTTGTTGTGTTTTAAATATTTTGCAGCTATACTTAAATATTCTGATTAAACTCAACACCATAGAGTTGTTAAAGCAGACTCTAGGAGTGCCTTCAGAGCCCAGTAGTCTGCTTATTAAACAAGTAAATGTTACAGTCCTTCAAAATGCTGTTAGAAAATAAAAATTAGCTCACAGAATAAAAGCAAATGGAACCAAATCAGTATAATTTATTGTGCGTTTGATTAAGTTGATATACTCTGAAGGGAGCTATTAACCTTAATCTTTCTTTACTCAGTAAATCATTAAATGAGAGAACATAGATTGGATGTCACAAATTGGATTCACCCTTACATTAATCATTACATCAACCTGCACCCTTGCTAGCAAATTGTCCATTCTTCACATAAAGATTTTAGTCACTGTTTTTGCTGCTGGGCATGTCCTTGAATTTCCAAATTGATTGGATTGGATTGATTATCCAAAAGCTAACTGGGTCAAGACTAAAAATCTGTCTATTTAGAGCCAACAATGGGTAGACCTGTGAAAAATCTTTTGTAATAATTAGAAACAGCTTCTAGATAGTTGGCACCATGCCTTCCTAGTTGCCATCAAATTGTCCAATTTTTAATGAAGAGCAAGGCCCTTCTTTGTCTCTTCAGGTGTCTTCCTCTGCTGATTTCCTTACCTGCCATTAAGGTAGACTTTGTGCATACACTCCCTTAGCAGATTGTTGCCTTGCCTATATTACCGTGTGTCTTGCCAATGGATTTCAGCCCTGGGCAAGTTCACTATGGATTCAGTGTGATCAAAGAAATGACAGTAGAATGTTCTTGGGGTGAAAGGGTTATACCCAACTTTATTTCCACGGTGGCAGGTCAGTCACTAAAATCTCATTCACTCAGAGCAAGTCTGCATGCAGCAAGCAGATCTCTGCCTCTAGGCCTCTGTCCTCGGTGCTGCCACCACTCCAGCCTTAACTCTGCTCTCCTGTAGCCTTGCAGCCATACCACCATGCAGCCCAGAGCCCTGGACGGAACTTCTTATATAGAGTCAATAGCAACATATCCACATGTGTGTAGTGAGCTAGCCAACCAGGGCCAGGTGAGAATCCTGGCCACAGGAACTTTAATTTTATCCACACCATGTTTGGTCTTTGATTCTGCAATACTCTTTACTAACCTCTTTGCTGATTTTAGTGAAGTCTGACTTTCTTTTTTAAAGTAATACATTTTATTTCTAGAGCAGTTTTAGGTTTACAGAAAATAGAGACTTCCCATATATTCCCTCTCCTCACCTTCACAGTTTCCCCTTTTAATTACACCTTGCATTGGTGTACATTTGTTACAGTTGATGAACCAGTATTGTTACTATTAACTGAAGTCCATAGATTACATTGGGGCTTATTCTTTGTGTTGTAAAGTTTCATGGGCTTTGCCAAGCCCATGATGTCATGTATCCACCATTACAGTATCACACAGAACAGTTTCACTGCCTTACAGATTTCCTGTGCTCCACCTGTTCATCCCTCTCCACCCTACCTCCTGCCTCCAGTTTTGCTTTTTTCCAGAATGTCATAGAGTTGCAGTCATTACCACGTGTAGCCCTTTCAGATTAGCTTCTTTCACTTAGCAATGTGCATTTAAGGTTCTTTGTCCTTTTTCAAGATTGTTTTCACTATCCTGTGTTCTTGATACTTTCATATCAAATTTAGAATCAGCTTGTCAATTTCTATAAAAGTAGCTTGGATTTTGATAGGGATTGTATTGAATTTGTAGATCATTTGGGAGGATCAACATCTTAATCTTAAATCTCCCAATCCATGAGTGCAAAACATTACTCCATTTATTTAAATCACTACTTTCAATGACAGTTTGTAGTTTTCAGTGTATGTCTTCTGCTTACTTTATTAAATTTATTCCTAAGAATTTATTCTTTTGATGCCATTGTATGTGGAGCTGTTTTCTTAAAATTTCATTTTCAGATTGTCTGTTGTTGGGTATAGAGATACAGTTGATTTTGCATGTTGATCTTATATTCTGCCATCTTGTTGCACTCATTTATAGTTCTGGTGGGTTTTTTGCATGTGGTTTCCTTAGGATCTTTTGTATATAAAATCATGTAATCTGTGAATAGAGATAGTTGCACTTATCCTTTCCAATCTGAATGCCTGTTAATTTTTTTTTCTTCCCAAATCACCCTGGTAGAACCTGTAGTACAATGTTAAATACAAACAGCAAAAACAGATATTCTAGAGTTCTCCTTAATCTAAATAAGAAAGCATCTAGTCTATCACCATTAAGTATAGTAGTTGTGGATCAGTGCGTTTTTAAGATAAACAGTAAATTTGTTTTCCTTGTTTTGTTTTTCTTTCCACTTTGAGCTTTCTAGTCAGCAATTTGTGAATGATATTCTCTCGTCCCAGTGCGGTGTAACAGTACCAATCAAAAACCCAAAGGTAGCTTCTGATAGCTTTATGGTTGAAATACCCTTCATTGGGATATTGGTGAAGGCAGTTTAGAGGTACATGTAGGACCTGTGTGTACAGGATAGGATTTATTTTCCCCATATAATTAACATTTATTCACATGTCCATTCATCATAGTAGTCTTAAAAGTACTTGATAGTAAAAATGGACTTGTTTCCATTTTGTGGGAAAGAGTGTCACTTAATAAAAAATTAAATAATGTGCTCTTTAGATAACCATGTTAATGTGGGCTCTCTATTATCAATTTTGCTCATTTTATTGTCTTTTTTATTTGAGTACTTATATGCTTATTAGATGTACTTATGCTTTATTTCACATAATCTTCACAATGGCTCTATGAAGAGATGCAATTTTCTCCATTAGGCAGGGTTCAGGGGTTAGAGTCAGTAGTAAAGGACAGAGCTGGGATTCAAGTCTGAATCCAGAGTCTAGGATCTTAAGTACTCTGTTATGATACTCTCTTCCTCATTGCTGATTTTGTTTTGGTTTTTCTTTGCATGGTATCAAAATTTGAAAGCGGAATAGAAAGCATCCATTTATCATCCATCATTCCCAAGTGTGGTTTTTCTTTTATTTACTCTGAAGCTTTAGGAATATCTATTGAAAAACCTGGTAAGATCCTCAGTGTTGTCACTTGTTTGAGCCATCATATAATGAATCTTTGAAGTCCTTTCAAATTCAGTGGCTTGAAGTAATCATTTTATTGTAGGTATAAAATAGTTACCAACATTCTGGTGAGTTTACAGAATTTAAAAACTGTTGCTAGTGGCAACAGTTAAAACAAAAGTGATTGACTTAACTGTCCTTTTCCCAGCCTGACTTTATAAAATGAGTATTAACATATAACACTATTCATATTTAAAGTATGTGCAATTTTAAGATCTTGATTTTCCCTACTCTCTTAGGTGTTTGTAAAATGTATGAAGAACATCTGAAGAGAATGAATCCCAACAGCCCCTCTATCACATATGATATCAGTCAGTTGTTCGATTTTATTGATGATCTGGCAGACCTCAGCTGCCTTGTGTAAGTATTAGCCACTATATCTCTTTAAGTTGAATTTTGTAATTGTTTAATCTGTTTGAGGTGATTTATGGTATTGGGAGATCACCTTGCCTGACATTGATCTTTGCATTTTGACTACTACCTAGTAATTAATATTTTTTCTACATGAGGCTTATAAATTAAGTTGGCAACATAAAGCGAAAGGTCCAGGAAAATCTTAAGAACTTTGCGAAATGCTGCAGTTGGTATGCAGAAAGAATATAAACTAAGAAGTGCAAAGTTCTAGTTCTTTGTTCCTTAAACTGAATGATCTTTTTCTTAGTTTTTTTTGTTTGCCTTATTTTGTTTCCCATTACAGTTTTTGTCATAAGGCAATTAGCTTTGCATTAAGACTAAGATATTTCTACTATGACATTTTAAAAATGTACATACACTTCTTAAATGTAGATATACATAGAACTGAGATGGAATTTAATTTTAATCCCACCTGGTGTTGACCCTGTCTATTTTGGGGTGTTAGAATGAGTTTTTTTTGTTGTTTTTGTTTTGGCTTTTATGTTTTCTCAGATTTGTCAAATTAAAATTTTTTTCCCAACATACTATGTTACAATAATGTATATCAATAATCTATTTATTGTCTCTATTACCAAAGTGGAAATAAGTCTGTAATACTTAATCTCAACATTTTTGGATAAGAAACTAAGTGTAAATACAGATAATTTTACAGAGGAAAATGGGAGTACCTCATAATGAGATTATGTTCTGTTACCTGGAGTTTGAATTTTTATTATCTGCGAGACGCTGTGCTGAAAGTAAATCTGTTTTTCAGTGGTGAAAAACAAATAGGTCCTACTCGCAGGCCCCTTGGTCACCACTGGCGGCAAGCATGGACTTGCTGTCTCAACAGAGGTTCCTGGTGAAAACAAGCATTTCCTTGGAATTTTTGAGTTTTGTTTTCTATACCTCTTCATTGTGTTTCTAGCCATTTTACTTTGCTCACTCAAAACATTCCAGTGATCCAATTCTGGTCTTTAATGAAATGTGTTACGAAGAAAGTTTTATTATAACTATTTCAATATAAAAAGCTCAGAAAACTGTAAGAGGCTAACAGAGCTGCAGATATTCTGCTATGTTAGTTTGTAATGTCTGTAGTTGATCTGCTTATAGTCTGACACACAGAAATGTGCATATGCATTTCACAAATACTTACTGGGTGCCAACTATATACTGTGTATGTTCTAGGTGCTGGGAGTTGAGCAGTGAATGAAACAGGTTAAAGGAAAGCCTGTGAAGCTGCAGAGGAGTGGATGAGTGAGTGACTGGCTAGGAAATGGAGGTGAAGTTGGAGGAGCAGGGAGCAATAATATCCTAGAAGCCAGTTTAAAAGCA
Source organism: Manis pentadactyla (assembly GCF_030020395.1). NCBI lineage: Eukaryota > Metazoa > Chordata > Mammalia > Pholidota > Manidae > Manis > Manis pentadactyla. The sequence continues at coordinate 32,114,875 of NC_080029.1, forward strand.
TTTCATATTACTGACAGGTCAAATAAATGAGGACTGAGAATTGATCCCTTGTTTAGCACTATGAAAGTCTTTGGTGACTTGCAGAACAGTTTTGGTAGACAGGAGTAAAATCTTTATAACTTTTAGTGCATTTAAGGTAATGAGAAGAGAGACATTGTAGGCAGCCAACGCTGACAACTTTTTTGAAGAGTAGCTGGAAAGGATAGCAGAGAAATGAGGTTATAGGTGGAGAAAGAAATCATTTTTTTGTTTGCTTTGTTTTTTAAGGTGGGAAAAATAATGGCCAGTCTACTGTCTGATGGGATGATACAGTAGAGAGAGAGAAATTAATGGCTTTAGAAAGGCTCTTGGACAATTGATAGTAACATAGGGCAGACAGATGTGGTAGAAGCTTGGGAAAAATATTTTCCGGTTGTTTTAGTCATCTCAGGAAAATAGGAAGGACACCATATGAAATTAAGGTGAGGGAGGAGGTGTTGGAAGTTGGTGAGAAAAGGTAAATAATCGAGGAAGGTGAAGGGATTCAGGAAATATGTGATTATGTGGTACCTAATAAAAGAACTTAAAATGAAATTAGTTACTGTGATGGATTTTTTTCTAGTCACGCTTAATTGTGATGGTTACAGGTGAGTCTCCACGGGCAGAGAATTAGGAAATATTTTGTGAAAAGTTGAGGGTGTACACAAGGGAGTATTGTGCATCAAATGAGCATGAACTGTAAGTGGAGGTTGGGGTGGGGTGCAGAGGTAAGATCAATTAATGATAGGTAACAGTGGGGTAAAAGGATTGTTGAAGTTAGGGTGTTGGGAAGTAGTGATAAAGAATGAGATGCTTGGAATTGGGAGACTGAAGTTGCTGGTAATGACAGGAATAGGGTAGGGATCTGGCCAAGGAAGGGCAGGAGAAGAGGTTATTGGAAGAAAGGCCCAAATGTTGGCAGAAGTATCTACTGAACATGAAATCACCAATAATGTATTTACTTCTAGAACTTAATCTGAGAGCAGGGAGCTTTGATTTTATGCACTGTATCCCTAGGGCCTAGAATAGTATTTGGCACATAGTTGATACTGAGTAAAGACTGATTGTACAAATGCATGGCGCCATATAATATGACTTGAAGCATAGCTTTTTAGAATTACTGGAAATCTTTTCCCTTGTTTATATTACAAAGCTGTGTAAGGTAAGAAATAACCTGGGGGCGTGGGTGAAGGAATTAAGGAAATGTGTGATTTACAAGGTCTCAACAAAAGTAAAAGAATCTAGTAAGACTTTGTTCATGCTAAATTTTGCAGTGTCTTATGTTCTGAGAAATATTGACAAATGGTGTTGCGTTTTTTAATGTAGTTTTCTTCTAGGTGTATTTGTTTTGGAGAATTTTCACACTTAAACACTAGTTAGGTGTTTCAGTTGGAATTTAAAATTTTTTAACAGTTCATATACATGCCCTCAATTCATTCTTTAAATGAATTATTGATTTTATTTTTTAAATTAATGGTTGTCTTTCTGATTTTATAGAAATTACTTACTGAGACATCAGGTATTATCTAAACCTGATGCTTTGGGATATGGCACTCATTGTCAACAGACAGGGAGTTACTTAAAGCCAAGAATCATGTTTTGCTCCCCTTGGTGGTTAAGAGCTAGCTGCAGTTTCAGAATCAGACATAGCTTGAATCACGGATGTCATTAGCTAGCTCTTCTGGGCAAGTCAGCCTAATATTGCTAAACATCAGTTGGCTCATTTGTAAAATGTAGATAAACTCTACCTCACAGGACTGCTTGTAAAGGTCAAGCACTTGCTTAACATGGCAGTATCAGTTACATAGCAGGAACTCCATTTTTAACTCGATTTACAGAGTCAGGGCAGGGTTTTAATTTAATTGTGGAGGTTGGCTTTTTAGAATTTGCCACAAATACAGTGATACGAGTTTCAGATTCCACAAGTGAATTAAATTGTACTATTAACTAATAAAGAGGTATTATGTTGGTTTTTGACAGTGTGAAAATTATATGCAGTAAAATAGTGGTTATTAGGGACATAACTACAAGTATGTCATTAATGACAGAACATAGCATTTCTTACCTTGTGCCATTAGATGTAAACCAGAAACTGTATTTAGCATGCTGAAATGATTTCCAGCTACAGTAGTTCAGGTAGTATAGAAGTTAATGGTCATCTATAGTTCTTAATAATCTGTCAAAGATTGTAAACTGTAGCTATGTCTCTAATATTGCAACTTTTTGGCCTCTGAAAACTTTCAGAATCAAATTTAGGATTTAGAACCATTTTGCCCATTTGATTTTTTTCCATTTGAATAGTCCCTTTTGTTAATTGAATATTCTGGAGAAATAAAGTATTTTTCTAAGTAGGTCACCTACTGCCCTGGCAATTCCTATGACAGCACATCCTGCTCCTCTCCTGAATTTTTTAAGTCAGTATAGGGGAAATTGAAAAATAAGAATATTTTTATGACATAATTAAGCCTGGGACACACTGTCCGTGCATTAATAGTAAAATTTAGGCATGAAGGACCTGTATTTTATTTATTTGAAGTCAGAATACATATTTCTTCACAGTTCTCTGATGTGTAAGTTTTTTTTAATAAGCTCTTTATAAGATTAAAATAGCCTTTTGAATATGCAGACTTTCCTTGTTTGCTTAAGAGACAAAAGGGACGTTTTCATTCTTACTGTAATGAGGAGAGGTACTCCATAATCAGGAAGACAAGTTGGTATCAGTGAAAACACTGGCTGATTTCACTGTCAGACCCATAGCTTCTGTTCTTATATAAACCTGCATTCGCTTACTATAACACTAGGCTAAAAGATTCATTTGTACCAACAACTAGGGATTTTATGAATGTACTAACATTTAGTTGTCTCATATTCAAGTGCTAGTTAACACTCATCAACACACAGCTTTCCATGAAGAAAGCAATACTGCTGCTTTTTCCTGAGTTGGAAAATAGCATGCAAGTTGATGGATTCCTAAATGTTCACAGACCAAAGTGATCATAGTGGAATTGTCTAAATGAGACTATTCCATCCAGATATTATAGTCTGAAAAATCATTTCCTTTTTTCAGTTCTTTTCCTGTTTTAAATATTATAGTCTGTTCTGCCATACCTGAAATAGATCAGCACTTACTTAATGAGGAATCATGAACAAAGGATATTCAAAGAAAATTGTTTTACTTTGTAGAATATTTCTCCTTGTAATGAAAGGACATTAGTAAAAAGCCAAATGTTTGTCTTTTGGTTAAGCATTCTGTAAAAGTGAAAGCATGTACATTTTAATAAACTTGATTCTGAACTTAGCATTCAGGGGAAGAATATGATAATAGTATAAAGCATTACTACTTTGGAGTTGGTTTATTTTGCCAAAAACTGGAGCCTAGGTTTCTAACTCAGTGGTTAACAGTGAGAACTCTGGTCAGGAGTTTTAAAAGTAATTGATGAATTAGGTATTTTGTTTTTCAGTGAGAGTAACTAAGGTTTCTTTGTTTTGCTTTAGGCAAACCACATCTTAGTCTTTCTTGGGTGCCCTGTAGTGTTGCCAGCAGGTGGTGCACGTGGCTTTGAAACACTAATGTGCTTTGTATTTGTGTGATCTCTGGTTACTTACTATCTGCTTTTTTATACTACAGCTTTAGTTTTTACCCGAAAAATGAGTTTATTCCTTAACCAGCTATATTTCAGTTGTGGGTCACCTGGAATGTTTGTTTTTTGAGTCATCTAACGATAACCATAAGTGATTGGCGATTAATACCATGGAGTCAAAAACCCTAGAGTCCCATTGGAGCTTCATTGCTAATGCCAGTCAGTTATACTTCTGACGCTTGCTTCTCTTCTGATAACATCCGTTTTGGAGCTGATTTTGTCTTCTAATAATTCTCCATCAGCCTCTGGCATTGTTTATTTTTAAAAGATTGTACTAAAATACAGGTTAAATGATTTCCTTCTGGTATAGGTTAATAGGTTTCAGGGAAGAAGCCTTTGTGGCAATAACATATTTTTAAAGGTCTTAGTTAATTCAAAATAGAGAAATCCGAAGTTTGTACTAGTGTTTGGTTTTTGACTTTTAATCACTTAAAGGAACCATAAAATAGTAATTGTAAGAGAAAGACATACATTTTGTGGTCATACTTTGTCAAGTAGATGTGTAACACATTGAACATTTAATTTAAGATCCCTAAGCCTTGCTTGGTTTCTTTTTCTGCTGTATGTACTAGGGGATCTAAAGTTCCCATAGCTTAAAGTTTATGGTTATATAGTCAACTCTTTGATGTTTTCATCAAGTTTGTATATGAGCATGTGTATGTCTGTGCTGTCATTGGGCAGTTACAATTTGGGGTTTTAAAAATATGACAATAATTGGCCACTGTAACTTTGCTTATTCCCTTTCTGTTCCTCAGTTACCGAGCTGATACCCAGACATACCAGCCTTATAACAAAGATTGGATTAAAGAGAAGATCTATGTGCTCCTTCGTCGGCAGGCCCAACAGGCAGGGAAATAATTGAGTTGGATGCGTCAGGGGGATGGGGGTGGTCTTGGAACACAGGTGTGTACAGCGTGCTATAGTGGAAGTTTTGTATTATAGTAATCCTGTTTCCATTTTGGTACACTCTAGCCAGGATTGAATATAGTAGATGAAATGTGAGAATCTTGTTCAATCTGAAACCCTCATTGCCCCTTCTTTTTTTTTTACTTAAACATTTTTATGATAATTTAGATGGAAGTTGTTCTTTGTCAGTCGATGTTGGTTCCAATCCTTTGAACTGTTCATACCTGCTTTATAACATTCACTGTACTGACCCATCTTCATGTTGGGATGGGGCTGGTGACAGTTTAGTTACATCCTCAAGATAAAGACCTAGTGAAAAACAAATAAATGTTCTTTAGTTACATTTTCCCCCTGAGTGATTTTTTTTTTGTCTCTGAACATTGAATTTTCTTGCAAAGCATTGTCAGTTTCAAAACCAATAGGCTGCCACACAAAGAATTTGAAGAATGCTTACATACTTGCTAAATACATTTTGGTACGGTTTATGTAAAGCTAACAAACTTTTATCTCATATTCCTAGCCTTATAAGTGAATCTCAGTCATAGCACCAGGGTTTGTACCCCCTGTTGGTGCAGTGATACAACCTGAAAGACTTCTTGGTGACATAGCTCATCTGCAGCAGCCAGGCATGGTCCTCCACTTCGGTCATGTCCTCTCAGGGAGTCCTTGTGCCCTTCAGCAGTTGAGTGCTGATCAGCGCTCCTGTCTGGGAGCAGTAAGGGTGACGGAAAGGCCACGGAAGAGAGCAAGACAGTCTTCCTTTCAGGATGGAGAGTGTTTTGGCCACACTGACCTGAACATGCACTACATGTACCTCTAGTCATCTGGTATGTGGACATTCCCTGGTTTTGCTACTATCAGATTTGACTGATAGCCTCTAATATTTGTACACATTATAATCTTGGTAGTTGTTTTGGAGGTTGTATGACTGGCCTTCCCTTTATCCCCACTCCCACTTCCACTTGAGGGCCTTAACTAAATTTTTTTGTTTTATGCAGAACCAAATTGTAAGTTAGTCTTTTTTATTTGCTCACTTCTTCTATAGAATAATTATTCTATTAATTAAATATCATCACCATATGAAAGGATTAATTAAGATTAGGGTGCCTTACAAAAAAAAACCATGTTTAGCTGTAGTTAATATTCCACTGTGAATCAGTGAAATTTTAAAGGTGAAATGTTCTTAGAGAAAAAGAAATAGGTCCAAAAGTCAGATTATCCTTTTCACTTGGCCTGTCGTGCTAATACAGTTTTATTTCTCTAACAGTTATGATCTTGGCTTCATTCTTTGAAAAATACTCTAAAGCACATCTGGAGGAGAGCAGGATCCCATGATTCTCAGATACAATACAGTTTCTGGTAGTGGGCTTACCGAGGAAAATAACATTTTCCAAGGAATGTGAGATAACATCTGGATCCTAAATGTAAGATGATGCGAGAAAATGGGGAGCAGTATTTTGAACCATATTTTATATGGCTTAAAAGAATAGAACTGGAATAAATAGGGAGCAGTGTACACTTAACTACATTCAGTATTACACAGAAGAAGAGCATAAATAGCCTATTCATTGTTAAGGTGAAGTCAGTTACGAAACTCACGGGTTTGGCTGAGCTACAGCTACTGCTCCCATGTTAGAGAGTTAGAGTATTGATTGTGTGGCCTTTCCCCAACCACAAATAAAACAGGCTTGATTTCTGCTTATAAAGTGATTTTATATTGCTGCCTAATGGTGAAATCTACCAAATTATAAAATTGCTCATTCTCAAATCCACCTTATTTTACATATCTGAGATTTTCTAAAATACTTATTCATAATGCTGTTCTGTCCTTCAGCATTTGTTCTAAGAGTTCCCAGAAATATAAAGGGGAGATTTTAACTATCTCACTTCACTTGCAGTTCTCTGACTTGAATTTTATTTCCAGCAACTCTCAATGTGCCTTGGGCATTGTTTGAACAAGTTAGCTCTCTTACTGTTACTGTGTGGGTAGGAATGGTAGTGAACTGTTTGACTTTCAGCAAGGGATGAGCAGACAGTTTTTACTGTCCTAAAAACATTCCAGACTTTGTATTGGAGGAAAGATGATACGGTAGTTCTTAGAGTGACATCAGCTTCATATCTGTACAGCCCCTCTATCAAATTGTTTGTACTACTTTTTGAAGATTGGAATGAAAATCAGTATTATATGAACTGCATTTGTAGGGATACTTTTAGAAGACAGGTATTTCTGTTTTAGCATAATGATACTAACATTACCACTTAGGCATAGCACATATTGCTTAGGAAACTTAGGAAAATCTTGTTTAATCATCACAGCAACACTGAGGTAGGAAATAATTCCTCTACTAATGGTGAAAAAAAGTTTCAGATTGTTCAAGTGATTCACCCAGATCACCAGCAATACCACGATGACTTTGCTAGATGAAAAAAACACGGTCTTAACCTCAAAGATCTTGAGTGGAGTAGGAAGCCCTTGAAAATGAGTAGCTGTGAGCTAAGAAATGAATCTTTGATGCCCATCAAAGGAACCTCCTTATTGGTTCAAACATTTGGATTCACAGGGCCTGAATAGATCACATTTGTCACCAGTTTACTCAAAAGCATACAGGATACACAAAACTGCTTAGCAACCCAGTATCAAATGTTTCTTTTCTGTGGCAGTGAGTATTCTTCATGGCAGTTCAAGTTCAACACAGCCATTCAAGAATTATGCTGTACACATACTGACATGATAGTTAAGATGCAAAAGATAGTTAGGTGCAAGAGCAATGCTAACTTAGAAGCCTTGTATACAGCAGGAGCCATTGTCTCATTAATAACTCCATAGACATAGCTTCTAGGTCACTGTAAAGAACATGTCCCAGTTATAAGAGTCATTGCATTCAGAGAAGCACAAAGGTGTATCTTCCCACCAGTTTTTATGGTTTTTACCCACTCTAGGTATAAATTACCAATTGGAAGTCATTTTTACCATAAACAATCTTGCCTAGTAATATATTCCACCATTATACTTAAAAACACAGCTAGAAAGTTAGCCCAAGGTAAAATTGGTCCATAGAGCAAGAGTTCTGTTAATCCTTTATCTGCAGATATTTAAGCAGTGTGAGAAGGCACAGCTAGCTGACTTCATGAAGGAGGTAACCTTTGAGCTGGGCCTTGAAGAATTTTTTGGCTAAACTTGGGAAATAGGGAAATAGGAAAGGAGTGAGGTAGTAAAACACTAGGAATGTTTGAGGAACAGCAAGTAAGCCGTCATGGCTGGAATAAAGTGAATATTTAGGAGAATAGTGTTACAAATGCCAGGAATGCTTGTAGTGGAGCACCTTAAATGAAACTACAGGGTTTAATTTCATAGGCTGTGGTCTTTATAAAGATTTTTAACGCATAATCTGTCAAGTCTTTGCATTAGGATTAAACTCACTGCTCTGTGTAAACCGTCTTGAAAAACTGGACAGTGTAATGTTGTAGAAAACAAGTCAAAGAGATTTTTTTCAATGAGACAGGTAATAGGAATTATGAAAAGGCCTTGGATTTGGAGTTTAGGAAGTCTGCACCAGGAGTGTAACATGAAGACCAAAACCAAATTTGCATGTAAAGGGTAAAGGGAATGGTGAATTATAGACGGGAAGCACAATTCATTGGAAACTTGAAAGTAAAGTGGTAATGTGGAATGGTAATTTGGACTTTTTTTAAATGTAATTTGTTCATGTATGCATATAGAGCAAGGATCTGATTTTTTAAATGCATTATGTTTTATCTTAAAATTGCTCTTAAATCTCTACAGTTATAAAATATTAACAATTGATATGCAGAAATGAAAGAAGGTATTCAGTTAAAGAACCTATGTGTACAGCATAGGCCACCATAAATGGTTATTTTTTACTATTTTTAATAATGATGGTAAAAGATTGCAGTGGCAGTTGGAGGTGATTCAGTTTAGGTATACTGATGGGCTAATTAAGCTCAGAAGAGAAAGTGAGATGGAAAGTTGAGAGGGTTTGTGTTAGGTGGTCTTGAAAGGGAGTAGATTATATCAGAGGCCTTGAAGATGATGGGAAAAGTTTGGAACATATAGGGAAAGTGGGGTGGCTAACATTTTTATTGGAACTAATCAGTACACTTTGTGACTCACCAGAAGCACTGGACCAATAAAGAAGAGAGTGCTTTTTGTTCAGTAAAAATAAATAATAACCACTTATAAAGCAGTATGGAGGTTCCTCAGAAAACTGAAAATAGAAATACCCTTTGACCTAGGAATTTACCCAAAGAAAACAAGATCCCTGATTCGAAAAGACATATGCACCTCTGTTTATTGCAGCACTATTTTCAATAGCCAAGATATGGAAGCAACCTAAGTGTCCATCAATAGATGAATGGATAAAGAAGAGGTGGTAGATAAACAATGGAATATTATTCAGCTATAAAAAGAAAAGATCCTGCCATTTGCAACAACATGGATGGAGCTAGAGGGTATGCTTAGTGAAGTAAGCCAGGCAGGGAAAGACAAGTACCAAATGACTTCACTCATTTGTGGAGTATAAAAACAAAGCAAAACATAAGGAACAAAATAGCAGACTCACAGACATGAAGAAGGGACTAGTGGTTACCAAAGGGGAGGGATTGGGGAGGATGGGTGGCGAGGGAGAAGGGAACTAAGAGGGCACTGTAATTAGCAAACACAATATAGGTAGGTCATGGGGAAGGCAGTATAGCACAGAGAAGACAAGTAATGACTATAGCACCTTATTACACTGATGGACTTACTGCAGAGGTGGGAGTGAGGACTTCATAATATGGGTGAAACCTTCATAAGATTGTGTATCAATGATACTTTAATAATAAAAATAATAACCACGTATGTTGGCCTATTCTGTACACATAGGTGCTTTACCTAAATACCTTCTCTCATCTTTATTCCTGCATATCAATTGTTAACATTTTATAACTAGACATAGAGATTTAGGAGCAGTTATCCAAGATTGAGAAGTAAAACCCAGGTCTCTGGCTTCTTTGCACTAAAGTGATGGATTCCAAATATGGTCTGCCAACAGGTTTTGCTACTACATAGTCACTTCGGAATATTTTTAAGAATCAGGTTCCCAGACCCTTCCTCTGGATTAGGGGTCAGCAAACATTTTTTATGAAGGGCCAATAGTAAATATTTTAGACTTTGCAGGCCACATGTGGTCTCTGTTGCACATTCTTCTTTGTATATTTTTACAACCCTTCAAAGATTCTTAGCTTGCCAGCAATAACAAATAGATAATAGGCTGGATCTGCCTGTGGGCTGTAGTTTGCCAACGCCTGCTTTAGATAATTCAGTCAGTGAGTATTAGAACCTGGGGAAATGAGAATTTTTTAAAGTTTGCCAGGACTTCCACTTCTAACCATAGTAAAGACCAGAAGTAACTATTGGAAAACTGGACAAAATAAGCAAGGGACTATGAACCCAAAGAGAAGGAAAACAATAGGTGAGCCCTACACTCATCTCAGGATTCTGCCTGGATGCATTTTTTTCTGGGGAGGCAGAATCACAAGGAAGGACAACCCAAACAGAACCCAGCTACCCTGTAGAACTGAAGAGACAGATTGGAGTTTGAGGGAGGCTGAGGAAGCTTGGAGTTGCAGGACAAAGTTCTGGAAAGAAGGGAGCTACACAGAGAAGTAATCCGAGAAATCTGCATGTGGATTCTCTAACCTCTTTGCTGAATATCCAGCTGGGTAGAGAATGGAGAACCAAAAGAGCAATTCCCAGAGGCCACAGTGTGGAGAGACAAACAAGTTTTGACCAGCCAGAGTAGAGTCCTGGGTGATCACCCAGGGTGTTCATTGAAGATCCCAGACATGTTGCACTTTATTAATAAGACTGAACTCTTCCTCAAGTAAAGGCTATGCTAGACCTACTTTAGCAGTTTAAAAACAGGTCTTGTAGAGCAGAGCAGGGGTAAACTGATCACATAGTTGGCCAAAATCAAAGCCTTAAGTTATTAAAGGAAGATAACAATAACCAAACACTGAACAAAGTAACATTCACAGTTGTCCTGCATTCAAATTACCAGGCATGAGAAGAAGCAGGAAGAGATACAAGGGATAAAAAGGAAGCATGAATATGTTAGGAGAGAAGTAGAAGATACTTAAAGATAAATGGAATTTCCAGATATGAAATAAACAATATCTGAAATGAAAAATTAACTGGATGGGGATTAACAGACAATGCAGAAAAGTTCAGTGAGCTTGAAGATAGAGCAATAGAAACAAACTGAATGGAGCACAGAAAGAAAATTGAAAAATATGGCAAGCTTCAGTGACCTGCTAGATAATAGCAAGTTACCGAACATGTGTAATTGAGAGTCTCAGGAAAAAAGAATGAATGAAGAGAACAAAAAACCTTGAAATAGTGCCAAAATTTGTCAAATTTGATGAAAATTATAAACTTAGATCCACAAAGCTAAATGACTGCAAAGCATGATAAATAAAACATATACATATCATTATTAAATTGCTAAAAACTTGTGATAAAAGAGAAAATCTTAGCAGCCAGAGAAAAAGAATACATAGAGATCTGAAACACAAGCCAAAAAAAAGTGAAGTAACATTCTTTAAATGCTGAGACAAAACACGTTAACGTGGAAGTCTATATCCATTGAACATATCATTCAGAATAAAGGCAAAATAGGAGATTCTTCAGACAAACACAGTCAGGTAATTGGTTGCTGGCATACTTGCACTACAAGAAATGGTAAGTTATACACAAAAAGAAAATAAAAACATGGAAACTTGGATCTACACAAATACATGAGAAGCACCAGCAATGCTAAATACGTGAGAAAATATAAAAGATGTTTCTTTAGTAGGTAATTTACTGTGTGCTTTAATGTCTAGAACTAAGGGTATGACAACAATTGTGCAAAGGACAGTAGGGGAAAATGGAAATATAGGCTTGCAGTGTGTTTAACACTGGCATTAAGTGGTGTAATGTCACTTGATGGTAGACTAAAAAGTTAAAGAAAAGAAAGCAGGAAATGTGGAAGCCTGGAGTTGGAGCGGCTGCCGTGGTAATGCTAACTCATGCCTCCATCCACAGGCATTTGTTGTGGAGTGTCTACTGTATTCCAGGATCTCCCAGAACGAAGAACATGTGGACAAATAGATAACAAATAGCAAGTTGGTAAATCTAGAACCCATCATATTGATAATAACCTTATATGTAAATGGTCTAAACCCTCCAATTAAAAGACTGGGATGGTCAGACTAGATCGATAAAGCAAGATACAACTATACACTAAACCCACTTTAAATATAAAGACAGGTTAAAGCTAAAAGGATAGGGAAAAAAAGCCATGCAGACACTAAGCATGAGAAACTAAAGTGACAGTACTAAGTAGATGTCCTAATGAGGAATGTAACCAGGGATGAAGAGGGATGTTTTATCATAAAAGGGTAAGTTTGCCAAGAGACTTCATCTTTTTTTTTATAGTTTATGTTTATTTCATATCTTTGTCAAATAGGTGAACACTCATAGAATTTATACATTGGAATAAAAAAGCATATGTAGAATTTTCAGCATTTTTTTTGTGACTCCTTCATAAAAACTAAATAGGAAAACTAAATATATGAAATCTTTTTCTTTCTAGTTTATAACAGAGCAAAAGTTAAAGTATCTTAAGATGACACCATTAATTTTTTTAAATTAGGGTATCATTGATATACAACTTGTTTTTTTTTATGTATCTTTCCATTTATTTAGGTCTTTCTAAATTTCAGCTTTGTATATTCCTTAGGATTTTTAAAATAATTTTATTTTTTATTTATTAAGGTATCATTGATATACAATCTTATGAAGGTTTCACAAGAAAAGCAATGTGGTTACTACATTCACCTTTATTATCGATTCCCCTTCATACCCCATTGCAGTCACTGTCCATTCGTGTAGTAAGATGCCACAGAATCCCTACTTGTCGTCTCTGCTACACTGCCCTTCCTATGACCCCACACACACCATGTGCACTAATCATGATACCCCTCAATCCCCTTCTCCCTCCCTCCTCACCTGCCCTCCCTTGCCCCTCCCCTCTGGTAACCACTAGTCCCTTCTTAGAGTCTGTGAGTCTGCTGTTATTTCCTTCAGTTTTGCTTTGTTGTTATACTCCACAAATGAGGGAAATCATTTGGCACTTGTCTTTCTCCGCCTGGCTTATTTCACTGAGCATAATATCCTCTAGCTCCATCCATGTTGTTGCAAATGTTAGGATTTGTTTGTTTCTTATGGCTGAATAGTATTCCATTGTGTATATGTACCACTTCTTTATCCATTCATCTACTGATGGACACGTAGGTTGCTTCCATATCTTGGCTATTGTAAATAGTGCTGTAGTAAACATAGGGGTGCATATGTCCTGAATCTGAGAACTTGTTTTCTTATGGTAAATTCCTAGGAGTGGAATTACTGGGTCAAATGGTATTCCTCTTTTTAATTTTTTGAGGAACCTCCATATTGCTTCCACAATGGTTGAACTAATTTACATTCCCACCAGAAGTGTAAGAGGGTTCCCCTTTCTCCGCATCCTTGCCAGCTTTTTTTGTTCCTAGTCTTTTCAGTGTTGGCCATCCTAACCTGTGTGAGGTGATATCTCATTGTGGTTTTAATTTGCATTTCCCAGATAATTAGTGATGTGGAGCATCTTTCCATGTGCCTGTTGGCCATCTGGATTTCTTCTCTGGAGAATTGTTCATATCCTCTGCCCATTTTTTAATAGGGTTATTTGCCTTTTGGGTGTCAAGACATGTCAGTTCTTTATACGTTTTGGATGTTAACCCCTTGTCAGATATGTCGTTTACAAATATATTCTCCCATACTGTAGGATGCCTTTTTGTTCTGCCTAAGAGACTTAATCTTAAATGTATATGTACCCAATAATGAAACTTCAAAATACATGAAATAAAAGGCTTTTCAGGTGATTTTAATGAGCATTACACCACTATTTCTCATTCTGAATGTTGCACCCCTGAGTTCTTGTTAAAGTACAGATTTAGGTCTGAAATGGACTCTAATATTGTGCATTTTTAACAAAATTCCAGGAGCCCGCATTCTGAGTAGCAACGTTTCCTATACCACATTGCTTTCCATGAGATAACATAAGGGAAAGTGCCTGGTATGTATTAGATATGCAGTGAATAGTGATTGAATCTGACTAAACATTGCAATATGTATAACTGACTACAAAGTGAAACAAAGAATGATTTTAGGCAGTATGGATCTCATCATCTAGTAGAGGGTGGAAAAGAGCATAACGAGTTCAAGAAGCAATATAAAATTGTTATGGGAGGGAATGCAGGGGTGAGGGGAGTGTTGAGGAGGTGAGAGACCATAGGTAACAAGCATAATATCAAAAGGCTAACCAAGCCCTAGATAGGGCACAAAGGCAAGTGAGTGATGAGCTAAGAGAAGGGGCTGAGAGACTGAAGTCATGAGGACATTTGGGAGATGTAAAGAAGCTAGATGATAGCCTGAGGAGAATTTCATTGATAGAAACCTAAAAAGGGGATACTTTCTTAGTGATGCACTTTCTTGTCTCCACTACATAGTTCTACTTGTAAGCCTGAGCTAAGAAAGATATTTTACCTTTGAAGGCACTAATAATCCCTCCAGCTACATTTAGAAGTCCTTTGTCAACTTATCTAGCACACTTTTTGTTTTGCAGTTATATGCTTCAACTGTGTATTCAACTTTAGGCATATTGTGAGCTTGGCAGCCTCTTCTGTGCAAAAGGTAATTTTCTTTGTGCTTTTCAAGACAGTAGGGAGGTGGCTGATGAGGGGTTGATTACATCATTTAACTGAGCCAGGCCTTGTATCCTTGTCAACAGATCTTTAAATTTAAGGTCACTGGGTTGTCATTTAAGAGAAATGGGATAGATAGGGTTTCTTCCTTGGAGGTTGGAGGGGGTACTATGCCAACTCCTACCTTCACTTACCGGCATTTGCTGTGGAATACCTACTCTGTTCCAGGACCCCCAGACTTGGCCAACTGTATTGCCCCTCTAGTCCTTGAGAAAAAGAGTATGTCTGAGTCTTTTAGTACCTGCTCCAGGATGAACAGTTTGAAGAGCATCCAACAATGCTGGGCCACTTCTCCCCACTGTCCCTGGCCAGCCCAGAGATTGCTTTGAACTTGACCCCGTCAGTAAGTCCAGGTACCTGTTAGAAACATGGTCACCCACTTCCTTCCACTTAAGATGCAATTCCAGGAAGGATTGCCATAGTGTTCTTCCCAGTTATTAAGCAAATCCCAATAGGAAGTTGCAGTTATAGTGATGAAGGGGGAGTTATCCTCATGCCCTCTTCAGAGGAATGTCAGAAAGCATTTGAAGATACAGATACTAAAAGGCTGTTGAGGGCAAATGCTCATTGGCATGAAGTCCTAATGCAGCTCTAAGGATGGAAAGCCCAGGTACCCCAATTGGTGGCTTCTCTCAGCCAGACTTTTTTTCTGGATCTATTTAAGTAGTTGGATTGAGAAATTACATCTTTCCTTTGGTAAAAGGCTAGTAATCACTACTTAAACAATAGAGTGCTTGAGGCATGTGTGACCTGTATATGAACGGTAAGCATCTCTATAATATTGCTCAGTAACTCCCGCAACTGGCCAGTGGACATAATGGGATTATACAGTTTGTATGAAAGATCCTGTATTACCACTTCAGCGCACCACCCAACAGTGAGTCAGCGTTGGCTGTCAACATGGAGCATGCTATCCTGAGAGCACATGTATAGGAGGATCACTCAGGATCCCTGACATGGACAGCCTCTTCATCCCATCTGGGCTCTAATAACCCCCACCTTACTGCCTTCTGCATAGGCAGCTCCCCTACTTAGCCTCTGACTTCACACTCCAGGCCACTCCTCAGGGGAATGTCCACATCCTGCTCATGTGGGAAGATGATTTCACATGGAAAACATTCGTATGACTGGCTGCCCTAATGACATCTCTTTCAGTGTTTAACTTAATCCTCAGGACAAATGTAGAGCTCAGTGATAATTATTATTTAAAAAATTAAAATGAGAGTTTTGTGCACTTTTCTATATACATATTGTACTTAAAAAAGTTTATTCCCCAGAAATATTTAAAGCTGTTATTAAAACAACACTACCAGGAAGAAGTCCAAAAAAATTCATGTAAGGATCACGGGAAGATGGTGGCATGAGTAGTTCAGAGGAAATCTCCCCAAAACATATATATTTATGAAAATACAATAAATACAACTATTCCTAAAAGAGACACCAGTGGATGCAGTACAACAGCCAGGATACATCTACATCTGTGAGAACTCAACATCACACAAAGGGGGTAAGATAGAAGCCGCTGCCAGGTGGGACCTGAATGCTCCCCCACCCCAGAACCTGGCGGGAAGAAAGGAATTGAAACGGGGAGGGAGTGAAAGCCCAGGACTGCTAAACAACCAGCTCTAGAAATCCGCACCTGGAGCGCAGACACAAGGAACATGGGTGCTGGATATTAGAGAAACGGAAAAGCAAAATCCGTGGGCAGGTCCCCGCAACCAGCGCCCCTGAGACAAAAGAAAAGCGAGTGCTTTTTGCAAGTCTTAAAGAGACAGGGACCCCACAGCTGGACGAAGTCGCCCAGGCACACTTAGCCAGCAGCTGGGAATCCAGGGGAAACTTAGGCGCCCTAAACCCCGGGGAGGCAGAGCAGCTCTGAAGCCCCTCAAGGCACTAAGCAGCCTGCCAGTCATTCCTCCAACTGGCACGGACCCCGACACACCAGCCCAGTAGCGGGACAGTGGCAGTGCGTGCCGGGGGTGGCGGCGCCGGAAGGGACCGGGAGCAGATTGCGTGCGCCAATGGCGCCAGAGGGGACCAGGAGAGGCTTACGCGAGCCCGCAGCAGCGGTGACCGAACAGCCCGGGTGTGGCTCGTGCGCACCGGTGGCAGTGGAGCCAGAGGAGCCCAGTAGAGACCCGCACGGGACAGCCCCGCGCGCACCTATAGTGGAGCCAGAGTGAGCAGGTGCACTCCCAGCAGCTGACCGGAATCCCAGCCCAACACACAGCCACCCGGGCCAGACCCAAAGGCCACTGCTGGTGCAGAGCTGCCCGGCAGGGGCGCCGCTATCACAGAGGAGTGCACCTGGCCTGCCTGCCACTCCCCACAGGGCTCTGCGCTGCTCTGACGGAGACCCCGCCCACAGCAGCTTAGGGGATTAACCCGGTGGCTGCTTCAGGAGTGCGGGTAACTGACACAGGCAGCGGAGAAGGGCAAGGTATCCAGCAAGCAGGAAAGGACTTTCTTCTCCCAGTTGACACACCCACAACCTGCCTACAGCCACCGCTATCACCATGAAAAGGGCAAAAAAATTTAGTCCAGTACAAGATAGTTCAGACAACACCTGAGAGAGGATCTGCAGAGACAGAACCCTAACCAGTCTCCCTGAAAAAGAATTCAAAATAAAAGTCATTAACATGCTGACAGAGCTGCAGAGAAATATGCAAGAGCTAAGGGATAAAGTCCAGAGGGAGATTACACAAGTGAAACAAACTCTGAAAGGGTTTATAAGCAGAATGGGTGAGATGCAAGAGGCCATTGATGGAATAGAAACCAGAGAACAGGAACGCAGAGAAGGTGACGCAGAGAGAGAGAAAAGGATCTCCAGGAATGAAACAATATTAAGAGAACGGTGTGACCAATCCAAAAGGAACAATATCCGCATTATAGGGGTACCAGAAGAAGAAGAGAGAGAAAAAGGGATAGAAAGTGTCTTTGAAGAAATAACTGCTGAGAACTTCCCCAAACTGGGGGAGGAAATACTTGCTCAGACTACGGAGGCACACAGAACTCCTGAGAGACGGGACCCAAAAAGGACACCACCAAGACACATAATAATTAAAATGGCAAAGATCAAGGACAAGGACAGAATATTAAAGGCAGCCAGAGAGGGAAAAAAGGTCACCTACAAAGGAAAACCCATCAGGCTATCATCAGACTTCTCAACAGAAACCTTCCAGGCCAGAAGAGAATGGCATGATTTATTTAATGCAATGAAACAGAAGGGCCTTGAACCAAGGATACTGTATCCAGCATGATTGTCATTAAAATATGAAGGAGGGATTAAACAATTCACAGACAAGCAAAAGTTGAAGGAATTTGCCTCCCATAAACCACCTCTACAGGACATCTTACAGGGACTGCTCTAGATGGGAGCACTCCTAAAAAGAGCACAGAACAAAACACCCAACATATGAAGAATGGAGGAGGAGGAATAAGAAGGGAGAGAAATAATCAGCAGTCTGTGTTTATAATAGCTCAATAAGCGAGTTAACTTAGACAGTAAGGTAGTAAACAAGCTAACCTTGAACCTTTGGTAACCACGAAACAAAAGCCTGCAATGGCAATCAGTATATATCTTTCAATAATCACCCTAAATTTAAATGGACTGAATGCACCAATAAAAAGACACAGAGTAATAGAATGGATAAAAAAGCAAGACCCATCTATATGCTGCTTACAAGAGACTCACCTCAAACCCAAAGACATGCACAGATTAAAAGTCAAGGGATGGAGAAAGATATTTCATGCAAACAACAGAGAGAAAAAAGCAGGTGTTGCAATACTAGTATCAGACAAAATAGACTTCAAAACAAAGAAAGTAACAAGAGATAAAGAAGGACATTACATAATGATAAAGGGCTCAGTCCAACAAGAGGATATAACCATTATAAACATGTATGCACCCAATACAGGAGCACCAACATACGTGAAACAAATACTAACAGAATTAAAGGAGGAAATAGAATGCAATGCATTCATTTTGGGAGACTTTAACACACCACTCACTCCAAAGGACAGATCCACCAGACAGAAAATAAGTAAGGACACAGAGGCACTGAACAACACACTAGAACAGATGGACCTAATAGACATCTACAGAACTCTACATCCAAAAGCAACAGGATACACATTCTTCTCAAGTGCACATGGAACATTCTCCAGAATAGACCACGTACTAGGCCACAAAAAGAGCCTCAGTAAATTCCAAAAGATAGAAATCCTACCAACCAACTTTTCAGACCACAAAGGCATAAAACTAGAAATAAACTGTACAAAGAAAGCAAAAAGGCTCATAAACACATGGAGGCTTAACAACATGCTCCTAAATAATCAATGGATCAATGACCAAATTAAAATGGAGATCCAGCAATATATGGAAACAAATGACAACAACAACACTAAGCCCCAACTTCTGTGGGACGCAGCAAAAGCAGTCTTAAGAGGAAAGTATATAGCAATCCAGGCATATTTAAAGAAGGAAGAACAATCCCAAATGAATTGTCTAATGTCACAATTATCGAAATTGGAAAAAGAAGAACAAATGAGGCCTAAGGTCAGCAGAAGGAGGCACATAATAAAGATCAGAGAATAAATAAATAAAATTGAGAAGAATAAAACAATAGCAAAAATCAATGAAACCAAGAGCTGGTTCTTTGAGAAAATAAACAAAATAGATAAGCCTCTAGCCAGACTTATTAAGAGAAAAAGAGAGTCAACACACATCAACAGAATCAGAAGCAAGAAAGGAAAAAACACGACGGACCCCACAGAAACACAAAGAATTATTAGAGAGTACTATGAAAACCTATATGCTAATAAGCTGGAAAACCTAGGAGAAATGGACAACTTCCTAGAAATATACAACCTTCCAAGACTGACCCAGAAAGAAACAAAAAGTCTAAACAGACCAATTACCAGCAATGAAATTGAATCAGTAATTTAAAAACTACCCAAGAACAAAACCCTCGGGCCAGATGGATTTACCTCAGAATTTTATCAGACATACAGAGAAGACATAATACCCATTCTCCTTAAAGTTTTCCAAGTAATTGAAGAGAAGGGAATACTCCCAAACTCATTCTATGAAGCCAACATCACCCTAATACCAAAACCAGGCAAAGACCCCACCAAAAAAGAAAACTACAGACCAATATCCCTGATGAACGTAGATGCAAAAATACAGAACAAAATATTAGCAGACCGAATTCAAAATTACATCAAGAAAAAATCATACACCATGACAAGTGGGATTCATCCCAGGGATGCAAGGATGGTACAACATTCGAAAATGCATCAACGTCATCCACCACATCAACAAAAAGAAGAACAAAAACCACATGATCATCTCCATAGATGCTGAAAAAGCATTTGACAAAATTCAACATCCATTCATGATAAAAACTCTCAATAAAATGGGTATAGAGGGCAAGTACCTCAACATAATAAAGGCCATACATGATAAACCCACAGCTAACATCATACTGAACAGCGAGAGGCTGAAAGCTTTTCCTCTGAGATCAGTAACAAGACAGGGATGCTCACTCTCCTCACTGTTATTCAACATAGTACTGGAGGTCCTAGCCACAGCAATTAGACAAAACAAAGAAATACAAGGAATCCAGATTGGTAAAGAAGAAGTCAAACTGTCACTATTGCAGATGACATGATACTGTACATAAAAAACCCTAAAGACTCCACTGCAAAACTACTAGAACTGATATCAGAATTCAGCAAAGTTGCAGGATACAAAATTAACACACAGAAATCTGTGGCTTTCCTATACACTAACAATGAACTAATAGAGAAATCAGGAAAACAATTCCATTCACAATAGCATCAAAAAGAATAAAATACCTAGGAATAAACCTAACCAAGGAAGTGAAAGACCTATACCCTGAAAACTACAAGACACTCTTAAGAGAAATTAAAGAGGTCACTAACAAATGGAAACTCTTCCCATGCCTGGCTAGGAAGAATTAATATTGTCAAAATGGCCATCCTGCCCAAAGCAATATACAGATTCAATGCAATCCCTAACAAATTACCAACAGCATTCTTCAATGAACTGGAACAAATAGTTTAAAAATTCATATGGAAACACCAAAGACCCCGAATAGGTTAAGCAATCCTGAGAAGGAAGAATAAAGTGGGGGGGAATCTCACTCCCCAACTTCAAGCTCTACTACAAATCCACAGTAATCAAGACAATTTGGTACTGGTACAAGAACAGAGCCACAGACCAGTGGAATAGAATAGAGACTCCAAACATTAACCCAAACATATATGGCCAATTAATATATGATAAAGGAGCCATGGACATACAATGGGGAAATGCCAGTCTCTTTAACAGATGGTGCTGGCAAAACTGGACAGCTACATGTAAGAGAATGAAACTGGATCACTGTCTAACCCCATACACAAAAGTAAATTTGAAATGGATCAAAGTCCTGAATGTAAGTCATGAAACCATAAAACTCTTAGAAAAGAACATAGGCAAAAATCTCATGGACACAAACATGAGTGACTTCTTCATGAACATATCTCCCCGGGCAAAGGAAACAAAGGCAAAAATCAAGTGGGACTATATCAAGCTAAAAAGCTTCTGTACAGCAAAGGACACCATCAATAGAACAAAAAGGTATCCTACAGTATGGGAAAATATATTCATAAATGACAGATCCAATAAAGGATTGACATCCAAAATATATAAAGAGCTCACACACACCTCAACAAACAAAAAGCAAATAATCCAATTAAAAAATGGACAGAGGAGCTGAATAGACAGATCTCTAAAGAAGAAATCCAGATGGCCAACAGGCACATGAAAAGATGCTCCACATTGCTAATCATCAGAGAAATGCAAATTAAAACCACAATGAGATATCACCTCACACCAGTAAAGATCGCCATCATGGAAAAGACAACAACAAATGTTGGCGAGGTTGTGGAGAAAGGGGAACCCTCCTACACTGCTGGTGGGAATGTAAATTAGTTCAACCATTGTGGAAAGCAGTATGGAGGTTCCTCAGAATGCTCAAAATAGAAATACCATTTGACCCAGGAATTCCACTTCTAGGAATTTACCCTAAGAATGCAGCACTCCAGTTTGAAAAAGACAGATGCACCCCTATGTTTATCGCTGCACTATTTACAATAGCCAAGATATGGAAGCAACCTAAATGTCCATCAGTAGATGAATGGATAAAGAAGATGTGGTACATATACACAATGGAATATTACTCAGCCATTAGGAAAAAACAGATCCTACCATTCGCAACAAAATGGATGGAGCTAGAGGGTATTATGCTCAGTGAAATAAGCCAGGCGGAGAAAGACAAGTACCAAATGATTTCACTCATATGTGGAGTATAAGAACAAAGGAAAACTGAAGGAACAAAACAGGAGCAGAATCAAAGAACCCAAGAATGGACTAACAGTTACCAAAGGGAAAAGGACTGGGGAGGATGGGTGGGAAGGCAGGGATAAGGGCAGGGAAAAAGAAAGGGCATTACGATTAGCATGTATAGTGCGTGGGGGGCACGGGGAAGGCTGTGCAACACAGAGAAGACAACTAGTGATTTTATAGCATCTTACTATACAGATGGACAGTGACTGTGAAGGGGTATGTGGGGGGGACTTGGTGAAGGGGGGAGCCTAGTAAACATAATGTTCTTCATGTAATTGTAGATTAATGATACCAAAAAAAAAATTCATGTTATCGTGAAGTTACCCCTGTACCTTTAGTAGAGGCCTGGAACCAGCTGATTAGAAAAAAGATCTTGCTCACCTGCCCACGTTTCTTGGTTTTCTAATGGGTTGTCCTTGTAGCACTGGGAAATGCCAAAGGTCTGATGAAAAAGTGAGGGTTGCTATTTTCTTTAACTTCTCTCCTAGGCTATTTCAAGAAATGCTTTCAAATAAAGTTACTAAGCACATCATTGAGCATCCTACTATGGGCATAATCTTGCCTTGATCCTTTGCCTTTTCCATTGCTTTGCATTTGAAACATTGCTCAGTTAGAGATCAAGAGTAAAAGAGAAGGAAGTGCTGGAGCCTCATCCCTTAGCAGCACAGTGAGATTCCATCAGTATGAAGGAATTAGTATTGTGAGGTTTTTAGGTTTGATAATGATACTGTGGCTTTTAAAAAAACTACGTTTTAGAGTGTGTACTGAAATCTTTACAGATAAAATGACATAATATTGGTGATTTAAAATAATCCAGTGAAAGATATAGATGAAACAAGATTAGCCATTAATTGATCATTGTTGAAAGAGTGGTATTAATCTCTTTGCTTTTTTATATGCTTGAGATTTTTCCATAATTAAAGTAAAAAAAAAATTGACAACACAGTTACAATCTTAACTTGACTACTGCACAGACACAGTGAAGTCAACGTGATCATTTCTAGCTAGCAAGGAGATGAACACTCGTACCTCAACAGGGCTTTACAGTTTACAGCACCTCATGTTCATGACTACATCCAACCTAGGTACGCTGCCCAGCTCCCTCCCCGAAGACGGAGCTCAGAAGAGGAAATGCTGCTCTCTCAGTGCAGGACATATTGGGTCACAAAAGAAGCCTTTGCTCTGTACAATTTGATACTACATACACTCAAAGTCTGTTTACTCCTTAGAGAAAGACTTCTTGGTCTCAGGCAGGAAGGACTTGCAAGGAAGCCAAGCTAGTTGTGCTGTATCGGGCTGGCATTCTGCAAGCCCGGGAGCAGCAGGTGGTGTTTGGAGCCACTGAAGCTGCATTTCCGGCGGCACATGCTAATGAGCTTTGCTCAGGGAATGTAAACAGCACTTCAAACTAAATTCTGGTGGAATTTAACAATCTTTGCTTAACCGTCTCCCTAGACTGCTTCTAAATGGACACAGAGTGCCAGCAAAAAAGGGGGCATTTCCCACCTGACAGATTTACATTACTGGTTTTGAAAAGAATGCCAACTACTCTCAGCCTCAGTGAGGGTATTTGCATTTGACACATTGTTCCTGTTAGAGAAAAGCAAATGTGGTTCCTACATTCCTGATTCCAAGCTTTTCAACTCATGTGCATATTCTCCTCCAGTCTGACTGGGAAGTAAGGTGACATCCAGGGCACCCTGGAAAGCTGGGGTGGGAGTCTGAAGGCCTCATTAGGCTGATTCTTAACAGCTGATTTTGTCATGCTAACTTTAGTCTGCTCTTAATCAAGTACCCCCAATCCCCGAGGCGGTTGTGATATTTGCCTATTTGGGAAATTAGGTCTTTCTCTAAGGAGTAAATAGACTTTGAGTGTATGTAGTTGTGTCATTCCATTGCATGGTCAAAGCTAAGGAGGCCAATGACCCAATGTTCCTCCTGTAGATAGGTTAACTTCTCTGTCCCCTAAAGCCAGTCACTCATCTTGAAAACACAGGCCAGTAATTCAAAACTGAACTCATCACCCCTTCCTGCCAACCCCATCCAAGGCAGCTCTTCCTGTCTTGAACAGGGCTGCCAGCCTGCCAGCCAGCCAGCCTGGCAGCCCTTCAAGCCTAAAACCTGAATAGGTTTTATTCACTAATTTCTCATTTTTCACTTCCTACTGGTCAGCAAGTCTTGCTTTTATGTTTGTCTCCCTGCTTTCATTTATTCTTCTAATCATTCATTTCCACAAATATTTACTGAGCACTTACTATGTGCCAGATACAATGTTAACCTCTGGGGCTACAACAATAAATAAGACAGTCCTTCTTGGCCCCAGCCTTTAAGTCTTATATGTGCTCCTATTGGGGCCCTGATTACCACTCCCAGTGCCTCCATTCAGGCTCTCATCTGTTCTCACCTGGATTACTACAGGAGTCTCCTGACTGACTCGCCTGCCTCCGTGTAAAACTCTAGATCAGTTAGTCAGTTGTCATACTCTTGTTACAAATGACAGAATAGAGGGGGTGTAGTTTATTGACTCATATAACCTACAGGAATGGCCAGAGCATCAAGTGAATCTCAGGGTCAGATGGAACCAGAAAGTGGGGCAGGCAGGAGTGCCCTCCATCTCTGGTCTCTGCTTCCCTTTAAGTGTCAGCTTCATTCTTCCCACAGACCAGTTTCTTCCACTAGGTGGGGAACATGAATGCCCACAGCGTCTTCAGGCTTCAGACTTTAGAAAGATTCCTTCTTCCTGGTTGAGCTCACACATCCCAAGGAAATGTTCCGGTTGGCCCAGCCGGAGTCACCCGCCCTAAGGAAGAGGTGGGATCTGTGTGGCTGGCAGTGCCTAAGACGACCCTGGATGATGCTCCGCTCCTGGTAGCCAGGCCCTCGTGTAAACCACTACTTTCAAGTGAGAGCTGAACTTATGAATGACTCTCTTCTAAGAGACAGAATACAGCTGAAGTGACGGATGGAACCTCACTTCCAACATTCAGTTATAAAAAGACTGTGGCTTCCATCCTAGGTGCTCCGTCTCCCTCTCCCTCTCTCTGGCTGTTCTGGGGCAGCCAGCTGCCATGCTGTGAGAACCCTGTGGAGAGGCCCTTGTGAGTGGACCTGGAAGCAGACCATCAGAGGCCTCCCAGAGGGCTCTCTAGTCCTAGTTGTACCTTGAGATGACTGCAGTCCTGGCTGACCTCCTGCAACCTCATGAGCGTCCAAGCCAGCTAAGCCATTCCTGGATCCCTGACCCACAGAAACTGAGTAAGAAGTGTGAGGTAATCTGTTACACAGCAATAAATAATACAGTCTGTAACAAAATGAAAGTTTCCGTTCAAATCACAAGAGGAGGAGCATTTCCCAGGAAAAGGAGGGGGCAGTTCTGCTGATAAAAGAATAGACATCCACCAGTACCCTCTCCTAGTCTAACCTCTTTCTTAATGTGAAAGGATTTTCTATAATGAAAAATCTGATTATGTCACTTTCCTGCCTAAAATCATGAACACTCCCTGTCACTCTGAAGATAAAATCCAAATTTTTAGCTTGATACCCAAGGTCCTTCACGAGTAGCACCTGCACATGTGCAGACTTAGCTCCCACCAACTCCCCACCGGCTCCCACTGCGCTTCGTCCGGTTCCGTGAGAATGCCACACGGGCGCATGCTATTGCCTAGGCCCTTCCTACCGCGGGCACGTCCAATTCCTCAAGGCCCACACGCTCTAGCCCCTAATCATAGGTTAAGGCCCGACTCAAGCAGCAGCACCTCCAAGAAGCCTTGCCTGGTCTCCCGACCCCGCCACTCCTCTACTTCTGCGCTCTGGTAGCATCCCCCGCCACGGCTCTGACCACACTGGGACTGCTGCTGTGATGACCCGCCCCCCGTAATAATGTTTGCTCTTGAAGGAGGAACTAAATCTTTCATATTGGAATCTCTAATGCCTTCCAGATAATTGGTTCTCAATATGTATTTGTTAACTAGTTAATCATTTAGCTACTTGATTGAGTTATGGTATTACGGAGTTACTCTCACTGGCATTGGCCTATTAATACTGGTTCCATTATGAAGGAGTGTGTATCTGAGGGGTTGACTCTCATTTTTATTACCTCAACTAAAGTTCATAAGTGGATGAAATAGGCATGACATCTTCCCATGATACCCTCATGGTGCTCACAGTCAAAACTAAAAGTTAATGTTACTAATATGAAGAGAAATCATTAGGGTTTTATGATAGAAAATATTTTGAGTCACCTGAGCTTGAATGGGCAGAGGCCCCTCTAAGCCTTGACATTTAAGTTGAGATCTGACAGATGAAAAAGAGTCAGGCAGCCAGAGTGGGGGAAGCATGTTGCAGAAAGGATTTGCTCTACAAAGACCCTAAGCAAGTATGAGGTTGGTGCATTTGAGGAATTCAAAGAAGAGTGACACAGTGACTGAGAGGGAGAGTAACACAAAATAAGGTAGACAGGCAGAAGGCCATCATGGATGAAGGGACAGCTCAGGGCTGTAGCTTTGCACAGGGGAAACCCCAGTGTGGATGCATCCTCCACCCTTGTCCTTATTTCATTCAGACCAAGAGCACCCCCCTCAAAGCCTTCAGTCACAACTCCTCTGCCTGGAATGCTCTCCCCCAGGTAATCCTCTGGCTGGCTCCTATCACTTGGTCTTGCATCAGATGTTAACTCTTGTCCCATCTAAAGCCAGCCCTTAGCTTATGTGGATAAAGTGAAAGTTCCTATGGCCCAGATTCTCACCTGGCCCTGGTCGGCTAGTTCACTACACACGTGTGGGCAATAGCATTGCTATTGACTCTGTATAAAGAGCTCCGTCCAGTGCTCTGGGCAACATGGTGGCATGGCCGCACGGCTGCTGCACAGCCAAAGGGCTGCAAGGCTGCAGCAGAGACTGGAGTGGTGGCAGTGCCAAGGATAGAGACTGAGATGGCTCTGTCCCACCCAACCATGGGAATAAAATTGGATATAAACCCTTTCATCCCAAGAAACCCATTGGCAAGACAGCTTCCTAGTAACTTAATCACATTGGTCCCATTTGTTTTTGGCACTATACCTATTAGTATCTTGGAATCTTGTGCATCTCTTGGTTTTTCTGTCCCTCTGGAATATATGCTCTATGGGATGAGGGAATATACATATATGGTTTACTGCTATATCCCCTGTGCCTAGAACACTGCTTTTTATGTATCTTGCCAATGGGTTTCAGCCCTAGGCAAGTTCATGATGGATTCAATGAGACCAAAAGATGACAATGGAACATTCTTGGGGTGAAAGGGTTTATACCCAACTTTATTCCCACGGTGGCAGGTCAGTCACTAGAATCCTGTCCACTCAGAGCAAGTCTGCATGCAGCAAGCCAGTCTCTGCCTCTGAGCCTCTCTGCCTCTGAGCCTCTCTGCCCCCACAGCCGTCTCAGTCTCTGTCCTCAGCACTGCCACCACTTGCCTTTGATCTCCTGTAGCCTTGTAGCTGTGCCATCGTGTTGCCCAGAACACTGGGTGGAGCTCTTTATATAGTCAGTAGCAATGTATTGCCCACATGTGTAGTGAGCTAAGCTGACCAGGACCAGGTGAGAACCCTGGCCACAGGAACCTTCACTTTATCCACACTCAACCCCTCCAGGATTCTTCCCTCTCAATCTATGTGTCTTCAATCCTCTGCAATGGTCCCTGTGTGAGGAAGCTGGAACATTGTAACCAAATTCTATAATAACAGAGTCGATGACAACATACAAATAACAAAAATTATGACAAATTATAATAACTCTCAAGCCTGAGGAGATCCATTGCCACCAAGTGGTCATCCTGGCTGTATTCAAACCAGTTCTACTCAAATGGGTTAACCAAAAGGACCATGGGTGGGCCTCATAATACCCACCTTTTCCAGCCTCTCCAGCAGAAAGTCTTGCAGACACTCAGACCAATCTTGTTGCTCTGCCTCTGGCTTATGCTTCTTTGTCCTCAGCAGCTGGAACTGCTGCTTCGGTTTCAGTTGTTGCCACAGCTCCAATAAGATTCTATTTGATTTTCCATCCAGTTTCTCTGTCTGCTCCTGCCTTTATCAAATCAGCCCACATCTGGGTCTTTGGGACCTTCAGGGGGCCCTTTAAATTCTTCCTTCGAGTAGCAGAACGTATTTCCTTTTGTGCTTTCATTGCTTGAACCTGAGTATAGGAGCAGAGCATAGAGTGCTCCACGACCTGGGGATGGGGCTGCACCCCTCCTGGAGGAACCCGCAGTTGCCAAGTCTTTATTTTCTTTCGGGCTTTCTACCAACTTTAAACAGCGTGGGTTTCCACCGAGGAGGGGCTGATGCCTCTGGCACCGGCAGGGCCTCCACCCCCACCTGTTTGTCAAGCCTTGGCTCCTCCTTCATTTCTGCAGCTGAGGGCTCCACTACATCCTTCACCTGCCCCACAGCACCTGATGGCCTGCACTCTCGTGCTGCTGCTGCTTGTTTTTCCTCTCCGGCTACCAGGACATCTTTTACTATTCCCACAGCGCCTCGTAGTGACACCATTTCAGTCACCAGCAAATTTTTTACCTCCTCAGTGGCACTTTGCCGCTCACGTTCTCGTGCTGCCTCTTCTCGTGCTTCCTGCAGGAGGATGTCTTTGTCCCACATGGACTTTCTCAATATTGTGAGAAAAAACTTCCCACAGTTCCCACAGCCTCACAGGAACTCTGTTTCTTTAAGAAATTCCCTATTTTGCTGAGGGCCACGCCTACTGCCTAGGGTGTCAACTCCACCCCTTCCCAGTCTTGGGGCAGAGCCCAGTCCTCTAGGAGATGTAGATAAGTGATTTACAGATAGTACAGTTAAGGAATATTATTCTCGGAGCCTGACATCCTTAGAGTCCAGGTTCTGCCATTTCCTAGCTGTGTGATTTTGAGTGACTCACATAACATATAACTTTGATTTCCTCATTACAAATGGTGGTGATACCAGTTTCTATCCCACAGAGTGGGCTTGAGAATTAAGTAGAATAATACTTAACATGCTTAGGTCAAGTTCTGGGTGTCCTGAAAAGCAGGTTTGATTGTCCAGCCATCTACTCCCCTCTTTGCTCTCCCTTCTGCCCCCTCCATTACCTGTACACTGCTGGGGTGGAAGATCTGGGTCAATGTGAGCAGTTGCTGAGTGAGAAGAATATTGAGAAGAACCAAGGAATTCTAGGTTGAATTGCTTCAGGGAAGCAATAACATTTTACTTAAAGATTGCTTGAGTGAAGACTTTGTAGATGTTTGCAATTTGTATGCAAATAAGCACTCCTATATCCTGAGCTGAGACATGGCCCTTGATGAAAAGCTTCAAGAAGACTGGCTGGGACCA
The DNA here is from genome assembly GCF_030020395.1 of Manis pentadactyla. NCBI lineage: Eukaryota > Metazoa > Chordata > Mammalia > Pholidota > Manidae > Manis > Manis pentadactyla. The sequence goes on from NC_080029.1 coordinate 32,144,027, forward strand.
CAGAGATGCCTTCATCCATTTCTCTCTGCTGCCAGTTTAAATTAAAACCTTAGATAACCCCAAAGCTGCAATTTTCACGGCGTTAGCCTGTAACGAATTCATTTGTATGTAAGGCAGTTTTCTAACAAGATAGGTGCATCCCCATTTGTGTTTGCTGCACCATCTCTGCTATATAATCTTTGTTCTCACATTCATTGTCTGTTTAATCAGGCACTGATTTGGTATTAACTTGCAAATGCTGGGTCTCCTGTGCCTGATGAAAAGGAATTTTCACTGGTCAAAACCTCACTTGATTCTTCGAAAACCCAAATCAACAACCAGATCAAAAGAGAAAGCTGACATGCATCCCAAACCCTGTGTTCCATACCAGAGATCTCAGAGCTGAGAGAACAGCAATTTTATTGTTCTCATTTATTCAACACATTTATTGAGTACCTACCATGTGGTAGCCACTATATTAGTTGTGTGGATGTGTCTTTTTCTTCATGCAGTTTGCAGTCTAACGGGAGTATAGCAAAGTACCAGCAATTCCAATACAACCCTGATTCAAGGTAAAAGGGGGAAGTAGAGGCACTCAGGGAACCCCTAGGAAGGCCCCTCAGTGGCTAGGGATGGAGGTGGAAAATCTCAGGGCAGCTTCCAGGATTCTTGCCCATGAATTACATCCATTTGTCCATCTCTCAGATCCATGCCCACCAGGGCTCCTCTGTCTACAAAGCTAACAAGCCTGACATATACCTCTCTGTAGGAAAAATGGAAGTTCATGGCCAGGATCCTCATCTGATCCTAATCTACTCACTGTCCATGCAATGATGTAATACTTGGACTGCTGTGCAGACACATGCTTGCACACCTGTTGTAGGCAAGCCATGACTGCAGGTGTTGCTACAAAAGAGCTCCACCCAGGGAGAGCAGGAGAGCAGGAGAGCAGAGGCTGGAGGCAAGAACAGGGCCTGCATCAGGGACAGAGCCTGGAGCAGAGGCAGCGCCTGAGGCAGAGGCTGGAGCAGAGGCAAAGCTGGAGGCAGACAGGATTCTAGCGCTTGACCTGCCACCATGAAAATAAACCTTGGTACAAGCCCCTTTTTACCCCCAAGATTCCACTGTCATTTTTTGGTCTCACTGAATCCAGAGTGAACTGACCCAGAGCTGAAACTCCCTTTGGCTTGGAGCTACGCTATCTCAAACACATGCCCCTTTTGGAGTCCTGGGGACCCTGGGCCAGGGCTGGGGCTGGGGTTAGAGTCAAGACCTTCCCAGGGAGACCGGTTTGCTCACACAGAGCTACATCTTCATTCATTCACAAGCACCTTCCAACCATAGTTTCCTCTGTGTCACTGATAAACGTCTGTGGGGCTTATTCAACAGTGTGGCTTTGTCATCTTCCCTCAGGCCTTCAGAGAGTGGCAGACCATGCCTGTGTGGCGGCCACAGACAGAGGCCACTGGCCTAGGGCAGTCATCACCACCCCATCTCTGCTTCTCAGGGCAGGCCCAGTGAGCCCTACTGCAGGTTGGGCAGGGCACACAGGTGAGAGGAGACAGCTCTGCTCTGAAGGCCTGAGAAGGGGCCACTCTTCCAGGCTCCTAATCATTCCTCCTGGTTCCCATCTTGGCCCTCTGCAGCAGTCTGAAGATGTTCCCACACCTAGTTGGATCATCAGGTCCCCTGCTAAATCTACTTTCCTTGCTTCTCAAAGGTAAAAACAAGTGCCACCAAAAAGGGTTTTCATAGCCAGATCAGCGATCTCCAGCTCAGGAACAAAGTGGATGCCTGGACTCCCCACCTCTCTTCCTGATCGGCTTCCCCCTCCTTCAGGCAGGGTGGGAGGAGATTGTCCTGATGGCTGGAGAACATCCTTAGAAGTTGGAAAATCCAGCTTTGGGGTCTAGCAGCTCAGGCCTGCCCAGGCTCAGGGAATACCTGCTAACAGCTCCCAAAGCGCTGCATACACTTCTCAGTTTGCAAGACCTGACCACAGACATTTTCTCATTTTTTCTTTCTCCATGTCATCCTCTTTTTTCAGTTGAGGACATGGAGGCTCAGGAAGCCTAAGTGGCTTGCTAAAGATCACCTGGCGTATAAATGGCTGGAGCTAGAGCTACTGTTCTCTTCCTGCAAGGCTGGAACTCTTTTCTTCGTTCTTGCTGCCACATAGTAAAGCAGCCAAGAAATAACTGGGACACATTAGGTTATAGTAAATTTAAAATTATCCCAACTTCTTGATGAGCATGCAAAGACCCAGGTGTCTGGTGGAAACTATAGGTGAAGCCGGAGTGTCTATCAATCAGGCAGACAAAGCCACACGGGCAGTCGGCAAAAGAAGATGCCACTAGCACAAGCACAAACTCGTGTCTGAGATGAAATAATGCAAAGCAGAGAACCTTAATGCCAAGAATGCATTTGGAAAACAATAGCCCTGGCCCAGTGCAGGGAGAAAGCAGACAATGCAGCAAAGCAGCCCCAGAGCCAGCAGGGCCAGATCACTGGGGGCTGGCACCCTCCTGGGGCTCCAGAGAGGTCACTGGCCCCCGGCAGAGCCATCAGCAATTGCCTCTGTCCTTGAGTCATGGAACATCCTGTTCTCTATGGAGTTCCGGTGCTCTCTCTTTCCAGCTTGGTGACTTGGGGCATATCATCCTCTCAGCCTGTTTCTTCATCTGTTGATGATGCCGGCAGAGCCAGCCCCGGCTCACCACTTCTCAGGCTTCTAAGACTCAGCCAAGAAAAGATGGGGGTGTTGGGGGACAAGTTTTGGGTTCTGAAGTGAGACAGAGCTTTGCATAGGGCCTCAGTTTCCTTAAGTGTAAGATGGGAAAATAAAAATAGAAAAGTGTCAAGGTGGGCATGAGGATACGAACTCATACGTGAAAGGCAATAAAGGGCAATAAAGAGCATGGACCCTGGGGCAGACTTCATGACCTTAAATCTTGGCTCTGCCTCTCACCAGCTGAGTAATCTTGGGCAAGTGTGTTAACTACTATGGGCTTCAATAGTTTATAAGTTGGATAATAATGAAAGTATCTACCTGATGGAGTTGTTGTAGGGATTAAGGAAGTTAAAGTATGTGAATCTCATGACTGGTAAGTGATAGTATTGGCTGTGAGTGTTGTCAGTCAGACTTGGCCACGTGACTCCTAGTAAAATGTATGCTGGTCTTGTGGGAAGGTGCAGCACTGATTCCTTGGGTAATGAATCTTCTGGGGTGGAAGCTCTTCTATAACCAAGTCTGTGGCTGGTGTTGAGAAAGAAACTCATCAATCACACAAAGCAAGGTTGGCATGAGGCATCTGGCTCAGCAGCAACCTTGGCCCAGCCTCATACCCACCCACCCTCTGCCCGGAGAGATCCATCACAGCCCAGAGCTCTGTGGGAGGCAGCCTGCATAGCAGAGAGGCATGGCCAGCAGCACACAGCATCAGCTCTCTGAGCCTCTGTGCCAGGTGGTGACCCAGGCCCTCCAGTCGGTGGACCAGGACCCATCTCATTACCAAACCAGCTGCTTGCCAACTTGAGTATGCATTAGAGTTCCCTGGGTGCTTGTTCTGGGCCCCCAGATGGCTAGGCCCCACCCCCAGAGTTTCTGATTCAGTAGGTCTGGGTGGAGCTCTGGAATTTGCACTTCTGGTAGGTTCCCTGCTGCTGGTCTGTGGGAGGGACTGAATTTAAACCTCAATATTTGTCCTTGGGTAAGTTTTTTCTCCTCACTGAGCCCCTGCTTCATCATTCACAAAGTGGGCATACCAGAACATACCTCAGGGTGGGTACTGGGGACCAAGTGAGAGAATGCACATGCAGTGTTATCAAGTTCTGGGAACTGGGAGATGCTCAATTCGTATCGGCCTACAGCATCAATGGTGCTGAGCACTTAGAAGCAGCTAATACCTAGATTAGCTTAGAGACAGCTAATACCTAGGAAGCCTGAGGTTGTGAAGATACTGAGCTTTCAGGGAGAATGAAGAGGAAAGATGAACAAATTTAGATTGAGTGCTTCCTGTATGCAATGTACTAATTCCTAAATGCAAAAATACCATATCCTGAAAAAAACATGAACAAAAAAACAGCTAGAATCTTTTAATCAATTCATTTGGCAAGCCAGCATTTACAGTGAGTCCAAGAATCAGGCTCTGTAGTGTAGCTGTGAGAAGCATAAAGCTGGAGCAAACATAGTTCCTGTCATCAAGTCGGTACAGCCCAACAGCAAGGAGACCCATAAGGCCTAGAGCAGACAGGCCCACATCACAGTGTGTGGGAGGCGGCCGCTGTGGCTAGAGAGGAACATTCAGGATGCTGAAGGAACAAGCTGGAGAGATGCTTTCAGACAGGTGGGAGATGGGGAAGGCTTCCTTATGTAAGCAGCATTGGTCTAGGAAAACGAATAGTATTCAACCTAGCTGACAAGGAGATGACAAGGCAGAGAGTGGAAGGAAGAGCAGACGTACAGACAGCAGAAGACAGAAAGCAACTTCAAGAAACAGGGTACAGGTCAGTTTGGCTGGAAGGCAGGATAAAGGATACAGAGTGGAGCTGAGGTTGGCCTGTCTCTCTGCTGTTCAGGGATGGACAGCCTTGACCACTGGTGGCTTACAGGGCTCCCCCAAGACGGCTGCGTGTCCTCTGTGGGGTAGGTGCTCAACACATCATGGGCTTGAAGATGTTCATGCTGAAGGTGCCGCAGGGGTAAGAGTCTGCATGACCCATGAGAGGAATCCCCAAGGAGCTCAAACTGCTGCCCAGAGCCTGCTCACCTCTCCAGCGTCCATCAGGATGAAGGAAACGGTCAGTCTCCACCTGACAACTGCAGGATGTGAGACAGAGCTGGGGTCTTGCAGCACACCCAGGAAAGCCCCCAGCGCCACTCTGCTCTCCCCACTGCTGCCCCCACTGCTTACTATGACCTGGTTTAACCTTAATGACTTCCCCACTCTCCTGCCCCATGGAGAACCAGGCTCTGGAAAGCAGTCATCCCAGGGCAAGGGCTGCCCTTGCCATCATGAGCAGAGGAACTTGGGCTCAGCAGCTGTCTGAGAGGGCTGTGGGCCAGAGCGCCAGCCACATCTCAGCACGCTGCCTGCCATGCTGGGAGCTGCTTCTCACCTAGAAAACCAGAAGCAACCACCTCTGGAGACTCTTCCCTCCTGGTTCTGGACCCAGACCCTCAGACACTCCTGCCACCCCTGTTTTCCTGTGCAAACGAGGGTTTCCTGGCTGGGGGCATTTCTCCACCACTCTCATTTAGAGCCAGTTCTGGCTCAGAACTCTGGTTCTTAGATCTGGTGTGCACACATATCTGGCTCTGACATCACCTGGCCCTGGGGAGCACAGGGGTGCCTTCCTTTCCTGTGGCTCCTCCTTCTCTCAGCCAGGTCAAGTGCTGGCCTGCTCAATCAGTCCTGAGCCTATCCTGCCCCTCCCTATGTGGCTTCTCCTCCCTGGGCCTCAGAGGGTTGCAGACTCAATGTGCCTCCATATCACCTGGGCCGCTTGTCACATGCGGAGATTTGGAGTCAGCAGGTCTGGGTCCGAGCCCGGGAACATACATGCTTATAAACACCTCAGGGGATTCCAGTAGGTTACATGGACCAAACCTTGAGCCACACTTATCTGAAAGAGAAATTATTGAAAGACACACTTGGTTTTCAGATGGCTTGAGGGGATCAGAGATAACCTGAGCCAAGGAGGAACCAGGAAACCAGTCTTTCTGGAACACCTGATCATTTGCATTCATTTTCTTCAGATAAGAATCACTGATTTTTCCAGGCCCTCTAGTCCCCACTTTCTTTGCCCTCCCCAAATGAAGAAAACTGAGCCCTGGAGAAGGTTACTAGCTCAAGAAGCAAAGGGTGTGCCTGTTTGGGTTTAAATGGCTCCCGTAGCTCCCTTCCAGAATTCTGTAATTACAGAGCCGTCTACGTCACCATCATGCTGTGTGCACCAGGGTAAAAAGCCAAGCCACACAGTGGCCCGCACAGCTACCAGCCCAGCTAGTATGGCCAGCTGACGTGGCCAGGCCACACGCAGCCCATCCCTTACCCAGCCCAAGGCAGGCATTGCCCAGAATATCATTTCAAGCTCTCCTGATTCCTTGGCCCCCAGGTCACGTGAGAAGCCCCTCTTGCTGTTCCTATGGTGCCCCTTCTCTGTAGCTTTTTTGTGGTATTGTAGTTGCCTGTTTATTTGTCCACCTCGCCTGCTAGAATTAGTTCTTAAGGGCAGGGACCATTTCTGTTTTGTTTACATATGAGTCATCATCCCTAACACAGAGCCTAGTATGTGCAGGCACTCAGAAAATGTTTATTAATAATAGCAATAACACACATTTACTAACCTTTTAGAAAGGGCCAGATGCTTTGCAATTGTTAAATGAACCAGTCCTCACAAAATCTCTAGGGCTCTGACCACCCCCACCTTGCAGGTGAAGACCCCGGGTTGTGATGTGGAGTAACTGTTTAAGAGCCCACTGCCGGTAAGTGGCAGGGCGGGGATGGTCCCGGTGATGAGGTCTCTGAGGTCCATGCTCCTCCTACCCTCTTCCTCACACTTCCTGTAGTTGAATTCCCTAGCAGGCGACTGTCCTCAGTTGGCTCTGGAGCCTCTGTCCAGTCTGGTTACCCGCACAGCCTGCTGCCAGGCCAGGAGAGCCGCCCTCTCCTGCTCCACCTCGAGGTATCTATTAAGTGCCTGGTTGCAAAGACCTTTTCTGACAAGAGAACCTGCCTGGGTCCCCCTCCCTCCCACTGGAGGAAACTGATTTAGCCCACAGGAGATACCCAGAAATACCAAAGACATTGAGAACATTGTTGGGAATGATGTTGTGGACATTGTGAACCCCAGCCTTTCCTCCCCAGCCTTCTTTTCCTATTGCCCGGTAAGAGAGGCCTATACCCCACTCAGCGCCCGCAGGTCTAGGGGGCAGATGTTGCCCAGGTTATTTCTTCCCCCTGTGAATGGGGACACCCCTGGGCCTGGGGAAGAGCCTTTGTGAAGACTGAAGTCAAGTCACAGAGGCCCAGGGATGGGGGACGCTCCCAGTGGGAGGAATGGGAGGCGGGCCCCATGCAGATATCTCTCCTGCACACCCCCAGTCTCCACTGGGCGGGCTTGCTTCTGCTGCGTTATGTAAGGCCTGTTGTCAATGGCCAGCCCGGAGGACTTTTGCTGATATTTCCATGAGCTGTCTAAAGGCTAAGTCTTAGTTTCCAAGAAAAAAAAGGGCTTGGGAAAGAATAGGCCTCCATAGAGGTAGGTTTGGAGAAGGGTGAGAGAGGGTAAGACTCAGAAGCAGTACCAGAGCCCCTCAATGCTGGGAATGAAAATATAGACCCAAAGTGGAAAGCTGGCCCAGCCTGGCCAGGAGGGTGCCCAAGAAGGCAGGGAGCAGAGGGCTGTGCTCCTTGAGAGGATGGACAAATGAACAGAGACCACAGCCAGAGTCTTCTATGGTAAGTTGCCACGTTTGCCTAGCTTAGCCCAAGTTAGACTCTGCAGCCGCTCTGTGGGCTCTGAACTGGCAGCAGCCAGGGCTTTGCTCTGGGCCCCTCCGGGCTGGTGATCAGAAGTTGTGGGAAATCCCAGATGAGCAGCCCTGAGACAAGGTGGGGTAGGGGTGGAAAAGGCCGCATTCAGGAGTGGTCCACTTGCACACTGGCCTGCCCACTGCAGTTCACACATGTACCAAAGCGGAGTTTATTTTTACCTGGTTAGGTTTAGCTTCTGATCACAGAAATGGTGGGGGCTTTCCACTGGTTTCCATGGAAACATTAGGCAGAACATTTGCCTCCTGATCAAACAATAGGTTGGTGGGACTCTCTGGAATTATTTGGCAATTTCTGCCTAGGAAGATTGTCCCCCTGCATTTGTACCACTGCCTTCTTGTGCAGTAGAGGAGGGGAAGGCAGTTCAGAGGGGCCAGGGCTGGTGCCCTGGGCAGGAGAGAGGATTGGCAAAAGGCAGGCATTCAGAGAAGCCCCAGAGAAGTTTCCATTCTGAAGCCCCAAGTAGAGTCCTGTGATGAGGTTACAGGAGCTGGACTCGGTCCCAGCCTGCCCCCGTAGCAGGGCCACCCGCTGACTCCCCCTGGAGTGGCCAGAGTCTCTGGGGTACCATGGGCACATAGGCCATGTTGCACATGCTCAGGTGCTGGAGGGAGTTAGGCCGGAGCATGTTCAGGTTCACTTTATCAGAGCAGAGGCCCTGGCTTCCCTACGAGGCAGGGGAGGGCAGAGCCAAAGGGCTTGGATCTGGAGTCAGAAAGGAGGGCGCTGGTGCACATGAACATGTGAGAAGTGGTTTTATTCCAGGTGTGTGTTCCATAAAGACAAAGTCCACAGGGACAGCTAGTGGCACATGCTTTGGTAAAGAAGAAAAGCAAAAACAGAATAGGGCTGTGTCCCATACAAGGGCGCTGACCAGTGCTGAGCCTGGTCTGACCACAGGGAAGGGGGGCCCCGGAAGCTCTCCGAGCAGCAATCCTCTTCCATTCAGTGACAGAAGCCCGAGCTCCTGCATCCCTAGAAGGCCACGCTGCCCACAGGGTGGACATGGACAACAGAGATGGCAGTGGGTGAACCATCACGACAGAGGATGGGAGAAGTGTGGCCCTGGGGGGTGCACGGCAGGGCACATGGGCACTGCTGAGAGGATGCCACTGAGAGCCCTCCAGGGCGGGTGCTGCAGCCCACAGATCCTGGCCCCAGGGACTGCATGGAGGGAGCAGAGTGACAGCAGTTAGGCACCAGGAGGGAGACGGAGCACGGCAGCTCAGGTGGAGGGCAGCTCCAGTCCGGGGCAGAGGTTCAGACCCTTTGGGATCAGGGACCTCTGCAAGAAGCTGGGGAAGTCCATGGGCCCCCTACCCAGGAAAATGCATGTATGCATACACATGTACTCTTTGGGGGACAATTTCAGGAGATGCCTAGACCCTCTGAAATCCATGATTCCCTGGGGTCCTAGACTGGTCTGCTTTGGGAGGGGGCCCCCTAGGGGTACTGGTATCACCAGTCTTTTGCCCAAGATCACACTGCTGAGCCACTGGAGCACAAGGACATGGGGAACAGCAGAAGCCCAGGCCAGGGGGGGAAGGGGGAAAGAAGCCCAGTGGCTGTGAGAAGGAGCCATAAGCCAGCCTCCCAACCCACTGCGGGGCCTGACCCTTGCATACCTCCCTCCTGCAGTGGGGACAGGTGGGACAAGGCTTAGCCTGGATGACTTCCTCCCTAGTGACTTAGGGAATGTTTACACCCCTGAATGGAGCTCCCATTCTCTCCAGCCACTCCAACCCCATGATGCTTGCTGTATTTACAGACATACAGGCTTTAAGAAGGCAGAAGTCAAAAACTATGAATGAGGATGGGCTGTGCAGGGTGCACAGTGGCTGCCTGTCCTGATGTGGTCAACATGGTGGACAGGCGGGACGGGGACAGGGTGCCAGCTGGTCACTAAGGCCCAAGGGAGAGGTCTTGACCTAATACATGGCCATACAGAAGTGGGATCTGTTTACTAAACCGTCCTCAGACTGTTCCGGAAGATCTCCCTGCAGCCCTTGCTAAGAACATGGAGCCCAGAGCACAGGACTGGAGGCACAGTGCCCAGGACTGGTCCAGCGTGGGAGGAACCAGGTCCTCAGGAAGGGACCCACTCTTTTTCGTGCTTAGCTCCTCTTCCCTCCATGTTCTTCTGCAAATTCCCATTCTTTGTCCCTCTCCCAACTTGGCCCCTGCCCGGAACACGCCACTAAGCCTCCACTTCCTTCCTGTTCTCCACCTGTCCCTCTCCTCCCGCCTTCAGACTCCCCATCCATGCTGCCACCTTCTCCTCCCAGGCATGATGCCACGGGCAGGCCACAGGACCCAGCAGGGTGCCTGTGTGGGCTCTGTCCTGGCTCTCCCCAGCCAACAAACCAATGTCCGGACCCCCAGGAGGGGTGAAGGGTGGGAAAAAAAGGGCCGAGGGACCTGCCCGGTCTCTGCCAGCAGCTGTCCAGCACCCTGACCTTCTCCTCTCCCTCGGCAAGGCCAGAATGGCAGCGGGCGTCGGGGCGTGCTTCCCTGAGTCCTCCCCATAGCAGCTCTGGAGAAACGGGTGTCGTGGCAGGGCTGTTTGCTGATGATGCCGGCAGAAATGTGAGATGGAAAAGGCCTGCTTTACGCTCCCCCACCCTAACCCCCTTCCAGTCCCGAAGCCTCATGCAAAGGGTACAGGAGGTCCTGGGCTACCGTCATGTGTGTGGCAACAGCTGCCACTGCTGGGCCGGGGCGTCGGCCTGGCACTTGCTGGTCACCAGCTGGGCAGGCTTGGCCTCCAGGCAAAGGCCGCTGACTGAATGCTGGATGAAAGAGGCTTTTCTCCTCCATCTCTGGGGGGAAAGGCAGAGTAAGATAATAATGATTAAAATAAATAATAAGAAAATAATGATTAAAAATGATCATAACTGAACCGTCATTTCACATGTACGTATGTGATCCTGGATATACCTGGGACACACCCGCCTCATTTAAAACACACTGTGACTCTGGCACAGGGCTCTCCACCCCACGCCAGCTTCGCCCCTCCTCCTGCTGCTGTGGTTGGTATGAAGTTACTGTTAGAAGCCCAAGGGCTGAATGGATCTAACCCAGAGAGGTATTTTGTTTGGCTTGCACTGGGTTTATTTAAAATTTGGCCTACTTGTCACCTAAAAATCCACGTTTCCAGCTTCCATCTAGAGATGGGCCCAGTTCCTTTTGTGCACCAGTTGCCAGGTTGAGGAGCTGCTGTCACCGTAGGTGCAGCTCTGGTTCCTGCTCACACAGCCCTGTCCCCTCCCTCCTTTTCCCCTCCAGGGCTGCCCCACCTGCTTCCCATAGCTCTGGAGTTTGTGGGTCCTGGCCTAAGTGAACCTTTGACTTCTTTCAACAAGATTTCTTCTTCCTGCAGCTCTAAGCTTCTGACCTGGCCTGAAACTGTGTGGCTGGTCACCTACACCCCTTAGTGGAACGGGCTGCCATCTGTGCAGTGATGAAGAGGGAGGCCAGCGTGATGGTGGGGGGACTTGAGTCCCCTGTCGGAGTCATGGAGGGGCTGCTGGGCCTCCTGGATCTCCCCTTCCCCAGGTGTGACAAGGAGGGGAGCTGGTCCTGTGGAATACTTTGGAGGCTCCTGGGTGGAGGATGGAGTGTTGTTGGAAACACTTAGGAGCAAGGATGAGGCTGAGACCCAGAGAATAAATAGCAAGATTGCTCTATTTTTGGTCTCTCTCCTATTTGCCTCCCATGCATCCATCTCCCCTCTATCTATATCCACCTTGCTCACAGTAAGAAGTGGGGACTGCTCGTGACCACGTGGGTGGAGCCCATAGGGCTCTGACAGGGAGGGGCCGTGCTGTCCTTGGAGCAGCTAGGAGAATGGAGCTGAGCTGCACCTCACTGCGGGGCCAGGCCCAGGGCTGCAGGGGCACATGGGGTGGGGGTGGGCAGGGGGTGCAGAGAAGGGAGCGAACTGGGGGTGTGAACAAAGGGTGGACGGTGGGGGCTGTGGGGCCTGGTGTCCCTTTGGGAACGCAGAGCAGCGGGGTGTGGGACTGAGAACCAGCCTCTCTGACCCATGTGGCCCCAGCAGAGGTCTAAAGGTCACACACCAGCCTGAAGGTCAGGGCCGGTGGGTGGGACAGGGCCTTTGGTTCCTCTGGAACTCCCTGTCCTACTGCCTTGGGCTCTTCTAGTCTCTGGCCTCCTGGGAGGGGCTGGCCACACTCTCCCAGCTGGGCATTGCAGGACCACATCCTCCTTTCATCCCTGTGGTCAACACGATCTGTACATTCCCTGACACAAGTCAGGCACCAGCATTTTGTTTTATTAAGAATGAATTAATTACCCAAGCATTAGGAGGGGCTCCCCAAGATGCAGGATTCTGCCTTTCTACCACTGCCATCAAGCACAGTCTCGGGGTCTCCCTGACTCTCCCAGCCACTCAGTGCTGGGCCCAGTGGAGACACAGCAACCCTCACAGCACACTCGCATCTCCAGTCTCGGTCCTTGCAGAATCCTGGCAAGGCAGACAGAGCAAGCCCCTCATTTTACAAGTGAGGAGACTGAGGCTCAGTGAGATGAGGGGGTGACCGTGCTGACACCAATACCACCTATAGTGCACAGGGACCTTGGACATATGACACTCAAGTGGCCTTGGAAACAGGGCCAAAGGGGGACCAAGAAGGCAGACCCAGATTCAAGAAGATACTGGCAGTGGGAGAGCTGTGAGCCTGCCCCCCTGGAGGAGAGGGGCACAGCTGCCCAGGATGCTGTTGGCGGCCTAGCAGGAACAGAATGAAAGGGGCCAAGGGAGATTCCTACGAGCCCGAGGCTGGCCCAGCACGAAGGGGCAGAGGGGTGCTCTGTTCCTGGCAAGTGTGCATGGTGGCTGCCCGGGGAGCTACCTCCCAGCTCCAGTCTCAGCAAGGAGCGGTAGGAGAGGTCGAGGCTTGACCCTCAGAGAAGCCCATGCTCCAGGTGAAGGGGAGCCCGAGGACCCCCCTCACCACAGGGCAGGGGCAGAGGGCAGGCAGTGGGGGCAGGCAGGACAAGCCGCATCTCCCAGTCAGGAGGTGCTTCAGCAGTGTCCGGCACGCCCAGCAAGGCCCACAGTTCTCACACACCCACGTGCACATACCTACGCTGGCAGGAAGGGACGAATCTGGCTGCTCTTCCAGAATGGCATAGCAACCTGCCAGTCATCCCTAAATGGCCGACCCAGGCAAATGGAAAAAGGTGGGAGGAACACCCTGCAGGCTAAATTGAAGAGCCCCGTGCCCTCCCAGGGCGGGCAGACCTCTAGCCTTGGTGTCCCATTTCCCGGGTAGAGGCGCAGCCCTCCCAGTCGGGAAGGGAGCTGGGCTGACTCAGTTACCGGCTGCTGTGTGCCTGGAGCAAAGGGCTTCACCTTTCTGAGCATCCATTTCTTCCTTGACAGGTGTGCGTGACCTGTGTCCCAGGATTCATGAGCACAAGGTGGGTATCGGGCCAGCTTGGAAATCACTGTATCTGGACCTTAGTTTCCCCAGTTCCCCAGCAGTTAGGAAACATTTATTGAGCATTTACCATGTGCTGGGTTAAGACTGACCTGGGTTGGAATTCCAGCTCCACCCCCTTCCCAGCTGTGTGATCTGACACATGTTTCTTAATTTCAGTGAGCCTCAGTTTACTCACCTATAAAATAGGGATAGTACCAGGGCCCACGTCACAGGGTTGCTGGGGGACTAGATGAGACAATCTATGTGAGACCCGCAGCTCAGGCCCCCAGTGAAAACCAACACAGTTTGGGCTGTGGTGGTTGTCCAGGGTAGGGATACGTTGTTGACAATACAGATAGGCCCTGCCCTCATGGAGTTCACAGGCTGGCAGGACAGGCATTTAACAAATATTTACCTGAAGAGTAAAACTATAAGACTTGACCTAGATATTGACTTAGGCCCCCACAGATCCTCACTCTGCAGGGCTTATTTGAGTCTATTTGTTTCAACCTGGGGCTCCCCTCCCAGGAGCTGCCACTCCTACTGCCTATCCCCCTGGGGCTGATGGCCATCCTGTGCCCAGGGGTGGGGAGGCTTACCTGCCTGCCTTCTCTCGGGTTGCACACCTGCAGTATGACCAGGGACCCGGGAGAGATGGAGGTGGAGGTGGCGGTCAGGCACTTCCCCTGCTGCTGGATGAGATGATCACTGAACAGCCATGCCTGCAGGACAGGGTCCAGAAAGGCCGAGTCAAAATGTGCAGTGATGGATGGAGAGATGGGTAGATAGATAATAAACCAAATATGCTGTGTATTTTGGTAGAATTTTCTACAAATAGGGGTGGGTGTATGGGTAGTCACTACCATTTTTCAAACTTCCTATGTTTGAAAATTTTCATAATAAAATATTGAGGTCAGGAAGCTTGGTTGGAGCTGGCGCTAGAGGACAATTAAGGTTGTACCAAGGAGTGCTGGGGAACGGGAGAAAGACAACATGGGACCAGGGCAGCCAGGGAGCTGGTGCATGCTGGGGGTCTCCATGACCTACTCTGGTTTTCCATGGGTATCAGCACCCGTATGTTGTACTTGTGTGCAACATGTGGGAATCCTGGGTGCCCTGCTGCCTGTCATACAAGCTGAGTGCAGCTGTATCCCAGGGGAGAGCTGGGTGCTGTTTGGGTCTGTCTTCTCCCTCTGCAAGAAGAAAGCACATGGTGCATAGAGGGCAACTGTCTGACGGTTTGGAAAGGGGATGGGAATGGGCAGAAGCAGACTCAAGAAGCAGGGTGTGAGAGGACAGCTTACAGGTTCCCTGGGAAAGTTGGGTCTATGGAGGGTGTAGGCAAAGAGAAAATATGAAAGGGCAGAAGGAAGCCCCTAGTTCACTCCTGAACAATGACCCTGCACTCCCGGTTCTGACCAGGGGGCCCTAAGCAGCTTACCTGGGGTGCTGGGGGGTTCTTGGCAGACCCTCTGCAGATCCCCATTCCGAGCAAGAAGTTACCAGCTGTGTCCTGGCTCTGGGATTCTAAGCAATTAACTCCTTGCTTAATGATGCCAGGGAGTACTTCCTTCACGGGGATTCTGGGAGGAAAGATAGTAGTCAGGCTTGTCCTCTGTCCTCCCGGGCTTACCCATGCCCTCTGCCAGGGTACATGGCCTGGTCAGCTCCTGGGAAACAAGCTCTCATGGGAAAGAACACAGCGGGTCAGGCCTGAGAGGACCTGTGGGGACAGAGCTCAGGCCAGAACCCCAGGACTCCTCAGTCCAGAAAGGTGAAAGCCAGGGGAGAGGCTGGGCCTAAATGTGAACTCAGTAAGCGACCTCAAAATGGCAGGGAAGAGGTGGCTTTAGAGAGGCAAATTGAAAATACACAACTATGAGAATGCACACAATCTCACTAATGACTGAAGAATCACATATTAGAGAATTACTACTGTTTGTTTACCATATATGCATATATGTGTATGTATTTATACATATTTATATGTGCAAAATATATTTCATGTTTAAAACTGTACATATAAATAGGTTTTTGTTTTGTTTTTTTTGAAGGCTAGAAGGCAGTTTTATTGAGCAAGGAGGAAGTACACTCTCAAAGGGAGAATAGGTGACCTGAGTGGTCAGGACCAGCCTATATATAGTTTCAACAATATAAATCAATAGCTGCTGCTAGTATTAGCTATGGGATTGAATCTTCTCACAATCTACAGCGAGAGCACAAATTGGTCCAACTGTTTTGGAGGGCTTGTGCTATTATGTATCAAAGGCCTTCAAAATGTGCACACATTTGACCTAAGAATCTCAATCCCACTTGTAGGAACTTATTATCCTATGGCAAGTTATAAATGTGTGCAGAGACTTAGTTTAAAAGCCATTCCTCTCAGAGGGGTTCATTGTACTGAAAAGGTTGGGAACTTCTAGATATCCAACAATAGGGGATGAGCTAAATAAATTCTGATTCATCTGTAGGATGGAAAACCCTGTAGCCATTAATGATTCTGTGAAAGAAGATCTGGAAACATGGAAAAATGTTCACAACATACTGTTAAGTAAAGCAGGCAAGTTTTAGAACATTATGTCATTAAAACACTTTATATGTGCAGAAAAATATGCATAAACACACACACATACACATACATGACACACCATCTCACCCTGTGGGTAACGAACTTAAGGAGGCTGCAGGCCCAGCTGATGCAGGCTTGTATTCCTCGGGTTAGGAGGTCATACACACTCGTGAGTCACGGACCTTCAGTGGGCCGATGGGGAACTGGGAGGGCTTAGGGTCTGACCATGTGCCTAATCTTATCTGCCTCCCGTTACCTCTGTTGGAAGAGACCTTGGGCAGGTTGGTGGTGAGGGCATCATAAGATTCCCAGCATTCTTTCATGTGAACATCCTGCAGGATCTCAACCAAACCAGGTCTTCCATCCTCAGAGCTGGTTGGAAACCTCTAGAACCCCAGCACTGACCCACTCTCACGGAGCCTTGGGGAGGTATCTTCACTTTCTCTCCCACACTCCTGCAGCAGTGTGTACCCCTCCATATCCCACTTGAGAGTTTATATAATTCTAGACCAGAGGTTGCAAACTGCTGGCCCTGGACATGCATTGTCTGACGTACATAGTGTGGTTATTATTGCTTTTAATTAGTCAGCAATATTTAAAAATCTGAAGTTACACAGAAAAATCTGAATCCAGCTTCTCTTGAGAAAACAGAAGGATCTGGCCATATCAATCTTGCTTTCCAGCATGGCACTGACACACTGTTGTGAGTAGCAGCTGCCACCTCTGGGTGGGGCTCTGGCATCCCAGTTTGCCACAGTCCCCTCAACTCCCTATTGCCTCACCCCCCCCCTTCCACTTGGCTTATTTACGCTACCTGTCTGATCACTGTAGGATGTGAGTTTACAACT
This sequence comes from Manis pentadactyla, assembly GCF_030020395.1. Lineage (NCBI taxonomy): Eukaryota > Metazoa > Chordata > Mammalia > Pholidota > Manidae > Manis > Manis pentadactyla. The sequence continues at coordinate 32,160,426 of NC_080029.1, forward strand.
CCTACTAGGTGCAAGGATGTTGGGATGCAAAGACTCCACCCCCTCTCCTTCCTCCAGGGGCAATGCACTATATCTCCTCTCTCTACAGAAACAAGATGCTGGCTGAGGCCTCTTTCAGAAGTGTGCAAGAGGACAGGGCTGTTAGAGACCTTCCTGCTCTCTTCCTCTCCCTACCCTCTGTTACTTAGAGAGATGTGCAAAGTGATCAGCCTCAGAGTGAAGTGGGCACTGTCCAAGTGTGACAATGGCCACTGGCCCTGAAGGCCTGCCCACTGATACTTATAGAGGAAACCCAGGGCTTGGGCAGCAATCTCATGAGCAAGTGCAGCTCCCTGGTTGGCTGTTTGGTGGAGGAGCTCCCTGGAGGAGCTGGGGTGGCCATCATCAACAGCACCCCACAGCTTCTGGCAAAGCCAGGCTAAGCTGTCCTGTTTGTCAGTAGCTCTCTTAAGTCTGTATCTGTTTCCCTATCTATGGATCTCCTCCAAGTTGGGCTGCCATTACGATGTCTTTGTAGAAGTAGCAATAGGTGTCCCTTCCTCAAAACACTTTACTTCCATCTGCTAGAAAATTGTCATGATACACTGGTTTTGTTAGAAGACGACTCTCACTGCCATCTGCCAGGAATTGTAATAAATGTACAATATCTACTGTGGGACAAGTACCCTTGCAAATATGGTCTACTTGTGCAATGCACAGCCTGCACAGCTGTTCCTGACCATCCTAGTAAAGGTAATACATTAGCTGCAGAACTCTAATCTGGATAAAGGGCAGAGTCATGGCAGGATCATAGGCAGGCCTAGGAAAGCAAAGGCCTCTCCCTTCAGCCTGCTCACTCTCCCCACTGGTTATCTGCAAGTGTGGACCAACCACTGGGATCCTGTTTGGAGGAAAGTTGGTATCATTTGGACCTATATATCTTCTTTCTAAGCAAAAACCTGATCCACTCCTGGCCCCTCACCCTGAGACCAGAGGCAGAGCACGAAGAGTGGAGTGGGGATGAATAATCTGGATAGGAATGAGGTGTTCAATTTCTATCTTAACAATAAAAAAGTCACTTTAACTTCCACACAGTGACAGAGCAAACAGAAGATGACTTATACTCTCCACTTAACATAGCTGGTTTCATCTCCTCTCCTCTCCTGGAATCAATCCAGGTTTCTGATAGTTATAAAAAAACCTCTTCCTCTCGTTCCTTAGAGGATGACATGGGACACTATGCATGGGGACAGGGGTGTGGAGAGGAAGGGCCCATTCTCAGTCCTCTTCAACACCAGCCACGGGCTTCCCAGATTCTGTCCGAGGCCTACAGTCACGGCTCCATCCTAATGTTGGGTGAGCTCTGACAGAATGTAAAGAAATAACTGTGATTTTTTTCCTCAGAACTGGCACTTCTGAGTGAAACTGTCCCCTTAAAAGTGGCCACTTGAGGAAATTGTTCACTTATTACACTTCTATGAATTAACATTCTTCCCTTCACAGCTATTGTCTGGGGAACTGGGGTTATCCAGGCCACCAACTCTTCGAAAATGCTGCCATTGCCCAAATTGTTTTGGAATTTCTTGAAAATTGCTCCCAGAGTCTGCATAGTCTTGATACTTGTTTCAGGTTTGTCATGCTGTATGTGGGTCCCAGGATTGTATTATCTGGGCTAATCATCCAGCTTATTCACAGGACTGGACTACAACCTACTGTGGCTGTTTTCCAAAAATCAGATCTGCCCTCAAAGGACAAAGACTTGCCTCCTTGAAGGACATGCAGCCTCGGAGGGGTGGAATGTTCTGGAAAGCCAGGGCAGCATCCCCGGGAGAAAGCTGGCCACAGTGAAACAACCCTCCCCAGGGTGACAGCCATGGAGGGAGAGACCTGATTTCAAAGTTGTTGCCGAGGCTTACTGACTGTGCAATATATTAAGTTAAAAATAAATATTTTTATTTATTCTTCGAGAGGCTGGAGATAAAGCAGTGATCTGCCTCTACCCTCATGGAGCTTACCGTCCTGGGCAGAGATGACAGCAAAGTTAACTGGCCTCATATATGCTAGATGACGAGAGAGGAAGATAAGCAGGGAATGGTGGGCAAGGGGGTAATGTGCAAATGTTAAGTGTTCAGGAAAGGTGAGGGCACACCTGAAGGAGATGAGGAAATAAGCCACATGGATGTAGCCAAGACACTGAAAAGGATTTTGAAATAAGTAAAAAAAGAATAGTCTCTACCCCTCTCTGACCGGTCTAGCTTACCCCCTGGGGTCTCGCAGCTCTACACATATTCCTAAGCCAGTGCACCTCCCGTGTGTGCACCATCTGCATTTGGCTTCTTCATTTGCTACAGCAAACATTTCCCCAGTCATTATGATTGTAATATTAATGCAAACATAATATTTGTTTAGATCAACATTTCCTGCTTCCCTAGGCCCTGTCGCTATTGTTAGCTCTTTCTCCATTTTTCACAGCAGCAGAGAAGCCGGTGGTGAACATCTGCTTGTCAATGGATTTTTGCTTTGGTTGCTTTATTTCCTTAGGATAAACTTCCAGAAGGGAGAGAACAGAGTCAAAGGGGATGAATATTTCTGTAGCCTTCACTGCGTAACGTAGTGTGGTTTTCCCAAGGCAGCAATGCCCAGTTCTACCTCTCAGACCCAGTCTGCTAAAATTTGGTTGCTACCACACCTTGCTTTTAACCCCTGGTAACATCCTCCTGGTTCCCCCAAAGCCTTCCCATGAGGATAAACACCAATTGCTAAAAAGAGCTCAACTGCCAGGGATGGGGAGATCTCAGGGTAGGGGGTTCCCCCAAGCTGCCGACCCCACCCAGGCCAGATGCACAAGCTGAGGGCTGCACTCACGTGAGCTCTGGGTAGACATTATCCAGGTACCAGCGGAAGGACTTGCAATTCATCTTCTTCCTCTGCTCGATCCGCGTGGCCACACTGAAGCGGGAGGCAGGACTCAGCCTTTGGTCAGCAGGTGTGGGAAGGAAGCCCCAGGGAGACTGGTCCTCTCTTCCTACCTACCCTAGGGGGACCAGGACCGGGAGCCATCCACGCCTGCCTTCCAGCCGGGCCACCTACCTTAAGTCATTCTCTGACCTGCAAGTTCACCCCAGGCCTCTGGGTCATTCCTCATTTCTCTCAAATTCCTTGCCACCCTTCAGGGTCAGCCCAGCCCACAGAGACTCTCTGCCCCTGGGTTCTCACTTCTGGAGACCTCAGTTATCATAGCACTACCTGTTTTTTTCATAGAGAGCACAGCCTTAATGAACCTGAAATTCTGCATTACAGCTTAGCAGAAAGGGTCTAACAAGAAAAGCACGCTTTAGACATCTTGCAGGAAGTTTGGCAAACAAGAACCATCCAATGTACCTGTGGACACCAGTCTGATGTCCTCCCCTTCCTCGGCTAAACTGACCACAATGACCACTGGCAGACTGACCCTCACTGCCTCTTGAGCCTCAATTTCTTCTCCAACAAACTGGGGACATGACCACCTACCTCAAAGGTTTTTGTGAGAAACAAATGAATTAAGGGACCTCAGTGCCTAGCACACACACACAGGTAGGTCCAAGATAAATGTTAGTTTCCCACTAAAAGAAATAGTGAATGACTTAACTTTTTTTTGAAAGACATAAGTAAATAGAGGGAGGAAGGTTGATTGATGATCACTAATGTTTTCAAACTTTTCTAATCACAACCTTAAGTAAGAAATAAATACATCTTACATTGTGATCGAGTATACCCATATATATATATATATATATACAGCTATGCATGTACATGTGTAACTGAAATAAGAGTTTCACAAAATAATACCTACCCTTAATTCCAATCAACTGTCATTTTTTATTCTGTTCTGTAGTGTTCTAGTTCTCTATCATTTTTTTTTAAATGCTGGTCACGATCCACTAAATTGATTTCACAACCCATCTGCATTTTGAAAATGCTTAGCTAGACCGTCATCCTAATAGTCCAGGATAGGAAAATAGGCTAACAGATCACAGTCAGATTTTGAACAGCAGTGGGTGGAGACAAAGCCCCAAGCGTTTTCTGCAGACAGCCCATCCCTAAGTACTCCCACAGATGTCCTTTTCCTGCATGCAGCCTGGGATGGGCAACTCTTCTTCATAAGCAAGCCTCTCTGTTATTTCTCACCATGAGCCTGCATGCTCCTCACGGACCAGGGGCTTGTCTCTGCATTGCACACCCTACCAGCTCTCCCCCTCTCCCCCACTCCCCCAGGAACTCAGCAGGGTGGGGCTCACCTATGTGAGGCCTGTATGCTATGGGAGTGCTTTCCTGGCATACACATCATTTTGCATTTTGCTATGGTTGTGCTCACATGGGTAGAAGGAGGCAGACAGGGCTGGTGGAAGGGCCTACCTGCCAAAGGCCTTGCCAATGGCTGAGGGCCGGGCCTCATAGTAATATTGCTTGTATTCATCCATCCACACCTCTGCGGTGCGCTTGGTATTCCTAGAAGGAAAGAAAGGAGCAAAATAAGGTTACCAGGGCAGTGACAGAATTAGGGTTAGGATCAAGATCAGCTCTGTGCAGGACAGGGTAATGAGAATCTCAGGAGTGTATGCAAATAATACTGATTGGGGTGGTATGAATGAGTACAATCTTTGTGGAGGACAATCTGTCAATATCCATCAACTCTGTAGGTACATGTGTTCTTTGACACTCCACTTCGAGGAATCTAGTCTACCGAAATACCTGCATGTGGGCAAAAGGGATGTGTGCAAGAATATTTGTTTAATAAAATGTTAATGACAACCTAAATGCCCATCAACAGGAGGATAATGAACTAATTCCATGTGGCGGAGTACTAGGCAGCCTTGAAAAAGGATGCCGTGGTTAGTATGCCCTGACACAGAGGGGTGTCTAGAATTTAGTGTTGAGTGGCAGAAAAGCATGCTGCAGAAAAACACACAGCATAAACCCATTTATATAAAAACACAAACACAAACCCATGGAGTCTGTGTGTCTCTTCACATAAACTATGTATACAAAAATGAGTTAAAAGGCCTGAAATGACAAGCCCAGAATCTATTAGCAGTAGTAACTTCTGGAGAGACAAGTAGTGGGACAGGAGTGAGACTGGGTAAAGGGGACTTACACTTTTTTCTATATATATAATATAAAGAATAAAAAATACACAATATACAATATACACAATTACAATGCATGTACAATTATGTATATGTAATATATATTGATACATCTTGCATTCTTATAGTATACATGTATTGCTTTTATAATTATAAAAACAATAAGAATGGGGTGGGGGAAGCAAGAGAAAATGCTAGGCCATTGTTTAGCCAGACTCCAGGAGCTGCTGCTATAAACACAGAGCATGGGCCAGGTTAGACGAAGAATCATCCCCCAGATGGGGTGCTCCTGCCCCTCCTCCCATTGCCATTCCATCAGGAGAGTGGAAAATGGGGTGGTTTCCAGGGCCTTGCCCACTCCCCTTCAAGTTCAAGCACACTGTGTGGCTGGGGACACAGATGGGCAGCCACTGATCAAGTGCTTGGGGTCTTATCAGAGTTGGGCAACTCCCAGTTGGTCATTTGGCTGGTTTTCCAAGACCCTCATGGATAAAGCAAGACAAGAGAGGTCTGGGGGCAACCCTCTCAACTTCTTCCTTCCACCCCTGAAAGTATGGAATCCCAGAATAGGAGAGGGCAAGTGGGGAAACTGAGGCCCAGAGAGGTGGGGAAGCTGCCCAAAGTCACATGAATAAATGGCCGGACAGGGGTCTAGAACCTAGTTGTCTGGCTCCTGGCTCCGTGCCCTCTGCACTGTGACCTACCTGATGTAGGTGAGGGCGTTGCCCTCAGGGAAATTGTAGGGGTGCCGTTTCCTGAAGACGTGGCCCACCCGACTGCAGGGCACAATCTCCAAGCTCCCGCCGCACATCCACACCCTGAAGGAGAGCTCTGCAGGAGGCAGGGGAGGGCGGCCGTCAGCAGCGGGAAGGGGCCCTTGGCAAGTTCCCACTGCGTGCAGGTGGGAGGAGTGGGCTTCCCTTGCTTTTGGTGTCTCCGTGGAGTTCCCTGCTGGGGTCGGAGCTCCTGCCTCCCCTGCACATGTTCCCCCCTGCTCACTCCATGCTGTGTACACACACCGGCCAAACACCACACAGCCCCCTCCAGACACACTGCACGCTGCCCCAACCGGAGGCCTGAGAGAACACCGAGACCACGAGTAGAAGGAAAACTGAATCAAACGGCAGCATCATTTCCAGCCTCTGTCCAGAAAGCCCCATCCAGACATGAGCTAAGGAAGAACACATCTGCTCATCAGTCAGCCCGGGCAGGAGGGAGCTAGCAACTACCGGCAGCCACGCCGCAGGCTGCTCCAGGTCTCCCTCTTGGCCCCGGGCGGTCTTCGGGTCCAGGCGGCCGTGGCCCTCCTGACACCTGCTTCCTTTCTGTGGCAGTGGTGATGCTAAATGAGCTTTTGCAGATGACTGGTCCCCAGCAGTGTCCACAAGTGCAGGAAGTGTCACTCTGCTTCCCAAAGGGAAGGGCACACCACAAGTCGCCCACCTTGTTCTCCACTCAGTTGGCACTTCCGGCAAGGACCCACACTTGCAGCGGGCTGGACCTCACAGGATTTCTTCTGATTTCTTACTTTCTTTCATCCTAACACTACAGTTGAACACCCCGTGACATTTAAACACCTCCTTCCTATCCCAGAAAATCATAACCCTTGTTTTTTTGTTTTTAATTTTTATAAAAAGATGATTTTCTCTCAAGTTCTAGCCTTGTCTCTCCTCCCACTCCCTAGCTGGGGTAAGGACACTCATGGTCCCTGGCCAGGCCTGGAGGCTTTCACCTGGCGCAGCTGCTCAGGGCCCTCCCAGCGACTAGCAAAGTGGGGAGTGGGGAGTGGAGGTGGCAGGACTGATAGCCACTTTCTGGTCAGCCTGTGTGCACCAGGCAACTTCCAGGTGTGATCCGGGAGCCAGAACGGGATATCTGGCACATCGGGACACCATGTCACTAGGCTCCCCTGAGTCTGCCTGCAAAGTGCCAGGCCTCTGTCCCTTCTCCCCATGAGAGCTCTGCAGCTGCTTCAGCAACTGAGACTTCGAACCTGGGGGATGGAAATCTGCATTCTGTTCTCATTTCTGCCAGACTAGCATTGTGCTGGTTAAGTCACTTGCTCCCCCTTAGCTCACATTGTCTATACTACTATTAATTATTGTCATTTTTATCAGCAATGGCAATAACAACGGCAGTAACCATCGTCCATTTACTGAGCACTTACTAAGGGCCGTGCTCTTTATAGCTGGTGTCTAATTGTCATAGCAACCATGTGAGGCTGGAATTATTACCCTGTTTCTAATAAGGACTGGGAAGCTCAAAGATGTTCAATAACCTCTCCAAGGTCATCCAAGTAGTTAGCTGCAGAATCACAATGTAAAATTCACCCTTTGTCCAGTAAGCTGCACTGTTTGAACCAGATTTTTTAGTTCATTCAGCAAATTTTTATTGAGCACCTATTTGTTATATGTCCCACACTGTTCTTGAATCCCTACACTCTAGTGGGAGGAGACAGGAACTCAGTAAAATAAGAGACAAAAATTCCAGTAGACGAGAAAATGAGCCACCTATGCAGCTCATCAGATGGTAATGTGTGCAACGGAAACAAAGGGTAGAGGGCTAAAGAGGGTGAGTGGAGTGGGGTGGGGCTACAATTTTAATCAGGCTGATGAAGGAAGTTCCCCTCTCAAAAGGGGACATTTGAGCTAAGACCTGAAGGAGGTGAGGAAGTGAGTCACGAGGCTTTTAGGGGTGGAGTACTGCAGGCACAGGGGCCTGCAGGGCAGAGACCTAGAGGTCAGAGCTGGCTGGCTAGCAGGTTCCGAGCAAGCAGGGAGGCCTGGTGCCTGGAGCCCTTGCAGGGACTTGACCAGAGGAAGGACATGATCTGACTACCTTTAAAAGGATCCCTGATGTGAATCCCAAGGTTTTCACGTTTGCCTCCTGCCCCCACTCGAGGTGGCCTCTGGGCTCCCTGGTTTGGCTGTCCCAGGGGATGGACACAGGAATGAGTCTCAGTTTGGGCATTTCCTTTCGATCAACAAAAGAATGAAATAAAAGGCCCAAACCCACCCGTAGCAAGTGTCTCCAGCTGGTTCAAAACTGGTCCCAGAAGCTGAACATCCAAGCACTATTGTTAGTCTAGAAATGTCTTTGAATTTCTTCTAAGACACAAAACTTTCCCTAGAACAACTCCATGGTTCACCTTTCAAGTTCCCCAACCACTGAGCCCTTGCCTCAGGCGGAGTTTGAAGTTAGCTATTTGATCATTCACTTGTTTCTCCATCAGTCCCCAAGCCTAAAAAACGAAAAAAAAAAAAAGGATACGGCCTCTGGATGCAGGAGAGACCATTAGTTTCCCAGTCTTCTGAGTCCTTACAGGAAAACAGCTTTGCCAAAGCTCCCTTCAGGCTGAGACTGAGGACACAAGGGAGGTCACTTAGGCCCAAAACCCAAGAGAGGTCAGAAGGAAGGGGTCACTGCACCCCCATAACCAGAATTCACTTCTCCGAACGCCTGCCTGGAAACAGTATCCAGGGGGAAGTCACAAAGGGGAGAAAATCTCTCGCCTGTTCCCCCTCCAGTTAGTGGTGAGTTGGGATCAGGCCTGTTTCAAGCCCAACTGTTCATCCAAGGACAGAAAAGAAAGACGTGTTCCTCACATCTCAGAAACACAGAATTTGACTTTGCACCACCTCACAACATTTAAGTGGCTCTGGTAGAGACGCTACATACAACTGTTAGTCACGGAGTTTCCTGACTGATATGGAAGGCAGCGTCCACCTCAGTTTTCCCACCTGTCAAATGGATGAGGTACCACCAAGCCCTTTTTACTTCACAAGAAGCCTGGTGAGGATGCAAAAGGAAGCAGTGGGAAAAGTCTCTGCACAGGACTCGGTCCATTGCAGGAACCAGAACAGGCCTTTGTAAGTGACAGGCCTCAAGGCAGCTTCCCACCTCCTGGAGCCCTCCAGAACGGCTCTCCACCCTTCTCCACCCTGCTTCTTGCCCAGGAGGTGGCCTGTGTGGGCTGTACCACCCGGCTCCCTGCTGCAGGCCAGCAGATCAGAGCAGGAGAGTGAGGGTGGGTGTTTGTCCCCCTCCACCCTCCACGTGGGTGCTGTGGACTGGCTGCAGGTGCCCCAAGACCGCAGTTCCTGTTGGTGGGTTGGGGAGGACTCCTCCCTGTTTTTCAGACCTAGGGATAGTTCCACAGGCCAGCCATTGTCAAACCTGCCCAGTACTACACCGTCCCTTGGGGCCCCTATATCTTGCCCACACCATGTAAATAGGCCCTTTAATAAGCCCCCTTAAATTCCCAGATACCAGGTATTCCGTCTGTGTTGGGCCTTTAACCTGAACCTCACGGGCAACCCTGGAGGTGTGGGGGTCACTGGGCTCTCCCCTTTCCTTCTGGAGCTGGGGGATTCCTAGGGCCTCATAAGTAATGATGATGGCCACCAGCACTGTGCCATGCATTTTAATCATCTCATTTAGTACTCAGAGCAGCCTGTGGAGGAACCTGAGGCTTAGGGAGGCTCTAAGGAGCCCAAGGCCAAATAGCTTATAGGCGGCAGGGCCAGGATTTGCACCCACGCCATCTGATCCCATTGCTTACATTTAACCACCACCCTCTACTGAGGCCCCAGCCCAGCCTTCTGGATAGGGAAGCAGCCACATGCTTAGTTGATGTCCACGTTACAGTCTGTATGACCTTCCACACACATGTCCAGACACATGGACACAGGCTCCCCCTGACAACCTGAATCTCTGTTCACCAGCTGTGTGGCTCTGGACAATTTACTTAACCCCAATATAAGAGAGTCCCTGTGAGGATTAAATGAGTCAATCTGTATAAAGTCCTTAGCACAGGGCCTTTTGCATAGAAGGTGTCCGATCAGGATTACTTATTATTATTGTTGTTGCTATTATTATTATTTCCCAACTTACCAAAATTTTCTCCCCCCCAGATATCCATCTGGGCATCATACTTTCCCAAGTGGTTAAACCAGGACTTGTCAATCACAAAGATCCCTCCAGCTATGACAGGCGTCCTGGGAGCAAGGAGAGGAAAGAGACAGCACATGAGTCGGCGAGTCTGGGAGCCCCTTCAGACACCCAGGATCCCAGGCTATCTGCTCCAGAAGCCCTGCTTGCACAGTCACTGGGGCAGGATGTCTGGCCAGCTATCTGGCCTCTGGCCTCTCTGTCCCTGGGGCCCAGAGGAGAGTCAGCACTTAGATCATGTACCTTCAGGAGCTTGGTGACTTCAGTGGACCCCAGCAGCCTCCCGGGCCCCTGGTCCAGGGAAGGAAGGGGTCTCCCCGGAGCCCACAGCAGCCCTAACCTTATGGGCCTGGTGGGGTCCGTCCGGGCAATCTTCTGCTCAAGAGGGATCTGCTCCCATTTGAAATGCAGGCTCCAGTCAAATCCTAAGGGACAGAGTCGGGTGAAGATGGGGTTCAGGGAAGAGCCCACTGTAGACTGCTGCCCCCTCGCTCTGCTGCCCCTCAGAGTCTCCCTGGATCAGAGCCCAGCTTGCAGAGGGCCTTGGGCAATTCATACAGTCATTCCTCCATTCAAAATGTGACAGGTCCCTGCCCTCATGGACGTTTAATCTACTGGTAAGACAGAGACTACAGAGATAAATCAATAAATGGATAATGTCAGTTGGGGGTGAAAATGCAAGCCAGAAATGCAAGCCACATATGTCATTTAAAATATTCTAGTAGCCATATCAAAAAGTAAGACCATATGAAATTAATTTCAGTAATATACTTTTAATACAATATATCCCAAAATCATTTCGACACGTGATTGATATAAAAAATTACTAATGAGATATTTTACATTCTTTCATACTAAGTCTTTGAAACTTGGTGTGTTTTACACTTATAGCATCTCAGTTCAGACTGGTCACATTGCAAGAGCTTAGTAGCCAGATGTGGCTAATAGCTACTATACTAGACAACCTAGTTCTAGGCCATTTCCAAGTGTTAGGAATTCACACAAGGTTGATCCTCCTCCCCCACCCCCAAGACAGCTGTCATACCATGTCCTTCTGCCAGGACTTGTGACCATGGTCACTGGGCTGGCAGCATTTGGGAAGGGTATATCAATGTTTGGTGGTGGGGAGATGAGAGACTAGCTTGGCTTTGCCACTGATGTGTGAAGAGCTTGCAACTGCCTGCAGCCCCAGGGCTCTATATAATCTCTTTTCATCTCCTGGAGATAGGGGTGTGTGTGAGACACTATGGCACAGCTGGGAAGAAAAGCATCAGGTCAGGGCTTTTGCCTGCCATCACCTGCCTCCTTTCAGATCCAGAACCCTTCCCCTGGGAGCTAGACCCACCTCCACGAAGATCAGCAGATGCAGCAAGGTAGGCAAAATTATCCAGGCTAATGACATCAATGATGGGGCTCACCACACGGGTGTGGTCCTAGGAGAGGGAATATGAGATGGCATGAGGTCAGGGCTCTGGGAAAAAAGGCGCAGTTGCCTGCTCTGGGAAGAAGTTCCCCACTTGATACATATTAGGGTGGCTCTAATCAACAGGATGGACAGCAACAAATTCTGGCATGGGGCACTCAGCACTTTCTGTAGGACAGGTCAGGCTCCAGGGAGCTGGCCTGCCTCATCACATCCAGGCTCCTAGAAGGTCCCACCTAGGTGCCCCCTGGCACGGTGCTCTCCCAGCCTCTTCCTTGCACATCATGTGGAGCCTAGCCAGGATCTCCTTCCTCAGTGAAGCCCTCCTTGATTGCTGCAGACTGAGGCTTTCTTCCTCTTTCAAGCTGCTCTCACTGTTACAATCCAGACAATTCCTGGGACAGTGACTCATAGGCTGCCTGAGGTGGCTTTTCTATTGCTGGTTTGAAGGGTTGTTTTATTAACTGTCATTTACCTTTGTACATATTTGGGTTGAGTCTTCCCAACTGGATGGCCAGCAGCTTGGTCCCCATATAACCTGGGTGTCACTCCTCTCATGCCACAGCCACTTCAAGGCCAGACTCACTACTCGCTTCATCACCTCCCAGGCAGAAATCCACTCCAAAACATTGGTGGGTGATGTTGACTTTAGGAGTGTGTTTTTTTGGGGGGTAGTAGTGGTGGGTTATGTCATATACCACAGGCACAACTTAATTGCCCTTCGTCAGCTCTCTCTTCTCTCTCCCTCCTGGAGGGACACAGACCAGAGCCTCTTCTTTCTCTCTTCCTTCTGCACACTCTACACTGACTCTCAAAACTCTCTTGTTGTGATTTGGAATCCAGCTGCCCCTCAGTTCACACCCCATCTCAGGACAACAAAGCCTGGGAGATGGCAGATCAGGGGGAGACCGTCCGTGATTTCTCACAGTGCTCTGTGGAGGCCTCACCTTGTCCTTTTTATCAACTTTTTTGTACTGAGATATGATTCACATTTTTATAACAATTGTATTGGACATAAGTGACATACTATAAAATTCACCATTTTAAGCTGTACAATTCAGTGGTGTGTCATATTTACAAGGTTGACAACCATCACCACTATCTAATTTCCAACATTTTCATCACCCTAACAAGAAGCCCTGTACCCACAGCTGTCAGTCTCCATTCCCCGCTCTCTCCAGCCCCTGACAGCCACTCATCTACTTTCTCTTCCTATGGATTCATTTATTCTGAACATTTCATATAAGTGGTATCCTATAATATGTAGCCTTCTGTGACTGGCTTCTTGCACTTAGCATGAAGTTTACAAAGGACACCATATAGTAGCAAGATCAGTACTCCATTCCTTTTTATGGCCAAATAACATCCCATTATATGGACATACTACATTTTGTTTTCTTATTCATCAGTTGTCAGATATTTGGGCTGTTTCCACATTTTGGCTATTCTGAGTAATACTAATCTCAATACTCATATGCAAGTTTTTGTATGGAGTATGTTTTCATTTCTCTTCAGTGTATATCTAGCAGTGGATTTGCTGGGTTGTATGGTAACTGTGTTAAAACCTTTAAGGAATTGCCCGACTGTTTTTTCCAAAGTGGCTGCACCATTTACATTCCCACCAGCAATGTGTGAAGGCTCTTATTTCTCCACATCTTTGTCAGAATTTGTTAATGTCCATCCTGTTGATTAGAGCCACCCTCATATGTATCAAGTGGTATCTCATTGTGGTTTTGACTTGCATTTCTCTAATGACTTAATAATGTTGAGCATCTTTTCAGATGCTCATTGACCATTTGTGTATCTTCCTTGAAGAAATGTCCATTCAAATCCTCCGCCCATTTTGAAATTGGGTTATTGTCTTTTTATGGTTGAATAGTAATCACCTCATCCTTTCCTCCATATTTCGAAATCCTTCCCCCACACCACCCCCCACCCCTCCCCACCCACCCCCGATTCTAGAGAACAACCACCCCCCACCCCTCCCCACCCACCTCTGATTCTAGAGAACAGCGAGCACATGGTAGGGTCCCCCCTGCCCTCATTGCTCCTTGAGAACACCATCCCTTCCCCCATCCCTCTCTGGCTTCCCAGCCAGACCAGAAGTCCCCACCCCCACCCTCAGCACAGGACCCTGACCCTGCCCAGGAGGGAAGAACAACACTCATTTGGGGAGCTTTATAGCTCACAACACAGCTCTCATCCACTTGAATTCTCACAGCCACCCAGTGGGACAAATATTACAATTACCCTTGTCTGCATATGAGAAAGCTCTCCTGCAGAGGAATGAGGGGAAGTACTCAGGAGGAAACAGACCATTTAGGCTTCCTCCTTAGCCTTTTCAACTTCAAAGACTGTTCATGAGCCCTCATGCCAAGAACATAGTGGGCACATTCCGAGGGACAGATCCCCCTGGGGACAGACGGACTCACCTCCTTCACTCGCTGCAGCAGGGGCTGAAGCCACTCGGTGTTCACTTCGCAGTGGCTGTCCAGAAAGGTGAGGACGGCAGCTGCAGCCACATCAGCCCCTCGAACTCGGGAGCGGATCAGCCCTGCAGTGGCAGCAGACAGACAGGGGGCTGGAGCTGGGGTGGGGCCAATTTGCTTCCCAGCCGTGCCCCCAAAGTCTCAGGGCTCCCTGCCCCTCCAGGGGCAGAGCTCTCCCCTGAGTTTCTGTGACTGAACTTTACTCTGTATCTGCTTATTTCCTCCGTCCCTCTCCTTTCTCTCATTCATTCAACCATCAGTACCCCAAGGTCATCCTCTGGGTGCCCCCCCTCCCCCGATGCCCTGAACACTGTTCTGGGCTCCGGAAACACACTGATGAACGGTCAGAATTTAGTGAATGGAAACTGCAATAAAGTGTGGTTTGGTATCAAAGGAGGACAAAAAACTGAAATGCTTTCCTCCTCCCCCTTGTCACCCCACCCTCCCCTGCAGGAAACCTTGGGACAGTCCTTGTCCCAGCTGTAACATCATGCATGACACGAAAAGAGTCTTCTAGACTGAGACAGGCTGCAGTTAATATTCCAGCCCCCCGCCACTCACCTTAAGCATGTTACTTAACCTCTCTGAGCTTTGGTTTTCTTATCTAGGAGACTCAGAGAAAGAATAAACCTTGCCTACTGGGGAGAGTGCCTGGAGTGGAGGAGGCCTGCTTGTGCTAGATCCTGCTCTGCTTCCACCCCGCCTTCCTTGACAGGCTCACCGAGGGCAGAGATGGCCTCGCTTTTGGCAGCTCCTTGGTCAGGGCTGGAGACTTGCCTGGTGAGGGGAGAGGCGGCCCACCTGGTCCCCTGCCTCTGGCAGAGCAGCCGCCGGTGCCCTGTGAGCTGGGGGGATGGGGGGCCCTCACTCAAAGAGGTCTGAATACAAGTTATCTCCTGGAGAGATTTCCCTGGCCACCCCTCAGCCTGGCACTCTGCCTCCTTCCATCTGACTATCCGTCCATCTATGCAAAAGTCCATCTGCCCCATCTTCCACTCCTTGGGTACCTTAAAGCATCGAAATGTACATCTATGTTGGGCAAACCCCAGGGAGCAGTATATTCCCAGGTGAAAAGACACCTTCACCCTGGTGCTTGGGAGAGATTTCTCTCTGGCCTCTTTCATTCCTGTTGGTAGGTCCCCGTGGTCTGACTGATCTTTCTTAAATGTGCCCATCACATCTCTCTCTCTCTCTCTCTTTTCTCTCTCTCTCTCAAACCTTTAGTGGCCCCTACTCTCTGCTCTATGAAGTCTAAGTGCATTTTTCTGGCTTGCCATCTATCCTCACTCCACCCCTTCTCCCTGCAGACCAGAGTAGGGGAAGAAGAGGGAAATTAAGAGGCTGGGCATTGGGGTGGGCCTCCTTCTCCCGGGATGCAAGTCCCCCAGGTTCCTATCTGCAAATGGAGGACAGTGGAGTTCATCAGGATCCGGTGTAAAGGGAATGGCAGCTACAGGATGAGCATTCAGAGGAGGGCTGCGAGAACATGCGCATCCATGCCTTTGTGGGCAGCGTCCCTGAACCTGGAAAGCCCTCCCTGTTCCCCTCCACCTGCCTCACAGGCCCATCACCCAATCAAAGCCGCTCGCTGGCCACTCCCCTCTCCTCCCATTCCCATTCTACATCTAAGTAATTATAACCAGCCTGTTACTGTGATGGATTCTGACTCCTTGGCTACATAATAAGCCCTCTGAGGGCCAGGACCGTATTTTGTACTTCTTGTAGATCCCTTAAAGTGCCTGTGCCCTAGTTGGGGAGGTGCAGCTGTCTAGACAAAAATGGGTCTGCGGTGGCAGCCAGGGTAAAACAATCTACCTTCCCGCCGGTCATTGCGCAGGCACTTGACCTTGGGGATCCTGGTCAGGAGTAAGCAGTCTTCAGCTGAGGGTGGAAAGAAGGAAACAAGCTCAGTCAGATACGGGCATCAGACCACAAGTGGTTGGGCCCCCACTGGAACTACAGGAGCTGTTTTGTACCAGGCCCAGGGAAAGGGCTGCGGGTGGGGGGCATGGATGAGCATGGTCATCTCACTGGGCAAAGGAGTGCCCTGTCCCCCACTCCCAGGCCAGACCGAGGAATGCCTGTCCTTATGGCACTACCCATCCAGGGTTGGGGGGGAACAGGGAGCACCAGCACAGCCTCAGCCCAACAGCGTTAAGCCAGATGGAAGAGACCATCTCCTGCATATGGCAGTTGCAATAAGGAAAGATGCTGCTGACATTATTTCAGTTGTTTTTTTTTAAAATGGCATCTCATTGGTGTCCCATCAAATCAACACCACTCTTTCACCTCCTTTGATACCAGGGAGTACAGCCAGGGAGGGCAACTAGAAAAGACAAGATCATGGTTGGGGGCAGAGGTCAGCCTGTGATGCTGGGACAACCTTAAGAGTGTTTGCTTCCGAATTCTGGGGAAATGGGGGTGTGGAGGGCTGCAGAAAAGAAGGTGGATACTTACGATCTGAACTGAAGTCATCCACTAAAATGATCTCCTGGATTAGGCTGGCAGGAGTTCGGTTCAGGACACTGGAGAAGTGATGCAGACAAAGGAGCCCGGATTTAGGGACCAGCTTCCCTTGACCTCTCCCTGCCATAGGGCTACCCCACCACTCAGCTCAGGGGCCAGCACACTGGCCACAGGCAGGTTTTTGCAAACCTTCTGGGCCCTGGTCAGTGGCTGGGGAGCAGCGTGTCCCTCAGGCTCTCCCAAGGACGCAGCTGACCCTCCTCCCTGGACCCTCAGGCCCTCGGGACCCTCCCCAGTGGGGCTGGGGACTGCCCTAGCTTAGTTATCCAGGCGGACCTGAAGCCACTGTGACTGCCTGGGCTTAACCAGCTCCACCCCCAGGCCCATCCACAGCTGGACTAGAGCTGTCTGCCTGTGGGGCTAGCGAGGCTCCTTCTGGATCAGGGGGTATTCTCAGGAAGTCCCCCAGTTCTTTCTCTCCTACTGGCCCTCCTCTTCCTCTGCTCTCTGGGAAAGAAAACCCACGCTTCTTTAATCCCTGGAATACACTGGGCATTCCTTTCTGAATTCTGTTCTTCTCTAAGCTCATTGAAGAAACAGGGTGAACAGGAGTTCGGCTTGACCACAGGGCCAAACTTAGGAGGACAGAAGGGGCGCCTTTCTGAGTGGCTAACAGCCGCCTACTGGGCAGGTATCCATCTGCCTCAGGCCCCATGTCCATCTCTTCCTCCCCTGGCTCCTGACTCTGCATTTCTGCCCTCATCCCAGGGACCTGACCTTGTGTTTGTGCATCTCGCTAACAAGTGGACTTCTGGGGTCTTGTGGACACTGACTCACCTGCCCCAGCTTCTCAGAAGGGCAGGCCTCCTCCTCCCAGTGTCTGCTGGTCTTCACGCCTTCTGGCCACAGCACCCTATCTCCATGTCCTCCCTGCCAACCCCGAGCAGATCACCCTGGAGCCCCAGGGAGATGAGGGTCCCCAGGCCGGGCTTTTACCTCTTCACTGTTCGCAGGAGGGTGGAGCGGGCTTCATTGTGGAAGGTGATGACAACACTGGTGGCCGGCAGGTCCGTGGAGTAGGACACGAATGGGCAACTGAGAAGGGAGCAGAGGGCAGAGGGCAGCTGTGGGAGCATCCTCAGGGTGGGCTTGAGGCCTCTCTCTGTCCAGCCTGCTGCCCCCCTGGAATACCTCTGTGGGACAGAGAAGGCAAGCCGGAAGCCTGACATGAGCCCTGCCCTTCCTCAGCTACGCTCCTCCTCGCTCAACCACTGGCCTGGAGTCCTTGGAGGGAAGCCACAGGTTGGGGGGACTTCCCAGGCCTGGGCACTCTTTACCAAGACCTAGGGCCCTTGGAGCCCACCGTCACCGCAGCATTTGGGAGGGCTCCCACTGTGTGCAGGCACCAAACCAGGCCCCAGGATCCAGCCCTGGACCGGAAGACAGAACTCGCTGCCAAGAGAGACAAGATGCCGGAGGAGAGCAGAGGGAAAACAGCCTCTCTTTTGTCTCTGACACTCTGTAGCTTCTTCCTTCTCTTCCCCTGGCTCCTGGCATTTGGTAGGATCTGGAGAGGGGTCATCTCCATCCTACCCAGCATGGCAGCCTGGCAGGGGAGCAGCCTCACTCCTCCTGGATTCCAGGGCAAATGGAAGCCTCTGAGAAGGCACCACAGCCAGTCCCCGCCACCTGCTCCCTCCCCCCGCAGCTCTGTGCTCCCCACACCACATTTTGGGCCCATTGGGTCCCCACTCCTCAGGAAGGGAATCAAAACGATCCATTCCTGCCATCCTTCACCCTGTGGTCTCTGCATTTCTGCGAATGTGTTCATTTGTGCACCTGAGGCCGGTGGGAAGGCGGCTGTTTTTCACGGCAATCTTTATTGCAATTGCTCTTTGACTATTCCAACAGTGGCTGCTTTTTCATTCCAGCACTCATTCCACTGACAACAGCTTATAGCCAATTCCCAGGCCCATTTCCTGCCCCACAGAGCAGACTGGGTCAGACAGGCAGAGGTTCCACCAGCTGGGACCCCCATGGGAGAAATCCTGGGAGGCTTTAAAGTTATTCTCCTTGAGAGGGGCTGCGGGAGAGTAGGAGGGGAATTCACCTCCATGCCTGGGAAGGCAGGCTTCCCCAGGGGTACTCCCAGAGTTATGGGGGTTTGGGGTGGGAGTGGGCTTGGCCTGCTGAGATGGGGAGTGCTGGGACAAGTAGCCCCCCCCTGGGCTCCCGGCCCGCAGTGTTGACCTCTAGGGAACCAGGTCTCTGCCCCTGAACCCTGACCATCAGGAAGGACAGAATTGGAGAGGGATGTCCATTCTCCACCTGAAGGTGGCTAACCTCCCACATCCCATCTGAAGGGTGGACTTGACTTCCTCCCCACCTGCCCCTCCAGCCATCTCCACCCTGTTTTCCTTAGATTTGTATCAATGATGATGGGGAGTTTTCTGGCTCCCAGGAGCCAAGAGCCTATGAAGAGGTTAATCCTATCCTGTGTTTTGAGTTTGGAGATGGTGGGAGTTTTCTGTGACGCTGGGGCTTAGGTCTCCTTGCTCCCCTTGAGGAGGCTCTCTAGATTGAGGGCTGGACCAGGAACTAGGCTGACAGTTTGGGGTCCAGCAGAAGCTGCAGCCTGGAAGGCCAAGGAGAAAAGCATGGCTCACTCCAGCACCCCGGCCCCTCCATGTGAGGCTCTGTCCCCAAAGCCAGCACCTCCTTTGCTCCCCCTATACAAACACACATGCACGCACACACAGCCTGATCTACCTCGGGCCCCGGAGAGTGCCGGCAGCAGCGCTGGGGCGGGAGGAGAGGCCTGCCTCACCAACCCACTCAGCCTTGGATTTGAAGACTGGTTTCCAAACGTGCATAGCCCCAAGAGGAATTCCCTGGTTAAGTTTCTCGGTGAACACCTGAGAACATTCAGAGGGTGGCTGGGAGGGTGGGAGGGCAGAGGTGATCCAGTTCAGCCCTCCATTCACCAGTCTGGGTCAGCAGAACCACCCGGCCTGGGGTCTAGGGCTGCCCGTGAAAGGTTACCAAGTGGAACTGCGTGGATATAACCTCGCAGGCCCCACAGCACAGGCAGATATGAGGGCGACTGCCCTAGGACTGATTGAGAAAGAATGTCCCTGGCCTCAACTGGCCATTAGACCTGGCATGTTTAGGGAGGGTTCTTCCCAGGTAGTGGGATTATTGCCCTATTTGGTAGCATGAGTGGTTTCTGGAAGCTGACAGTGCTGGGATTACAGGACTGTGCGGACAGTTTGGGGCTCCCCAACCTCACACCAATCTCACCTTGCACAGGCTGCCAAGCCCTCTGGACTTCCGACACACCTCCCTGAATGACAAGAAGGTGCTGGAAGCAGGACCCGTTCTGCAATCTCATCTCACATGCATCTTTTATGCTACAGAGCCGCTGCTTCGGGAAGGAAGAGCAACGATACGAGTCATTCTCGCCTACCCTCCAAACAGGAGCAGCTGGGCACTGAATACACAGCGGAGCCCAGAACGGCCCATGTGGGCCATTCGAAGCTGCAGGCACACAGGTGGGTCAGCTCCAGCAGCCCCTCGCTGGCCTGTTAGATGTCTGTGTGGAGCACAGAGGAGGCCCCCAAGGGTTGGCAAGGAACCTTCCTGGAGGAGACGACACTGAGGGGAGTTCAGGGTGTGTGTGTTTTGAATATGGCAGTGGGGAGGCGGGTTCAGGCACAGGAAACAGCCTGTGTAGACAAGGAGGGAGGCAGGAGGAGCAGAGGACTGTGGGAACATTAAGTCTGGGTGAGAAGAGGCTGAGGCTGGGGGTGTGGAGGTGTGGCTTACACTTCAGGGTAAGGAGCTCAGACAGGTGAGGGCAGGAAGAGGAGACTGGAGGTGGCAACTCATAATTTGGCTAGGACACAGCAAGGGCCTGCTGACTTCCCCAGGGTCGGTCACTCGCACTGAGTGGAGTTGGAGCTGGGATTAGCATGGAGGGCGGCCTGGATCTTGGTGTAGCGCGTCTCTCACCTACCATGCTGGGAGAACTGAGAGCAAGACTGAGAAGCACTTCTGGGAGTTGCTGAGGAAGTGGGGACAGCAGGTCGGGAAGAGATGCCAGGGGGCAGGGCATAGCCCTCCACCATTTGCACAGTGCAGGCAGGGCTGGGGCCCCCTCCTCCTGTCAGGCACCACCAGCCTGGCTCACCCTCAGGCTTCCTGGGGTCCCCTGGCAGGTAGTTCTCTAGGGACTCTGGACTGAGGTGCTGAGGGGCCTCCCTGGCCCTGGCTGGGAGGTCTCCTTGGCCTGCTCAGCACCTCAGGAGTCATGAAAACAACTGAGGAGAGGGCTTGAATGTCTCAATAACTCTATTGAGTCTGAGGAAATCTCGCCCATTTCTTAAATCCAGGTGACTGACAGAAAACAAGCTGACTGGTGTTGGCCCTTTCCGCCCCTTTCTTCCTCCACCGGCACAATGGAGGCCGCACCTGTAGTGGCGGGTATCCCGGACGGGCCTGTCGGGGCTCAGCTTGTCGCTCTCCAGCTGGTTGAAGGCATGCTGTCTGTAAGGGTCCTCTCCGGCCTTCAGCTGCTTGGCCGCCAGGTAGGCCTTCTCATCAAAGCCTTTGGAGGGCGTTCCTGTCACCTGAGACAAAGGTCAGCATCAGAGGGACCACAAGCGGGAGGCATGGCAGTCACTGCGTGGTGAGCACTTACTGCCAGGCAGGGGCCAAGTGCATTGCCTTGTCTGTTCTTCACCCCAGTTCTGTGAGCAGGAGATCATCATTTCCCCTACTGTACAGATGAGGAAACTGAGGCTCGAGAAGTGAAAACCAGTACCCATGTGTACGGGGACAGGCGAATATGGGAACTCTCTGTACTTTCCACTCTTATGTGCACCTAAAACTGCTATAGAAAATTAAGTCTACTTTTCTAAAAAAGCCCAAGGTCTGAGCTACTAAGTTGCAGGTTTTGGATTCAAACTGCCCATTCTGACTCTGAAGCTCACACTCATAACCATGCTCTTTGCTAGACATGCACAGCGTGACTCCTGGAACACACCAGAACCCCAAGAGGAGGTGTCCTGAGGGGACTGCCAGCCAGGCTGCAAGTTGACAAGCAACCCACAGGTTGACAGTCTCCCAGGGGTGAACTAGGGCTGACATGAGGCGAGGCACGTCGGAGGTGCCTGACCAGTAATGCACCAGGGCTTGGAGGAGTGGCTGCACAGAGGACTGTGTGAGGACATGCAGGCCCTTACAGGCTGATGCCCACTGCCAGAACGCAAACATGCAACAAGGACGCATGTTCTTGGGACCCTGTGCTTGCCACTGAAATAGTTCCATGTCAGACCTGCTGGGCCCCCCAGTGCTAAGCTCTGGGGAGTGATGGATGACAGATGCCATGGCCCAGCCTCCCTTCTCTCAGCCACACCTTCCTCTGAGCTCCCAGAATCCCCTGAAGAAAGACCCTGGGGAAGGACACATCTGAGATGAATGGATGGATATAGATGTATCCTGACATCTCATTATTTGAACCAAACTGTTGGCTGGGTATTCTCCAGAGCGCCTTGAAATATCATCAACTGTGAGTGCGTCCTGGGCTTCACCTGACCAGCAGCTCGGGCTGGAGCTGTGAGCCCACAGCAGCAGCAGGAAGGCAGGTGAGATTGTCTATGCACAAAGTCCCGCAGCAGGACTCTGTTACAGGCCTAGTCCCTAGAGGGATGGGCCCAGGAAGGCAGCTGGACCTGTGGGAGAGGCGACCAGTGTGTTGGCTGATGCTGGGGAACATACACCCACAGCCCAGGGCCTCAGTGCTCCCCTGAGCACCTGGTCTCCAGCTTCCCCAGGCAGGAGTGCATGTGTGAGTGTGCATGTGTGCGTGTATGAGTGTGTGTGGTGTGTGTGTGTGTGCGTGTGTGCAGGGAAGGCGAGGCTTGAGGCCATGACTGCTCATCACTCAGGTACTCATTAGCCATTGCTTTTGAGTCTTACGATGACCAAGGCCCTGTTCTGGGCTTTGGGATCCAGCATTTAACAAAACTGACAATCCCTGCCCTGGTGAAACTTATATTCTTGTTGCTGGAAGCAGTCAAAGAGATAAACAGGCAAAATACGCATAGAGCCTCAGATGGTGCTAAGTGCTATGAGGAAGAATAAAGAAGGGCAGAAGGACAGAAATGAAAGGATGGGGCTGGGGCCACAGCTCTGCAGACGGGGGGGGGGGGGGCTCACAGAGGAGGTGAGGGCTGAGCTGCTGAAGTTACTTGATGTGTCAAAATTTGTTTGCAGTGGTTTCCTCTCCAGTTGGTTATAAGTTGAGAGCAGGGACAACATTTAGGCATTGTTCATTCACTCATTTATCCCTTTATTCAGCAAACTTTATCCAGTACCCCCCTCACACACTCACAATCACAATCATGCATGCACACACTCACTCACACACACACACACACAGCTAACACAGTTGGGACTGAGGTGGACCAAGGAGGTGGCAGTGGAGTTTTCAACGGCTGCCTCAGTCGTCTCCCTCCCGCTCACATGCTCCTGGAAGGGCTGTTAGTCACTGTCCCCCTGTTCCACCACCTCCATTACCACCAGAAGGGTGGGCACAAGGCCCAGGCTAGGCTGGTCTTATCACTGCAGGATCTGGATGGGAATGGTCACTTGATTCAATCTGGAAAAATCAGTGTCCTTCCTGAGAGTTTCCTGTAAGATGAGCTCTCTTCATCTGCACTGCTAAGCTTGGGAGATGAGAGTCTTCTTGTCCACCACATGAAGAAATCTTGTCTGGAGAATGAAGCCAAGAAGGAACAATCAAAGACAAGAGATGGATCTCTAATAATATTGTTTAGGGTCCTTGGAACCAGTCATATCTAATCCAAATTCACCTTGGGTTTTTTTCTATCATCCATCTATCTATCTATCTATCTATCTATCTATCTATCTATCTATCTATCTATCTATCTATCTATCTATGTATCTATGTATCTATCTATCTATCTATCTATCTATCTATCATCTATCTATCTATCTATCTGTCATCTATCTACCTACCCTTTTGGGGTTTTGTGTTTTGTTTTGTTTTGCTTAAACCAGTTTGCATAGGCTATTTTTCTCTAATAACCAAAAGTCCAGGGATGTCAGTCCTTTAGTCCTTTCAATGAATAGGAAACCATTCTCCAAAAGTAAGAAGCAAAATCAAAAACAAAACCCAACAAACGAGCTGCCTATGACAATGACACACTGTAGGTGGCCGCCCTCCACTCTATGATACCAGGCTGCTCCCTGACGGGCAGCCCAGTGACCTGAGCCCAGAGCTGGTGGGGCACTCCCAGCTTTCCCCGCAGGCAGGGATGCCTTCAGGCTTTGGGGTGGGGGTTCAATCTGGACCACAGCTTCAGAGGTCCTTGAGTTGCCATGGCAAGGAAGGAGGGCTGCAGGGGAGGTGAGCGACAGCCTGATGAGCCTCCCACGGCCCTCCAGCCTCCTGCCAACAGTTCCTGGCTCATGAGGGTTCTTGGCTGGCAGTTAGGCAGCAGCCTCCTCCCCAGTCTGTCTTTTTGGGAAATGCCAAATCCAGCACTTCCGTGTCCAATAAGGTCAATCACATCTGAAGTTGTTTAAGCTGAAATGACTCTGCTCTATAAGAGGGGAAGAATTATTTCTCATCTCGGAGAGTTTTATTTCCAGTCCAACAGTTTGATTAAACTCTGAAACTTGTCTTACTTGCTTCAGTTTTTTTCCAGCTAGATTTGCTTATTTTTTCTTGACTGCTAAATTTAGGAAACAAACAGCAAAGGGGAAGGTTTAAAATAAGGAAGGAAAATATTTCCATGTCATTTCCATCAAAAACAGTTCAACCCAAATCCCCAAGCCTTGTAAACTTTCTTTTTTAAGTCACAACACATACCCCTACATTTTAGATTTAAACAACTTGAACTCCTTTTAAATACCTGCTGCCCAACTTACTTTTACTGCCAGTAAAACAGGTACCTGCTGGGTCTGTCACTAAATTTCAATGAAACTGCAAATATAAAGGCTCTGGTCCTATTTTATGGATGGCTCCTGATTTTCTTTCTGAGTGTGCTATAAACCTGAAATACCTGTTGAACAAATATGACTCCCAATCAGTCCCCACTCCTCTGAGAACAAAATCTCATCTGATGCTGTGTCCCTAGTTGAAAGACTACCACTCATCACTACAGCTAGGAAACCAAGCACATGATCCACCATCCCCGAGTGCAGGGCCTCAGGCCCACCTTTCCTGCATGAAAAGGTGGGCCCCAGGGGGCCTTCCCACAAGCCACTGGGTTCTGGGGAGGTAGCCAACCTCACTTGGCCCACCAGTGCTTCTAGCCAATCAGAAGATGCTGGGGGCTGCACTGGGCCAGGAACCTCAGCCTGGGCACAGGGGTACGTCACCTAGGATATCAAGGGTCTCCTTGGGTATCAAGGCCTGCTGCAGATGTGTCCCATCTTCCTTTCCACACAACCTCAAAAACAGTTATTTCAAGAGTCACCAGCCTGGGCTTTGAATCTGATGGCCCCGGGATAGAAGGTCAGTGCTTACTGCTCTCTGGCCTTGGAAAGTCGCTTACTCTTTCTAAGCATGTTTCTTCATGTAGAAAATGGGATTATTGTGAGAATTAAAGGAGATGATGTAAATAACATAGATGATATAGATAATGTGCACAGCATCTGGCACATAAATTGTAGTGATTAATTATTACTAGCTCACTTGCCTTTTCATCTGCATTTCTCAACCCTGTTCATGCTTTAGACTCACCTGGGAAAAATCTAAAAATCTCAATGTCTGAGACTAACACCCAATACTCAAGTCCAACACCCAAGGCCAATTAAGTCAGAATCTCTGGAGGTGGGAGTCTAGCATTAGGAGTGTCCAGAAGTTGCTAAGCAAAGGGGAAGGTTTGAGCCATAGCTTTACACAGATGCAGAATGGTGAGTGGTTGCCAGTCATGGGCTGGTGAAATCACAGGACTGAGAACCAGGAGGGACCTTAGAAGCCATCTCCCCTGGCCCCCTTCCCAGGAGGCTTCCCCGTGAGTCTGGTTTCTGGCCTCTCTCTGTGCTGACCCCAAGCTTCAGCAGCAGTGGAGCCAACTACAACTCATCTGGAGCCTCTATGGTTACCACAGAAACCACCACCTTGCAACATTTTATGCCCACAGGCCAAGGAGGCTCTAGTTCAATTACCTGCCACGGAGCTCAGGGAGGCACTGCCTGGGAGGCCCACCTTGGGCTTCCAGATAAGTTTCCCACCATGATCTGACTTTTCCAGGGGCGCTGATGACCGCACACCTTTATGACACTAGTGGTCTCACCAAGAAAGTGGGGGAAACATTCCCCATTCCCTTAGGGATCTGAGCTCAGGGTCCTCTAGTCAAGGCTGGGACAAGGAATAAGGTCACTGTTCCAGACAGTCTCTGCTCAGGATCAGGGGAATTCCAGTCCAATCAAGCTCCCCAGGTCCCATTTCCCACGCTCTTCCTGGCCCAGAAGCCATCTAGAGATGGAGGGATTCTGAAAGTGGTCCATGCTAGGGACAATGCGGTGTGATAGCTCAGTTTCCAGCTGCTTTTCCTTTTACCCAGCTTTAACAGAGCATTCCTGGGTCTGTGAAGGGCACCAGAACCCTGTCTTACCCTCTCAGCCACAGCTGCTGTAGAATATGAGGAAAGATTAGGCCTCTTCTATAGTAATGAGCAAATACTGACTGCTCATTGAGAACCTACTGTGAGCCAGGTGCTATGCTAGGTGCTTATTTCTGTCTTCAAGTAATCCTGTCAAACAGGTGCTCTTCTCATCCTCATTTTACAGAGGTAGAAACTGAGGCCCAGAGAAGTAAAATAATATGCTCAAGGTCACATGGTTGCTGAGTGGCTGGGCTGGGACTGTAATTGAGGCACTCTGGCTGCAGAACCTAAGCACAAAGCTTTCTCTGTGCCTCCAGACTACTCCTGGGCCCAGATGTGCTTGGCACCCCCCCTTCCAATTCTAAGTCCCTTAGTCCCAAAGCAAGCTGGCTTCTGGTGCTGGGAACACAAGCAGGCCCAGACAAGAGCAGGCTGGAGCTGCCTCCCTCCTGAGCTCAGGGTTCAGAGCACCAGTTTGGGGCTTAGATGGGGAATTGCCTAGTGCTGTCATCTCTTGGCCTGACACAGGCATGGAAACAATTCTCTGCTTATGGCTAGACAGGACATGGAAAAAATGATAAGTGCAAGAGTCTGTATTACTCAGACCAAGTCAGCACGTAACCAAATTTCCTTGCATCAGTCCGGGCCCTCCTCAGTCTTCCCCGGTAGCCAGGGACACCCTCAGGGTTCTGATGACCTTCAGCTGCGGTCACAGAGAAGTGGGGACAGAGCAAACTCCTGTTCAGGCTCTTGTCTACTTGATGGTACCAGTCCCCCAAACAACACTGCCACACTCTGTCGCTGAGAGAAAGAAGTGAGCCGGGAGAACCGCTGACACAGGGCCACCTCAGGACTCCTCAGGCCCCAGCAAACACCCTCCTGGCCAGCATAACATGCAGGTCACCACCTGGTTCTGCTCTAGTCACGCGAGTGTAATACGTCAGTGTTTGTAAGTCAGCATTGTACCTCAGGTGTTTTATATTCAGGATCCTCTGAACGTGAACCTGTCAGATATTAGCTGGAAAAATAAAAGCAATAATGGGCCATGTAGTACACAGAACACATACAGTGTGACGATTTATTTCAAGAACGGCAACAGCCCTCCTGTTTGCTGGCAAACAGGACCAACTGGGCCAGCTTCAAACTTAACCTATTAAAACTCAGCAAGGCCCCAATATTGAGCTGGGCTCCTTGGTTTATAACACTTTCTAGAACCAAGAGCTATATTAGAGTAGTGGCTAATGCAGTATATGGTCAGCATTGAGGGTCAACTTTAGAGGTACCCTAACTATGGCTCATGACTAATATAAACAATTAGGTCATACCCATGAAGAGAAGAGAGTATTACAAAGGCAGATTTTGAAAATCAGATTAGGCAACAAGAAAAACAAGGTGGGTAAGGGGATGCAGGAAAAAACAGCCTGCCTCATGTGTGACTTTCCTTAAGGGCCACTGCTGGGGCAGGTACAACTTGCCCCCTCAACAGTCACCTCTCCCCACAATCCAGTATTTGATCTAGGTACAGTATATACTGTGGCCATAAAATCTGGAAACAGGATGATCCTTATATTTTTTAACGGATAGAGCCATTTTGGTTACTTCTAGGATATGCTAAAGACACAAATTTATTCAGTGAGATACCAGAACAAATTGATCACTGCTGGGATCAATGGAAATGTGGCATGATGCCCCGAATTCACTACAGCTTTACACCATTTACTGAACTATACATATTATTAATGAGCAATAGCCCAATGACTATGTCATGCACTGTAGTGTAATCTAAATAAATCACTCATTGGATATGTTCATCTGTATTTTCCTTGCTGGCCCAATTTAATCGACAAAATCTGTCCAATTCTGATTAAATAACTACTGTATTGAGTGGGGTTGGCAGTGAGGTTTGAGGAGTTGAAACATGAGTGAACAATTAGGGAAAATCTGAAAAAAAATTAAAGATAGAGAAATAGAACTAACAGATATTAAGACATATTACAGACTACAGACTTTATATAGCAAGATACTCATATAAAGCCAAACAGATCAATAGAAGAAAGTTGAGAGGTCAGAAATAGACCCAAGTACATATGGAGGATGGACATAAAATATACAGTTGCATTTCAAAAAGCAGAGGGAAGGGGGAGATGTGCTATTCAGTGAATGATGTTAGGATTAGACAATGTAGAAACAAAGCTGAATTAATTTCTTAAACCAAAATAAATTCTAGGTGGCTCAAAAATTTAAATTTAAAAAGAAAACTAAAAAGAATAAAGAAAAAACTGGTTACTTTTTGTTCTTGTTTTTTGCAATCTTGGACATAAAATCTAAATATCATTTTAAAACTACATAAAGGCTTAAAATTTCTATAAGGCTAAAAACACCACGAAGTTAAGTCACACTGGAAAAAAAAATTTAGCTGAATATAGGATGTCAAACAAAGGACTAACTTCTTTAATATACAAAGAGCTCTTACAAATCACTAAGAAAAGGACCAATAATTGAAAAGAAATATAGACATAAAGGATATGAACAAGTAGTTCATAGAAACATAAAATACAAATGACCAATAAATTAATGATGGTCAACTTCATTCACTTTTAAATAAATGCAAATTAAAACAAGATATAATTTCTTGCTAATTTGGCAAATTCAAGAATATTAATATAATGCTTAGTGTTTTGAAATTTTGAAGAAATAGGAGCCCTTCTATGTGTTGGTGGGATATAAATTGTTATGACTGAGACTGACAACAGCAGCATTTTAAATACTACTTTTTGACTTAGTAGATGTTCTGTTTTCAGTTAAAATATATCTCGTTTTCCTGAGACAGTCCCAGGAGCCACTCTGAAGTAAAATTTGTCTTAGTTTAAGTGATCAATTATATACTCACCTTACACTTCTAGGCATTAACTTTAACTGTAATTAAATTCCATGAGTATGTAAAATGTACAGGTGTCTTAATTACAGTAGTATTTATATGAAATGTTGAAAATAACTTAAATGCCCATCAGTATAGGACTGATTAAATAAGTTTATACTTACAGTAGAATTCTAAACAAATATTAGAAGAAATGTTATATAAGCATATTGTGTGTATAAACAGTTCATAAATAAATGCATATATAAATGCATAGATATATCTAGAAAAATACACGGGAAACTGCTAAACAGTGATCACTTCTAGAAAGTGGCAGAGGAATAGGCTGGAAGACCTTTATACTAAAGTCTGGATTTTTGTGAGGTATTTACTCTTTTACAGTAAAATTTTTTTTTAAAAAATCAGATAAATCTTAATTCTTCTCTACCTCAGATGAAAGAGTTGGACTAATTAGTATAATAATAAACAGCATCAACTTCAGAGTGAATCTCAGGTGTAAATGAATGAAAGCAAGCAAGCCCTTGCTCAGCTGTACCATCTGGGGGCAGAAGTGCCAAGCAGGAACAAGTTACTCCTGGAAAGGAGGGAAAGGAAGTTGTAAGGGAGGAAAAATAATTTCCCTTCACCCTTCTGAGTTCTTGGCTGAAATTGCTGTAGTAAAAGGTAGAAGCTTCTGGAACCCAATTCCAACATGTAGCAGGGTTGTCTCTACAGCACCTACAAGCAATTCTTAGACACTAGCTGGGTGTCCTACAACTCAACTCAGCTCTGACACTATCTGCCTGAAGACAGCAGCAGAGCCCACAAGTTGAGGGCTCAGTCCCACAAGACAGGCCTCTACTTTAGATGCCAGTCACAAGCCCAGGTTGTTACCAGTGTTCCAGACCAACTAGATAAAAATCAGATGTTCTACTAACCCTATCCTTGGGTTTGATTAATTTGATAGAGCAGCTCACAGAACTCACCAGACTACCAGTTTATTACAAAGGATATTGAAGGACAGGAATTAACAGCTGGATCAACAGATAAATAGGGCAAGGTCCCCAACAAAGAGCTTCTGTGCTCAAAGAGTTTGGGGCCCAGCATGGTGGCACATGGAAGTTTTCTGGTCTCCCAACCTAACTGCTCTCTGGACCCCCTCCTTTTGAGTTTCTAAGAGGCTTCATTACATAGACATGATCAATTAACTCATTGTCCAGTGGTGCTTGATTCAACCTCCAGCCCTTTTCCCCTCCCTGGAAATCGGAGAGGGTGGGGGTGGTGGGAGTAGGGATGGGGTACTGAGACTTCCACCCCTCTATTCACAGTTGGTTCCCTTGGCAACCAGCCTGTATCCAGAAGTCACCTCACTAGCATGACTGAGGACAAGAGACCCAATATTATAACAAAAGACGCTCCCATTGCTCTTACCATTCAGGAAATTCCAAATGTTTGGGGCGCTGTGAGCCAGGAACCAAGAACAAAGGCCAAATATATATTCTTATAAATCACAAGAATAGCAAATGAAACACAAAACAAAGTTTATTGTCATGTATACCACATGTATAATGGGTGATACCTGGGAAAATGGATTACTTTTTTTAAAGATTAAATAGCACTTAATAGGGAAGGAGGATAGGGACATAGGTCTCTCAGGGGAGAATAGATGGCTTTTAGGGAAGAAGGGAAGACGGGTGGGCACTTAGGAAAACAGACGGAGGGATGACATCTGCTTATGACAAAGCTTGTTTGGATATGGTATCAATTTCTTGTCTCCCCTCCTATGATAAGAGTCCATCCTCCCTGGTCCATGAAATTCCCTGGGAGGGATTTTTGATCAGTAAGTTCCTTTTGGAGGATTTGTCTTCAGGCAGATAGGGAAGTTCAGAGAAAGCCTCTCCTTGCATTTTCTGGTTTTCAAGTGGCTACAGTACAAAACAATCCATATGCCAAAGTGGCATATTTGGGGGCAGCATGTTCTGCTTCTCTTCAGAGTGGAGGAGATGGGGAGCAGAACACAGAGCAGAGCCCTAGTGGGTGGGGCCGCTGTTGCAGGTGAATTCAACATGCAGGTAATGCTTGGAGACCCTGCTTGACTTCTCCTGATTTCTCCCCAAAGCATAAGCCTGACAACTGAAAATGGTGTGCAGGGAAAGGGGTACCAAGAAGCCAAGCCTGGTCAGGGCCATTAGCTTCACCTGTGCTACTGCAGGCACTGGCCACAGAAGTACACCCTGAAGAGGCTGGTACTCAGGCACATGGGCAATTAGTGCAATTTTCTTTTCCATTTCATCCATTTTAATCTTTTTTTTTAAACTTCTTCTAAAGTGCCAAGTGTTGAGTGCTTAACTTAGTAACTTGGTGGAAGGAGAGCTGAAGAGAGTTGTCAGCCAAGTCCCTCAGGCTATTCTGCAGCACCTGAATTAACCCCCAAGTCCAGCAGTTCCACAGCTGCAGAAACAGGTAAGGATACTCACTGCCCAGGGGTGTTGCATGTATTAAATAAAATCATCGCATCTGGTCCATGGGAGACCTTCACTAAATGACTGTATAAATGGACAGGCTTTGAGCAAGATGATCTGTGAGGCCTCTTTCACTGCGAACATTGAATGATCTGTAACTACATCCATTCACCCATCATTCTTCAACACATAATTACTGCAGATTGTGGGGGACCTCTGAAAAGCCAAGAGCATCTTCATATGTGACCTACAGCTGTTCTTGATACACACCAGGTGCTCAGGGGGTGTTTGTCACATCAAGATGTGTGCTTTGTGCCCCAGAGACCCTAGTTCCACAGAAGCTCTATTAAGTGTCACCAAATGGTACTTGCTCCCTCCAGTGCCTCAAGCTTTGCACAGGAGGTAAGAATGCAAAGGATCTCTAGAATGAGGGCACTGCAGGAAGCAGGTTAACCTGGGAGCCCCACTAGTAGCTCTTGCAGAGTGCATGAGATAGGCAGATGGACATGCTAGCTTTGGGTCTGGGAGGGACAGAAACGTGTTTTATTGTGGTTGAAGAATTATTTGTGGGGAATGACATTATCATCAGTTAATGGTGGACAGAGCTTTTCTTCCTTGACTAATATCTTTGAATATTACATTAAATCATTTTTAAGCCACCAGAATGGTTATTAAATTTAGTATCCTTTTGGAAAACTGTCTGGCAGTACATTTCTAGTGTTATATCCTTTGGCACATGGCCTTTTCTGTTTTATTCTGTCCATTACCTTCTCCTAACCATGGCAGTGTGCCAGTTGGGCCCCAAATCTCCTATATACCCAAAAGATCTAACTGTAACCTTTGGAAGGAGGGAGTGACATGTGTAAATATGCCTTCTCATCTAGGATTCCTATTTTAATCATATAATTAATTATAAACAAATATTAGACACAAAGATGTTCATAACAGTTTTATTTATAAGAATGAAAATACGAAAACAATCCAAATGTTAACAGCATGAAAAAGAGTAAGTAAATTATGCTCCATCAACTGAAGAGAATATTTGGCAATCATTTGCTATAACTGTTATAGGCTGTGGGGAAATAAGTATTCTCTTATAAGTGATTAGAGAGAATATAAACTGGTATAAATCTTTTAAAGGTAAATTTGCAAGTATGTTTCAAGAGTCTGAAAAAGATGTGTACGTATGATTCAATTTTAGGAATCTGTCCTAAGGAAATGACTAAAAATGAATTCCATTTTAATGGAAAAGACTGTGGAGGAAAAAACCCCTGAAGATTTCCAGGAATAAGGAATTGGTACACCCCTTCAATAGAATACACTGCAATTATTTAAAAAGATGTAGAAATATTTTTCCATGTTAAAAAATAGAAAGATGTTCACCGTAGAGGTTAAGTGAAAAAAAGCAGCTACAAATTAATATGCATGTTGTGATTAATGTGTTTGGATGATCTAATTTGTCTTAATAAATAATTATCACCTGTGAAATCAAGAAAAAATAACATTAACAATATTAGCTACAAAAGCTCTGCAGCAGCACAGACAAATGCCTGTGCAATACTGGGAGGCAGGGCAGGAGAGAAACTGTATATGCTCTGTGACTGTAGCTATGCAAAAATTATGGAGCTTGACAAGAAAGTCATACCACAAAATAAAAACAGCGATTTGTCAGGGTGGGAAGATTTCGGGTGATTTTCCACCCTTTCGGTTATTACTATGTTTATGCAATTTTTATTTGTTAAGTGGGGGGGAAAAAAAGCCCTTTGAGACTTTTTCCTCTGTAGCCTTTCCCCTCCTTGGGACAGTTGTCTTTACGGAACACAAGGCTGTTTACTAAAAATAATGTCTTCTAATGGGCCCAGTTCTTCAAAGCTTACTTTTAGTTCTGCACGAAGTCTGTCACAGCGATCCCATCTCCTTTTAAGAGGCCGCACATTTCTACCCTATTCCTTTTCAGCCCTGGCTCCTGACCCCAAGCACCCAGATACTGTTGGGTTGACCTTTTGGCTATCCTGGACCCCATGGTTCAGACTTGCACCCTTGAAGCTTAAGGTTTCAGGATCTGGCTGGGGCAGAAGGACAAGCTAACATAAACCACTAATAATGGATCAATGCATATTTAACTCCTCCCAAAATAGGCACTTGCATACGTGGCTCTTGAGGGTAACACTCCTTTGTGGAAAACAACTGGACAAATGTGTGAAAAGTCTTTAAAATGTTTACAGCTTGTGGTCTAGTAAATCTGATCCCAGGGTGCTATAAATTAATAAGGATATGAAGATGTGGGTACAAAGATAAACTGCTCAATACTTTCTATACTAGTAAAACAATAGAAATAATCCAAATATCCAACAAAGGGAGCTTGGTTAGATTAACTATGGCACATCATAAGGTTGCCATGTAAAATATAGGATGCCTAGTTAAATTAGAATTTCATATAAACAACGAATACTTTTTTTGATGTAAGTATGCCCCAAATATTGCATGGGATTAAAAAATATATATTTATTGTTTATCTGAAATTCAAATTGGAACATGGTTCTACTAGAAAGTTGTTCATTGTTTACCTGAAACTAATTTACTGGACATCTTGTATTTTTATGTGCTAAATCTGGCCACCCTACATATCCATATAATAGAATACTATGGAACCATTAAAACACATATTTTTAAAGCAGTGGCTTTCAAATTGTGTTTCTTCTCTCCCAGTGTCTAAGCTAGAACTTCTCATCTTTTATCTATTTTGTGTTTAGGCTTCTGTGTAAGATTTGGGTTGAAGATAACAGCTTTATTACTAAAAGCAGTTTGAAGACACTGTTTCAGAAACTAACAGGAAAAAGATCCATAAAATATTAAGTAGAAAAAATCATATTAAAAATCAGTATGATTCTAGGTTTGCATATACATATACATACATATATGGGAAAAAAGAGAGAATGAGAGACAGACAGATACCAGCCACTCTGGAAGAATCTTAAAAAAAAACCCAGACTCTTATTATCTCTGGGTGTTGGGCTTATAAGTAAGTTTTACAAAATTTTTTCAGATTGTCTATAATGAATTAAATGCATTTATATTTTGAAAAAAATTACTATTAGACATATCTATCCTCTCAGATGACCTTAATATAACGAACATCATTAAGCCACTGAATCTGTGACTTTTAAATTTGGGAGTTATGAACTCTTTGGGATCTAATGAAATCTCAGTGTCCTAGTGTCATAACGTATATTCACATAAAATTTGCATACAGTTCCTCATCCCATCCCTTCTTGTTAACCACCCACCCTCTCCAGTAGATTCTAGAATGCCATTTCTTTACTCTGCTTGCTTATAAAGCTCCTTATTCTATCCCTGTGGCAGTGGTTCTTAACCATTTTGGGGAGGGAGGGAGTGATCAGACACCTGCCCTGAGATCCTGTTCAAAGCTTTGGAAGCTCCTCAGAAAAAAAGCACACATAAAGCCACATGCTGCTGCAAGTGGTTTCAGAGATTCACAAACCCTGGAAGCCCATTCTTAGACTGCAGGTTCAGAACCCCCAGGGCAATCCCAAGCATTTGGCACTCACGGGAGCCCTGACTGGGCTAATTCCCTTTTGGGCCAAACTGCTTAAATATAGATTTTGAAAAAAAGGACAAAGCCAGGGATAGAATCTAGCTCAGCACTCCCAAGACACCGCCACACAGCAAACACTTCTAGATCTGTATGCGTGTGAGTGTGTATGTGTGTGTGTGTGTGTGCGCACATGTGTGTGTGAATGTGATGCAGAGAAAGAATGTCTTGCACACTGAGTACTGCTGAAAATTATTCGAGTTGGGGGATCTCCACAGACAGGAAGAAAAACCAGAAAGGAAATCCAAAGTTGGTATCTTGTATGATCTATGCCTTGGGACAGCTGAATGGGGCAGGGCGGGGGTGGGGGCTGGGATGCTGGAGCATTGCGTCAACTCCACATTGGCCTCCAACTCCCTTTAATAGCTCATTCAAGCTGCTGTACTGGGAACCAATCTCGTTTATGCTTCAAAATCCAAACAGGGGCCAACAGACAAGGTGAGGGAGACTGCTGGGGGCCTGGGAGGACCCCACAGAGGCCTGGGCAATTTGGCAGTAGCTATAGGAACGTCAAGCGCCTCTACCTCTTTGCATCTCTTTAAAAGACAGAAGACTTACTACCTACCTGAAGAGGCATGTACAGGGAATTTCTGCAGCATGTCTACTACACAAAGTTATCTCTGATCCATTATACGTTTTGAAAAAAACATAATCACCAAGCCCTATGAACAAAATATGAGTTTGTTTCTCTTTTCCAAATGGAAAACACAACAGCATTCTGCACAGGAAAGGTTCCATGCTCTGGCTAAAGCTGCTGTTACCTTTCTCCCCTCACTCCTATGAACTCACAGGATCACAAGGCCAGTCAGTACCTGCGGGAGTGGCAGGAACAGGGGCTTCCAACCAACACGGGTGCCCTTCCAGTGGGGATACGGGTCGCTTTCTCTCTTTGCTTTCATCTTGGCAAAAAGATTTTAAAGGTCATTTGGAAGAACAAATATTGCCTCCACCCTCCCTACCCCCAAAAAAGAAAGCAAAACACAATGGAAGCGACTCACTCGCCTTGTAAGTCGTTAAAAAGAAACTCTAAAGTTACTGTATTTGAAACTGTGATACTGGCTAAGGAAAAGACAAACAGATCAGTGGAACAGAATATAATCTAGAAATAATATATACAAGAACTCTGTACATGACAAATTGGCATTCTGATTCATGGAAGAAAAGATAATTTGGGAAATTAAAAAAAAATTGAAGTCAACTATACTTGAATTAAGAAAAGATAAGATAGTTTGGCACAGTGTTGGTATAACTGGCTATTCATATGGAAGAAAACAAAATTAGGCCCTCACTTCACAACAGATACGGAAATAAATTCTAGATGAATTTAAAATATAAAAATAAAAAAGTAATAAAAATATTATAATACAATTTAGTAGAACAACTAAACACTGAGGAAGATCCTTTAGGAGGGCAGGAAGCCCAGAAGCCATTAAGGAAAGAATAGACTGGACTATACAATAACTAAGAATTTTCCTATGGTAGGAATACTGTTAACAAATTCAAGAGACAAATAATTCCTATTATTTAGTTAGGTGTTTTAGAGATCCTACAGACACTGAGTTTTCTTTTGTGGATATATAGTTGATATATATTACTATATTGGCTTGAGAGGTACAGCACAGTGATTCATCAATTATATACATTACAAAATGCTCACCATCATAAGGGTAGTCACCATCTGACACCAACAGAGGTATTACACTATTATTGACTATATTCCCTATGCTGTACTTTTCATCACTTATTTATTTCATAGTTGGAAGTTTGGACCTCTAAATACCCTATTATTTAATAACTCAATATTTATGCCACATTTGACAGATAAAAGACTAATCCCTGAAATATGCTAAGAGCTCCTCCAAACTGATATGAAGAAGACAAACAATGCAAATAATAAGTGGGCAAAGAATACAGACAATTTATCACAGAGGAAATGCAAATTGCCAATGAACATATGAAACAACTGCTAGGCAGAAAATCAAAACAAGGTGAGAGGCCATTTTCATCTATCAGAAAGGCAAAAACGAAGGAGGAATAATAAAATCTACTGCTGGTGAGGTGTCAGGAAACACAGCTAGCAGAGGTATTCATACCTACCACCTTGGGAAAAATTATTCAGCAAGGTATGTTTAAATTTGAAATATGCAGAGCTTTGACCAGTAATCTCAGTTTGGGGGCTTTACGCAACAGAAATAAAAGCATGAGGATGTAAAGTCCTATGTAAAGATGTTTATTATATCACTGTGTACATTGGCAAAGACTTGAAGCGCCCTGAACATCCATTACCACAAGTGTGGTAAGGCCATTCTACAGAATGAGGTGGATCTAAGCACATTGCCCTGGAGAGATGACCCATTATTTTAAGGGGGAAAGCAAGTTGAGGAATCATTTGTAAGGTAAGATTCATTTTCTCTGTAAAGAGAGAGCTATGTATGTATATATGCATTTCTATAATCACCAAGGAAAGAAGAGAAAATTACATGGCAGATTGTAAATGTTTAGCTCAGGGAGATGGGATTGGAGAGGGATGGGGAGAAGGGACATTTTTCTTTTTCTTTAGCTCTCTGTGTTATTGCACTTGATAAAACATGTCTTATGTTGCTCTTGTAATTTTGAAAAATCGAGTAATTTTTCCTAAAGAAGAAAGAACATGGGCCTTCACTCTTGGTTCTGTAACTCATGAGCTGTCTGACCTGACATTCTTGCTGTAAAACAGTGACAAAGCCTACCTCTACTTTGGGCTCCCAAGAGGATTAGATGGAGTAATGTGAAGTAACATGAACAAAGAGCTGCCCCGGGGGACAGTAGAGGAAAATGGGGCCCATCAAAGGGAAGTGCTTCCTCCGGGGGAGCTGAACCGGGACCACAGCACCAAAACTGAGCTCAGATAGGTTGCCCTCTCAGGGCCCCCAGCCTCTGCCCTGGGGGCAGTCACTCCTTCCCTCCCCTGTCTGGGCCAGACCCCACCCCAGGGACTCCACACTGGACCAGTGCCCCTCCTCCACCTCCAACTCCCACCACCCACCACCCGCCAGGCACCAAGAGCTCAGTCCTCAGCCCTCCTCCCATTGACCCCAAACTGATACCCAGTACTTCAAAGGTCAATGAAACCCTGGAGGTTGTGCCTAAAGCCAGTCCAGCCCACTCTTGCTTCAGCCCCAAGTAGATGCTGTGAAAATTCTGCAGATGCTTCAGTGGTCATCCCCCAAATCTACATTCAAAGCCTCTCCAAAGGCTCGACACACCACCCCAGGCTCTGAGGAGCTGAAGGCAACGGCGGTTTTGGAGAGATCAGAGAATGCCACCTCTCTCCCTGGAGAACAGCAGCTCTGGGAGGCTGCCCCAGAAACAGCAAGGGTGAGAATGGTTTCACTCCAGTCCTGGTCATGGTGTCCAGTTCTGGGTCTGTGTGCTTGTATGAGTACGTAGGTGCACCTGCATGTATGCAAAGGAGTGCTTGTGGGTGGAATGGGTGTGCTTATGTATGTAATGGGCACATGATGTTGTGTGGACCTGGGCATGCTTGTGTGTATGAGGGCCCATGTGTGTAGGTGTGCTTGTGTGTGTGGCATACACACAAATATTTTTTTTCAGAAAAGTTTCCGTTTATTTTTTAGAATAAAGATTTAGTGCACAAATACAGCCCAAAGCCAAGCAGAAAATAGCTTTGCTCTGTCATTTCCCTAAGAAAGCACCGCCATTACTCAGAATAGGCCAAAGGAGAATAAAAGGCAATCCTCTGCAAAAGGACCACAAGTTATGTACCTTGATATGATGTGCAAGTGTGCAATATATACACATACATTCCGATCTGCTTTACATCATTTTACAGTAGTCACAGATCCAGCTGGGATTTAGAAATGTGAAAAGGCCGTAACAGTGAAAAGGAAAGTAAAGAGTACATGGCTTAGACCTGTAGAATAATAATGCTTAGCTAGTTAATTATTTTGACTTTGGGGGAAACTAAAAAAGTTGTTTTGAAATGAAGGGTACCTGTAAGGAATGTTTACCACAATACTTGTTAACTGTTATTAGTCGGTTTTTTGATGACAGCACTGATCTAAAATATATGGTGATAATACTGTTAGGCAGAAAGACAGAAATGAGTGGGATGAAAAGGAGAAAGGGCCCCCCAAAGATGACTCAGGGAGTTGATCAAATAGAACCAGAAAGCCAGAAATGACTCAAAGAGTTAATCAGATGAAGCCACAGGGTCCAAGAGTGACTCAGGAAATGTCCAGGGTCCCCCCAGATAAAATATATCAGAGGCGCAAGCACAGCACAGCCCCTGTCCCCATTTCACCAATCAGAACAAGGCCTAGAGAGCTGACAGCTGTCAATCAAGGACCTCTCTGCCCTGCCAAAAACCACATAAAAGAAGCCTCAGAATGAGCATCCATGCCTGCCTGTCTTGTCTGAGGCAGGCCTGCTCTGCTACTCTGTGCAGAGTGTATTAAAACTTACTTTGCTTTTTTGACTTTGGTCTCTTGTCTCTATATCTGACTTCCCTGCGACACCGAGCCAAGTCGTTTCCTTCCCAACAATACCACAGCTCCCACTGTCCTAGAAATCCACTAAATGGCCAGCTAGAGTTATCCAGTGTCTTTATGAGCATGTCAAGAGTTGCATACACACATATTTTAAATACAAAAACTCTTCAGGAAGGCAGATGTGTTCACAAAGGTAAAGGTTAGAGATTTGCTTATTGAGACACTGACTTTTTTGTTGTTGCAAATTTCTGAACCATTTGTGGCAGATGGCAGCACCCTATGAAACAAGCCCCTCCCTCCAGTGTGTAAACATGGATGTGCTGAAGGCAGCACTAGGAGACTGGGGAAAGAGCGGCCGGCTCTCATCCCTTCATCTTGCCTCTGGGGCTGCTTGAATTCTTTCATCATCTGAAAACAGCTCTGTTGGACCCTGAAACACGGCCTCCCTGGAGTCTCAGGAGGGCACAGGGACAGAAGCTGGGAAGGCCCCTCTGGCACCACCTTCTACCACCCCCACTCCCAGTCTGACAGCCACACAGCGAAGCTGGAGGTCCTCAGCCACCAGCCCAGGGGTGTGAGTCACAGCACCTGGAGATACAGGAGGAAAGGAAAGAGGGGTGGTGGGTAGTTACTCCAGGCCCAGGTAGTGGGAAGGGAGAATCTGCCCATCTGCCCTCTTCTCAGTCCCCACATCTATCAGATAAGGGTATGAGGTAATCCACCTGGGATATGCACAGACAGGAGGTAATCGGTGCACCTCCCTTTTGTTAAAAATGTGGGCTATAGGACATTATTTTTCTATTAAACAGGAATAAAATTCTCATGCCTCTGATTCCCACAGCCCAGGCCCTGGCCCAGGTCTCCGGAGGGATGTGTTCCCTCTCCTCAGCAGGGTGAGGGCCTCTAGGGACAGGTCCGAGGAGCCAAGCAGGTGTATGCTCGAGGGCCCCAAAGGTGAGGGGAGTAAGTGGCAGAGCTGCAGACCCTGTCAGGGCCCCCAAGGGACCTGGCCGTGTGCTATTCAACATGCTTTTCAGAGGGTCTACAAAGCAGAAGAGGTTTCTGTGCTGGGAGGCAGCCAGACTGGTCAGAGTCCCAGCTCCTCGTAGAGGGCAAATTGAAGAATGTCACCGAGCCTCAACCTCTGCACCTGCAAAATGGGAGCAATGACAGAACCTCCTCCATAAGGGCCTTATGACAATTCAGTGAGGTGATTCCTGCAAAGCGCAGCACCGGCCCTCCCCAGATCCCAGCCCCACTGGCTGAAACCTTTGCCACAACAGCATCACAGTCCAACTTCTCCCTTTGCATCCAGCCTCCCTCACTCCCTTACAGGGGCCCATCCCGCGGTGCTCCCGAAGACCCTGCTGCGTGCAAGTCTCTGCTCATGGCACGTTTCCCAGGGACCTGGGAGTCTAGGTGACATCCCTTGGGGAGTGTGTGAAGAGAGAAAAAACAAGTGGACTCAGCCCTGAGCCCTGGGCCCCCAGAGTTTAGGGGTCAGGGAGGAGGAAGCCCTGGCTCAGAGAGGGGAGGGAACTGCTGGCCACTTGGAGTCTTGCAGAAGCCAAGAGCAACGGTGTCAAAAGCAGTGGGTAGGAAAGAAGGACAACGACAGGGTGTTAGCAATGATCTGGTTACCAGAGGTCAGCGGTGACCTTGACAAGAGCATTTTAGAGGAACAATAGGGGCAAAACCTGACTGGAGTAGATCAAGAAAAAATGGGAGGAAACAAGCCCTGCAGCAAGCACAGATGACTCTTTCCAGGTTTGCTACTTACCTAGAGCATGTGGACATAGAAACAGCACACCACTGCCCCAGGCCACTGCATGGCATGGAAATGGGTCCCTAGGGGCAGATACCTGCCCTGCCAGCCTCAGCCTTGACACCATACAGACGTTTTCAATGCTTTGTCTGGATTTGTAGGCTGCTCTCCTACATCATAGCTGGAAGCAGAAGTGCAAGGCCTTGGCCTTGGGTGATGTCTAGAGCTGAGCCCCGGGATCTCAGAGGACACAGGAGCAGTGCTCCCATCACCGGGCCTACCTCTGCGGGACAAGAGCCTCCAGCCCTCCTCATCTACACCCCCACCTGCAGCCCTGCGCCCCAGAAGATACCAACAAGCCTCTACCAGATCTTCCCACCGGGCCTCCACATTTGGTTTATTAAACTGTCTTCTGCCACGAGGACCACTTACTCACAACAGTTGTTGCCATGGCAACCAAGCAGCCAGCCTGCTGTTCTAGCTAACAGCCACAAGCCACCTGCTGCCTTTGGCTTGGCAAACCCAAGGCAAGATGTCCCCTAAGTGGAGAGGCTGGAACGTGGTGGGGGGATGTAGGAAGTGAGAGAATGGGAGGGGGTTGTGAGGTGTGGAGCTCAGTGCTTTTGCAATTGTTCCATAATTCACCAACAGGTTGGGGCAGGGAGGGCTGCAAATTGACTTGCGCCAGAGGGGTCCCCACATCTCGTGATATAGGTCACTTCTCCAGCCACACATTGCCCACCCCCTCCACTCCCTTTCTGCAAGCTGGAGAGGGGAGGGGCCCTTCCGGGCAGCGAGGGGGCCACACAGAGACAGAAGAAAATCCTGCAAATCATGCAGGGCAAGAGCACTGGGCCTGAGACGGCCTCACTCCCAGACAGAGTCGGGCTCTGGAGCTGGGACTGTGGGCCCAGGGTTGCTCTGGAAGGACTGTGGCCCCTGTGCCATCCTGACTCTTTCTGAGAGAGGCCTGTTTCTTTGACTTGGTCCTAAACGTCTTTAATCTGAATACAGTTTAGTTACCAGAGTTTTTGAAGCCACATAGGTAAAGAGTCCAAGACATGGCTCCTTCCCTTGCTACCTGTTTCACATTAGGTAAATTACTTAACCTCTCTGAGTCTGTTTCTTTAGTTGTAAAACAGAACGAGGCCACCAGATTATTTCAAAGATTAATTGAGATTGATCATAAAAGTATGCCACACATAGTGCCTGGCACACAGCAAGCTCACAGTAGGTGGGAGTATTATTTTTATTGCTATTGTTATCATCAATGATGATTATGTTGATTAGCAAATCTAGAGGTTGAAGATAAATAAGTGAGAGACTTAAAAGAACTGAGAATGATAAAACCTAATTTCAGCAGCGTATATTTATTATTATTTTTGTTTAAAAAATGTTACCATTAGATTGCTTTAAGTGATGGAATTCTGTTATTTTTCTTTGTGCTTCTTGTTCTTCCACGTTTTCTGAACTGAACAGGTATCACTTTTGTAATTAGAAAAAAAGTTTTTTCAAAAGCTTAGAGATGATCATTAAAAATGTATAAAGCAAAATAAAAAGTAAAAGAAAGAAAATGAGTCACAAGCTGAGAAACAGAAACATTATGTAAAAGTTTAAAAGGCAGAGAACACTCTGCTGGCAAGGCACAGGGAATCAAGTGCTTGCATATATCGCTGGTAGGGGTGTAAATTGGTACAAACCAAAGAGGGCGAATCAATGAAATACATACATTCTGCACAAATGCTACACACACAGGTACTCTGTGTCAGCAATTCCTTTGTGGGGAAATTTATCTTATAGATAGTCTGGTGTAAGTGAGAAATGACCTATGGCAGCTCTCCCAGTTTAGCTGGGCAAGCGGCCTTACCTTCCAAAGACCTTATCTACCAAGTGGGTCTGTAATAACTAATGCTTACTATAATGCCAGGCATTGTTCCAAGTACTTTCCACATGTTAACCCATGCAAGCCTCACAGCTCTCTTATGATCATTTTACAAACGAGGAAAGGGGGGCACATAGAGGTTAAGCTACCTGCCCATACTCACACATGTCACACAGCTGGTCAGCATCAGAACAGGTAGCCTGATTTTAAGGTCCAAGTGCTTAACCACCCCACTGCCCTGCCTCATAATGATACCACCTAACTCAGCTTAGTATGAAAGCTAAACAAAAATAATTAATACTATTCCAGGGATGCAAGGATGGTACAACATTCAAAAATCCATCAATATCATCCACC
This sequence comes from Manis pentadactyla, assembly GCF_030020395.1. Classification (NCBI taxonomy): domain Eukaryota; kingdom Metazoa; phylum Chordata; class Mammalia; order Pholidota; family Manidae; genus Manis; species Manis pentadactyla. The sequence continues at coordinate 32,203,926 of NC_080029.1, forward strand.
ACATCAACAAAAAGGGCAAACACCACATGATCACCTCCACAGATGCTGAAAAAAGCATTTGACAAAATTCAACATCCATTCATGATAAAAACTCTCAACAAAATAGGTAGAGGGCAAGTACCTCAACATAATAAAGGCCATATATGACAAACCCACAGCCAACATCATACTTGCCAGCGAGAAGCTGAAAGCCTTTCCTTTAAGATCAGGAACAAGACAAGGATACCCACTCTCCCCAATTTTATTCAACATAGTTCTGGAGGTCCTCGCCATAGCAATTAGACAACACAAAGAAATCAAGGGCATCCAGATTGGTAAGGAAGAATTAAACTGTCACTGTTTACAGATGACATGATATTGTACACAAATAACCCTAAAGAATCTACTCCAAAACTACTAGATCTAATATCTGAATTCAGTAAAGTTGCAGGATACAAAATCAATACACAGAAATCTGAGGCATTCCCATATAATAAAGATAAGCTAGCAGAAAGAGAAATCAGGAAAACAATTCCATCCACAACTGCATCAAAAAGAATAAAATACCTAGGAATAAACCTAATCAAGGAAGTGAAAGACCTATGCCCTGAAAACTACAAGACACTCATGAGAGAAATTAAGAAAGATACCAATAAATGGAAATACATCCCATGCTCATGGATAGGAAGAATTAATATTGTCAAAATGGCCATCCTGCCTAAAGCAATCTACAGATTCAATGCAATCCCTATCAAAATACCAACAGCATTCTTCAATGAACTAGAGCAAAAAGTTCTAAAATTCATATGGAACCACCAAAGACCCCCGAATAGCCAAAGCAATTCTGAGAAGGAAGAATAAAGCTGGAGGGATTATGCTCCCCGACTTCAAGTTCTACTACAAAGTCACAATAATCAAGACAATTTGGTACTGGCACAAGAACAGACCCACAGATCAGTGGAACAGACCAGAGAGCCCAGATATAAACCCAAGCATATATGGTAAATTAATATATAATAAAGGGGCTGTGGATATACAATGGGAAAATGACAGCCTCTTCAACAACTGGTGTTGGCAAAACTGGACAGCTACATGTAAGAGAATGAAACTGGATTATTGTCTAACCCCATACACAAAAGTAAACTCAAAATGGATCAAAGATTTGAATGTAAGTCATGAGACCATAAAACTCGTAGAAGAAAACATAGGCAAAAATCTTCTGAATATAAATGTGAGCAACTTTTTCCTCAACATATCTCCTTGGGCAAGTGAAACAAAAGCAAAAGTGAACAAATGAGAGTACATCAAGTTAAAAGTCTCCTGTACAGCAAAGGACACACCATCAGCAGCACAAAAAGGCATCCTACAGTATGGGAGAATATATTTGTAAACAACATATCTGACAAGGGGTTAATATCCAAAATATATAAAGAACTCACATGCCTCAACACCCAAAAAGCAAACAACCCTATTAAAAATGAGCAAAGGATATGAACAGACAATTCTCCAATTCTTTGGATGGCCAACAGGCACATGAAAACATGCTTCACATTGCTAATCAGAGAAATGCAAATTAAAACCGCAATGGGATATCACCTCACACCAGTTAGGATGGCCAACATCCAAAAGACTAGGAACAACAAATGCAGGTGAGGATGCAGAGAAAGGGGAACCGTCCTACACTGCTGGTGGGAATGTAAATTATTTCAGCCATTGTGGAAAGCAATATGGAGGTTCCTCAAAAAACTAAAAATAGAAATACAATTTGATCCAGGAATTCCACTGCTAGGAATTTACCCAAAGAAAGCAAGATCTCAGATTCAAAAAGACATATGCACCCCTATGTTTATCGCAGCACTATTTACAATAACCAAGATATGGAACCAAATGATTTCCCTCATCTGGGGAGTCTAACAAGGAAGCAAAACTGAAGGAACAAAACAGCAGCTGACTCACAAACTCCAAGAAGGGACTAGCAGTTACCAAAGGGGAGGGGTGGGGAAGGGTCAGTGGGGAGGGAGGGAGAAGGGGATTGAGAGGTATTATGATTGGTACACATGATATGTGTGGGGTTCACCAGGAAGACAGTGTAGCACGAGAAGTAGTGACTCTGTGACATCTTACTACACTGATGGACAGTGACTGCAATGGGGTATGGGGGGACTCGATAATATGGGTGAATGTAGTAACCACAATGTTTTCATATGAAACCTTAATAAAAAAATGATAATACAAAGTGCTTGACAAACAGTAAGTACTTAATAAATGCTAGCCATGGAAGAAACCACTATCTGTTTGACTCCAATGCCTTTGGGTTGTCCAATAGTATCTTGAAACATTCATGGAGTAAAAAGCCAAGCCTTTTTAAGAACAGTCTGTCTGCTTAACCCTACAGAGTAGCCATAAAAAATCCCCTTTTCTATCGGGCTTAGACATCAAGGGATAAAAAGAGTAGAGAGAAGTCAGTGCAGTCCCTAAGGTGTACTTCAGGGTGTGGGTTTTTTGCAAGGTGGTGGGACAGTGTGTTGAATAGTTGAGGGCCCAGCCTTTGGGACAAGACAGAATGGGGTTTGATCCCGGCTCCTCCACCTATTTGGCCATTTGATCAGTGACAAGTTACTTTTGTTAAGTCTCAGCTTTCTCTTCTGTAAAATAGGAAAAAAAAAATGTACCAGCTTGAGAGTTGCCAGAATTACCTATCGTAATCTGTCTAGAGTGATGAGCACAGGCTCACAGCGTGTATTTAGAGCTTAATAAATGGTGGTGATTGTTTCCTAATTTTCTTGTCACCGACAGATCCATTTCTCATTGCAGATCATTAAGGAAGCATTGCACTTTGTAAAGGAAGATTAATCAAACATCTGCTCCCAGCATTGTGACCTGACTCTCTACACTGGGACAAGAGGGATTTTCCACAGCTAGTGAAGAGAGACTGAACGCAGGGCCCCAGACTCCTGTTCCATATCATTCTGGGGCCTTTGTGGCAGAGGTGAGGGTGTGTCCTGCCCTAGGTTCTCCTTCCTGAGTTTCTGTGCACAGTGGTCTTAATGGGAAGTGGTCAGGGTCAAGTTCAGGGCTGGGTGTATGCCTGTAAAAGGAGCACCCCCACCCACTGCCCCAGCCAAGAGCAGAAGTGGGGACGGGCCCTGGTCTCACTGGGTTGTATCCTCACCAACCGAACTGTCTGCATAGCTGGTCCATCTGGGGTCACCTGGCATAGGGACATGGGGAAGTCAGAGTTGTTTCCCCAGGAGACAAACCTCAAACATTTCTATGTAAAATTTTAAAATATTACGTCTTATAACAAAAACAAAGACCAGCCCTTCCATAAAGAATCTCCCTTATCCCTTAACCTTAAGGTAAAGAACATGGATGCTGAGAATTTAAATATGAAAAGAGGGTCACTGAGCCCCAGGAGTTCTGAAAGCCTCTAACCCCTCCTTCCTGCCTTGTGTTCAGCAGTCCCTCCCTCCCTAAGAATCACGGGTTTCCAGGGAGCTCCACGGTCCCAAAAGCTGCAGGGAGCCTCCCAGGTGACCTCTGCTTCCTCCAACACTGCTTAACTGTCATCAATAAGGGAACTTTGGCATTTAATTCTTTCCAGATAGGGCTGAAACAGCATTTTCATTCTCCACTCTCATTTTCTAGGGCTGGTAATTTTCTGAGATCATTACCATTTGGGCTGAGATTTTGTTCACAGCCCAGAGGTGAAGTGTCCAGGGAATTTTACTCAGCAGGTCTGAGTGCTGGAAGGTGCTGTTAGAAGCCACATTCTTAATGTGAATCTTTCAATCACTCTCCACACAGCATCTTGGGGTCAATGAGAGCCTTACTATTTTTATAACCTTTTTATTTGCTTCTGCTGGTTTAAAATCATTAACAGTGAAACCAAAGAGCAAAGCTCATGCTGACGTCTTGTCTGAGCTCCTCAGGGGAGGCACCAAAGACAAATGATTCTGGGAGTCCACCCCTGCAGAGCTGTTCCCAGTACAGCAACCTGGGTTCAATTCTGATGTCCTGGGGCAGTTCTTTCTCGTCCCACACCTTCCTGTTCTCCTGCAAGGCCATCCAAGATGCTGGTTTCCTGAGGCAGAGTCCTTCCCCTGGGAGCATTGAATCCAGTAAAACAACTGCCTGCCAGGAACCTTGTAAAGATCAGGCAATGGTATAGGTCAAAGTTCAAACTTGAGAGCATCTACAAATATGAGTTCTGATGATAAAGATGCACACATGGCTATACAACAATTAGCATTGGGGACTGTCTCTTGGGTTTAAGAAGCTTACATGTTAGATCACTGACACTGACCAAAAAAACATATGTTCATATTAAATTAATTAACAAAAATAGCTCAGAACAATTTCTAAACTGGGCATGTGAGACAGTCTTTGTTTTGGGAAACTATCATCCATTTCCCCTTCTGCAAAGCAGCCTAGTTTTCTCTTAAGGAATTGCCTCTTATCTCTGAGGGCAGCCTCACTGGGAGGGCAAATTCAAGGGTCTTACCCCCAATACCAACAACACCATGGAAGCCAGAGGGGTTCTTTCAGGCCCTTTTCAAGATATTCTTCTTCCCACTAAAGGGCTACCACCAGTCTTAAGATGACCCAACAAGGCCCCCCAGGCCTTAGGCTTGAGACCAGCAACAAAGAATCGAAGAGTCTGAGTCTCCCAGCAAGGTGAAGCCTTCAGAGGTTTTGACCACTGTCTTGCCAATGGGTTTCAGCCCTGGGCAAGTTCACTATGTGACCAAAGAAATGACAGCAAAATATTCTTGGGGTGAAAGGGTTTATACCCAACTTTATTCCCACAGTGGCAGGTCAATCACTAGAATCCCGTCCACTCAGAGCGAGTCTGCCTGCAGCAAGCCGGTCTCAGCCTCTGGGCCTCTCTGCCCCCGCAGCCGTCTTAGTCTCTGTCCTCGGTGCTGCCACCACTCCAGCCTCTGCTCTGCACTCCTGCAGCCTTGCAGCTGTGCCATCGTGTCGCCCAGAGCACTGGGCAGGGCTCTCTATATAGAGTCAGTAATGACATATTGCCCACAATGTGTAGTGAGCCAGCCAACCAGGGCCAGGTGAGAACCCTGGCCACAGGAACCTTCACTTTATCCACACTCCACCCCTCCAGGATTCTCCTCTCAATCTATGTGCCTTCAATCCTCTGCAATGGTCCCTGTGTGAGAAAGCTGGAGCACTGTAACCAAATTCCATAATAACATAATATAACATACAAATAACAAAAATTACAACAAATTATAATAACCCTCAAGCCTGAGGAGATCCATTGCCACCAAGTGGTCATCCTGGCTGTATTCAAACCAGTTCTACTCAAATGGGTTAACCAAAAGGACCATGGGTGGGCCTTACAATACCCACCTTCTCCTGCCTCCAGCAGAAAGTCTTGCAGACACACAGGCTGATCTTATTGCTTTGTCCCTGCCTTCTGCCTCATCCTCAGCAGCCAGAATCGCTCAGTTGTTGCCACAGCTCCAGTCATCCAATTTTTTTCTGTCTGCTCCTGCCTTTTCAAACCAACCCACATCTGGGTCCTTGTGACCTTCACGGGGCCCTTTAAATTCTTCCTTCGAGAAGCAGACCCTATTTCCTTCTGTTCTTGAGCCTGAGGGCAGAAGCAGAGCATGGAGTGCTCCACAAGCTGAGGAGGGGCTGCACCTCTCCTGGAAGAGCCCAGGGTTGCCGAGTCCTTCTGGCTTTCCACCGGCTTCCCACCAGGCGGGGTCTCAACCGAGGAGGGGCCAATGCCTCCGGCACCAGTAGCCTCCACCCCCACCAGTTCGTCAGGCCTCCACTCCTCCATTTCTGCGCTGAGCACCCCACTGCATCTTTCTCTTGCCCCACGGCACGTGGCAGCCTGCGTGCTGCTCCTCCTCGGGCCTCTGCTCCTCCTCGTGCTGCCTCCTCTCAGGCCTTTACTATTTCCACAGCACTTCATAGTGACACTGTTTCAGTCAGCAACAAATTTTTTCTCTTGGGGTGGACCACAGTCCTCCACCCTTTCACAGCACCACATGTCCCCAGGGGACACTCGAATGTCTCCCTGTCCATAGGCACAGCCTGCTGAACACTCCTTCCATGAAGGCAGCCTGTTCTTTTTCCTTTGTCACCAATGAACCCTGCAGACTATGCCAATTGTTTTGCCAATGGGTTTCAGCCCCCAGCAAGTTCACTATGGATTCAGTGTGACTAAAGAAATGACAGTAGAACATTATTGGGGTGAAAGGGTTATACTCAACTTTATTTCCACTGTGGCAGGTCAATCATTAGAATCCCATCCACTCAGAGCGAGTCTGCATGCAGCAAGCTGGTCTCTGCCTTTGGGTCTCTCTACCTGTGCAGCCATCTCTGCTTCTGGGCCTCTCTGCCTGCGCAGCTGTCTTAGTCTCTGTCCTCAGTGCTGCCACCACTCCAGCCTCTGCTCTGCTCGCCTGCAGCCTTGCAGCTGTGCCACTGTGTCACCCAGAGCACTGGGCAGGCCTCTTTATATAGAGAGTCAATAACGATGTATTGCCCACACATGTATAATGAGCTAGCCAACCAGGGCCAGGTGAGAATACTGGCCATAGGAACCTTCTCTTTATCCACAACCACCTGAAGTGGCTGGTTCCCAGCCTCCCAGCAATACATTCCCCTATGACTTAAGTTTATCATGCTAACTTACAACCAGAGGCTCCAAAATGTGGGTCCTATAAAGCAATGACTGCCACCTGAGCTCAGCTACTCTCAGCCTCTCCAAGATCTCCAGCTCCTCACATCCCTCAGAGATCCCAAAGGAAAAACAATTGAAGACCTCCATCCGCTGGCCAGGAAGCAAGCCTGTGTCAACATCAGAGCCAGACATGAGTCAGAGCCACACCCGCACTCCCTCATGCTCTAGCAGCTGACTTTTCCATACCCAGGGTTGAATTTTAAAGTTTTTGATGCTGTAGACACCAACTGTTTTCTAATCCACAGAATTCTGGGTTGATAGAAACCTACTGGAATCTTCTGGTTCTTGAGGTGGTTCCCTGTGACAGGCCCATGAATCTCATTATCTCCAGGTGGTAAACTAGTGAGGTTTGAGGCCACAACTCTGCTCACTCAATGCAGAAGGAACACAGGCACCCACTGGGGCTGGGGTCACTGGCAGGAGCACTGTGGTCTCCTGTGGGTCAGATTTGACGGCATCTCCACTGAATTCATTCACCACCAATTGCATTGGAGGCTTCTTTACAGCTCCCATTCCGACCGCCTTCTGGTTTGTCCTAATGCAGAACAACTGTCCTGTGGCTTTCTAAAGAGGCAGCATGGTGCAGTGGGAAGAGTTGTGGCTGGGAGGCCAGGAGGCGTAGATCCAGCCCTCCTCTGCTCAAACAAGCCGTGTGACTTTAAAGAAACAGCACTCTCTCCGCCCTTCCTTTCCTCCCATGTAAAGTAGGCCATTAGCAGGGCTTCTAGTCATTTCTCAGATTTCACTGGCCCTTCTTTGCAGCCCCTGCTGGGAAGCAAGATATGAGGACTGGAGAGGCAGTGGTAGATACCTTTGCTACTTGCAGGGTCACTAATTCCAAGAAACTTTTTGGTTTCTTAGCACCACAGTCTTTCATGACTCAGGGGACTTGAGGAACAATTCACAGCTCCTGGTGCTCTGGAGGGCTTTCTCTGAGCCCTCCGAATTGGAGAATTTTCTACTGGATTTGGGCCCTACAGTTAGGATTTGGGGTTAGTAGATCTTAATTAGAGGCAGTTGCCTCATTTCCAAGCTGTGGCTTCACCTCAGGTCTGAATACAAGAGGCAGTGTGGTCAAGGAGAAAGAACTATGGAAACAGGAAAGGCAGGACCTGTGTTGCCTCTGCTGCCCAGTAGATTGCTGTTCACCTTTAGGCAAGTCACTTAACTTCTCTGAGTTGGTTCCTCAACAGCAACATGAAAGAACTGGACTTGACTTAATTCATTTATTTATTATGTAGTCCTTGTAGCATTAGACATAGGAAGACAAAAAAATCCAAAGTCATGGAAGGGAGGGAGTGGGTAGCTCTTGCTTTCCTAGGAGGCTACTGGATCAGTTCTAATTGCTATATGGAATTTCTAGTCACACCAAAAGGGAAGCATGGTACTCTGCTCAGTTCTCACTTTGCTAAAAGAAAACCTACCCATCAGTCAGAAGAGAGACGCTGCTCTCCTGCACTGAATGCTCTAACTCACTCATCCTTGCAGTTAGCCAGTAAACATTTGCTGGGCATCCGGAAAGGCCCTCTGTCCTGGGCCCACACAGCAACCAGACCTGAGGCCTTGGCTGGCCATGGGGATTTTATCTCAGGGGTTCTCACACAGTGGAAATGCAACAGTGATGCCAGTGGTGATGGTACAAAAGAGCGGGAAAGGATCTGTAAAAGTGAGGGTGCACCAAAGAGTTGTTGTTCTACAAAGACCTTCCAGCAGTGAGCAAAATCCCGAATCACCACCAGGTGTGCCACTCGCCAGTCACCTGGCTTAATCTGGGAAACCAACAGTGGTGAGTGACTCACATATCCTGGAGCTTCTCTCAGTTAGTCATCAACTCATCTCAGCTTTTCATGGGTCAAGAGATGCTGAGCATTTGAGAGCAGGCCTGGGGCGCTAGTGTCTTATATTTTTAGAGAAAGAGCAGATCGTGTTGAGATGCCAGTCAGTGCCTGCCTGTTCACACTCCAGTCCTTTTTTTATTAAAACATTTATATTTATTTATAAAAATGTTCAAATACACTGGAAAGTTGAAAGAATCATACAGAGCACCCATGTACCCATCACCTAGATTCTACATTACATTCTGCTGTATTTGCTTTATCATATATCTGTCCCTCCCTCCATCTGTTCATCCATCAATCAAGTCATCTTACTTTTTTTGGTGTATTCCAAAGGAAGCTGTAGACATCAGTATACTTTATCCCTAAACACTTCGGCATGCATATCATTAACTAGAGTTCAAAATTTAAGGTTTTGTGAGTATGTGGGTGTAAAACACACAAATCTTAAGCCTTTAGATGAATTTTGGTAAATGCATACACCTGGGTAATCCAAATCCCTACCAGGAAATAGAACGTTAATATCATTTGAGAGTTTCCCTGACCACCCCTTTTAAAGGACTATGCCTCTGCTCCCACCCCCTCTCCATATGTCCTGCTACCCTAATCTGTGTTCTGAACCCAGACTCTGAACACTTTGCTGCAGCTCTTTTGACCAGGTGGGCACCCAACCACAGGTGTTCCTGGCTAATGACCTTTAACCTCTGTGGTTGAGCGCAGCGTGAGCTGGGCCAATCAGAGGCTCTCGCACAAGGTGGGCAGCTGAGAGGCTGCACTTGTTGGGCAAAGATGTTGAGCTGAAGGCTGTAAGCAGATCTGGAGCTGGGGTCACCATGACCATGGGCCACATGCAGCAGAAGTACGGAGAAGCCAGGGCTAATGAGAAGCACAGGGTGTGTACCCAGGAGACACTCAGAGCCTCTGTGTGAGGAACAGCCGTGTTCCTGAGGGAGGACAGGAGAGCAGGCCTTGGTTTCCTCTGCTTCACAGCTACACATCTGGGTCTCTGGTGTCTAAGGTGACTTGGAGGGGCCCTTCCTCCGTGCAACTACAACAGCCCCCCTACAATGGAAATGCAGACAGTGGTATGCAGGACAGCTTGTTATGACAATGAAAAGACCATTTTCACACAAGAGAGATCTACTTCTGTGTGGGACTGGCTGTAGGTACATGTAAAGGCCCCAGGAAAATGATAACAAAAACAAGTGACACAACATCCGAAAATCCATCAACATCATCCACCACATACACAAAAAGAAGGACAAAAACCACATGATCATCTCCATAGATGCTGAAAAAGCATTTGACAAAATTCAACATCCATTCATGATAAAAACTCTCAACAAAATGGGTATAGAGGGCAGGTACCTCAACATAATAAAGGCCATACATAATAAACCCACAGCCAACATCATACTGAACAGCAAGAAGCTGAAAGCTTTTCCTCTGAGATCAGGAACTAGACAGGGATGCCCACTCTCCCCACTGTTATTCAACGTAGCACTGGAGGTCCTAGCCACGACAATTAGACAAAACAAAGAAATACAACCAATCCAAATTGGTAAAGAAGAAGTTAAACTGTCACTATTTGCAGATGACATGATATTGTACATAAAAAACCCTAAAGACTCCACTCCAAAACTACTAGAACTGATATCGGAATACAGCAAAGTTGCAGGATACAAAATTAACACACAGAAATCTGTGGCTTTCCTATACATTAACAATGAACTAATAGAAAGAGAAATCAGGAAAACAATTCCATTCACAATTACATCAAAAAGAACAAAATACTTAGGAATAAACTTTACCAAGGAAGTGAAAGACCTATACCCTGAAAACTATCCATGGATCACATGAGTGACCTCTTCTTGAACATATCTCCCTGGGCAAGGGAAACAAAAGCAAAAATGAACAAATGGGACTATATCAAGCTGAAAAGCTTCTGTACAGCAAAGGACACCATCAATAGAACAAAAAGGTACCTTAGAGTATGGGAAAATATATTCATAAATGACAGATCTGATAAAGGGTTGACATCCCAAATATATAAAGAGCTCCCACCCCTAAACAACCAAAAAACAAATAATCCAATTAAAAAATAGGCAGAGGAGCTGAACAGACAGTTCTCCAAAGAAGAAATTCAGATGGCCAATAGACACATGAAAAGATGCTCCACATCGCTTGTCATCAGAGAAATGCAAATTAAAACCACAATGAGATATCACCTCACACCAGTAAGGATCGCCACCATCCAAAAGACAAACAACAAAATATGTTGGCAAGGTTGTGGAGAAAGGGGAACCCTCCTACACTGCTGGTGGGAATGCAAATTAGTTCAACCATTGTGGAAAGCAGTATGGAGATTCCTCAAAAAGCTCAAAATAGAAATACCATTTGATCCAGGAATTCCACTTCTAGGAATTTACCCTAAGAATGGAGCAGCCCAGTTTGAAAAAGACAGATGCACCCCTATGTTTATTGCAGCACTATTTACAATAGCCAAGAAATGGAAGCAACCTAAGTGTCCATCAGTAGATGAATGGATAAAGAAGATGTGGTACATATACACAATGGAATATTACTCAGCCATAAGAAAAGAACAGATCCTACCATTTGCAACAACATGGATGGAGCTAGAGGGTATTATGCTCAGGGAAATAAACCAGGTGGAGAAAGACAAGTACCAAATGATTTCACTCATCTGTGGAGTATAAGAACAAAGGAAAACTGAAGGAAAAAAACAGCAGCAGAATCACAGAACCCAAGAATGGACTAACAGTTACCAAAGGGAAAGGGACTGGGGAGGATGAGTGGGAAGGGAGGGATAAGGGCAGGGAAAAAGAAAGGGGGCATTACGATTAGCATGTATGATGTGGTGGGGGGATAGGGAGGGCTGTGCAACACAGAGAAGACAAGTAGTGATCTACAGCATCTTACTACGCTGATGGACAGTGACTGCAATGGGGTTTGTGTGGGGGACTTGGTGAAGGGGGGAGTCTAGGAACCATAATGTTCTTCATGTAATTGCAGATTAATGATAATAAAATGAAAAAAAAAAAACAAGTGACACGAGCATAATAAATGATGACAAACCCCAGCCCAGTCCTACGCATTTTAGTGCATTCTCCCGTTTGATCCTCACAGCAGTCTGCTCCAAATACCAGGCACTTTACTTCCATTGTCCCCATTTTGCAGTTTGAGGAACAGAACAGAACCAAAATCTGCCAAGTTCATGGTAAGCAGAGCTCACCTTAGTAAGGAGTCTCAAGACCCAGCGTTTTGCTGGACGAGTGGCTCACAGTCCTGAGCAGAACAGAACCAAAATCTGCCAAGTTCATGGTAAGCAGAGCTCACCTTAGTAAGGAGTCTCAAGACCCAGCGTTTTGCTGGACGAGTGGCTCACAGTCCTGAGCAGGCCCTCAGTGGAGGCCTTGCCACAGCATTCAGGGTGGGCTGGCAAGTTCCCTACTCTGGAGCATTTGTAACGAGGGCACCCCATGTATAAAGAGCCTCCTTGCTCTGGCTCCTGACCCTCACATTCCTTGGAATGCCAGGTCAGGTCAGTTCCTGCAGTGGCGGGTCAGGAGCTGACCCCAGGCTGGGGCTCTATTGGTTGTGGGTTATACTCATCTGTGTGCCACTGAATCTGCTAGAACAACACTGTCGCTGCCAAGACAGCTGCATTCATCTGTCCTTGGTGACAGTGTCAGGCCCCAGGCCCCTTGAGGCTGGATGGTGGCAGGATAGCCCCATTGGTATCAAGTGGGGAGCTCTGCTCCATTTCTGTGGCAGAAACAGGGACCAGGCACCCCTTCCTGGAGGAGCTGCAGCAGGTGTCTGGGCAGAAGACGTGCAGAAAGAGAGGCAGACTCTCCACAGCTCCTGGCAGCTGAGAAGCTGGGATGATTGTAGTCCCAGAACAGGGTCAGAGAGAATGTTCAGCAGGGCAGGTGTGAGTACCCCAAAGCAGGAGTCTGCTTTTCCAAGCTGTCTGGCTGAGCTGAATTGTTCTTCTCCCTCCAATTCCATCAATACTTACCACATGCCTGCTAGGTGCCAGGCACTGTCTGGCATAAGACAGACATGTTGTTTCCTCTCAGTGACATTAGTGATCCATCCTCTGTGATGTGCCTGCTCTGTGCCATTCTCAATGTGTATAGTTTATCTTTTTTAATGTCACATTCATGACTAATCATGTCTACTGCACAGATGAAGAAACAGAGGCTTAGAGAGGTCAGGTCACTTGCCCCATGGCTCACTACCCATATTTACAGGTACCTAAATGGCAGGCCCTGGTGGCACAGAAATAAATGTGACACACAGTCTTTCCTCTCGCAGGCTGTGCACTCTAGAGGAATGAGATAAAGAACAGTAAGGAACACATAAACAGGATCATTCCCAGGAGTGATAAGTGTAGGGAAGGCGGAAAAGCAAGGAGCAAGGCTAGAGAGAAGGATGGAGAGAGGAGCAGCTCTGGCAGCTCTGGGGTGGGCCTGGGGGGCTCTAAGCAGAGGGGACAACCTGGGCAAAGAGCCTGACATGGGACAGCTTGATGTGCTGATGGGAAAAAAGGAGAACACAGTGTGGCTGGGGCACAGTGAACAGAGGGAACAGGGAAAGAGATCAGTAAGGTGGGGGATTTGAACCCAAGTTTGGCTGATGCCCAGGCTCCAAAATACAACACTATGTCCAAGCAGGCAATGTGCAAGGGAACTACACAAGGAATCATCTCTGGAGGACAAGGGTGGGCCCAGGTTCCCAGCCCCTCGGAAGGCTGTGAAACCCCACCATGCAGCCCGAGTTGTCTGCATGTTAAGAAAAAGAACCAGCTAGCGCGGACATAATCTTTGTCAATTCTGCCATCTTTCAGAGGTCCTCTGGGGCATACCCCACCATGCAACTTATAGAAATTAATAGTCCCAACACTTGGTATTTGGAGTGCTCTGTGTATGCAAGGACTCACCAGCAGGAAGTAATTTCAGAATGAATATTGTTTCTCTAATGACCAGATGGTGGCTTGGGTTTCGACAGGCCCTGGGAACAGGCTCAGCTCCTGCCCAGCACCCCCATGCCTGGGCAGAGGACTGTGTGTGGAGTGATGGCAGATGGTATGGGGGTCCCCAGGCCTATGAAATCTTGGGCCCAGAGATGCCACAGGCCTGTGTCATGGGAGAAGAAAGAGTGACGTCTGCATTCTTGAACAAGCCACGTTTCCCCCAGGTCGCATGAGCACGGAGAGCCCTGGAGGATGGAGGACTGGGCTGGTATCCTGATCACACAGCCGCACTGGCAACAAAGGAGGAGGACGTCTACCTCCAGGGTTCACAGAGCATGAAAACTGGGGAGGACAGACAAGCAGAGCCCGGGGGTCCACCCATTCGGGAACTGCCCCTCGTTTCCTCTCACCTTTTCCTCTCTCCTACTCCAGGGTTTCAAGTGGGGGCTTCGAGTGAGATGCCACACACCTAACAAGGCCTGGAGCTGAAATGGATTTCCTGTCTCCTTTCATGAGTGTGTGGTGTGGAGCCCAGATGCCTGCTTCATATCCCAGCACCGACCGTGAGCAATCGGGTGAAACATCCAGCAAGTCGCTCCCTGACTGAGCCTCAGTTTCTCCATCTGGGAAACGGAGATACTGACAGTTCCTAGTGAAATCAGAGTTAAACCGGCAACCATGTGTCCGCTCTTTGCCCCAGGCCTGGCACATGTAGGCCTGGTACGTTCAATCATCCTCGTCACTGGGCACTCACCACGTACCAGGTGCCGAGGAGGTCAGGTACAGGATGCTAAACCTGTCCACTGGGTGCGCAAAGAACAGCTGAGGAAGAGCAATCCAGGGCACGGCTGGGCTGATGACTCGGGGAGTGGCATGGGCGTGTGGCCAAGACTCTGAATGTTTTATTTGTCATGAGCAGCCCAAGCTGATGCTTTTCTCCTGGTCAGGTGGCAGGGACTAGACCTGCCTGGTCCTTCCTCTTCCTAAGAGTCATGACTACCATTGGCAACTTCGGCAACTGATGACCGCAAAGGGGTGGGGGCTCCCTAAGGGAAGCCTCAGCCTCTGCCCTGGGGAGGGAAAGGAGGAGAGAGATGAGACTTGTCCCAGGACTGCTGAGAGCCAGGCCCTCAGGGAGCAGGTGCAGCCTGGAGATAAAGAGCCTTTGGCCCCTGGGGTTGGCACCTGTGTCTGTCCATTCTGTCCCTCCATGCCCACGTCTAGCTGCGGGGCCTTGGACAAGTTACTCAACCTGCGTGAGCCTCATTCAGTCAACTAAAGTCCAGTGCACGTTTACTGGGGGTGGGCACTGCACTGGGTGCCTCAGCTCTCTTATGTAGTGAAAATAACAAGATAGGGAACAAGACGGTGGTTCCGTAAAATATTAAGAATAACTTACCATAGGATCCAGCAATTCCACTTCAAGGCATGTACCCAAAAGAATGGAAAGCAGGGTCTCAAAGAGAATTTGTACACCTGTGATCATGGCTGCATTTTTCCTAATAGCCAAAAGCTGGATAAGCAAAATGTGGTCTCTGAATACAATGGAATCCTATTCACCCTCAAAAAGGAAGGAAATTCGACATTGCTACAACATTGATGAACCTTGAGGACATTATGCTCAGTGAAGTAACCCAGACATAAAAGGATGAATACTGTATGGCTCCACTTACATGAGGTCCCTAGAATAGGTACATTCATAGAGACGGAAAGTAGAATAGCAGTTTCCAGGGGCAGGAGGTAGGAAGGATTAGAGAGTTAGTGTTTAATGGGTACAGAGTTTAAGTTTAGGATGACGAAAAACTTCTAGAGACGGATGCTAGTAATGGTTGCACAACAACGTGAGTGTACTTAATGTGACTGTGAAGGCTTAAAAATGGTTAATATGGTAAAGTTTGTTATGTGCATTTTACCACAGTTAAAAATAAAATAATAGGAAGAAAAAATCAGTATTAGGTATCAGCTGTACCATTATCAGTTACAAGGAAAGGTGGCACTACTGGGAATATCTGCAGACCATTCTAGGCTGGGCTTTCCTGCAGTCAGTGTGGCTTGGGAACAGCTTGGGGTGGAATCCCAGCGTCTGCCCACTTCCCAGCCAGTCTCATCCTTGGCCTATCCTCCGCCCATTCCAGGCCACCACCTCACAAAACGACTTGGAATTGGGGTCACCATGCCACATCTTTGCTCAGGTTGCCTCTGGCCCGATGTTCCTTTCTTGCCATGTCCAACCAGCATGTACTCATCTTTAAAGGCTCAGCCCATGTTACCACCCCTCCAATGAAGGGAGCAAACACTTCACTCTACTCAACACATGGCCTTGATGGCACCCACGACCCTTCCCCACCCCACTGGCTCCTGTACAAGCCCAAGTGGCTTGCAGGCAGGAATGGGTCACGCTTACCCTTGCACCCAGATTCTAGTTTAGTGTTTGTTGCACACTAGAAAATAAATGTTTTCTCAGGATGTTCTTTGGTTGTTTATAAAAATTAAAAGCTGGAAAACATATTGAGTTAAACCATATGATCATTTTTTACCTAAAAACAACAATTTCATACTTTACAATCTAACCTAAATATCCAGCATTTATGAACTGTGATTATATAATCTGTGTAACATTTGCCCTATGAAATTCTAGGCAGCCATGAAAAAATATTTGAAAGAAGACTATGACATAGGAAGGTGTTCATGATACAGTGTCTTGTGAAAAGAAAGAGTCGCAAAGCAGTATAAAACATATGATTTCATTTTTTTTTAATTCACCAAAGAAGATCTGAATTGATTATTCACCAACATGTTAATAGTGGTAAGCCTGAATGGTGGGATTTAGGGTGATTCCCATGCCCTTTTTGATTTCCTGTCTTCTGTGTATTAAACATGCACTATACCTGAAGGGAGAAAAAAAGAACAGTAAAGAGAATCCCCCTTGTCTTTGCTCTCATGCTTTTCTACCAAAGTATTTTGTCATCTCCTCACCCCTCTCAGGGGTGTGGAGACCCATTTTTACTTTTGATGCCCTTTCACAGATGGGACTCCTAGCGTCTGGCTCTCAGTCCTTCTTCCTGAGCTGCCGGCACCTCCTTCCTGACCCTTTCTTTCCTTGGGCCCCCTGCACCCACAGCACTTGGGCCGGCCTGGAGAAAGGGCTTCCTCTACCGCCCGCCAGCCCTCAGCACCAGCCCTCAGCACCAGCCCCCCCTGAGCTGACCTTCAGGTACAGAAGAGGCACGCGCTTTGCTGTCCTCCAGGCAAGTGAAAACCCTGCTGGCTGGGTGACCGGCTTTCCGGGGGGCTGGGGAGAGTGGGAACCTTGCCCCAGTCCTCCACTACCCTCCTTCTCCATCTTCACCCTGTTGAGACCAGCAACCTTGGGGCACCCGCTCTTCCTTTCCTTTCCTTTTAAAGTGTTTTTAGATGTAAGATTTTCTTTAATTCCAGAAAGTACAAAGAGTAAGAATCACATGCACTGCCAACAGAATTAACAGCTTGTTCACATTTAGTCCACTTGGCTTCAAGTCTCTATCTTCAAAAAAAAAAAAAAAAAACAACTGAAATAGAATGCTTCCAGAAAAAGTCAAACTCTCTGTGGGTCCCCTCCCTCATCCCTCTCCAGGGACACTCACTGTCCTAAGTGTGCTGTGTATCCTCCTGGGCCCATTGCTATTGTGCTTTGAGATACATAGGCACACACACACACACACACATTCAGGAACAATAGACCCAGTTATTTTTGTATTATTCCAAGCTGCATAAATGTATCACAGGAAATCATCTGCAGTGGGGTTTTTTCCCCCTCTAACATCATGTTTTTAAGTTCCATTCATGCAGATATTATTGATCTAGTTTATTTATTTTGCTACCGCAGGTATTTCATCCTGGTGGGTGGGCCTGATCCCTTTGCATGGAACTCTCTGGGGCACAGGGAACACCATGGCTTCCCCTCAGCTCAGAGGTTCTGCAACTTGGAGAGCCTAAGCCAATTGCAGGCACTCTCCCCAGCCCACATCCTTCTAGTCCATGAGACCTTCCAAACCTCATCCCAGCCCCTCCATCTCCTCCCCAGCTCCAGCAGGTGCCAAGATCACCTGGTTCTCACTCCACTCCTTTGTCTGGCCTGCGAGTATCTCTTGGCCTTCCTAGGTGCCCCATCCTGATTTCAAGAAATAAGGGAATTAAAGTCTGTTTTCCCTTGTAAACTGTGCTATCAGATGGCGAGCATCCTGAGAAGTTGGCATCTCTGCAGGCTTTGGTGCCATGCATCCCTGGTTGAGTCCTGGCACTGTTGGCAGGTAGCCTGGTCTCTCTAAGTCAAGTTGCTTATCTGTAAAATGGAGGTAGTAATACTCAGGTCACAAGCCTGCTGGACAGTTAAGGGGAAAAGTATATGAAACATGATGGGCAGGCTCCCTGTACACACCAGGCAGTCAACAAGTGCTCCTGCCCTTGCCCTTCTTCTGTCTCCTCTAACCAGCAGCCACAGCAGTCACAAAAAGTAAGTCAGAACACATCTTCTGCTTACATGGCTTCCCAAATTAGGTGAAAAAGGCTTTACAATATCTGCCTTGGTCTTCTGGATTGCTTGCTCTAGGGGAAGCTACCCACAACATGAAGACACTCAGGCAGGCCTGTGGAGCGGCCCACATGGAGAACTGAGGCTTCCAGCCAACAGCCAGCACCAGCTTGGCAGCCATGTGACAGAGCTACCTGCGATCCTTGCCATGACTGCAGCCCCAGCTGACATCTGACTGCAACCACACTGAGAAACCCTGAGCCAAGCCACCCCCAAATACCTGACCCACAGAAACAATGAGAATAAATGACTAGTGTTGTTTTGAGCCATTAAGTTTTAGAATGATTTGTTATGCAGCATTATGTAATATACAAGGTAACAAATAGTGTCAATTTGTATTGTTATTACTAAATTATATACTTACACTCATATAGCACTTACTTGTGTATGAGGCACCATTCTAAACACTTTATGTGAATTAATTTATTTACTCTTCATAGCAACCATCTGAAATGGGAACTAACAGTATTCCCATTTTACAGGTAAAGCACAGAATGTTCATAACTTGCTACAGTGACGGAGCTGGAACACAACCTCTGACACTCTAACTCCCGTGGCTATGCCCATAACCATTTTCTCATGCTCTATCCTGAACAAAGCCATAACCAGAAATGTGGCACCAGGAAGCAGGAAATGTTCTCAAATTCACAGAGCCCACTTTCAAGAGACAGAAGAGGAAGATGAGAAAAAAGGAAGAGAGTCAACCCTCTTCTCTTTCCCCAAACCCTCCAGGTTCCTATGCTTCTCCTTGGGTTTACAGTTCTAACCACCTTCTATGCTGCCAGTAGGCTAGTCCTAGACCACAGCCAACTCACTTCCACCAAGTAAGTAAAAAATAGTACTAAAAATTTGCACAATGTTTTAAAGCTCTTGTCATATCTCCTTAATTAGGGTTCTGATTCATGGAGGTGACCGGTTTCCCCTCTCTATATCTTCTGACTTAATACAAGCCTCATCTCTACATCTTCAAACCAGCTAACATCTTAAAACATATCAGGTCTACTGGAAGTCCTAGCCATAGCAATTAGACAAGAAAAAGAAAATAAAAGGCATTCCAAATTGAAAAGGAAGAAGTAAAATAGTCACTATTTACAAATAACATGATATTATATATAGAAAGCCCTAAAGACTCCACCAAAATACTACTAGAATTAATAAATGAATTCAATAAAGTTGCAGGATACAAAATCAATATACACAAATCTGTTGCATTTCTATATATAAATAATGAACTAAAAGAAAGAGAAATTAAGAAATCAATCTCATTTACAATTGCATCAAAAAAAAATAACTAGTGATAAATTTAACTAAGGAAGTAAAAGACCTGTACACTGAAAACTATGACACTGATGAAAGGAATTGAAGAAGACTCCAAAAAAGTAAATATATTCCATAACCATGGATAGGAAGAATTAGCGTTGTTAAAATATCCATATTACCCAAAGAAATCTACAGATGAATGAAATCCCTTTCAAAATTCCAATGATAGAGGAGGGGGCGGAAGATGGTGGCGTGAGTAGAGCAGCGGAAATCTCCTCCCAAAACCACATATATCTATGAAAATATAACAAAGACAACCCTTCCTGGAATAAAGACCAGAGGACACAGGACAATATCCAGACCACAGCCGCACCTGAGAGAACACAGCGCCTCACGAAGGGGGTGAGATACAAGCCCCGGCCTGGCGGGAGCCGAGCGCCCATCCCCCCAACTCCCGGCGGGAGAAGAGCAGGCAGAGCGGGAGGGAGACGGAGCCCAGGACTGCCGAACACCCAGCCCCAGCCATCCGGGCCAGAGCGCAGACACAGTGCGTGTGCAGGGGGCCCTGGATACTAGGAAAACAGGTTAGCAAGAACAGTGAGCGGGCACCGGAGGCCTAGCGCCGGAGGACATAAGAAAAGCGAGCGACCAATTTTTTTTTTTTCTGCTTTGTTTTGGCGAGCGCGTTTTGGAAGTCTTAAACGGATAGGGACCCCAATACTAGGGAAACAGGGCAGCAAGAACAGTGAGCGGGCACCGGAGGCCTGGCGCCGGAGGACACCAGAAAAGCGAGTAACCACTTTTTTTTTTTTTTGCTGTTTTGTTTTGGTGAGTGCTTTTTGGAAGTCTTAAAGGGATAGGGACCCCAATACTAGGGAAACAGGGCAGCAAGACCGGTGAGCAGAGGCCTGAGGCTGGTGCCAGAGAATAAAGAAAAACGAGCAGCCACCTTTTTTTTTTTTTTAATTAAAAAAAAATTTTTTTTTTTTTTTGGTCGTTTTGTTTTGGCTGGTGATTTTTGGAAGTCTTAAAGGGGCAGGGCGGGACACTTAATCCAGAGGTAGGGAATCCGGGATCTCTGGGCACCCTAACCCCTGGGCTGCAGAGAGCAGGGAGGCCCCTTACGGAGATAAATAGCCTCCCAGCAGCTCCTGCTCCAACGCGACTCCACCATTTTGGAGTAGCTGCCCGAGCCAGGCCACGCCCACAGGAACAGAGGAGATTAACTCCATAGCAGCCGGGCAGGAAGCAGAAACCCTGTCTGCGCGCAGCTGTGCAGCACAAGCCACTAGAGGTTGCTGTTCTCCGAGGAGAGGAGGGCCACAGACCAACAAGAAGGGAAGTTCTTCCAGCCGTCACTCGTCCCAGCTCAGCAAACTATTCCTATCACCATGAAAAGGCAAAGCTACAGGCAGACAAAGATCACAGAGACAACACCAGAGAAGGAGACAGACCTAACCAGTCTTCCTGAAAAAGAATTCAAAATAAGAATCTTAAACATGCTGACAGAGATGCAGAGAAATACGCAAGAGAAATGGGATGAAGTCCGGAAGGAGATCACAGATGCCAGAAAGGAGATCGCAGAAATGAAACAAACTCTGGAAGGGTTTATAAGCAGAATGGATAGAATGCAAGAGGCCATTGATGGAATTGAAACCAGAGAACAGGAACGCATAGAAGCTGACATTGAGAGAGAGAAAAGGATCTCCAGGAATGAATCAATATTAAGAGAACTGTGTGACCAATCCAAAAGGAACAATATCCGTATTATAGGGGTTCCAGAAGAAGAAGAGAGAGGAAAAGAGATGGAAAGTATCTTAGAAGAAATAATTGCTGAAAACTTCCCCAAACTGGGGGAGGAAATAATCAAACAGACCACGGAAATACACAGAACCCCCAACAGAAAGGATCCAAGGAGGACAACACCAAGACACATAATAATTAAAATGGCAAAAATCAAGGACAAGGAAAGAGTGTTAAAGGCAGCTAGAGAGAAAAAGGTCACCTATAAAGGAAAACCCATCAGGCTAACATCAGACTTCTCGACAGAAACCCTACAGGCCAGAAGAGAATGGCATGATATATTTAATACAATGAAACAGAAGGGCCTTGAACCAAGGATACTGTATCCAGCACGACTATCATACAAATATGATGGTGGGATTAAACAATTCCCAGACAAACAAAAGCTGAGGGAATTTGCTTTCCACAAACCACCTCTACAGAACATCTTACAGGGACTGCTCTAGATGGGAGCACTCCTAGAAAGAGCACAGCACAAAACACCCAACATATGAAGAATCGAGGAGGAGGAACAAGAAGGGAGAGAAGAAAAGAATCTCCAGACAGTGTATATAACAGCTCAATAAGCGAGCTAAGTTAGGCAGTAAGATACTAAAGAGGTTAACCTTGAACCTTTGGTAACCACGAATTTAAAGCCTGCAATGGCAATAACTACATATCTTTCAATAGTCACCCTAAATGTTAATGGGCTGAATGTACCAATCAAAAGACACAGAGTAATAGAATGGATAAAAAAGCAAGACCCATCTATATGCTGCTTACAAGAAACTCACCTCAAACCCAAAGACATGTACAGACTAAAAGTCAAGGGATGGAAAAACATATTTCAAGCAAACAACAGTGAGAAGAAAGCAGGGGTTGCAGTACTAATATCAGACAAAATAGACTTCAAAACAAAGAAAGTAACAAGAGATAAAGAAGGACATTACATAATGATAAAGGGCTCAGTCCAACAAGAGGATATAACCATTCTAAATATATATGCACCCAACACAGGAGCACCAGCATATGTGAAAAAAACACTAACAGAACTAAAAGGGGAAATAGACTGCAATGCATTCATTCTAGGAGACTTCAACACACCACTCACCCCAAAGGATAGATCCACCGGGCAGAAAATAAGTAAGGACATGGAAGCACTGAACAACACAGTAGAGCAGATGGACCTAATAGACATCTATAGAACTCTACATCCAAAAGCAACAGGATATACATTCTTCTCAAGTGCACATGGAACATTCTCCAGAATAGACCACATACTAGGTCACAAAAAGAGCCTCAGAAAATTCCAAAAGATTGAAATCCTACCAACCAACTTTTCAGACCACAAAGGCATAAAACTAGAAATAAACTGTACAAAGAAAGCAAAGAGGCTCACAAACACATGGAGGCTTAACAACACGCTCCTAAATAATCAATGGATCAATGACCAAATCAAAATGGAGATCCAGCAATATATGGAAACAAATGACAACAACAACACTAAGCGCCAGCTTCTGTGGGATACAGCAAAAGCAGTCTTAAGAGGAAAGTATATAGCAATCCATGCATATTTAAAAAAGGAAGAACAATCCCAAATGAATGGTCTAATGTCACAATTACCAAAATTGGAAAAAGAAGAACAGATGAGGCCTAAGGTCAGCAGAAGGAGGGACACAATAAAGATCAGAGAAGAAATAAATAAAATTGACAAGAATAAAACAATAGCAAAAATCAATGAAACCAAGAGCTGGTTCTTCGAGAAAATAAACAAAATAGATAAGCCTCTAGCCACACTTATTAAGAAGAAAAGAGAGTCAACACAAATCAACAGTATCAGAAACGAGAAAGGAAAAATCACGACGGACCCCACGGAAATGCAAAGAATTATTGGAGAATACTATGAAAACCTATATGCTAACAAGCTGGGAAACCTAGGAGAAATGGACAACTTCCTAGAAAAATATAACCTTCCAAGATTGACCCAGGAAGAAACAGAAAATCTAAACAGACCAATTACCAGCAACGAAATTTAAGCGGTAATCAAAAAACTACCAAAGAACAAAACCCCCGGGCCAGATGGATTTACCTCGGAATTTTATCAGACATACAGGGAAGACATAATACCCATTCTCCTTAAAGTTTTCCAAAAAATAGAGGAGGAGGGGATACTCCCAAACTCATTCTATGAAGCTAACATCACCCTAATACCAAAACCAGGCAAAGACCCCACCAAAAAAGAAAACTACAGACCAATATCCCTGATGAACGTAGATGCAAAAATACTCAACAAAATATTAGCAAACCGAATTCAAAAATACATCAAAAGGATCATACACCATGACCAAGTGGGATTCATTCCAGGGATGCAAGGATGGTACAACATTCGAAAGTCCATCAACATCATCCACCACATCAACAAAAAGAAAGACAAAAACCACATGATCATCTCCATAGATGCTGAAAAAGCATTTGACAAAGTTCAACATCCATTCATGTTAAAAACTCTCAGCAAAATGGGAATAGAGGGCAAGTACCTCAACATAATAAAGGCCATCTATGATAAACCCACAGCCAACATTATATTGAACAGCGAGAAGCTGAAAGCATTTCCTCTGAGATCGGGAACTAGACAGGGATGCCCACTCTCTCCACTGTTATTTAACATAGTACTGGAGGTCCTAGCCACGGCAATCAGACAAAATAAAGAAATACAAGGAATCCAGATTGGTAAAGAAGAAGTTAAACTGTCACTATTTGCAGATGACATGATACTGTACATAAAAAACCCTAAAGACTCCACCCCAAAACTACTAGAACTGATATCGGAATACAGCAAAGTTGCAGGATACAAAATCAACACACAGAAATCTGTGGCTTTCCTATATACTAACAATGAACCAACAGAAAGAGAAATCAGGAAAACAACTCCATTCACAATTGCATCAAAAAAAATAAAATACCTAGGAATAAACCTAACCAAAGAAGTGAAAGACTTATACTCTGAAAACTACAAGTCACTCTTAAGAGAAATTAAAGGGGACACTAACAGATGGAAACTCATCCCATGCTCGTGGCTAGGAAGAATTAATATCGTTAAAATGGCCATCCTGCCCAAAGCAATATACAGATTTGATGCAATCCCTATGAAACTACCAGCAACATTCTTCAATGAACTAGAACAAATAATTCAAAAATTCATATGGAAACACCAAAGACCCCGAATAGCCAAAGCAATCCTGAGAAAGAAGAATAAAGTAGGGGGGATCTCACTCCCCAACTTCAAGCTCTACTATAAAGCCATAGTAATCAAGACAATTTGGTACTGGCACAAGAGCAGAGCCACAGACCAATGGAACAGACTAGAGAATCCAGACATTAACCCAGACATATATGGTCAATTAATATTTGATAAAGGAGCCATGGACATACAATGGCGAAATGACAGTCTCTTCAACAGGTGGTGCTGGCAAAACTGGACAGCTACATGTAGGAGAATGAAACTGGACCATTGTCTAACCCCATATACAAAAGTAAACTCAAAATGGATCAAAGACCTGAATGTAAGCCATGAAACCATTAAACTCTTGGAAGAAAACATAGGCGAAAACCTCTTAGACATAAACATGAGTGACCTCTTCTTGAACATATCTCCCCGGGCAAGGAAAACAACAGCAAAAATGAGTAAGTGGGACTATATTAAGCTGAAAAGCTTCTGTACAGCAAAAGACACCATCAATAGAACAAGAAGGATCCCTACAGTATGGGAGAATATATTTGAAAATGACACATCCGATAAAGGCTTGACGTCCAGAATATATAAGGAGCTCACACGCCTCAACAAACAAAAAACAAATAACCCAATTAAAAAATGGGCAGAGGAACTGAACAGACAGTTCTCCAAAAAAGAAATACAGATGGCCAACAGACACATGAAAAGATGCTCCACATCGCTAATTATCAGAGAAATGCAAATTAAAACTACAATGAGGTATCACCTCACACCAGTAAGGATGGCTGCCATCCAAAAGACAAACAACAACAAATGTTGGCGAGGCTGTGGAGAAAGGGGAACCCTCCTACACTGCTGGTGGGAATGTAAACTAGTTCAACCATTGTGGAAAGCAGTATGGAGGTACATCAAAATGCTCAAAACAGACTTACCATTTGACCCAGGAATTGCACTCCTAGGAATTTACCCTAAGAACGCAGCAATCAAGTATGAGAAAGATCAGTGCACTCCTATGCTTATCACAGCACTATTTACAATAGCCAAGAATTGGAAGCAACCTAAATGTCCATTGATAGATGAATGGATAAAGAAGATGTGGTACATATACACAATGGAATACTACTCAGCCATAAGAAAAGGGCAAATCCAACCATTTGCAGCAACATGGATGGAGCTGGAGGGTATTATGCTCAGTGAAACAAGCCAAGCGGAGAAAGAGAAATACCAAATGATTTCGCTTATCTGTGGAATATAAGAACAAAGGAAAAACTGAAAGAACAAAACAGCAGCAGAATCACAGAACTCAAGAATGGACTAACAGGTACCAAAGGGAAAAGGACTGGGGAGGATGGGTGGGTAGGGAGGGGTAAGGGGGGGAGAAGAAGGGGGGTATTAAGATTAGCATGCATGGGAGGGGTGGGAGAAAAGGGAGGGCTGTACAACACAGAGAAGGCAAGTAGTGATTCTACAACATTTTGCTATGCTGATGGACAGTGACTGTAAAGGGGTTTATAGGGGGGACCTGGTATAGGGGAGAGCCTAGTAAACATAATATTCATCATGTAAGTGTAGATTAGTGATACCAAAAAAAAAAAAAGGGCAGTTCCTGTGTGGTAACCTCCAATGAGTTCTACACATGGGTATAAAGGGCATATAAAAGTGTAGGCAAAGGGTCTGTTTGCGTTTATACAGAAGATCAAAGCCTAATTGGGCTACCCCGAAAATGAACTAAGATACGATATGAAAAAGAATTTCCAACATCAGCACTCTCTGGAAGACTCATGCCAGAAGATGATCATCAAAAAACCCCAACAAAGATCCACGCACTGCTACAGCTGTAGATGCACTCATCCCACCAGCTCCTGGACTTGCCATGGGAATGAAGGAGATATCTAAGCTGGCCTGTGCATACAGTAAAACAACAAATTTGACTGGATCTATACTGTTGGAACTCAACCAAGAATTTGGAGAAGTGCAAATTGTAGCACTCCAAAGTCTTACAACTACAGACTATTTACTGTTAAAAGAACATAAGGGATGTGAACATTCCCCAGGAATGGGTTGTTTTAATTTGTCTGATTTCTCTCAGACTGTTCAAGTTCAGTTGGACAATATCCACCATATCATAGATAAGTTTTCACAAATGCCTAAGGTGCCTAACTGGTTTTCTTGGTTTCACTGGAGATGGCTGGTAATTACAGATATGCCTTGGTTATGTAACTATACTCCTATTATGTTAATGTGTGTGCGCAATTTAAGTAGTAGCTTAAAACCTATACATGCTGAAGTTACTCTACAAGAAGATATGTCAAAGAAATAATCAATCTTCCCATGTTTTCTTCCGCCTGCTACTTCTATAGCTTTTCTTCTTCCTTCCTAATTACAACCCTTAAATAGAATTCGTGCCTCATATCAAATTTACCGAGTATCATAATTCTTCCAAGTGGTAAAGATACCTCAAGACAAATGCTGGGCATAGAAGCTACAGGGCATAAATATGCAAAGAAATAAAAAGCTAACCATTTCAAACAATAAGGCTTCTCTCTCACTTACCAACTTTACATTTCCCTGTATGGCCCCGGAAGATGACTGGTTAGCCAGAGATGGGTAAGATTCCTCAAGGGAGGAACAACCTAAGACAGGCACAGTCACAGGGGGGTCATCAGGTGAGAAATTGGGGATCAACAGAGGTGAGGCTTAGAACCTCACCCCCCCTGTTCTGAGAGAAATCTTCTGCATACGTGGATGTTTTATTGCCCTGGTCTAGTTTGGATTAACACATAGTCTACAGGCACACACCTGATCATCTACATTTGCTCTCTTACAACACTAAACTATGTTTTCTACCTTTATCTTGTATCTACCTACCACTTCAGCATTTTATTAAAAATAATAATAATAAAGAGAGAAATGTGGTATCCACATATAAATCAAGTATAAAAATCAAATGAGTATTCATATTTGAACTGACTGTTTATACTTCATAATGCATGAGCAAAACCGAAGGTTTCTGTGATGGCTGCCCTTGTACTGTTCACCATGTAAGAACTTATTCACTATGTAAGAATTTGTTCTCCATGTAAGAACTTGTTTGTTATGCCTCAGAAGATTGGAGACTGACGAAAATTAGGCTTGGGGTGGATTAATGATTGTGCATTGAGCATTGACTCCCCTATACAGAATTTTATTGTTGTGAACAACCATGTGATCAATAAATATGAGAGATGCCCTCAAAAAAAAAAAATTCCAATGATATATTTCATATAACTAGAACAAATAATCCTAAAATTTGTATGGAACCACACACACACAAAAAGCCCTGCAGAGTCTAAGCAATCTTGAGAAAGAATAAAGCTAGAGTTATCATATGCCCTGATTTCAAGCTATACTACAAAGCTACAGTGACCAAAACAGTATGGTACTGAACCAAGAACAGATACACAGACCAATGGAACAGGATAGGGAGCCCAGAAATAAGCCCACACATATATGGTCAATTAATATATGACAAAGGAGGCAAGACTATGCAATGGGGAAAAAACAGTCTCAATAAATGGTGTTAGTAAAACTGAATAGCTACATTTTAAAGAATGAAACTGGATCATTGTCTTACACCACACACAAAAATAAATTCAAAGTGGATTAAAGACCTAAATATAAGACCCAAAACAATAAAACTCTTAGAAGAAAACATAGGCAATAAACTCTTGAACATCTGCTTTAGTAATTTTTTTCTGGATGTGTCTCCAGGCAAGGAAAAGAAGAGCAAAAATAAACGAGGACAACTACATCAAACTAAAAAGTTTCTGCACAGCAAAGGAAACCATCAACAAAATGAAAAGGCAATCTACTGTATGAAAGAATATATTTGCAAATGATACACCTGATAAGGGGCTAATATTCTAAATACATTAAGAACTCATACAAGTCAACACCAAAAAAAAAAAGTCACATTAAAAAATGGACAGAGGACCTGAACAGACATTTTTCCAAAGAATACATACAGATGACCAACAGACACATGAAAAGATGCTCAACATCACTACTTATTAGCAAATCAAAACCACAATGAGATATCCCCTCACACCAGTCAGGATGTCTAGTATCAACAAGACAAGAAATAACAAATGTTGGTGAGGATGTGGAGAAAAGGGAACCCTCGTACAATGCTGGTGAGACTGCAAATTGGTGCAGCCACTATGGAAAGCAGTATGGAGGTTTCTCAAAACACTAAAAATAGAAATACCATATGACCCAGCAGTGCCACTTCTGGGCATTTACTTGGAGAAAACAAAATCACTGATTTGAAAAGATATATGCAGTCCTATGTTTATTGCAGCATTATTTACAATAGCCAAAATATGGAAACAACCTAAATGTCCATGAATAGATGAAAGGATAAAAATGATGTGCTAAATATATACAATGGAATTTTACTCAGCCTTAAAAAAGGAATTAAATCTTGCCATTTGGGACAACATGGATGGAACTAAAGGGCATTATGCTAAATGAAGTAAGTCAGACAGAGTATGAATACTGTATGATTTCACTTATATATGGAATCTAAAAAACAACACAAATGAACAAAAACAAAACTGAAATAGACTCAAACACATAGAACAGATTGGTGGTTACCATGGAGGAGGGGGGAGGGGATGGATGAAATAAGTGAGGGAAGAAAATTAGTGAGAAAGTTTGGTATCTTGATCAGGGCAATGGTTACATGAGGGTATACACATGTCAAAATTCATCAAGCTGTACACTACGATTTGTGCGTTTGATTGTAAGTACCTCAATTAAAAAATAGTATCAGATCTTTAGAATGGAGGAAAACTGCTCAAAGAAGACAACTTAATTAACACAGGATCAGGAAATACAAAGCACATGTTATACAGTCCTTTCCATGCTCTTTACAGACATGGCTTATCAATTGCCTCTTTCCTACTCAGTCTGGATGCAGCTTCAGAGTCCTTCTCACCACAGTGCTTCAGACTGCCACATCCACAGGTTCTGACCTGGCGGTAGAGCTGAGACTCATTTGTCATTCTGGCTTTAATAGGACAAAGACGAAACACCAAAAGCAACAGACTGGAACTAATACCTCTACCTTCCGAGAGAATAAAAGGCTCCCTGCCTCCGTTGCTCCTCCCCCTCTCCCCAAACCCATTTACATCACAGCGAGAGGTTAGAAGGAATTTTAAAAAGAGGAGATGCTGCAAGAAAACACTGACCTTGTTTTAATGAAGAGTATGAGGACAAGGGCCCATGCTGGGAGGTGTCCTGTGCCCACAGATGATGTGAATTAGGAACCAACAACTCAGCAGCAGCTGGAGCAGAAAGGACTCATCCTGAAGTCAGGGTAAACCAGGAACAAAGCCACATTCTTTACTTTATATATAACCTTCTGCTGACAACCTCCTAGCACTTTAGAGCAGGGTCATGAACACACATAAGAATGAGCACCATCCAAAGAAACATATTTTACAAACCACATATATAATACAAAAATTTCTAGCAGCCACATTAGAAAAGTAAAATTAACTTTAATAATATATTTTATTTAGCCCAATAGATTGGGATATTATCATTTCAATACATCATCAATATGAAAAATATTAATGAGGTATTTTCTTTTTTGGGTATCACATCTTTGATCCAGTGTGTATTTTACACTTATGGCACATTTCCATTTAGATACTAAATTTTCACCAGAAAGACTTGATCTGTACGAATTCATAAAATTTACAGTTAAGAATGAAGATTCCACATATTGAAGTCTTTCAAAACACTCCTCAAAGTTTTCCATAGCTGAAATGAGCGTCTGCTTTTAAATCTAAATCAATTAAAATTGAATAAAATGTAAACTTCAGTTCTTCCTGTTGTACTAGCCACATTTCAAACACTCAGTAGCCCTCCCTCACCTATACCTCCCTACCCATGGGCAGGTGTCACCCCACCCCCATCAGAGCCCCTGTGACTACACTCAGGGCACCTATGGCCTGGTTTTCCTGAATGCTCTTGCTGAGGCCTGTTGCTTCACAACGAGTTTGAGCTCTCTGACCAGGCCCTTTCTTATTCTGTCTGCTTGGCTTGCCCTTAGCTTTGCCCCAACTTGGGCTTCCAGATCTCCAGGCTCCATGCTGTGCAGCCCGCAGGTCCCAGGCTAGTCCACCCCAACCTAGCTCCAAGCTCCCGCCCACGTGTGGTTCAGCACCCTGCTCCACTGGAAAGGCTGTCTAGGTGACACTGTGTTCTCTGCTCTGTGTAAAACCAAAGGTTGGCAATCTTAGGGTGCATCCCTGGGCAGGCCATTTCCTTCTGTTTTGGGAAAAGGCCCTTGTCACTTTCATGCTTCCACAAGATGGCATCAAAACTGTACTAAAAAATGACCATGGGCAGCCTCTGCTCTACCTGGCAGTTTCTTTTTGGCTCAGTGCTCCAAAAGGTCCTCCATCGCCTTCATGGAACCTGCAGTGTGTGTGCTCTGCCCCTTGGTTCCCTGTTGTTGGCAACCTGGTTGGGGCCGTGGCACAGTCCTGCCACCTCACTCCTTCAAGGACACCCACTAACTGATCACATGTTCTTTTCCTCTGACCCTCAGGCTGGGCTCTACCTCAAACCCTGGGATAACACTGCAAGCGTCCCACACTTCTCGCAGCCTCCCCTCCCACCCCTACCCAGGGAAGGCATTTCACAGGGAGGGGAAAAGAATCCGGTCACAGACTTGTGAGGCACCACGAGCTAAGCCCCCCGGAACAGACTGCAGACTTGCCAACTTGGGAAGGCAAGATGGGTTCCCACAGGCTGTGGCACCCCAAGGCCAGACCCCCTTGAAATAAAAGACCTTGAAATGTCAGAAGGCCTCCCCAACAGCTTGTTCAAAGATACTAAAAGCCAGTGCTGCTGCGAGAAGATAAAGGATGAAAAACTCTGAAAAGCAGCATCCGAAAGGGCGGGACCAACAGGGGTCTGGAATTGAGTGTGTGTGACCTGAACCACAAAAGCACAGCACCTGCAGCTTGCCAGGGACACATGAAGCCATATCATACCAGGTCCCTGGGTGCTGGGGAAGCCACCTGAACCTTAGTAGACACAGCCTCAGACAGGCCGGGGCAGAGCTGTCCACCTCCTGAAAGCAGCCCTTTCTGAAAACCTGCCTGAATAACAGCTGTGTGGGGCCCTCGATCCTGCCAGGCCTTGGCTGCCCATCCAGGTGCCCACCTCCAGGTCTAAGGGAAGGCCCTAGATGCTTCAGCCTCAGGGGTCTGCTTGTACTGAAGGGCAACCAGGGTGGAAAACGGCAAGAATTCCAAGGTCCTGCACTGCCAGAAAACATCCCTTCCAGAGTCCCAAATACACCTGAAGAGAATGCTGCAAACCTGGCAAGGGATTTGATCGGGTGCCACCATGTAGAGGAATTCTCCTTCCCACACAGAACTCTCCCTCCGCAAGCGGAGCCCTCCCTCAGCTCGCCCTACTCCAAAATTTCAACAAGGGCTCCATTATCTTTAGTCTTTTAAATCTCTTCAGGCACCAGCACTCACCACTCCCCCTCAGCAGCCTCACATACACACACACACCTCACTGATCACATACTGTGTGGAAATCAAGTGTTCCAGCTTTAGAATATTTTTCAAAGAATTTAGGTTTACCTCTTTAAAAACCAATGCTTACTAATATATTTGATCATATTGCTGGAAAGTTTTCTGAACTGAATGACATAGTTCCCTGGCATACCAACCCATACACTGAATGCAATTATCATTTCCTGATGACACAAGGACATGTTTCTGAGCCTGTCTTTACTATGGCCTATGAGGCCTAATGATCTGAACTTCCACCTTGGGCCATGTTACCCTTGATGAGGCTACTCTAGCCAAGCACGCACCTTGCAGAGATGGTGCTCTGGGCCTTGGCTGTCTGGAACACTCTCCCCTAGGTGCCTGCATGGCTCACTCTTTCCATTCATGGTGCAGCTCAAACATCATCTTATCCAAGAAGACTTTCCTGGCTATCATTCTCTCATCTCCCTGCTCCTTTTTGCTGTTTTATTTTCATAGCATCTGCCACCACCTAATACACTTTAACTTATCTGTTTATGGTCTGTTTCCCTGAGCAACTTGAGAGCAGAGTTTTACCTGTTTTATCTCCAGAGCCTAGGACAGTCCTGGCATATCATAGGAGCTCAGTAAATAGCTGTCAAGTGAATGAATGAATGATGCCTTCAGCCCTTCTGCCCCCATGCAGTGTGTGCATGTGGAAGGGGCATTACTCCAACCTCATCCGGCCCTTCCTGGTTGGTCCTTTGCTGTCAACTGCCACTTCTCATTGTATCAGCATCTCCTAGCAATTCCTTCATCTTGCTCCTTCCAGCCTGCTGTATTGGTCACGTAGGAGAAGCTGAAGGTTGCCAAGAGAGGGCCAACCTCCTCAACTCCTTAAACTGATGTTTACAGTGTTAATTTCCAGGTTTTGTCCTAAGGGCAATTTCAAGTCTATCTTCTGAGGAAAGTCCAAGGCCAAGTAAAGACGATTAATTCTCTATTCCAGTGTCTTTGTAGCTTCCTTCTGGTCTTCCCAGATCATTGAGATGTCTGAAGTCCATGCACAGATACTCCTATATATGTATCTGTGTGCATTCTCAGACACATCACCAATACCTTAAGCATCTAGTTCAGCAGAAGAGATGCTGTGTAGCTCTGTGAGACAGTGTTTCAGGAGAAGAGAATGAGGGGAGAGCAGTTTATTCCTTAGAAGAACTTAAAGGTTTCACACTCTTCTGAACAAAAGTGGCCTAGGCCTTTATAAAGCTCACTCTCTGGTCTTATTCTCCTTAATTCAAGAGCACTATAAAATCTTGAGCTCTGGCTTGGGGCTACCTCACTTTTGCAGGAGTGGGTCAACAAAGTCAAAGATGGTTTGAGCAGGGAGATACCTCATAGATCCTATATAGGTCAACCCTCATCTGAGAGATGAGAAAACTATGGCAGAGAAGTGATTTGCCAAAGGAAACACAGTGCCTTGGTTCAGGGCTGAGCCTAGAAGTGGGGTCACTTGGTCTTTGTTCCACATATTCTCTCCACCCCCTCACACCTCCATCCCTGGCAGCTAGCTTCTGTTTCCTTCCTGGGTCACTCTGTTCTGTCCAGGGCTGTCCCATGACAGGTCTCACAACTCTGAGCATATTGAGATGTCACCTACCTCTGAGCTCAGAGACAATGTTGTCCCTCATCTACACTGAGCCACACCTCACTTCATGAAATTGCAGGAAAGAGGTACTGGTGTCCTTAAGCTAAACTGGAAGCTCTTCCTAGTGAGCCTGGAAAAGTAGAAAGGCTTTACCTGGGGCACACTTGCTTTCAATGTGTCCACAGATGTGGCCGGAGTCTTATCTTGCCTTCAGAGTATAATCAAAAGGGTTCTTCCATTTGCCCCTCTGCTCCAAAATACTTCCAGCCCACCACTCCTACTTGTTCCCAAATGTCACAGAAGTCCTCCGGCTAGCCATACAGTCCCTAGCCAGACCACTGTTACAGGGTGTGGCTGAAATTCAGGGTGTGGGGGTGACAGGCATCAGCCTCCCCTGTGAACACACAGCTCAGGTACACTGCCAGCTGGCCCCACCCTGGAAAGCAATGGCAGGGCCCTGGGTCACAGGCAGGCCACCTGGGAACTCTGCCCAAGTTGGGTCAGGAAAACAGAAGAAGTGGCATATGGGTAGGCTGGATTCAAGGGGCCTCAGTAGGGCAGGTTAAACTCTTTGTGGTCCTTATTCTGAGGAGCAGGAAAGATCCTAAAAGCCAGTGCTTTCTACTTAACGGCTTTGCCTCTGACCAGCCTTGTCCCACTCTCCTTCCCTGATTGGCAGCTCCAAAGAACAGGGAGGGGACAGCACAGTGGCAGCTGTGGATTTCTTCTAGTCATCCTCCTCCCTGGCCTTGGTGCGCTTGGCCAGCTCTGCTTCCCAGGGCGCCAGGTCTCCTGCGGTGCAGTAACTGGACCAGCTCAGTCACAGAGCTGCCTGCCACCTCAGGAGACTGTCAGGACAACGAGCCTTTTTTCTCCGCAGCTGCTCTGCTGTTGGAAGGAAGCACGGCTGGCCTGGGTGTGAGAAGAGACTCCCCAGTCGGCCTTTAGGCCATTCTACTGATGGGCGGTTCAGTAAGAAAGTTTTCCTTCCAGTGAAAATAAACCTTTCTCCCTGCAACTTTTACCCACCGGCCCCGGTTTACTCCTTGGAACCCTACAAAATAATTCAAGTAAATCTCTTGCTTTTTCTGTTGGCGCAATGCTAAACATTGATGGGGGATTCAGAAGTGTGAGAATTGGTTAAGTTTACACTTTTGCTGAAGAGTCAGGAGTGACTAATCAGTCACCAAATGTATTTCAAATCACTGTCTCGATTGGCTTTATCATTACACCTTTAGTAGATGTTTATTATTCTATTAGAAAAGATGGAAAGGGGATTACCCATCATCCTGCTTTCCCACTGCTAACATTTTGTTCTGTGTGATTTTTGCATTTTTTTCCCCAACCAGTGTTTATAGAGTGAGCACAAAGCAAGGAGCTGATCTAGGTGCTTTAGGAAAGATGCACGGATGCATTAGACTTGGATCTTGCCTCAGAACATGGGCCTCAGAGGCAGAAACACTTAGTTTCAAAGGCACTTACTACTTACCAGATTATGGGTAAGTCACTGAATCTCTGTAAGCCTCAGTTTACCTATATGTTAACTGATCCTGTTAACTGTAAATTGGAACCTACCTCATTAGGTTGTGGAGGGGATTCAAACAGGTTAATGCTTGTAAAACACCTAACATGACATCCAAGTGTCCTATGAATGCAGCCATTGTAAGTGTAAGACAGAGGTAACAGCAATTATGGAGGCTACACAGGCGCAGACCAGACCACAAGCATTCAGAGAGAGACTAAGCCACTTGAAACTGTTTCTAGAGTGGACTAGACACCATCTGTGACTGCACCTGCACCCAGCATGTTGACTGATTTAGTGGACCGAATTATTGCCCCGGTGTAACCACTGACTTGCATCTGAAAGTTCCCAGCTCCTTTCCAGAAGCCTTGGGTCTCCTGTCTAGTTAGCCTCATGTGGTGAGTGTTTCAGGTCTCCTCAAGCAGCAGACAGCGGATAAATCTTCAGTCTTCTAACTGTGATGAACTGCTTGGTGACAGGCTCACCTCTGACCCCAGGGCGGTTTCCTCCATTAGGGCAAGACAGTTCCTGGGCAATGCGGCCCAGCCTTGCCTCCCAGTGCCCTCCTCATCCATTTAAACAGCATCTCCAGACCTGAAGTCTTCCTCTTCTCACAAAGCCAACAAAAACTGCCACAGGAAGGAAAGCCATGCTTGATGTCCTGGGAGCACCAGCAGGGGAGCTGCGGTCACAGCATGGAAATGACCAGCCCATCAGGAGAATGAACAGCCCCCTGAAGCCAATCATTTGCCCTTGGGCCTCAGGCCTCCTAGGGAGGGGACTCATGTGCTGTCAGGGCCCTCTCTGGCGTTTCTTTGCTGTCCCCAAGTCTTACAGGCATGTCTCAACATGACCTAGGATGAGACCCCAGTGATGGGAAATCAGGGCCTTTCCTTTTTTTTTAATTAAGATGTCATTGATATACAATTTTATGAAAGTTTCACATGAGCAACATTGTGGTTACAACATTCACCCATATTATCTATTCCCCCCCACCCCATTGCAGTCACTTCCTATCAGTGTAGTAAGATGCTATAGAGTCACTACTTGTCTTCTCTGTGCTATACTGGGAAATCAGGCCCTTTCAATCTGAACATTTTGGTGAAGAGAATTGTGGGTGTTTGTGCTTCTCCCTACCCACCCTCTTTCTTGTGTGCGGCACCTAGACAAATTAAATATAAAATCATTTTCTGTCATTTAGGCAAATCATATTCCCACAGTTCTAAAATGCATGCATTATAAATAAAATATAAATGCACCCAGATCTGATTGAAGCCTCTGCTGTCAGAGAACACAGGAGAAGCCATTATCATCTGTGTTCCCCTCTGCTAGGTGAGGGAGATCCCTGAGAGGCCCTGGGGGCTATGCAGGACCTTCTCCTGACCTGGGTGTATCCCTCCACAAGCAGGAATCTCACAACACCCTCTGGGAGAACTCCCTTAGAGCTATTTTAGTCACTTCTAGAAATGAAGCTATCATTAGCTTATCTAAGGATCAGCAAACATTATAAATCATTTAACCCAAATTTAACACATAAATTAACTAAGATCCAGAGATGTAAGTATTTTGTCTGTGGTTACTCAGCAGTATCCCAATTATAGGATTAAAAAAACTCTCATTTAGGAAAACTCTTGTCTAAAACTTTCATGGTTCCAAATAGGAAACGTTGCAAATGAGTACACCTATCCTGAAAATACCAATAACTCAGTCTTTTAAAAACATGTCTATAAAGTGAAATTCTGGGTAACACCTTAGCATTACACTCATGCCTGCTAGAGGATTCGCAGACGGAAAACCTGGGTACAAAACCAATCACGAATGTCCTTCCCGACTGAGGCCTGAAGACTGAAGGCCAGCCATGCCTGCTCCACCTCCTACCTCAGCTTCTGTCCGGTGGTAGCATGCATCAATATAGATTTACGTGCATATCCCCAAATCCACCACCTCACCTATAAAGTACAGCATGGAAAAAAAAAATCACAAACCCTGAACACTGTTAGCAGCCAATTAGGGATGGCTGGAGTCAGTATCTCCCATTAGTTTTACAGATTCCATAACCAATTTTTCATACCAAAATTTGTGACACATGGGCTGACAGCAGGACAGACTACTAAAAATCAGGACTTCTCTGAGAAACACGGGCCATACGGTTGCCATGCCAACACCCCACAATGCCAAACAAGTGCCTCCAAGGTCCAGAAACAACTTGGCTGACTTTGAATAACCCAGACATTGTGAGGGCAGGGCTGCTTCCTGGCCCAGGCTGTTATGCAGACCCTCCCTTTCTCAGCTCAGCTCTCTGATTCCCCAGGGGAGTGACGATGACGCTTGTCTGAATGTTCTCAGCCTCTGCAACAGGGCTGGCCACATCATTCCCTAAGAATCTGAAAATCCATGCAGCATTCTGGCCCAAATAGACATACACATGTTTTGGAATTTAACCAAGAGAGGTTAAATACAGAGTTCACGGAGAAAGCAAATTCTCAGCTGCACTTGCCCCTTTTAGGTTAGACAGAGGGTTCAACTCCTAGAAGCTAAACATACATTTTCCTATCTCCTTAGTTATAGTCAGGTTTGACCTGGGAACAAAACACTGTGAAGTTTGGACCATTGGCTGCTCCTGGAGATGGACAAAAATTGTACTTACTCACCTAACAAGTAATGTGCAGCAATGTGGGATGCAAGAAGTTTCCTGCTCAGTCCCTGCATGATAGCTTACATCCAGTGAGGAGGAAGAGCAGATGACTGAGAATCCCGTGGAAGGGAAATACCTCAGAAGACAGACATACAATGCAAGGCTGTGTCAAAGGTGGTGTCTGACTGGGGACCAATGCCTATGGAGCAGACACCCCAAGCTAAAGCTTAAGAAGAGAGGGAGCTGGCTATGCCCGTAGGTGGCCAGACAAGGTTCTGGTACACACTCCCTAGGAAGTCCCACTCCCCCTCTCTTCCTGTACCCCACTCCCTGGCTCCCAGGTATCTTCCATACTCCTTCACACTTTTAACTTGGTTTCCAGTTCACAGCCCTTTCCTAATCTACAGCATGTCAAACCCTTGGCAACAAGGAGAGGGAAAGAGGATGCTCACTGCAGCCCCCCCATGACCTCCAACGTCTAGCCCTCAAAATGAGTGCCACCCACACCATTGCAGGGCTTTCAGTCTGAGTGGCCTTCCTGGCTGATCCCAGAGGTGCTCAGAGGAGCAGGCGAGCAGTTGGAGACCAACTTCAGGATTCTGAAACAGAGGCTTCAGAATGTGATGAGAGCTGGCCTCTGGCACTGAGCAGCAGTTTCTCTGGGCTCTCTTCCCTTCCTTCCCCCCTGCCCTCCCCTCTCCTCCCCTTCCAGCTCAGGCCCTCCTCCCATCATGTCACCACAGAAAAGGACAGGACATCTGGCCCGCCTGCCTCTCCCCTGCCACTTCAGGCCTGGGCTACCCTGAGACCAGGGCTGGCCTTGTCAGGGTGTAAGAATGGGCAGTGAGGATGGGTCCATGGTATGGAAACTCCCTGAGGGCCTGGGGCCACTATTGGTTGGGCAGGTTCCTGCTGCAATGTGTCAGTGCACCCAGATCTCAACACTCTGGATCTTTACAGGAGGCTTTTTCCTCTTCAGCTTTTCTGTCCAAACATCCACATGTGCTTTGGAAACAATGTCCTAGTGACAGGACCTCAGTCCAGAAGGGAACACTTCATCTGATTGGGCTCAGAAATTTCAACGAGACAGGGATCTGGGGATTGGGTTGCAAGGCCAGGAAAAACCCACAAACCCCAAAGGCCTCCTCAGGAGAAACCAGGAAATATATTTCCTTGGCAGTGGAGCTCTACTTCTTCCCGGATGAGTAAGGAGACACGGATCTGAGGCAGGATGGACATGAGAGCACCGTCCCCACCATATTCCTCCGGCTCAGCTCTCTTTGCACAAATGTCTCAGATTCTACGTCACACACACCTTCACCTCTTCACACTGCACCTCCCGGTTTCACGTCAGAGTGGCCAACCTCCCCTACCCTCCACTCCCAGCCCCACACTTTGTTTTCCCTCCTCCTGGTCCTCTGTAGCCAAGCTGCCCCTGTCCAGCAGTTCGTCCCTAGGGTCGCCCCAGGCTCTCACGCACCATCCTCCCGTGTCCGAAGAACCCGCCAGCCCGAGCGCGCCTCTAGGCAGATCCCAAAGCCTCCGGCCTCAACAGGTGCCCCTGCCTCACCGAGCTGTCACCCGGGACCCGGGCAGAGGCGGCAGCAGGAACGCCCCCTGCAGGGCGGCGGGGTCTCCGCATGCCCCAGATCTGGTGGGAGCGCCAAGGGCCCCTCGCAGCACGGCCGAGGCCCTCGCCTTGCTCCGCAGCCTTTGTTTCCCCGCTTGCACTGCTATCTCGGAACTGAGCTCGTGAGAGGGAATCTCCGACCCTGCGCACAGACACTGCCCGTTCACCCATCGCGATGGATCTTCGGGTTGGGGTGAGGGGTGGGTACAGACCCAGGAAACCTAGCAGGGTGTGAGTGTGGAGTCCTCCGTGCCAAGGAAATAGGTTCAAGTTGACCTGGGCTGAGAAGGAGTGCAACGCCGGGTGCAGCCCCTAGCCACTCTGACTTACCCAGAGCCCCCACCCCACCCCCGTCCTTTGCCCCCGGAAGGCTGAAGAGGGGGTGTCCACGGCCACCTACGCGCTCAACAGCGCCCGGTTCCCACTGCTGGCTCGCTGCGCGCAAGGTCCAGCAGCCTTCCGCAGACGGCAAGGCGAGGGCAGTCCCCGGCCCCCGACCCCAGAGACGCAGTGGCCGAGAAAGCCGCCACGTTCCCAGTCGCGCGCGCACGCCGGGCCCACCAAACTTGCAGCACTTTCTCCCAGCCCCCACCCTCTGTCACCCGCCCTCCAACCGTGCGCCCTCGGCCCGCTAGCCCGACAGAGGTTGCCATAACAACGGGCAGGAATGCTCAGGCGTATACAAAGCCTGCAGGGCGCGGCGGGCACGCAGCCCCCGGCCCGGCCCCGCGCCCTCTGCCGCCGCGCGGGGCTAGGATGCGCGCCGCACCCCCTGGTCGGTCGCCCAGCGCTCAGAGCGGACTCACAATGAGCGGGATGGTGCGGTCCTCCCGGAGCTGTTCCGGCCTCCCGCCAGCCCTCTGCGCGCCCCGGCCGCTGGAGGATGCTGCGTGGGTTCGGTTGTCCTGCCATAAGTAGTAGAAAGTGCCCAGGATCCAGGCTACAGTCAGGATGGCTATGGCATTGGCGCGGATCTTCCTCATGGTGGGCGGGCGGGCGCCCCGAGTAGGGGCCCGGGCCGGCGTGCTCTTGCGGCCGGGGCGGGGGCGCTCGCAGCCCCAGCTGTTTGTTTTCGCTTGCGCCTGGCTGCTCAGTCCTGCAGAACAGAAAAGGGAAAGAGGGGGGTTGGGGGGGTGATAGGGAGACACAGGAGCACGGAGCGATCCTCACGGTCCTAATGCCCTTCAGCGCAGAGCGAGCGCGTACCCGGGGCGCCCATTCATTCTCTCGCAGAGCCCGCCCCGCGCTCCAGCCCCCACCGCCGCCCAGGCAGCTGCGCACCCGGAGAGGAGCGCGGCGGGTGCGAAGCGGCGCGGCAGGGAGGCTCGGCTAGGCAGACGCCGCGGCGGAATGGCAAAGGGCCAGAGCCGGTCTCAGCTCCCACCATTCGGCCACTGAGCGCCCAGAGGCTGCCCCCGCGCGGCCCTGGTCTGTCCCGCCTACCTCCTCCCACCCCCGAACT
Organism: Manis pentadactyla; assembly: GCF_030020395.1. Classification (NCBI taxonomy): domain Eukaryota; kingdom Metazoa; phylum Chordata; class Mammalia; order Pholidota; family Manidae; genus Manis; species Manis pentadactyla. Next base: position 32,244,745 of record NC_080029.1, read on the forward strand.
GTGCGGCCCTGAGTCACCGGCGGAAGATGCGCGACCCCGACCCGGGCTCGCGCCGCGGAGCTGCAATTCTGGGCTGCGCTCTGAACTGCGCTCTGGCTCGGGGTTTAAGGTGTGTTCTGCGAGTCCTTGGGAAGGGGCGACTGGGCGGGAGGAGAGTCTAGAGTTTGCACGGGAATGCTCCCCATCTAGGATTCTGAGCCGCCCGAGGGCCCGCCCCGAGGAGGGTTAGGAAGCTGGTGCACTTGAGAAACCGACAGAGCGAAGGCGAAGGGACGCTGCTTCACAGCCACCGAAGGGAGACTGGGGGTAAAACCAGCCCACATCTTCCACTGGCCTGGGGCTCCCACCTTTAATGATCTTGCCCCCCACCCCTCCTCTTGTGCCCTAGACAGCCCTGAGATATTCAAACGGGAAGAAGGGAGACCAGAGAGACCGGAAGATTCGCCCGGGGCCACACGGACTAATTAGTGAGCAGAGCCCAGTCTAGAAGCTATCTTTCCATCCAACACACTTTCTTCAAAGTGCAAAACACTGGTGAGAGACACAGACACTGAAATTGAGATTCTGCCCCAGCCCTGGAGCAAATGAGAATCTGGTGTGAACTACTGTCACTCTGGGCAGAAGGCAAGGTTACATTAGTTCTAGGAGACCCGCATAGGGTCAGGCACAGAGCAGATGTGATGTTAAATGAATGAATTTAACTCAATGAATAGATGTTAAATGAACAAACCAAGCAGGAATCACAGAGGAAGAAATAATGTACTGCACGGTGGTCTTGGGGAAGGCTACTCACAGAAAGTGGATAAATTCTTAAGGGGCAGGGCAGGGTATCACTGCATGAATAGCCTGAGCAAGGGTCCAGAGGATGGAAGTACTTGACGTGTTCAAGGAAGGGAGCTGCCCAGCACTGCTGGGGCCCAGGATGCTGGGAAATATGTGGTGGGAGCTGCAGTTAGCCGGGATGAGTGAGTCTGGATCCACGAGACACTTGAACGCCAGGGGCAGAGTTGGTAAGGGTTGCTCCTTGTGCTGCTGGACACTGGCTCATCTGAGGCCCATGTAAGGTCCCGGCCTGTTAATGAAGCTGTCTTTGGAATCAGGCAGATGGGGAGGTCACAGCTCATGGCTTTCCCCAACCACCCCCATCAGCACCACTCATTTCCATTTCTCCAGCACTCAGGATTGAACTGCACATATATTAGATACTCATTTCTGTTAGCGTGAAGTGAAATGGGAGAAAACCCAAATGAGTTTTGTGCTGCAGAAAGGTCACTCACTGTTGCAACTGCAATTCCCTGTTCCTCACTCAGAAGACTAACCACCAGGACACCGCCATGCCTCAGGGTGGCCCTTTCCAGCATGTGAGCCTGGAAAGAAGGGAATTCAGAAAAGAAGTTTTCACAAAGAGAGAGTAAAAATAGCAAGGACTCTGGGGTGTGAACTGTGTGGTGGTCAGGAACAATAGATGATGCAGAGGGGCCACTGGCTCTGGAGCAGTGGGCCAGTCTTGCTCTCTCTCCCAGGTCTCTCCTGCCTGAGGAGTTTAGACTGCAGTATGGGCAACGGTTCATTTCCATAGATGGAGAAACCACTGTCAAGCCACTGCCTGGCTCCCGCAGCAATCAGGGGGCAGACTCAGCAACCAGGTCCTGTGTGTGAGGCCAGGAAGACCTTGTTTGTTAGGAATCAGGCCCCACAGTCATCTCTAGACAAGAAAATGTCAGAGAACTCCTGGTATCCCCACTTCGACATCAGCTCTCAGATCAACCAGGTGGATTCATCCCAGCCTAGTCTATGCATGTCTAGTTGTCTTGGGAGAGCCAGGTGAGAGGCTCCAAAGCCATCACATCCACCCCTAGTGAGAGGCTCTGGCCTCACCCCAAGGTATGGGGGATGAAACCGGACCATGCCCAGTGGAAATGAGGCGGATGCAGGTTGATGACTCCGGAAGGAGGACTCTATGAGGAAAGGAAGGGAAAGTGCTGCTGACAGAGTTTCTGTAAGTCTCACTCCTTACTCCCCAGGGCTCAGTGGTGAGGATGCTACACATCTGCACCAAACTGTCCCTCCCTAGTAGCTCTGTTCCAAAAAGACTTCCCTACCCCCTACCATCAGAAAAACCTCAGAGGAGCATAGCCTCTCTGGATGGTGCTGGACTCCACAGAAAGCCTTTACTTGGATGCACAAAATAAACTTCCCTGGGGGAAGGGAATTGAGGTATGGGGGCAGGTTATTACCATGATCATTTGACCCACAGAAATTTGACATAGAGGCTGAGTGGTGGGCCTCAAGCCACAAGCACACCAGAAGAGTGGAGAACTAGCAGCTGCCACGTCAGCTCCAGCCCACGGTCTTCCTTCCAGATTCTAGTCCCAAATAGGTACTGAGGTGAGCCTCAGCCCTCCCTGAGATAGATTTCAGTGTGCAGAGATGACAGTGAGCGTTGTTTCCTCTCTGGTCCTAGGAATAGTTCCAGTAGAGCCATAGAATGAAAGTGACATAGAATGAAAGAGACTTAGTGTTGCCTAACATTCATTGAACTTAGAAAACAAGAGTGATAATAATAGCAGTAGTTCACAGAGAACCTAGCAGGTGCCAGCTGCTGCGCCAGCATCTCACATGCATTATCTCTAAAGCGACCACAGCCTGCAGGTGAAGACTTTGAGGCTCAGTGATGCTGTTGATTGCCAAGATTCATATAGCAGGTAAGTGGTGGGGCTGGGTTAAGTCCATCCCCTATGCATGTGTCTGGGCACCAGTGCAGGGCTGCGGAGCCAGCTGGGCAGTCTGCAGGGAGATCACAAGTTCAGTGTGCAGGGGCCTAATGTCTCCCTCTGGGCCTCTGTCTTCTCCTCTGTGAAAGGAGAGATGCAGAGAGATGACTGAGGCCCCTCAAACTTTGCTGTTTTGAGCTTCCAGTTCCTTGGGCATTTTCTCCTTTTGGCATTGCTCCCAAGCATGGTTTCCTTTTCTTTTAAAGCTACAGAAGCCAGTACTCAGGTAAGCTGGGCAAAGTGCCATGTGCCTGGTGCCCCCAAGCCCCCAGGATCTCTCTGTCCTTGTGCATTTGATGCGAGGACTTTGTGGGGTAGGGTGACTAAGAGGGGAGAAGAATATAGCTCGGTGTATGACCCTAGCTCTGGAGAAGGACCACCTGATCAAATGCTGGTTATGTCATATTAGGAGAGTGGCTTGGGCAAATTCTTAGCCTTTCCTAACCTCAGTTTTTACAATTGTAAAATAGGACACTGACAGCCCTCAACTTGTAGCATGGTTGGAAAAGGTAGGGTGAAATCAAGCAGGTAAAATCCAATGTCTGGTACCCACCACAGTCCCCTGGAGGCCCACTCTTGCTGGCACCCTGGCTGACTGCTGGGGTGAGGGGTCTCCCGCAGGGCCTTTACAGGGCACATGTGGGGAGTGCCCTTCCAGTGCTATGAGGGAGAACGGACCCCAGACAGGCCTCTGTAGCCACACCCATGGTGCAGCAAGGGTGAGTGTCCTGGGCTACAGGAGGGAGGCTGCCTCTTCAGAGCCTCTGCTGAGCCCGCTGGAGAGGGCAGGGGAGGGGCAGAGTACAGGGCCCCGCCTCTGCTGGGTGTCCCTTCTTGCCAGGACACCCATCACCCTTGAGACTCTGGGTGAGCTCAGAAGCCTCTTGCCCACCTGCAGCTGCAGCAGGGACCCAGAAGGTGGGTGGGGAGCATTGATTAGGCCCCCACGTCTGCTCTAAGCAGGAAAGGAGGCAGAGATAAGGAACAGAACATATGTCACCACACCACAGGCCCTGCGCTGATGAGCGCCTTCCTCAGAACAGTCACAGCTCAGTGAGGAAGGCACAGCCATCTCCATGAATGAAGATGAAGAGATGTATGCCACACAGTCACCCAGCCATCAAGGGGCTCATATGCTGCCCACTGCCAGCTGACTACACTTAATGCACCAGTGTGTCAAAGGAAGTTATTTACAAGCTAAGTTTCTATAAGCTATTATGGATCAAGGAGAGGACCTCACTCTTTCAAAGGAACTCAAAGGGTCTTACTAGTCATCATTCTCCTATTTGTCTGGTGACCATGGCTTTTTATGTCAGTTTCTGCCATTGGAGTGTAAGCTCCATGAGGGCAGAGGCCCTTTTATGTTTTCTTCATCATTGTCTCCCCCAGTGCTTAGAACAGTGTGTGGCATATAACGGCAAAAAGGACATGCTCATGAAGTATTTATTGATGGTAGGAGGGAGGGAAGAAGATGGATAGGGTAACTCTGTGCACCATACACTTCTCAAGCCAAGCCTGAGAGACACAGGTGCAAGACTCGAGCCCAGAGCAAAGCAGCAGTTCTTACTACATGCAGACTCGCTCTGAGTGATGTACAGAGTAACCCGGGTTCCTTGACAGGGCCTCCCAGGGGCAGCATGCCCCTTCTCCAAGCTAGGGGCCAAAACCCTGCTGCTGCAGGACGAGGAGGTGAGAAAGTCCTCTGTGGTCCCATCAGAAGTCAGGGTAGGAATGACCCGGATTCTAGTGAAGAACTACAGGAACTACAAATGTTTTTACTGATCATGAAATGACCCAGCTGCTGCCTTTGGGAATAATAGGATTGCAGGGGCTGAAGGCTAATTAGAAATGTGTTGACTGTTTTTTCTTAACAGCAAGGGATTCCTACAAAGGAGAAATGCATTCATAAAGCCAGTTGATCAGCAGAATTGGTCCCCAAGGTGAGCCCTTTCCAAGGCCTCCCTATCCCCACCGTGCTCTCTTCATCCCTGCCCCTTCTCCACCTCCCCTGCCCGGCTGAGTGGCCAAGGTCCTCAGAGCAGACCAGATGGCTCAAAATGTCAGGCCAGTACTTGTCACATGCCTGTCTCTTACCCCTGAAAAGGAGTTCTTCTGAGCAGGGCCTGGCAGCTTGCTTTTGTGTATCTTCAGTTTCTTGCACAGTACCGGTGTCATGGCAGCACTGAGTATTCGTGCAACGAGTGAGTGAGCAATTCCATAAGCTGCTGCTACTCCCCATTCTGTCCCATGCAAATGCCACAGACCCACTCAGCTGCTAAGGCCAATACCTGTTTGCTCACTGGGGTGGTACTTGCAGTCCCTTTCTTTCCTTCATTCCTAAATGCCTACGATGCCAGGCACTTTGAGATTCCAAGGACACAAAAATGAACAAAACCTGATTCCAGCTTCTGAGGAGCCCCAATAACTAGAGATGGGGAAATCATCACAAGATAATGGAACTCTACAGAAGCGCAAGGGGGCTTCACAAGAAGTCATCTGAGAGCTGAGCCTTAAAGGATTAGCAGGTGGGAAGAGGAAGAGGCAAACAGCACTAAGCTGTGGAAGTGCACGGGAGCGCGGGAGACAGCGGGAGGTTTGCTGTGTACAGGGGAGGGGGTGGTGTTGGTAATGAGGCTAGTGGACGAGGACCAGTTAATGGATGTCTTCTGTGCCTTTGTCAGAAGTTTGGACTTACTCTGGTAAGCTACGGAGAGCCATCCAAGATTTTAGAAGCTGGAGTGGCATGGTTGTTACAAATTTTGGGAGGAGATGAGACTGGTGGCGAGGGATCACAGTGATACTACAATAGTCCAAGCAAGTGATGCTGTGGGCCTGGATTCGAGCAGAAACACTGGAGGAGAGAAAGCAGACAGACTCAAAGGACTTGGTGATCTAATGAAGGTAGAAGTGAGAGACAGGATTTAAGAGTAACATATACATTTCTTGTGTCGGAGCAGTGCTTTGGTATAAAGCAACCATTAACTGAAATGGGGAATATAGGAGTGGGAGTAGATTTGGGAGGCATGTTCAGCTAAACTTGAGTTCTCCATCATCTGTCCAAGAAGGCAGCCATATGGTCAGGTCTGGAGCCCAGGAAGAGGGAGTGGAAGAGGCCAGCTGGGTAAAGATGGGAAAATGGGAAACACAGTTGGGTAAATATGTTGTTGGGTGGCTGTGGATAAAGTGAAGGTTTCTGTGGCCAGGATTCTCACCTGGCCCTGGTCGGCTAGCTCACTACACATGTGTGGGCAATACGTCATTATTGAGTCTATATAGAGAGTCCTGCCCAGTGCTTTGGGCGACACGGTGGCACAGTTACAATGCTACAGGAGAGCAGAGCAGAGGCTGGAGTGGTGGCAGCGCCGAGGACAGAGACTGGGATGGCTGTGCCCAGAGGACAGCTGTATGAGCAGAGGGGCCCAGAGGCAGAGTCCGGCATGCTGCATGCAGACTGGCTCTGACTGAACGGGATTTTAGTGATTGACCTGCCACCGTGGAAATAAAGTTGGGTATAACCCTTTTTCATCAAGAATGTTCTACTGTCATTTCTTTGGTCACATTGAATCCATAGTGAACTTGTCCTGGGCTGAAACCCATTGGCAAGACAGTGGCTGCCCATATATCCAGTACCAAGGCATGGGAGAGAGGCTGTGTGCATCAGAGATAAAGACTGCTGGGTCCCTCAAGTGGAGATGAAGAGACAGAGAACGGGCTTTTTTTTTTGTCGCTGTCAGGTGCCCTGATTCGAGGCCCTGGACCCAGGCTCTTACGAATACTTGTTTTTTATGAAAGGCTTCAGTACTTGCTATATTAGCATGGATCCCTAGACCTGAGGATGAAACAAAATTTGACTGAAAAAGAGGTTAGATGATAAGACCGGAGAGAACTCAAAGTGAGGAGACACCCAGGATCCTGGGCCTGCATCTCCTAACAGTGCATGTAATTGATACCTCCATTTTCCTTGACAAACTGGGAAGGAGAAATTAAGGTAATGTTCCTGGGATTGATATGTATTTTGAAGTTCTCAGTGAGGCTGAAAAATCCACCAGTATATTTTGAAGTGTAATTTCCTTTTCCTTACCAGCCAAAATAATTGAACAGGAAGAAAAAACTGTTAATGCAGGAGGCGTGTAACACCAGATCCATGTTACCTGGACATTTACCATTTCAAAGCGATTGAGGGCTTTTCCAGCCAGTGTTTACAGTCATCCACGTCCCCTCTCACTGAAGCCACTCTCTAAAGCCATCAAAAGGCCCATCAGTCTGGCTTGGACACTGAAATTATGCATAATGCCTGGAGCTGATGTCAAAGCAGAATTTTTAAAAGTTATCCTGCCATTTTGTCAACATATAAATCTTGGTGTGTTTCCTCCTGGAAGGTGATGCAAACAGTTGGAGTGATCAGTGCACACGAAGCCATGGGTGGCAGAGCTGCATGGTGGCATGGCCAGGCACATCTTCCCCTCTCCGTCAGCATCCCTGCCCATGTCCATGCACAGGTTGTCATTTCTCCCTTCTGCCCAACAAAAAAAATGCCTGCCTCTGCTTCCAGCCCAGTGACGGTAGGTCCGAGGGTGGCAGTTCTAAGCAGAAGGGTGACATTGTGCTGCCTCTCAGAGCCTCTGCCTGACTTAGCAAGATAGACAATAGACTTTACCAAATTTCATCTTCGGTCTCCTAATGCCCATGTGCGTTAGCAACTGAAATCTGGCTTCAGGTTTTTCCTGGAATTACTGATTTCTTTCCCTATACTTGTGTGCAATGTAAGAAATTTCTAAATCCATATCCAATCATTTGTCTTTCCTTCCATTTTGGAATCCTGTGTCTTTACAAAGACCACTAACATAAATGGAGCATTTCGTATGTTCTTGGGCAACTGGGATGATTAGGAGGTAGGAGAACCTGGGTTTCAGTCCCAGGAATGCCATTAGCTAGCTGAGCGACCCTGAAAAAGTCACTTTCTCGGCCTCTATCTCGTGTTTAAAATGAGGGTTTTGGTACAAAAGGACTTGGAGCCCCTTTCATTTTAAGAGTCTACTTACTTTTTTTAATATCTTAAACCATTCTCTGCCCCAGCAAGAATTACTGGCAAAAACAGTAAGATACAATTTTCTTATCATTTATTATACCCACACACACAATATGCACATACATATACATCCAAACAATTTAAAATATTTCATTTGATAAAGAATCCAAAAATGTCTAGATTACATCAGACCTTACAAGGAGAACTTAGAAGAATGTGTAAGAAATTGGTACATGCAGAGGAGGGGACCTTGAGAACAGGAGTGGGAGACTTTTCATTGTATATTCTTTTGTACTTTTTGAATTTTTCTGCCACACGTATTACCTCTTTCATTACATTTTTTAAGCAAGAGGAGTTTTCCTTTCTTTTTCTTCTACCACAGGCCTTTCTGCAGCTCAGTTCCTAGTTGGGGAGGAGCCCACGATGGCGCCGGCGTCACGTGCTGGAAGCCACCCCTCAGCGCAGGCCCTGCCCCGGACCAGCCCCAGCCCTCCAGCTGGCTGCTCTTGCCTCTGACACCCTGGCTGGGCTGTCAAGTTGGTGCGGGGACTCCACTCAAGGTGTTAGGCTGGCTCTCAAGGCTCCAGCAGCCAGAAGGGCAAAGGGCCTAAGAGTTCACCAAAGGGAGATGTACATTCTGCTTTAAAATCACCATATCTTGCCATTCCCTTTCACAGATAGACTGCCTTTTGTTTTGTTTTCTGCTGCTAATATAACATCAAGACAGGAACATGAAAGAAAAAAACAAAAGGGCCAGAGATGAGTGGGGAGGAAGGGTCTTTAAGGCTTCCTTTTCTCCTGGCCCCGCTCCCCCACGCTTGCCTCTACCCGACAGGGCTGAACGGCAGCACCTCTGGCAGGGTCCCCCTCCCCTGGTTTTCTCCCCCAGTGCCAGCTTCTCCTTAGCTTTCCCCAGTGATAGCTAGCATCCGGCCTGACCTTCCTCGTTTGCCTCCTTTTCTGATTAACACCTTGGATGGGTGCCAGCCCATCACTTCTGTGCTCCTACTTCCCTCCACCCCTCCTGATTTCTCTGATTCTTCCTCCCTTGGTTTACCTCTTGCACAGCCATATTGCCCAGAAACAGCTGCCACCTTTGGGGTTCATTTCCCAGACTAGAGCTGTCCCCTGCCCCACAGCTGGGATTGCTCAAGGTAGGTCCCTCCCTCTCCATTCTCAATCCCTGTGTCTATGGTCTTTTCAGAGCCAGCAAAGCCCAGGTGGGGGAGGGCGGTCCCCAGCAGGCTGTGGGAAGGTGGGGGCATGAGGACAACTGAGAAGCCATGACAGACTCAGCAAGGAGCAGCAGATGGAGATGTGCACTTGGTAGAATGGACACAAACAGGCCCAAGAGATGAAAAGATAGACAGCAAGAGGAAAAACAGCTTCAGGGAAAGAAAAGCAGAGAGCAAAAACCAGTAAAAGTGTAATAAATACTAAAACCAGAGAGGCCTGAAAAGAAACCATCCAGAGAGCAGTGAGAGGAGGGCTAACAGCAGTGCAGCTGCCCCAGAGAGGGGGAGCGCGAGCGCAGGGGTGGGGGTCAGCAGTTCAGGGGCTGGAGGCAGGAGGAATGCCACAACAGATATCTCTTGGGAAGGGTCACTCACCCTGCAAGCTGTTGGACTTACTGGCTGCAGCAGACAGCATCTACTTGAGACACACTAGGCATTTTGCCTTGTTCCGTTTCCCTGCCCAGAAAAGGCTGGAGCCAAGGCTTAGGGAACCATTCCAGCTTTAGGACCCTGCACGGACCACAGGGCTGAGACCATGAAGAGCCTTGCTCCAGGGAATCAGCCCCCATTCCCCTACCCCTCACAGAAACTTCCAGACCACTAAACTCACAGCATATTGATCACAGTCCCAAAGGTTGCTTGTGTAACCAGCTTCCATTGGGAAAGACTGAATGACTTCCTTCATTGTCTTCAAGCTTGTCAGAAAGCAGACGCTGCTCAAATGTGACAGCTGCTCTGAAGAGATGCTCAAAGGGAACTCTCTGATCAATGGGAATATTCTTAATGATGACTGGAGAGGCCTTGGGTGATCGGATAACAGCAAGACAAAGAAGAGAGCAAGAAAGGACATCAAGGATAAAGTGGCTCTCCAGAAACCTTTTGGGACTTGAACTGGAAAATACCAAGAGCCTCACTCCTTTCCCTGGACGGTGTATCTGGGAAGCTCTAGTCTGGAGAAGACTTGACTCCTCATCTACCTGTCACAGTGAGTACAAATAAGGCTGGGAGCTGGGGGAAGTGGCCAGGGAAAACTAACCCACTGAGTGGATTGGGAATGAGAGGTTCTTCCTTCACTGACTCTTGAGCCCCTGTTGTATATAAAATAATGATTCAAGGCTGAATTTAAGCCTTCTGCGTGAGATTTCTATTCTTGAAAACTTTAGTGTACAAATCAAATCAAATTTTGTCTGCCAGAGAAGCTGGCTTTCCAAAATAAATTTGAAGTGAATCCTATGTTCAAAGAGAAGAATGGCTTGTGAAGATGAATAATCACCCAGGTTCATGTCTGTAACTCTGAAATTTTGAATGTCTGATTTGAGCGGGAGTGGGGGTGGCTCTAGAGATCCACCTGTCACTTGCTTTCAAGCTGCATTTAAGCACTACTTTAAAACAAAAAACTTAGGAAGATAGGTGTGCTGTAGGAGCTAGTGCTAAAGAAAGATAAATTTTCAAAAAATATTTTATTATAGAAAATGTCAAGTATCTACATTTAAAAAGTAGCCAGCCTAATACATAAAGAAAAATCTAGCTTCAATTCATGGCCAATACTCTTGAGAAACATGGACTTTCGAGCCAGGTGACAGATACAGAGAGTGAACTTTACAGTACAGGACAAATAGAATAAGTCTTACTGAGGCTACAGGATCCAGGTTTATGCAAAAATGCCCTAGTCTAAAGCTAGAGTATGCAGAGAAGGGCAGAGAAACACATTCTTGGTTTATAACCAAAGAAGAAAGCTGGGACTTAAAAGACAACACCTGTCCCCCAACACCAACACTCTCCCCATCTCCACCAAGGCTGTACAACACGCAAGTACTAGTAAGAGTGGTTACCTTCAAGGAGGGACAGGATTGAGGAGGAGATTCCCTTTTCATTACACACTTAAAAAAATGTACTAAGAGCACATATTAACTATTTTAAAAGCAACTTATTAAAAACAAACATCCTAAAGCTTTGCAGTTTACGAAGATGACGAGACGTGACAAAAGGGCAAGCTGCCTGGATGCAGACCACCAAACCTTCATCAGTTTGACCTGGATTTGCTCTCTTAAGATACTTTGTTCAGCTAGATGAATGCATAACCTTCTAATTCCAAGCTGTCCGTCATCAGGATAGGTGTTTCAGTTAATTAAAAAAGACAGTCCTTCATGGTTACATGGGTGTATTACTTATTAAAATGCAATCAAGCTCTTCTCTTAAGATTTGTACACTTTACTGTATGTTCCTCACTCTGCACTTCAATAAAGTATTATTAACAATGATAATAATCCCAGCCCTTGTGTATGAATAAGCCAAAGAATCACCATTTGGGGCTTTATTGGGTTGGTGGTTCAGAGAAAGCTGTTGTTTTGAAAAGACCAACAGTATGCGGACTTTTTGCAAAAACTTGCTCTTTGGAAACCATCACTACAGCATGTGCTTCTGGTTAAGCATTCCATGGCTGAAACGCAGCGCTGTACTGAAATGCCGAAAGGATGAGGCAAAATCTTGGCCAAGGTCAAGCTCTGCTGATGGTTTGAGAGGGGGTTGGCAGCCAACTGCTCTGCACTTGGATAACATTTAAAAAAGAAAAACTAACCCAAGTCATCTTCTGTTCCTTTTCAGAGCCAACTTTAGTCCTGCTCATTGTATCCAAGAGCTCAGAGGAAGTCGTATGTGCTACAGCTCAGGCCTACCAAAACCCGGGGGCCAAACCTACTTATCTTGATTAAAAAACTAAGCTAGCTGACTGGGCTCTAGATGGCTCTATGGAATTTAACAAAAGATGTCAGAATATTACCTAAGGTAGGGTCCATCTAGGAGAGGGCAGAGAAACATGCTTTAGCCTCCCTTTTGGCTCTGTTCACTTTTTCTTGAACATTGATAAAATGACCCCAATTTGGTGGAAAATGGGTGGGGGAGGGCACTCATGTCTACATCTAGGTGATTACTATGAAAACAGCTTCAAGTTGACCAGATTTGACAAATCTGTGCTTCACAAAGAAAAGCCAATACACCACACCCTCTTTGGGACTAAAACTGAAAGCACAAGGATGGACTGAAAATATACTTTCTGCCAGGCCACAGGGACTGGATATTTATATATATAGACAGAAATGTCTTTCAGCAGGTTATACAAACTTTACATTTGGTACGCATCTGTCTCACTGGTAGCCAGGCAAAGGCAACCAGGACAAGGCCTCAAGGCAAGTCCAGGTTGTATGAGATGCAGGCTCCAGAGACTTCCCAGTCTCCCTGCGAGTTCTCAGGTCGTAGGACTCATGGACGGGTAACAATGTGTTAATATTATGGACCTCTCAAATTTTCTTAGGCAATCATGACAACATAAAAAAAAGGAAGAATACTTTTAACTTACTGGTTTAGTGTTTTTCTTTGAAGTACCCAATTCTACTCAATTCTCTCTGTATAGTATAACCTGAATTTCTCTTATCCTTAAAATGAGAAAGTCACTCTTTTTCTTCTCAATATCCTCCCACAGGGCACAACTACAGTACTTGGCAAACTTGCCTCATTTCCATTCTATGCTTATCTCTTAGTAAACCTTACAGTTCCAGCAATGTAGTTGAAGATAAAGATTTCTCTTCTTTCTTTACTGTTAAATAGTGAACTGAGTAGAAATGTGAGTTCCTTAAGGCCACATACAGCACATCTTTGGGGAGAAGAGTATTTTGACCCCAGTAGAGAACCAGATGGAAGGAGCAGGCTTCTCTCTAGTCACTGAGGCCAGGAGGACATGGTGTAGCATCCTGCTTCCCTCATTCCCCTTCTTTCCATGCACAGTCTCCATTCCCAGGGCTAGGGGTGGGATGAGAGTGGGCAAAAAAGCCGAGCACCCAGGGGAAAGTGCCACATAAAGAAACGGTGGGATGTACTACACAGTGCTACAGCTAGCAGGGTCCTTCAGCACATTCAATTCCAATTCCTAATTTTATTTGTAAAGAAAGGAGCCCAAAAATGTTAAGTGATTGGTCCAAGATACACAGCTGATGCATCTGTAAAACCAGAACCCAAGTCATCAGCCCACTACTTTGATCCTCCAACACCTGCCAGAACTGAGTACAGGAAAAAGAAAAATACAAAGTTAGGTCTGTGGGCAACACCCCCACCACCTCACCAAACAAATACACATACCTCTTTTAAAACTACCCATGTCTCAATTCCCATTTCTTTTCAGTCCTATTAGCTTACTAAGCTCAAATTTCTGATTCTCATCCAGAACTTAATAGGTACCCTGATAGCCAGAGTAGTTAGAATCCCAGTTCTGCCCCAGCATGCTGAAGCCTGAAAAGGGATATCTTTAGAGAGCAGGAGAACAATATAAGTAGCCTCTCCAAGTCAGAAATATTCCTGACCACACTTCTTGCTTACAATAATGCTGACTCTAAACTCAGCAGCTTTTGAAATTTATACTAGCAGAAAGACAACAGGCTACTCATTTAGCAAAAGAGAAATTCAAGAATTAACAACTAATAAGGAAGCTGAAAGGAGGGCAAATGTTCTGAGTTCAGTCTGGAGGGTATGAGATGACCTCCATTCATTCAGAGCAGAAAATGACCTTGTAAAGCAGTGTGTGCCGTATTAGCACAGGGCACAACCCAGGCTGCATGAACCTGGTCCTCTGACATTCCCTTTTCCTATGCGAAGGAAGTCAGTTCTTGATTATTCCCCAAATGATTACTGACTGGTCCAGTTACCCACAGTGCCTAGGGACCTCCAACAAGAGTTGGCCACAGACAGAGCTGGTTAGAAGGAAACAATGGTCTAATGTACTGCCCTCGTTCCCAAATAACATGTTGGCATAAAGCAGGGGCCTTGGTGCCTCAAGCAAAGGGAGGGACTCCTAGTGGGATAGATGCTTTTGAACAAGTGGGCTGTTTGGGTGCATGTCACCCCTGCTCTATCACCTAATGCAAAACTGCTCCAGGACTAGAGACAGGCAGAGGTTTTAGGCTCCAGCAGGAGGTAACAACTTGGTGAGTACCTGAGAAGTCCAGCTGAATTCCAAAAGTATTTTCGGGATTATATATTATTTTTATGTTAATCATAACAAGAATCATTCTTATACCCTCTCTTAGCTTATCTCACCAAGAATAACTGATTCTTACTGTATTGAGGAATTAAGTACTCTAAAAATGACCATCTAAACAACAGAAAAAACAAAAGATCAGAAAGAAGAATCCTTTTTAAAATGTCATAATTTGTAAACTAGCAAACTGAGAAACTATCTCCTTTAAAAGTAAAAAGTGCTATCTTTCTTGAGGATGAGACACACTGAAGAGAAAAAAAGGCAGCAAGGATAAATGAATGATTGAGAAACTCGCAGGGGCAAGGTAAACTAGGAATTTAAGTCATAGTCAAATGTTAGGGCCCCAAACTAACAGGCAGAATAGGAAGCTGAACAAAAGCTCTTTCTGCCTGCTGGGCTCCTAAGAGTCTACAATGGCGGATTAAAATGGCTTTATTTCAACACAACACATTTTTGTCAACTGATCTCTATCCAGGGCATGGATAAGAATAAGTAACTTATGGCTCCACTCTTAAAAGGCAACAAATTCCTGAATATTGTGCTCTGTGCACATTAGGATGGCAAATCACTAACTGCTTGTCTCTCAGAAAAAAACCCTGTCTGTAGCTCTTATTTTATATTTATATTTTAAAATAAGCAGTGTTTCAAAAAACTGACTGGTAAGTTGAGACAGTAAAGGATGAGAGACAGAAGGGAAGCAGAGAAAAGACTCTGAGCCTACAAACATCATGGTCAGGGCACATCCAGAGAGGCCTCTGCTCTGACCCTGTCCTCTCACTGCTACTCATACATGGAAGCTCGGCAAATGGCTGGGACACAAGCTAAACGGTCAGAGAGAAACACCCCTTGGGAGCAATTTGTACTCACTCCAGCAATGGGAGTCCCCCTCCTCATAATCCAGTTTCTAGGATTCCATCCTAATGAAATTATCAAAGGTACACATTAAAGATTTAGAACACAAGAAAATTCATCACAGCATCATTGATATTAAAAAAGCATCTGAAGCAACTAAAATTTTCCACAGTGTGAGAATGGATAACAAAAGTAAGGCAAAGCCACTAGAAATCCACTTTCAAAGATTTAGACACAGGAAATTAATTACTTGTGGTACCATGTTAAATGAGGGAAAAAAATAGGATACCATGCTGCATATACATATGACTCTCCATTTTAAATATTATACACATAGTATGCATTTTTAAATAATGAAATTCATAAACATGCCAGCAAAGGTTAGCTCGGTTCTAGATGGAGGGAAGATGGATGATGTTTATTCCTTCATTAAACTCATCTCTAATAAGCACATACTACTTTTTTATTGAAAATAAAGCAATAAATATTTATTTTATAAAATGTCTATCCTAAAACATCTCATTTCAGATAATAACTGTCAGGCTTAGGGAAGGGCTGCTGAAGCCCCACGCCGACTCCGAGAGCAGAGACTCAAATCTACACAGTAACTCTTCTGAAAAGGATGAGACATCTCGTGTGCCAGTCAAGCTTCTTCCTCTCCCGTGGCTGCCGGCTGTTACCGGGCTTTTCGGGAAGCTCTGCTGGAGAACCCACTCCTTCTTCCACAGCAAGCACTGCACCTAAGTGACCTCGTCATCTCTTAGTATGAGGATCACAGGGAAAGAGGACGAAACAGCCCTCCTCCCTATTTCCCAGGAAGATGTTTTTCTTGCAAAGCTATCAAAATGATCCCAGTTTTGAAATATAAGTCATGAGTTATGCTTGGGAACCAGTATAAAAAGCCCCTTATTTCTCAAGAATGAATATAAAACAAAATCTGTGAGTGCCCCCTTGTGGCAAGCCTGACTATACGACGCCCATATCCGTCTCCACGGCTCTTCATCCCTGGGCTCCACACAGCACAGCCACTGAGGCACATGCCCCTAATAACCTACTGCACTGAACACACGGTCCCCAAAGGGGCTGCTACTCTTCATTTTCAAGGATTTCTAGTTTAGATGCCACAGCTGCCTGCTTGAGGACAAGTGGGAATGGAGGGGCAGAGGGACAAACTGCGGCTGGGCACATTCACTTGGCGGGCACTACTGATGGGCAAGAGCTGTACATTCAGGCACACATATCAAGGTACTGCCACTCACAGGGACCTGCAGGGTTAATGTCTCCTCCCGTAAGAATATTTACCAATTATATAAAGTTATGAATAAAAAAGTTTTATATTTACAATCAGTGAGCTTTGTGCTTAGAAGTAGTTTTATTTATCAGTGTTAGAGCAACCATCACCAACTTGGGCAAAATTTCAAAACAGAGCTCATGTTGGATTCTGGACCAAAAAAAAAAAAAATTGTTAAAAAAATCATTTTTTAAGCTTGTTAAGATCTTGTATAGTAAAAAGTTTTCCTAATTTTAGAAAAAATACTAATCATTAATAAGTTGATTTTGTGCTCAGTGGTGGCCTCACATTTTGAAAGATGAAACACCACCATTTGGGGCATCTAAACATATTAATTAATCAGTGTCCCAGGCATGAGAGGATATGGAGAAATCCACTCACTGCAACCTGACCAAATGACTCCAGCAGAGAAGTGTTTAAAAGAGGCCAGTATTGCCAGTCGGATGGAACACAGCACCCTGAAGAGTCCCAATACTGATTCTGAGAGAAAATAATCTTGCTCTCAGAAAGCGACTGAGCTAAAAACCTTGCAGCCCTGGGCAAGAGGACTGCAACAAGCAGACAACAAACAACATGAAAGGGAAAGCTGAGCACACTATCAATGTCCCCTTGGAGATGGGGCTTATGCTTCTCTCTGCCCGACCCAGCTGAACGGGTCTATTTCCAGAAAAAGGTTCCCTCCGGCGTTTGGGTGGAAGCATATGGCAGGAAGTTGCTGCTTTGGTCCTGGACGTGTAAAGGGGGGTGTTCTCAAGTCTGTGAAATAAACTCAAGGGACCCAGGTGGGATGAATCCCAGCCAGGTGAATGGTAGGAGAGCACTAAGTCAAAGAATGGATGAGGCTGAACTGGGAAAATCAATCTGACCCCTTGTTTACCTCTCCAACCTCTGGAAAAACTTATTCTCCCCTCCAAACCTGACAGGATTGAAATCCTTGGCTGCCCCTGTTTGAGATACACCAATATACTGGACAAGGAAGAAATCTATTAAAAACCTGAGAGTCTGGACAAACCACTTGAGGGAGAAGCCTTCATTTGCCGTCTGCACAGGAAAACAGAGGCCGGAGAGTAAAACAGAGGCCAAGGTCTCCCTTGTCCACAAAAATAAGAGGGAGGAAAAAAGATTTCTTACTCTGCCCCATTAAAATTCAACCATCAGCTCCCCTGAAAACGACAGCCTGCGCCACTAGAAGCACCGTGACACCAACAGGGGTTAGTATTCTGAGTTGTATCACTAGGCTGTGACAAGTAAAGATGTATTAACACAGGAAGGGGTTACTTTTCAACCGTGGCTCAGCTTCCCAGCTGTCCTAACCTGGGAGGGAAGCAGTTATCATGACAGCTGGATGGGAAGGTCTTCACCATACTTCCGGAGCAGCTTCTGATGGTTGTGGTCAACTGACCACTGCTGGGGCAGGTACCTGGGCTGCATGGAGTCCAGGAAGTGCTGACGCCAGCGGCTCTCCAGCTGCATGAGGGAGCGCAGCCCGCCCTGGCTGTGGCGCTGCACCACCTTCAGCCCATGAGGAATGTAATTTTCATTGGAAATCCTGCCAAGACACAAAGTACAAAGGGGCTGAGGGAAATGAGTGCAGGACAGTCTCTCAGATGCTTCAAATACTGTAGGCCAAAGGGATATTTGGGGAGCTCACTAGACTCCTAATGTTTTTAAAACACCCTCTTTCTCATATCTGCTTAAAAAAAATAATTTGGACATACTGCATGCAACACAAATAGAAGGCATTTGGGGATTCTGAGCTATACTTGGGGGCCACTGCATCATGCTTGGTCCCCACTACAGAAGCCCTACTGTCTTGCTGATGATGGGTGAAGAATGTTGGTCTTTTATTTACTCCATGGTTACTCAGCTATCAGCTCACCTTCTTTCAAGTTATTCATCCTGAATGACACTCAGTACTTACATGAGGCTGTTAAATCAACCCACATGTTCCGGTTTGTCCTAACAGTGTAATAATACCTGAATATAAAATGCAAGGCGGTACATTTCTTTGGTGCCTTCTTTCTTACAGGAAGAATGCCCAACCACATCCATGGGACATATTTCAGTCACAATGAAATGCTACCATGGTTCCTCAGCTGTAAAGCGGGTACTGTTTGACAGGAAGACGAGTCCCTGCCTCCCTCCCAACTAAGTAGAGAGGCCTTAAAAACTGCTCTGTTACCAAGCAAACCTGGCTTTCACTTTCTGTGAAGAAGGACTACCTTTCTCAAGGAAAACTCCCTGCCCTGTAGACTCAGCTCCCCATCTTGCAACCACAGCCCATTCTCCAACCTCCCTCCCAAGACCCTGCCAGCCTAGCAGTGTTGGTGTCCTCTGGGTATCTGCAGACATTTTATTATTTAGCTCACAAGCATCCTACTAACTTGCCTATCTTTCTCAAAACAGCTGTTCTTCTCTGTTCTAGACATCCAAGTCCAGTGTCTTTCTATCCAAATTAGCAAGATGAACTTGTTAGCAAGGTCTGTGGCTGAAAGGGGAAGTTTAGCAGTTTCAGTAAATATATCTTGGAATTGGTTAAAGGAGCCAGTCTCATTATTTCTAATACGACTGTGGCAAAATACTTAGCTTTCAACTCAGGCTCTATAATATAAAACTTGGAAAGTAACATTTATTCTACAACCACACAGAATAGTTACAAGGATAAAATTCAATACTATATTTTTTTCTTTTTTTTTCTTTTTGTATCATTAATCTAGAATTACATGAGCAACATTATGGTTACTAGACTCCCCCCATCATCAAGTCCCTACCACATACCCCATTACAGTCACTGTCCATCAGCATAGTAAGATGCTATAGAATCACTACTTGTGTTCTCTGTGTTGTACAGCCCTCCCCGTGCCCCCCCTACATTACATCTGCTAATCGTAATGCCCCTTCCCCCCCTTGTCCCTCCCTTCTCACCCATCCTCCCCAGTCCCTTTCCCTTTGATAACTGTTGGTCCATTCTTGGGTTCTGTGAACATTCCTGCATTTGAACACTCCTGCTAATCATGAATATGACTGGACATACGTATGTAACCTTAAAGAGTCAAGGATAGAAGGCAAGTCTCCTATGGAAAGGAAATTCTCAAATAGATTGTTCTACCCCAACCCCCATTAAAAACTTAAGAGGACAAGCATCAGGCTATGCACTGCATCTAAATGGCTAATGCCCCCTCCCTAGCAAGCATTCTCATTAAGGAGTCAGCGTTCATGTCACTGGGTTATTTCTCAGTCCCTTCTCTGACCAGAACTATAAGTTGTACCTGGTCTCCAGGCTGGCAGCCTCTTGAAGCATCTCATCCGTGACCATGTCTGTATTATAAAACTCTCTGAGTGCTTGCAGCAGCTCCTCCTTTCGATGAGCAGGTAGGCTCTCTGCACTGAGCAGGGCCCTGGCCCCAGAGCGCACCTGCCGGCGCTCAGGATCTTCCAGCAGGCGCAAGCCCTCCTCAGAGCCAATGGGGGCCTGGAACTCCTTGGCCAGCTGCTGCTTCAAATGGTTGTCGTAGTAGTTGGAGATGGCATGGCAGGAGGTGCAGAGCAGCAGCACATCATGGGAGTTGTGGTCTTTCATCTCAATGGGGAAGTGCTTCCGGTACTCATGTGGAATCACGTTCTTCCTGAACAAGCCCATGCGGGGCCGTGCTCATTAGCATATGACACAGAACACACAGGGAGCCCACAGGAGACTGCCAGGGTTCTGATCTGGACTGACAACTTGGGTACTGCAGCCCAACAGGATACTACCTACTCCATCTCGGCCCACCTCCTGACCTGTGCCCTGGGCTCCTCTCCCCTGGAAGTAAGCCATCTGCTATCAGGGCCAGGGGCAGGGAGGAACTAATAACAACCTTTGAGAAGGCTGAGCTCCCAGAAGGAAAGGTATCAGAGAGTTGAAAAAAACATCTCATGGCCTTTAATATCTAGAAAACAACTCTCTCAATTCACGCAGCATGTAACCTCTACTCCTGAAATTTTGGAAGCCTGGTGACCTAAGAAAGCTAATTTCCTTCATCTGAGGAATCCCTTACTTGGATTATTTCCCTAGTTCATCAAGGTCCACCATTATTTTCTGAGGAGAATTAAAATCTCAGGAAAAACTCTCAGCAACAACTATTTGTCTCACTTTGCAAGGGCAGAAAGGAGGAAAGTGAGCTGCTCCTCAGGAAAAAACCCAAGTGTCTAGCTCGGGGGCCCAGTAGGCAGCTTCACTTTATTGCATGTGGACCCTGATGTGGAATAGTCTTTCCAGCCCAGAGTGTGCCCTCAGGTCACCTGAATACTCCATGGGCCCTATCAAGGCTTCGAAAGTTGGAAACCACTCAAGGGAGGGTCATAAGGACATAGAGGGAAAGAGAGCTTCTGAGGGAACTGGTCTCTGGTCCTTCATGTGCAAAAGGGAAAACTTCATGGCAAACTTACTGAGAAGAGTGTAACATTCCAGAAACTTCTCTGGGCTCAGGAGGGCTAGGGGCCACAATAGCAAGGCCAGACAGAGTGTCAAAGCTCTTGGGAAAAATAGGATGACCTCTAGGGATGAGTCTCATAGCCAAAGTGGGCAGATTCAATCAAGGCCCCTGAGGGCTCTGCATGTGGCTGCAAAGGCAATTTCCATCAACAGCAACCAGGGTGGCCCATCCCCACACTCACCGAATATAGGAGTCTTTCTTGCCACACACTACACACAGGTTCTCCTTAACCATCAAGTAGTAGTCTCCTGGGGAGTCAGGTCTTCCTGCAGGTTCAAACTGTAGCCTGACCACAAAAGGCTCTTCACTCACCAGCTCTTAGAGAAAAGCAGCGTTACTGTTTGCCCACCTCTCCCCCAGGGAAGAAGCACAACCTTAACTGTTCTTCAGCTGTGTCCTGGCAAATGTCACTTTTCCTGGATTTTGTCTCAAGTCTCACTTGTCTCAAGGTCTCTCTGCCTTCTTCTATCCATCCCTCTCCCTCCTCACTTCCCACCCCTGCTAGTACCCACATTCACGTAAATAGACTTAAAATATGACAGTGGAATCTCAAACCTCCAATGCCTTTGTCCAGGTACCACTGAGCTTTCCTTCGGTCACAAGTGCAGAGGGGCTGTCCATCAGGAGCATGAAGAAAGCAGTTATCATAGAGGGGTGATTTTCTGCAAGGAAGGGAGAATTCAGTCCAAAACAAAAAGCTAACTATTGGTCAAGGTATCAGTTTCTTCCCCATGTTGTCTGCGGAGTGACCCAAGCTATTCTCAACACTAGGATCAAATACTACATTTAAGGGAAAAAACAAACAGGACAAAAAATTTCATTTATTTCTCCATCTGCATTGGGCTAGGAACTAAAATGAATTTGTTCAGACTTCTAGTTTATATTTTTATGGATTGGGACATTAGAGAGTGAGTTGGGTTGTATTTACACAGTTCTGTTGTGAAAGCAAATGGGAACAGAGCACCAAGAAAGCTGCCCTATAATCAGTGGATTAAACAAAGTAAATTAAAATTAAAGAATTTTAAGCTAAAGTAATGAAGGCCACAGGATTTATTTCTGGCTCATATGCAATACTTGCTTCAATAATCATCCAATTCCTAAAGGCACTTTGCTACAGGGACCAAACTTCCACTCCAAAGTACTTCTTAGTCATCTTTCTCTAATAGAGGCATAAGTTGTACAGAAAAATTCCCACAGGTTAGAGAATAACACTGGCTTAGAGCTGGATACCATTCTAAGTAATCAGATACCAAGTGAACAAGAAATCAGATGACACAGTTTCCCTGACAAGTATGAGGCACTTCATTTTACTCATTTTCACAGCTGTCCTGATGCAAGAAGAGAATACTAATTATACCCTCATTTATAATTAGAGAAGTTACAGGTCCAAGGTCACATCCGGGTCAGTGACAAAGGTAGGATAAACTCTTCACTTCCACCCCAGCTGTCCAAAAATAAAAAAATAAAAGGAAGACAAAAGGAGAAAAATATACAAATAAATCAAAAGGATAGCCCCAACTGTCCTTGAAAGAAAGGAAAAATAAAATTAACCCCCTGGAGCCCCTCTGCTACCTTACAACACAACCTTCTCCTGAGACTCAACGTGAGGTATCGTGCCTTTTGCTGGAGGCTAGGCTTCCGACTCTCTTAGACAGTGAACAACTTGGTTACCTGGCAGAATAGCCCACCCCTAGGGGCTTTCTTTTATGTTTTCTAGGGTCTCTCCCTTGGTGGTTGCCTGGCATCATTCCATCAATATTAGACTTCTTACTTCTTGGCTTCTGCTGAGATTCTGTTGCTTCCCCATTAACCTCTTCCCCCAGTCTGCTAATTCCTTTGCTTCGGAATGGGACGTCTACCACATCCTGGCATTTCTCCAGGACTTTTCTCCAGCCAACACAGTCATTTTTTTCTTCTAGAGCTGAATTCCTAGAGAAAGGGTATCCAAGAAGATGGAGAAAGAGAGCCACTGAAACCTGGGCATCCCTGGCAGCATAAATTACCTGAAGAGAGAAGTCAGAAATCAGTGGAATCGGGAAGACAAACCTGGGAGAGCAACTTCAAAGTCAACCACAAAATACAGACAACTTTTAGAATTTAAGATGTATAAATTCTAGATGTACAAAAATCTAGGCACCATGTACTTCTCAAAAATGTTTTATTTCAAAAAGTTTTAAACTATACAAAAGTAAATTGAATAGTATAATGAATGCTCATGTTTCCTATCTACATTTTTTAACTAAAATAGCTGAAATAATGACTTATTTTAAATGCTCAAAAAGCCCTAATATATATAAATCAGTGAAATTTCTTTCTATCTGCTACCAAACCTGCCAGACAGATTTTTTTCTCAAGTTCAGGATAGGGTAGTGACCACAAGTCTGACACATGAAATTCACCTGGGGGTGGTCATGATCTAGGACACCAGAAACCAAGATTCATTAAGAGGCCTTTGTGACTTTCAATGAGAAATAACCTACCATACATATTAATAAGATGTTGAAAACAAGGAAGACAAATGGGTTTCAGACACAGGCCTGAAATCAAAAGTCACAAGGGCCCATTTTCCAGAATTTATTTAATAGTGGCAAGTCATTCTCCCAAGCAACTGGTGACAGGCAAGCTGGTCATAAATAAAAGCAGTCATGACTATAATTAATAGGTTTTCCCAACAAAAGGCAGAACTTTGAAATTCCTTTAATTCACTTTTAATATTTACCAAGCATGGTAAATAATCTATTAGTAAGAATATTGCATGCTCTTAGAAGAGAACAGGTTTGGGTAAAATTTCCCACTACATCCAACTATCTACACATCCATCAGCAGGAAGAGTGCGCTTGAACGTGAAGAGTTCAGAGTGCTTTTTAACAAATTGTTCTCAAACAATAAGGAAACCAAGGCACTTTCAACAAATGGTGCTGGGACAAGTGGATATTCACATGCAAAAGAATTAATTTGGACCCCTACCTCATATCACACATAGAAGTTAACTCAAAATGGATCACAAACCTAAATGTAAGAGTTAAAACAGAAGACTCTTAGAGGAAGACATAGGAGTAAATGTTGATGACCTTTGGTTAGACAATGATTTCTTAAATATGATACCAAAAGCATAGGTGATAAAAGAAAAAATGAATAGCTGGATCACATCAAAATTAAAGACTTTTGTGCTTCAAACAACCCCATCAAGTAAGTGAAAAGAAAACTTGCAGAATGGGAGAAAATATTTATAAATCATATATCTGATATAGGACTAGTCTCCAGAATATATAATAACTCTTCAAACTTAACAATATAAAGACAAACAACTCAATTAAAATACGAGTAAAAGATCTGAATAGAGATTTCTCCAAAAGAAAAATATATATATATATATATATATAGACAATAAGCATAAGCACATGAAAAGATGCTCGGCATCATTATTCACTAGGGGAATGTAAATTGAAACCACAATGAGATACAATTTCATACCTGAAAGGATGGCTCTAATAAAAAAGATAGACAATAACAAGTGTTGGTAAAGATATGGGAAACTGGAACCTTCATACATTGCTGGTAGAAATATAAAATTGTGCAGCTACTTTGGAAAACAGCCTGGCAGTTCCTCAGTTAAGCATAAAGTTACCATATGACCCAGCATATCCACTCCCAGTACTCAAGAGAAATGAAAACATATATCCATAAAAACTTATGCACAGATATTCACAGTGGCATTTTTCATAACAGCCAAAAACATGGAAGCAACCCAAATGTCCACCAACTGATGAACAGATATGCAAAGTGTGGTATATACCAATATAATGGAATATTTAGCAATATAAAAAAAATGAAGTACCAATAAATGCTACAACATGAATGAACCACAAAAACATGGTAAGAAGCCAATCACAAAGGACCACATGTTGTATGATCCCACTTATATAAAATAAAATGTCTAAATTAGACAAAGCTATAGAAACAGAAAGTAGATTAGTGGTTAACTAGTGCTAGGGTTGGTGCAGGGAGGTAGGAGTCAGGGATGGGATGGGAAGTGACTGCTAATGGGTATATAGTTTCTTTTTGGGGTGATACAATGTTCTAAAATCAGACTGTAGTGATACTTGCATAACTCTGTAAACAATATTAATGTCAGTGATTTGTATACTTTAAGTGGTTGAATTTTATTGCATGTAAGTTGTATCTCAATAAAACAGTTTTTAAAAAAGAAAGAAAGGAACCAAGGCACAAAGAAGTACTTTACTCAGGGTCCCAGGGAATCAGTAAGGTCTGCAGAAAACAAATTTGAATAATCTGACTCCCAGAACTTTCTCACAAGATAACATTAACCTTAAGGTACTAAATATTGCTAAATCTTTCCACTAACATTTTGGCAAGATGAACAAGAAGTAGTAACCAATGTGGAAAGTAAGAGAGGGATGAAACCAAGGCTTACAAGGGGTGTTAAGCCAAAAATCCAAAAATCAAATTAATTTGAGCCACAGAAAATTACAAAGTAGAAGGAATGGGAAGCATTCACAACCCTTATCTGTGAAAGCAATTGTACACATAGGGGTGAAAACAGGAGGAGAAGATGAAAGTCTCCACAAAGAACAGTTAGAACTCCAGATCTCCTCTCTTACTCCTCAGGGCTAGGGAATCACCTTCTCTAACCCCAAAAAGAGTAAAATATAAGCCATATAATGGCCCAGTCATAGAGGATCTGTATCTAGTAATAACCAGATATGTCAGAGGGTGGAGGCCAAGAGTCACCTGAAAAAAGAGGGATTATGAGAAAGTCTACATATTGAATGGTGAGACTACCAGCACCTTTCTGCCACTCAGCTACCAGAATATAGGCTGTGATGCTTATACCTCTTGGGCAGAAGACCAGAAGATTTACTGCTGGAGAAACTGAGTAACCAAAGAGAAAAGACTTATATTTACTGACATTTGACTATAGTTACTGACTCAGTGGAAAAAGAGGCAGTGCAGGAAGCAGAAGAAAACTTCAGAAATCTTTAACATGCTAATAGAAGATATTATATCCATTAAGACAAAAATGGAAGTTATTTTTAAAGTGAATATTCAGAGAAGACCAAAGAGTTCTTGTAACTTAAAATTATGATAGGAATAATTAAAAATTCAATAGAAATACTGAAAGAAAAATTTGAGGTATTTCTCAGAAGGTAAAACAAAAAAATACAGGGATAGAAAAGCAGAGAGAAAATATTTTTCAGGCATCAATGAAATCACGAATTCCAGAAACAAAAGGGAGGGACATTTTCAACAAAATATTATGAGAAGAATTCCCTGAACTGAAAGACATGAGCTTCCAGATTGAAACGGTCCACTAAATTCTAATACTACAATGAAAAATGGTGCACACTAATGGATGTCATCATAATTTTAAAAACTAAAAATAAAGAGAAAATTTTCTAGAAAGAAAAACAAGCACTTAACATCAATACTGGAAGCTATAAGACAAGGAGCTTTGCCTTCAAAATTCTGAAGGAAAATTATTTTCACTGTAAAATATTATACTCAGCCAAACTATCAGTTAATAGAGACATACAGGGTGTTATAACTTATAACTTCCTATGCTCCCTTTGGGAAGCTATTATGAATGCACTCCGCCAAGACAAGAAAAGAAAAAGACATGGAATTAGAAGATTGAATATCTACTATAGAAGAGAGGTGAAGGGAATGCCCAAGCTGAGAGTAAGTGCAACTTCCAAGTAGGAGTTGGCCAGCAGGTCTGGAATGCAATCATTCCTGAAAGGAGCAGGATGACAGAAATACCTAGAAGTGATGGCTTCAAGAGAAAATGAAACAAAAAGTGACCTGATGTGTCTGAACCAGCCAGAGGAGATGTACAGTTCTGTTAGAATCTAGGGTTGAAACAGTTAATAGGTATATAGAAAACCAAGCAAACAAAGATACTATTATTACTCCTGGGAAAACAAAAAGTTGTATAAGAAAAAACCTTACATGCAGTTTACTATGCAGCTTAGCTATAAATAATATCAATATAAGTAGTAGATATTAATCTGGTAAAAATGATGATTTACCTATTTTGGAAGGATTGAGTAAGTATTTGCCTGGGGATAGAAGAATTACAAGAGTACTAAATCATGTCTTCCACAGAAAGACATCAGAAGATAAGATGTAAAATAAGAAAGTCATATATGCATGTAATTTAAATATATAACGGTGATTTCTGAAATAAAAGAAATTGGTCACTTTTGAGAAGAGGGAAGAGCAATAAGGAATAGGAGAAGGAAGGCAGAGAAATACTATTTCTTATAATGCCTCACAACACTGGTTTTTTAAATTATGCATTTACATTCATAGTAAGAAAATTACATTTTCTGAAATGCCTGGTATATAGTAAATGCTCAAAAAGGTAAAACAGAATAGAGACTCTTACCGTTTTATTTAAGCAGCATTTACATTGTTATAGCCCAGTTATCTTGGATATCATTAGATAATGAGTCTATTTTAAGGCATGTCTGCCCAATACTTATATCATATGTGAGGATTAGAATTTTAAAAACAATCATGCTTCACAGGCAATGACAATTCCATTCTTTAGCTACTTTGATTAGAAGTACCTGGTCCTCAGTAAGGTTCTCGGCATCCCAGTTGCTGCACCGAAGTAGAAGGGACTTGTCAAGGGGAAAGTTCAAAATAGTCTCAGAGAGTGATTTCAGGCTAAGCCCATTACAGAGCAAATTCTTTCTATAAGAAATAAATAAAATCATGTATCAAAAATTAGCAAAGGACAAGAATAGGCAAATCAAAAACTATATTTACATGGTCAATAATCTCATTAGACAGCAAATAAAATTACAATTAAAATTTTTTTAATTACAATTAAAATAATAAAATATACAATTTAAAAATACATTTGCAAAAAATTTTTTAAATATCTAATATTGGTGGAACATGAATCAAACACTCGAATCTGAGTCTAAATTTTGTGAACTGTACATTTTTACAAACTTTATGAAAAACAGTTTAACAATAAATAGTTATCCAAATTCAGAACATGAAAATTATCTGATTCAGTAATCCCACTTCTAGGAATTTATCCTAAGGACAAATATACATAAAACAATCTTCACTGCAGCACTAGTTAGAGTAGCAAAGAACTGGAAAATTCTAAGTGGCCATCAATTAAAGTGGCCATGTGATTAAATTCCATATAGCTGTTAAAAATAAGAATGGATCTCAATTGAATGAAAAGATGTCCATGACATATTAGTTAAGTAAAAAGAGAGTGCAAAAGAAAACACTTTACAGTCCATTTATGTTAGTGTATATACTACATAATAAGAGTGTATGTGTGAAAGTTAACCAAATGTTAGTAACATTATATCTGGGTGTGGGATTTAGAGTGATGAGATATCTTCTTTATGATTTTCTATATTTGAATTGGGTAGTGTTTTTTTTTCATATTTTAAAAAATGATAAGACTTTTTATTAAGCAGATGAAGGTACAGTAAAACCAAATAATAACCTTTCTGCTCTTCAAATAGTTTCTGATTAAAATAGCTGCAGGGTGGCAAAAAAAAAAATTAGTCTGTCCAAGGACTGAAGATTCCAAACAAAAGATAAATGTGAAATTAACACATTGTTCTACAAAAGTGGAGCTGACTTCCTGGTTACCAAGTAAGAGACTAGAAGTTTTACAGCAGGAAGCTTAGAGGTAGAGGTTCATGTGGGTGTTACAACATGCAGGATTACCTCCGGTACTGTAGGAAATGAAATTATCATAATGATGAAGAAAAGGAATCTTTCCTTACAAAACAAGCAGTAAATTGAGGGATTTCATCACCCCCACAAAGCAGCACTGACTAAGAAGTAAATAAAAAGTCTAGACATATATAGGTAAAATAAATTTGGCTCAATTAATGGAAATTAAGGATTGAGGGAGACATAAAACTCCTTTTGTTTTATTAGACATTATAAAAGTAATGAATGACTATTACAAATTCAGACAGTAGAGAAGTACAATGGGTGAAAAAAAAAGCCATCTACCCCACACTTCCACTCCTCAGGAGTATTTATTCTTAATAGTAAGTTATGGCCCCCTCCAGACTTTTTCTATGCACAGATGGTTAGACTGAGGAGCAGATACACAGTCTGCTCCAAAGTCCACTCTTAACCACTATACACACTGACTCTAATGTCAGAGAGCAGCAGTGGGCACCTCTGGGGAGGTGGCGCCAAGGGAGGAGGACCTCATGGAAGGTGGCTTTTGCTATTACACTCCAAATACTTTTACATAGTTTAAATTTTTTACGGTAACGATTTTAATGTATTACTCAGGGAAAAAATTGATGCTTTACTTCTAAGAGTTTTATTTATATAAGCCAAGCTTCTAAGCTAAAATACAATTTCATCTTATACCAAAAAATTATGATAAACATAGGTTTTAGGCCTTCCCTTTATCAAATCCTCCTAACTCTTAATGTCATTTGAGGCAGGGAAAGAGTCTGTTTAGTCCACATTATTAAAACGAGGAACTTTATGCATACATGAGAAGGTAATTGCAACTCCCTAAAAAGATGTTAGAACGGAATTTCCATAGCAACATATTTCCAAGGGCAAGGGAAATCTCTCTTCCTCCCAGTAAAGGATTAGGTCTACCATCACTTTTGGCTGAAAGCAGGATTTGCAAACTCAAATGCTCATCAGGCTAAGTCTGGGTTACAAAGGTGGGGACTCTGACAAATTGCAGAGAGCATGCTCACCTAAAGTGGACAGCCCCTACCCAGCCAACTGTTGCCATCTAGAACTATTGACCTACTATTGTCAAATCTTCACATTTTTCAAGAGAAGCCAGATACAGAATTTTACATTAAATATTCTGGGCTTAAACTAAAATTTCCCACAAATATCATATGGGGAAAAAAGCAAAAACACATACAGCCCTAATTTGGCTAGTGGGGACATCAGTTTATAACCAGTAGCTTGTAGAGACACCTTATTAATGTTTCATCTAAAAAGACCAATTCTAGGTAACTAAAGTTTTTTCAGAAGTTGGAATATTTTCTCACAAATTCAATATACATCTCAGAAGCCTCTAGACTTCTAAAGAATTTTAGATGCTTCATTATTCTCAGTAATTAACAAATCTTGCTAAAATATTTGCCCCGCAGCTAAGGGAATCCCAGTATTCATACAAACCATACCTCTGCCTCACAGCTAGGTATCGGAGGTCCAGGCACCCCTTAACAATGAGGCCATAATCCTGCAGGAGCTTGCTGGCATCTTCTGAACATCCAACTCCAACTTTTAAAATAGTGCCATCTGCCAAAATGTCCAATAACGTTTTTGGTAGTCGTTTTCCTCCACAGATCATCTTGGGCAAGCGAACCAAGACACAGAAGCCACTTGGGGAGGCCATTTGAAGGAGTGACAGAGGACTGGCTTTGCCTTTCAAATTCACCTGCAACAGAGGAAAACAGGGTACCAGTTCATACTCTAGCACAGCACCAAGTACATGAAACTGTTGCAAAAAAGCCTCAGGGGCACATCCTTACCTTCCCAAAGGGCGCAACTGACTGACTTGGGTTTAAATCTAAGAATGGATCTATGCTAACAAGTGCGATGGACTTGGAAACCAGCAGCCTAAAATAAAGTTTAGTGAGGGCCCAAATATGTGCCTGAAATATGAGCAGTCCGTAAATAGTGACTGGCTGACACGGAGGAGCACCGGGACACACACTGTCAGTCATGTGAAACACACTGGTTTTAAAAGGCTAAGAGAAAAAAAGGCTAAGAAGCAGAGTGCAAAGGATAAACATACTCTTTTCATTATCCAGACTGTCTAAAATACATGCTAGTAACTCAGTTTATTTACCATATCATTGCTGCTTCAAGATCCAATTTTTAAAAAGTAGGAAATAAAGTACTACAAATATGTGGTACCTGCCAATATAAAAAATCCTGTAACACAAAGAGTTGTCTCAGCATTTTGTAGTCAGAAATGTTCATTACAAAAGTTAGGACCACTATATCTTAAGACATGAAAATAACTTTATATATTAACTAATCTAGTTTTAATTTTCTTGAGGAAATAGATAATTGGACAAAATGCTGAAAGCTTAGGGAGTTATTCCCAGAAAAATTTCCATACAAAGTCGCATTAATTAAAGCTTCCTAAAGCTGTCCACAGAACCCAGGTTAAGCACAAAATTTCAATCCTTGTTGCTCAGGAGAGGAAATTTAAGCCCCTACAGGTTAAGCAGTTTACCTAAACATGGAGAGATAATGGCAAAGTCAGGACTAGGAACTAAATGTCCCAATTTCTAGTAGCTCTCAACCAGGACTGATTTTGCCTCCCCCTTGTCCTGCCCTGGGACACTGGGCAATGTCTGAAGAAACTTCTGGTTGCCACAACTTGGGGGAGGGGGTGCACATAGGCAGTGGCCAGAATGCTGGTAAACATCCTACAATATGCAGGACAGCCCCTTACAGCACAGGCTCACCTGCCCCAAATGCTAACAGTGCGCAGCCCTGCTCTAGACAGGGGGCTCTCTCACCATATGCTCTCCATGTGCTAGGCTCTGTGCCAAGAGCCACCGTGGATATAAAGTTGGATAAGAGATGGAACCTGCCTGAAGGAATGCAGCCTTATAGTAGAGT
The DNA here is from genome assembly GCF_030020395.1 of Manis pentadactyla. Classification (NCBI taxonomy): domain Eukaryota; kingdom Metazoa; phylum Chordata; class Mammalia; order Pholidota; family Manidae; genus Manis; species Manis pentadactyla. Next base: position 32,276,062 of record NC_080029.1, read on the forward strand.
ATAATACACACAAGCTCATACCCTCAGAAATCAAATGGTAAATGCCAAAGGAGTGGTTCAAACCAAGTGTTATTGGTAATCAGAGGAGGAATATTTCATAGTTGAGGTGACCAAAATCATAGAGAGGAAACAGTCAAGCTCACAAGGATTTGCTGTTAAAAACAAAACTCAGGAGGGCCTTTACCCTTGACTTCTACTACAGTAGTGAGTACAGCCATGGTTCAAAAGCCTTAGGATTTCTCTTAGCTTTATCAACGGAGACTATTTCCTTATCCTCAAATGAATGCATGCCAGTTTGATCTCTAATGTGTCTACCTCATGGGGTTTAGCCAAGGTCCAAAAGACCTACAAAGAAACGTGCCCTGTTCTATGACAATTCATTTAGGTGTGGCTAAGTTGTCTTTTTTATTAGTGATTCCCCCCCAACCCGTAGTACCAGATCTCTCCAAGAAAAAGCTACAAATTTCTACTACTAATACTTCACACTGCTACTTTGACATAATACTCACTGCAAATTTCTAAGTCTGGATCTTTGTATATCTTTTTCAGTCAAGTCCCATGGTCTAAAATACATTAAGTAAATAACTAGATAGATAAGTTGTCCTTTTAATACTGTTTCTGGATCATACTTAGGATTCAATGTATTATAATCAAAGTTTGCCCACTAGGAATCTAAAATTCCAATAGGTATCAGTTTATACTGGATGTATAATTCAAAGAATAATGCTTCTAGTAGAGTCAATTTAGCTTAAATAATATGTCTAGTCTTTATTTCTCATATTTCCCTTTTGCTTTCTAGCATCTTTTTTGCCTTGACATCACCCACTCCTCAGGGAAAACAATTGAACTTTTGGCTTACTAATGTTACATTTAATAGAAAAAAATGAACACATTTTAATTTCATGAGCACTATCTAATTCAGTGTTCTCTGATTTCTTTTTTCTGGATTAGTCAACTCATATAAAAAATGTGCTGGGACATACCCAATATATACATATGTATTTATAGATTATATATCTGTAGTACTATTCTGATGTGTTACAGACATTATTAAATATACACAAAAGTAGAATTTTTAAGTGAAGGATGCCATCAATTATGGACAAAATCTCTAACACTTCTTTTTGTATTTCAGTGATTCACTTAGAGAGCATTCATCTAGAGATCTTCCTTCCTGAGGGTAAGTGGATAGTCTATTTTAGCTTCAGCATTCTTTAAAGTCCAGATAAAACCTTCTGGAAAAGCCCATGATTCTTTAAATGACCCCACAATGGCATCAGAGAGTAAAGAGTGATCTGGGACCATCCTCTGAGCTGGAACAGGTCAACTAATGAGCAGTCCTGTCTGTGGAGTTTCTGCATCAGTTACATTTAGACCATTGCTTTGAGACAGGAATGAGCTTGTCCTATTAAAGCAACAGAATGAAGACACAATGAGGCTAGAAACTAATAATATGAGGATAGGAAGAGATAGGAGACAAAATTAGAGATGTTGAGAGAGGCCAGAGCATGTCAGTCCTTAAGAACATGTAATATAGTAATTATGACATCTTGGTTTTATTTGAAACAATGAAAGGTTTTTAAGCAGAAGATTGACTTGATCTGATTTGCATTTTTAAAATATCACTTTTGTTACCATATGGAGAAGGGATTGTATGTGTACAAGAGTCCAAGCAGGGAGGCCAGTCAGGAGGCTATTGCAAAGGTCAAGATGAGAGATACTTGAGGCCTGGACCAGAGAGGAAGTAAAGGAGATATAGACAAGAAGATGGATGTAAAATCTATTTTAGAGATAGCACTGGTAATATTTCCTAAATGAGAAGGGAAGGGTTAATAGCAAAGAAAAGGGGGTGGACCTCAGGCTGGCCTGAAGCCTTGGCCTACAGTAGGATACTCATGGGAAAACAACCTTCACTTCATCCAGTCTTTATTGCACCAATTGTTTGTACTTCTTAAGCAAGGAAACTTATAACTGGAGACTCCAGAAAAAAATCAGAAAGAAGTCAAGGGCCAGAAAAGATATTTAAGATCTCTATCCCCACCTTCAAAAAGTACTAATGACCTAAGTATAAGACCTGAAGCCATAAAACTCCCAAAAGAAAACATAGGCAGTAAACTCTTGCACATTGGCCTTAGTCATTCTGAATATGTCTCACCAGGCAAGGGAAACAAAAGCATAAGTAAACAAGTGGGACTACAACTTCTGTACAGCAAAGGAAGCCATTAACAAAATGAGAAGTACTAACCTACTGAATAGAGAATATATTTGCAAACCTAATAAGGGACTAATATCCAAAATATATAAAGAACTCATACAACTCAACACCAAAAAGGCAAATAATCCAATTGAAAAATGGGCAAAGAACTTGATGTGACACTTTTCCAAAGAAGACATGCAGATGACTAATGGTCACCTGAAAATGTACTCAACATCACTAATTATCAGGGAAATGCATATCAAACCACAATAAGTTATAACTGTACACCAGTCAGAATAGCTACAATCCAAAAGACAAGAAGTAACAAGTGTTTGTGAGGATGTAGAGAAAAGAGAACCCTCATGCACTGTTGCTGGGAATGTAAACTAGTACAGCCACTATAGAAAACAGGATGGAGATTCTTCAAAAAATTAAAAAAGAAATAACATATGCTCTTACTGGAACTCCACTTCTGTGTATTTATCTGAAGGAAACAAGAACATTAATTCAAAAAGATATATGCACCCCTGTTCATTGCAGCATTATTTACAGTAGCCAAATAATGGAAACAACCCAAGTATCCATCAATAAATGAATGGCTAAAGGAGAGCTGGTACATATACAGAATGGAATATTACTCAGCCATAAAAAATAACGAACTCTTGCCATTTGCAACAATATGGATGGGCCTAGAGGGTATTATACAAAGTGAAGTAAATCAGACAGGAAAAGACAAATATTATATGACTTCACTTACATGTGGACTCTAAAAACAAAACAAAATCAACAACAAAAACCCAGAAACACACTCATAAATACAGAGAACCTGTGATTGCCAGAGGGGAGGAAAGTGAAGGGATAGGCAAAACAGGTGAAGGGGAGCAAGAGGTACAAACTTCCAGTTATAAAATAAGTAAGTCACAGGAATGAAAAGTGTAGCATGGGACTATGGTCAATAATATTATAATAACTTTGTATGGTGACAGATGATAACTACACTTATGTTAGTAGGCCTTTTGTAATGTATATAAATGTCAAATCACTATACTGTACACCTGAAACTAATATATTATTATGTCACAATACTTCATTTAAAAATTTTTAAATTAAAATAAATGAAAATTGACAAAAGATAGCAATCCTCATATCTGATATATTTCTGAATCTCAAGCTGGAAATATCGAAAGAAGACAACATCTAGTCTCATCATACTGAATCTTCATGAACCACAAACTCAAAACCAGTATCTCAGAAATTGATAAACCTGTGAAGAATCAATATTTAGATTGAAAATTATTTTCCAAAACAACAGTAGCCAGGAGACAATGGAACACTACCTTGAAAATGATGATAAATTGCCAAAAGCAGAATTTTATAGCCAGTGAAAAAAAACACATTTCCAGATCAAGAGTGAAATAAACACACTTTCAAAACAACAATGGTAGTAAGTTTACTATCAACCAGCCCTCAAGAAATGAATTTTTAAAGGATGACTTTAAAGAAAATGATACCAAAAAGAAAGTCTGAGATATAAGGAAAGAACAAAGAAAAGATAAACACTTTGGCAAATGCAGACAAACACTAATTTTATAAAACAAGAAAAAACACACAAAGGTGAATCAAAGAGGATAGACTAAAGATGGCAGTGTGATAGGTGAAACAGAGGCCTGGTCCAAAAACTACATGTAGTAAGAAAATATAGTTAATACAACTAATCCTGAAAAAAGCAAAAGGAAAGAAGGCTGCACCAGGTGGCATACACCTGGAGAAAAGAACAGACTTCAAGGAACAGGGTAATGTACCAAAGTTGTGATCTGGGGGGACCCAAGCCATTCTCCCACCCCAGCTAACCAGCAGGTGGAAGAGAAACGGAGCTGGGAGGGAGTGCAGGCCTAAAACTGCTGAACACCCAGCCCTGGAGATCTGCTCTGGGAGCACAAACCTACATTGCTTGGTGCTCTGGAGATTAGTGGGGTTGGAAAGCTAAGAAAGGCAGAATACTTGGAGAGACTGATATTCGAGCCCCTTATGGACAACAGGGATCCATATCTGGCTGCTATAGGACAAAAGAAAGGCGGGCAGTCTGAGAGACTTCCTAACAGTGAAAGGGCTGCTAAAGGGGCAAGGATTGCACAGAGCTGGTTGCTCAGGATAAATGACAGGTGGACAAAATTGTCCAGGCACAGTCTTCCCAGGAGGTTGGGAACTTTCAGGAGGCTCAGACACTCTATTCCCCTGGCAGGCTATGCAGCTTTGAGGCCCGCCACTGTGATATGCACACTTCCTCCTGGCTGTCACTGGCTCGCAAACTGGCAGCCCCTGCCCTGGCATCAAGCCAGCCAGAGGGAGGCCCAGCCTATGGCAGCTACAAATGCAAAGCATAGAGGCTTATACCTGTGTACTCGGCCCACTAGTTCTGGCAATGAAGACAGGCCCAGCAGCCAGGAAGCAGGAAACAGCTCTTTCCTCCCCCCAGGCAACAGTGCCCTCCCCTGAGACTCCTGACAGAGCACCATAGGCTGTGAAGCCCAGAGAAAAGAGCTTCTGGGCACTAGAGGGCACCACATACAAATATGAAACGTCAAAGGAACCTGGTTCAAACCAAAATCCCACAAATACCAAGTGAAATTGAACTCACCAGTCTTCCTGAAAGAGATTCCAAAATAAAAATCATAAACATGCTCACAGAGGTATAGAAAAATATTCAAAAACTCAGGGTAGAATTCAGGACTGAAATTCAATCATTAAGGAATTCAATATTTGAAATGAAACACACAATGCAGGGATGAAAAAGCAGTTTAGATGTAGTAGAGGAGACAGAAAATGGAATACAAATTAGAGAATAGGAATACAAACAAGCTGAGGCACAGACAGAAAAAAGGATCTCTAGAAATAAAGGAATATTAAGAGAACTGTGTGACCAATCCAAATGGAACAATACTTGCATTATAGGGGTACCAGAAGACGAAGAAGAGAGAAAAAAGGATAGAAAGTGTCTTTGAGGAGGTAATTGTTGAAAACTTCCCCAATGTGGGGAAGGTGATAGTCTCTCAGGTCATGGAAGTGCACAAATCTCCCAACACAAGGGACCCTAGGAAGACAACACCAAGACATATAATAATTAAAATGGCAAAGATCAAGGATAAGGACAGACTATTAAAAGCAGCCAGAGAGAGAGAAAAGATCACCTACAAAGGAAAACCCATCAGCCTATCAACAGACTTCTCAACAGAAACTTTACAGGCCAGAGGGGGTGGTATGATAAATTTAGTGCAATGAAGTAGAAGGGCCTCGAACCAAGAATACTCTACCTGGCAAGATTATCATTTATATTTGAAAGAGGGATTAAACAGTTTCCGGATCAACAAAAGCTGGGAGAATTTAGCTTCCACAAAATTTGGTATTTTGGAAGGACTGCTATAGATGCAAGTGTTCCTAAAGCTAAATAGCTGTCACCAGAGGAAATAAAAACATAGTAAAGTGGAACAATTATTTAGTAAGAAGATGCAAAATCAAATCAACTACCCCCAAAGTCGATAAAGGCATACATAGACAAAGTACAGAATATGATACCTAATATATAAAGAATGGAGAAGGCAGAAAAAGGAAGGGGAAAAAAAAGAACCTTTAGGTTGTGTTTGTAATAGCATACTTAACTGTTCAATAGTAAGAAAGTTACCCTTGAACCTTTGGTAACCATGAATCTAAAGCCTACAATGGCAGTAAGTACATACCTATCGATAATCACTCTAAGTGTAAATGGACTGAATGTACCAATCAAAACACACAAGAGTCACTGAATGGATAAAAAAACAAAACCCATGTATATGCTGGCCACAAAAGACTCACTTCAAACTCAAAGACACACATAGACTAAAAGTGAAGGGATGGAAAAAGATAATTCATGCAAACAGTAGGGAGAAATAATCAGGTGTTGCAGTACTTGTATCAGACAAAACAGACTTCATAACAAAGAAAGTAACAAGAGACAAAGAAGGACATTACATAATGATAAACGGATCAGTCCAACAAGAGGATATAACCATTATAAATATCTACACACCCAACACAGGAGCACCAAGACATGTGAATCAAATACTAACAGAATTAAAGGGGGAAAGAGAATGCAATGCATTCATTTTAGGAGACTTCAACACTCTACTCACTCCAAAGGACATATCAACCAGACAGAAAATAAGTAAGTACACAGAGGCACCAAACAACACATTAGAAGAGATGGACCTAACAAACATCTACAGAACACTCTACCCAAAAGGAGCAGGATATACATTCTTCTCAAGTGCACACAGAACATTTTCCAGAATAGACCACATGCCAGGCCACAAAAAGAGCCTCAGCCAATTCAAAAAGATTGAAATAGCACCAACCAACTTCTAAGATCACAAAGGTATGAAACTAGAAATAAATTGTAAAAAGAAAACAAAAAGGCTCACAAACATATGGAGGCTTAACAACAGGCTCCTAAATAATCAATGGATCAATGACCAAATTAAAACAGATCAAGCAATATATGGAGACAAATGAAAACAACAGTGCAACACCCCAACATCTGTGGGACGCAGTGAAGGCAGTTCTAAGAGGAAAGTATATAGAATCCAGGCCTATTTAAAGAAGGAAGAACAATCCCAAATGAACAGTCTAAAGTCACAATTATTGAAACTGGAAAAAGAAGAATAAATGAGGCCCAAAGTTAGTAGAGGAGGGACATAATAAAGATCAGAGAAGAAATAAATAAAATTGAGAAGAATAAAACAATAGAAAAAATTAATAAACCCAAGAGCTGGTTCTTTGCGAAAATAAACCCCTAAATAGATAAAATAAATGCCAAAAACAGATAAACCCCTAGCCACACCTATCAAGAAAAAAAGAATCTACACACATAAATAGAATCAGAAATGAGAAAGGAAAAATCACTGCAGACACCACCAAAATACAAAGAATTATTAGAGAATACTATGAAAAACTATATGCTAACAAATGGGATAACCTAGTAGAAATGCCCAACTTTCTACAAAAATACAACCTTCCAAGACTGACCCAGGAAGAAACAGAAAATCTATACAGATCAATTATCAGCAATGAAATTGAATTGGTAATCAAAAACTACCCAAGAACAAATCTCCCAGACCAGGCGGATTCACTGCTGAATTTTATCAGACATATAGAGAAGACATAATACCCATTCTCCTTAAAGTTTCCCAAAAAATTGAAGAGGAGGGAATACTTCCAAACTCATCCTATGAAGCCAGCATCACTCTAATACCAAAACTGGGCAACAACACCACAAAAAAAAGAAATTAAAGACCAATATCCCTGATGAACATAGATGTAAAAACACTCAACAAAATATTAGCAAACTGAATTCAAAAATACATTAAGAGGATCATCCATCATGATGAAGTGAGATTCATCCCAGGGATGCAAGGATGGTACAACATTCAAAAACCCATCAACATAATCCACTATATCAATAAAAGAAGGTCAAAAATCACATGATCATCTCCACAGATGCTGAAAAAGCATTTGACAAAATTCAACACCCATTCATAATAAAAACTCTCAACAAAATGGGTATAGAGGGCAAGTACCTCAACATAAAAAAGGCCATATATGACAAACCCACCACCAACATCATACTTAACAGTGAAAAGCTAAAAGCTTTTCCTCTAAGATCAGGAACAAGACAAGGATGCCCACTCTCCCCACTTTTATTCAACATAGTACTGGAGGTCCTAGCCACGGCAATCAGACAACACAAAGAAATAAAAGGCATCCAGATTGGTAAAGAAGAAGTTAAACTGTTCCTGTTCGCAGATGACATGATACTGTACATAAAAAACCCTAAAGACTCCACTCCAAAACTACTAGATCTAATATATGAATTCAGCAAAGTTGCAGGATAGAAAATCAATACACAGAAATCTGTTGCATTCCTATACACTAATGATAAACTAGCCAAAAGAGAAATCAGGAAAACAATTCCATTCACAACTGCATCAAAAAGAATAAAATACCTAGGAATAAACTTAACCAAGGAAGTGAAAGACCTATACCCTGAAAACTACAAGACACTCTTGGGCAAAATTAAAAAGGACACTAATAAATGGAAATTCATCCCATGCTCTTGGGTAGGAAGAATTAATAGTCAAAATGGCCACCCTGCCTAAAGCAATCTACAGATTCAATGTAACCCCTATCAAAATACCTACAGCATTCTTCAATGAACTAGAACAAACAGTTCTAAAATTCATATGGAACCACAAAAGATCCCAAATAGCCAAAGCAATCCTGAGAAGGAAGAATAAAGGTAAGGGAATTACGCTCCCCAACTTCAAGCTCTACTACAAAGCCACAGTAATCAAGACAATTTGGTACTGGCACAAGAACAGACCCATAGACCAGTGGAACAGAATAGAGAGTCCAGATATTAACCCAAGCATATATGGTCAATTAATATATGATAAAGGAGCCATGGATATACAATGGGGAAATGACAGCCTCTTCAACAGCTGGTGTTGGCAAAACTAGACTGCTACATGCAAGAGAATGAAACTGGATTAGTGTCTAACTCCATACACAAAAGTAAACTTGAAATGGATCAAAGTCCTGAATGTAAGACACGAGACCATAAAACTCCTAGAAGAAAACATAGGCAAAACTCTCTTGAATATAACATCAGCAACTTTTTCATGAACATATCTCCCCGGGCAAGGGAAACAAAAGCAAAAATGAACAAGTGGGACTATATCAAACTAAAAAGCTTCTGTACAGCAAAGGACACCATCAAAACAAAAAGGCATCCTATAGTATGGGAGAATAAATTCATAAGTGACATATATGATAAGGGGCTTACATCCAAAATATATAAAGAGCTCACGTGCCTCAACAACCAAAAAGCATATAACCCGACTAAAAAATGTGCAGAGGATCTGAATAGACACTTCTCCAAAGAAGAAATTCAGATGGCTAACAGGCACATGGAAAGAGCTTCACATTGCTAATCATTAGAAAAATGCAAATTAAAAGCACAATGAGGTATCACCTCACACCAGTGAGGATGGCCAACATCGAAAAGACTAGGAACAAAAAATGCTCACAAGGATGCGGAGAAAGGGGAACCCTCCAACACTGCTGGTGGGAATATAAATTACTTCAACCATTGTGCAAAGCAGTATGGAGGTTCCTCAAAAAACTAAAAATAGAAATACCATTTGACCCAGGAATTTCACTCCTAGGAATTTACCCTAAGAGAACAGGATCACATATTCAAAAAGGTATATGCACCCTTATGTTTATCACAGTACTATTTACAATAGCCAAGATATGGAAGCAACCTAAGTGTCCATCAGTAGATGAATGGATAAAGAAGATGTGGTACATATACACAATGGAATATTATTCAGTCATAAGAAGAAAACAAATCCTACCATTTGCAACAACATGGATGGAGTTAGAGGGTATTATGTTCAGTGAAATAAGTCAGGCAGAGAAAGACAAATACCAAATGATTTCCCTCATTTGTGGAGTATAACAATGAAGCAAAACTGAAGGAGCAGAACAGCAGCAGACTCACAGACTCCAAAAAAGGACTAGTAGTTACCAAAGGGGAGTGGTGGGGGAGGGTGAGTATGGAGGGTGGGAGAAGGGGATTGAGGGGTATTATGATTAGTACACAAGGTGTGGGGGAGGTCACAGGGAAGACAGTATAACACAGAGAAGACAAGTACTGACTCTGTGGCATCTCACTCTACACTGATGGACAGTGACTGCAATGGGGTGTGGGGTGGGGACCCAATAATACGGGTGAATGTAGTAACCACATTGTTTTTCTTGTGAAACCTTCATAAGAGTGTATATCAATGATACCTTAATTAAAAAAAAGTGAATGAAAGAGAAAGGGAAACAGAAATGGAAGACTGGAACTAACAAGGATGATATTTTTATAAAGTGTTTCTGTGGTAGTAATCAGGTAAATGCAATCACCATCAAGGGAGATGTGGCCTCCTGCATGAGCTCAATACATGTCAAAATGAAGTGGGTTTTAAATCATTTGCCACTTTAACATATCCATGCCTCTTCTATAGTAATTAAGCATATTATTATTAAATCAATTTCTGTTACTCTTCATTTCAGACTACACTGTTGTTACTGCAGTTATACTTCATATAATTGGAATATCAAGGTGTTTGGCAAATGTGAATTTTCCTAATCTACTAAAGTTGCTTATTAATGTTCTCTTCTTGTTAGTGCAACTATTTTTTAAATGATATAGATGTAAATATTCCTTAAATTATATAATTTCTCACACAGAATAGACAAAAAGTGCCCAATCCTTTCTTCATGGCCCACAGTCATTGGTATAAACTACCACAATGTTGGTATAAAGAAACTTCAGTAGCTAAGGTATAAGGTCTTGCGTGACTACCAAACTTTCCCCACACCGTCAGGTGTTCTCTTCTTGGTCATTATTGTACTGGCATCTGGTAGGCCCTTTACCAACCTGTGATATGATTTTATGACAGCTATTCTGCTTAGGGCCTCTTTTGGTTACATTTCTTGGCTCTTGGCTATATTCTAGATATCCAGGAGATGTATTTCAGAGAATCTTGGCAAGGATTATGCTGAATTAATAAGAGATAACTATGATTTATTTATATTTTATAATATCTTCTATTTCAAGGAGATTAAAGTTCACCATGAATCCAAATGACAGGAGTATAGGTGTACCATAGTATCATCATCACAACTATGCAACAACTCCCCCAGAGTAAGAGCTAGTAGAAAACTCCACCAGATGGATAAAAAAGACTTGGGCTCAAATGCTGGTTACCTGCTTTGTGGCCTTGGCCAAGTAACTAAAGCTTTTTATGCCTCGTTTCCTAACTGTAACGTGAGGATAACAATAGCAGCTTCCTACATAAGATTATTAAGAAATTTAAATGAAACAATGCAAACAGAATAGCTAAAGATCTGTCTTAGAGTAACAATGTTTCAAATTTTAATTCTTTTAAAACCCTAATTTGAATAATAATTCCCATTTAAGTAGATATCCTAAACTATCTTCTCTATGGTATCCTTATGAAAATACTATTAAGTGTATTAATAGTGGCTGAATTCTTTATTGGGGTTATCAATTTGAATCCTTAAAAAGCCCTGGAAGGTAGAAACCATCACATCCTATTACCAGCAAATACTCTGAGAGGTTATGTAGCTTGTCCAAGTTCACAGAATGACAAATGGTGAAAATGGTACTCATGGGTCTGACCCAGAATCCATGATCATAAGCACTCTCCTATCCTGAGAAGGAACTTTTGCTAAAATCAAGAAAGTTGAATTCTCCTTTCATCTTTTCCTCTACTTGACTGTTTCATGTCCCAATTTGGAAAAACAGAGAAGATTTTTGTTTTCTTTTTGCTTTTTAACTTACCCACTCGCAGTCAATTCCAAGTACTGGAAAATCTTCCAACTCACTCCTAAGAAAGGGCTCGATTTGATCCCACTCTGCCTCCTGAGACACAGTCACCACCTTTGCTTTGAGGATCCTCTCCTCCCATGAGGCTCCAGGGGCACTGGAGTGCACCTCATCCTTGTCCACGGCGGGCAGCTCTCTCCTGTCTGGTGCTTTCTGCTGGTGCCACCGCTGGGACACACGGCTCGATTTACTTCTCCGGTGCCGGATACCTTTCCACAGGACAAACCCCCCCACAGCCACGCCAAGAAGGGCGGTCACTGTCAAAGCCACTAAGTGTCTAGACATCTTCAACTTTTCTGCTGTTTAGGAAAGCATATCATTTATGCCACAACCTGCAAAACAAATATATTTACATTCAGAATTTAAATCTATATGGAAAGAAGTTTTCCCTAAAAAGTATTCCATTTATAATCCTTGTACCCACAAACTTAAAAAACTGCTACATATTTCCACATGAGTGATACAGTGATATTTTAATTTTATCACTTTTGTTCATTCTGTACTCCATCTCTATCTCCATTTTCACCCTTAAGTTCCCTTGCCCTACCAGTTGCCCAGGGCTCTCTAAATCATATAAAATCATATCAATCAAGACAGAATAAGCTAGACTCCCACTCTGACTTGCTGATGTAAATTTTAATTAATGCATCTTCCTCAAGGTGTTTGCACTTTAAACTTTCAGTTTCTAACAGCTGAATGCAAACTTCTAGTTTTCAATTTAAAAATTCAATCATCAGCAAGTTAGTGCAGAGATTTTTTTCACTTTTCCGGAAGGTGGGGGCAGTTGGGGATGGAGCAAAGAGGCTTGAGTAAACATGGATTTTCCATTGCTCCAGAAGTCTAAGTAGTTCTCCATAACAAACTCAGTTATTGTGGGTAAGCTAGGGCAGTGCAAAAGGGAAGATGGAGTAGTACAGAAAAAAAAAAAAATACAGGACTTAAAAAGAGATCCAAGATGCTCGGAAGGAGGCTGCAAATTGAAATGCCCACGGGGTTCATGACAGGATAACACAGATAAGTGAAGCAAGCCAAGTTCAAGAAAACAGACACAGATACCCTATTAAATATGTAGGAGCTCTTCATTTCTACCACAAGAGCCTCTTTTCTATTTAATAACATGTGGTTTTCTCCATCTATCTTTCGTTTTCCTATTTCTGACAGAGAAATAGGTATATAGTACTATTTCTGTACTATTTAAAAAACATCTGTAAATGCGTAACAATATAGTAAGTGGCCCTTGGCCTCAGTGACTGAGAGAAAATATGAAACAGCAGCTATTCTGCACAAACTGATGGGTCCTGTTGTGGAAGAAGTGCCCAGTGTGGTAACTTGACTATTCAAGTTACTTGTTCATTCAAGAGAAGTCAGATATCTGAATTTTATGTGAAACGTCACCATTTCTAAATGTCAGCAACAATTTAGTTTTTAAACCATTGTGGCAGCCAAACAAAAACACTCTGGGCTCTACCCTAAAATCTATACAGCCCAAAGACACAGTGATCTGCTAAACCCCTCCTACATTTCTTTATGGTTGAAGGTTTCCTATTGAATGTGTACTATTATTATCATCTTTCAAAAGCTCCAACACAAATTTAAAAAAATAACAGTATTTACAGCAATGCTGAGCTATAATCATGCCTACAGAAATATTTGGCACTAGAGAGGAAAATACAGACTCACAACAAGCATTACACTACTAATGGAAACAATAAAATGGCTACGCTATTTTAAAAATATTTACTCTATTGCAGAAACTGTGCAAAGTACTCATAAGTACTTTTAGCAGTACTTTTAATGAAGAAGAAACTAAGGCTTAATGAGGTCAAAGAACTTGCAGAGAGATTTCTAGTTTAAAAAAATCTAAGATACAAAAACCCTTCCCTTTGCCACTCTACAAAATACAAATGCTGGAGAAAGCATTAAAAGATAAAAGTGTAAAACACAAGTAAACTCAAACAGAAGAAAGGGAAATCATTAGGTGCCAGAAATGGAAGAGGGGAACCCACAGTGGGCGGGAGATAAAGCTGGGCAAAGACCAGAACTCATACCAGGCTCAGTGCTGGGGTACATTGCCAGCCCAGGGACAGAAGTCTCGGCCACAGACCCAGGGCACAGCTGGGATCCTGGAGAGTGCTGCCTTGCCGATGAGCAGCCACCTGCCCAAGGCACAAAGTATGAACAGAATCCCCCATGCCAGGCCAGACCCTCAAGTCTACACTCTGGACTGGAACAGGGCCCCAGTTCACATTACCTTCACAAAAGGAAACTCTAAGCCAAGAAACTAAAATTAAAGTGTGTAGAATCGGTGAATTCTGTTGGAACCAGACAGAGTCAATCATAGAACTGTTACATATATATTTATGTTTCTGCAACACAGGAAATGTGTAGACTTCCATGGGAGATCGGTTCCCAGAAGAGAGCTCACAAATAAATCAAAACCCAAAAAACTCTAAAGCCAGTAAAAATAGTTTACAGAGCCATCAAACAAAAATGTCTATATCTGAGATACGAAAGGCATTTTAAAGTAAGAACTTTAAGGAAAATTAAAATAAAATCTAAAACATAAAGCAGGAGGCAACAAAAAGTAGAAATTCTAGATGTGAAAAATATTTGTTAAAATTTTTAAACTCAATACTCAATAGACAGATTAAACAGTAGATCAGACGTACAGAGAGAGAGATATTGAACTGAAGATAAATCTGAGGAAGTCACCCAGAATGTATGTAGCACAGAGATAAAGAGGTAGAAAACAGCACAGACATGGAGGATGGACTGAGAAACTCAATAGCTACACAATGAAGATTTGTAAGATCAAGGTCAGATTTGGCACAGTTCTCTGAGTCTCAAGTTGAATAAATTAAATCTGTCCACAAAAAGACTTGTATAAAAATGTTCGTAACAGCTTTATTCATAATGGCCCAAAACCAGAAACAGCCCAGGAATGGAATACTACAGTGGAATACTACTCAGCAAAAAGGGAAGAAATTACTGATACATGCTGAACATAGATGAATCTCAACATTCCATTGAGCGAAAGAAGCCAGATACAAAAAAGATATTATATGTTCCATTTAGCTCAAACTAAAAAAAATCTGAACAGTAGTTGTCTCTGGGGGAGGGACGTACAGGGAAGAGACATTTAAACTGAATGCTGACTGACAAGAAGGAGCGAGTCATGCCAGATTCTAGGGAAAGCATTTTAAGCATGAGGGAACTTTCTGGAATTTTAGTAAAGTTTCATTTCTTGATGAGACTTGGGTTACACAGGTATATGCATTTATCAAAATTCAGGCATATTTGATTTTTCTCCTGTTGACCTGATAAATGACTGGTGGCTCATTCATTGTGTCTTTGCCAGCAGAATGTAAATCCCATGAAAACAGGAGCCTTAACGGGCTGCTTCACTACTCTGCTCCCCGACAACTAGCACACAGCTGAGAACAGTAAATAGATATTGAATGAATAAAACTCAATTTGAGGTATTATGTTAACATTCTATGATAAATGTCTTTAATTCAATCATCAAATTATAATAGCCTGTTCGTGCAAATGAAAAAACATTTTCCCCTTACTGAGCTTTGATGCTATAAAGGACAAGTATGGTTCAATATCGAGTTAGGAGAGAAGTCAAGTATTGTGTTATAGACCGAACGTTTGTATCCCTCCAAAATCATATGTTGAAACCCTGTCCCCCACTGTGATGGCGCCAGAAGGTGGGGCTTTTGGAAGGTAATCAGGATTAAATGAGGTCATGAGAGTGGAGCCCTCATGAATGGGATTAGAGCCCTTACAAAAATCATGAGAAAGCTTGTTTTTTTTGTCTGCTATGTGAGGAAACAACAAAAATTTGGCAGTCTGCAACCCAGAAGAGTGTTCTCATTAGGACCCAACCATGCTGGCACTATGATCTGGGAATTTCAGCCTCCAGAACTGTGAGATGTAAATTCATTTTTTGTAAGCCACTCAGTCTGTGGTATTCTATTACGGCAGCCCAGACTAAGATACCTCGCTAAGGGATTGCTCTAGGATCCAAACTTTTCAATACTTCACCATTTCCTGTGTCAGAAATGATCTGCCATTCTTATTTATTTTTAACTGTATAAAATTATTGAACATCAAAATGATAATAATGGTTGCTTAAGGGTTGGAGGGGTATATAAATTAAAAATTTCAGGTTCTATGAGTATACCCATATCAGAAAAACAGAAGCTTTTTTAATGGTGCTTTTTAGAGACAGGCAATGTAAGTATCCAATTTAACACTTAGGACAAATGATTATATTCCTGAAACATGTGACATTTTAATGAATTAAACAAATATGTTGAAGTGTTCAGAGTGTAGCATAAAGTAGAACGGCAGAACAACAGGGGCCCTAGAGACAAAAACGCCAGCTTCAAATCCAGCCTTTGCCACTTGCTAGCCATACAGCCTTAAGCAATTTACTGAACTTCTCTATGCCTCAGTTTCCTTATTGGTAAAATGGTAGATAGTAGCTACTACATAGGAATATTGTGAGACTTACGAATAAGATGATCAATATACCTACTTCACTTAGCATATTAACTAGCATTTTAGTACTCAGTAAATGTTGGCTATTACTACTACTGAGTTCTACAAACCACAGAACTCCTATAAAAGGAAAATTAAGAATCAGAGTTAACATTTAGGAGCCAAATTTAGCTCCCACACAACTCAAGATTCCTTTCCATTGTAATCCTGCCAGATCATGACCTGGTCTCTAACAGAATACTTCTAGGAAAACAGTTCATTACTTTAAGAAGAAGTTTTTGTAGAAAAATCCTTGTATTCTGTATAAGTTCCCTAAATAAAACTGTTCTCTTTGATACTCAGTCTGGCCTCTGAAATGCCAACAGTGTTTATGCTCTCTTGAGAGCTTGTGAAACATGGGAAGACAGCTCTTAGGACTCTGACCCCGCCCCCTTAGTACACCCTACTTAACCCAACCAGTCTTCCTGTGACCTAGTTTATAAAACCATTCACCGCTGTGGCTAGATCCATCTAAACAGCTTCAACTTTGTCAATGTATCTCTTAAAATGTGGTACCCAGGTATGTATTCAATACTTGAGAAATATGGTCTAATTGGTGTGGACTACACTGATACTATTACTTCCCAGTGTCTGGACTGTGTATTTTATTAATGCTGTATGAGATGATATGTTTTTGAGTAGTAGAATCACACTGATGGGTCATATAAAGCTTGTGGCGTATTAAAATTCACTGATACCAAATCAAGTTCCCCATTTTATATAGTTATAATTTATATTTTGCACTTAAATCCAAAACTTTACACTTCTGTCTTCATCCTGTTTCAGCCAAATGTTTGAGATCAGTTTGCATCTTGATTGTGCCTTCTCTCAACTTACACATGACTTTGTATAGAAGAGGGAATTTTTGTTTTCAAAGAAAGTAACACCTTCTAATGTGTTTTTATTAGTTTTAAATTTTTATTTTTGCATTTCATACTATCTCCATATTTAATAACATTGAAATGAGGCTACATTAAAATAGAAAAAGCTTAAGACAAATTATTGATTCGTTTCCAACTGAGAAGGAATCCCTCAGATAAAGGGTTCCCAGGCATGCAGTCAGGTTCCTTATTTATTCTTTATCCTGTGTGGCCCATGTAAAGAAAACCCTCACAGGAAAATTGAAGGAACAAGCCAAGTACCTCCATATGAGGGAACTTTTGGCAACATCTGAAAAACTTATTAATTCATTTCTATATGGAGAGGTTTTGTATGAGTTTTTTCCAGCCAAAGAATTCATTCAGCAAACGTATATAGCACTTTCAATAAGCCAGACATTGTGCTAAACTCTGGGTAAAAAGAGTTAAAAGGCACAATCTGCTTTCAAAAATTCAGGATGCAGAAAAGTAGAGATACATGCAATGAGGGAGTTGCAATACAGTTGAGAACAACAGCAGCACACACAAGGACAGGGCTGGCAAAGAGCAAAGAGTGGGGCAGTAGTAAGAGAAACGCTGAGAAAGATCATTATCTGAGATGGTACTGGCATTAAAACATCAGCAACGATGGGGAGGGCTGTGCAACAGAGAAGACAAGTAGTGATTTTACAGCATCTTACTATGCTGATGAACAGTGACTAATGGGGTCTGTGGCGGGGACTTGGTGAGGGGGGGTCTAGTAAACATAATGTTCCTCATGTAATTGTAGATTAATGATAACAAAATAAAAAAATAAATAATAATAATTTTAAAAACCCATCAGCAATGTTCTCCAGGTGCACTGGGCAAAAAGGAGAAGGGCACTCCAGGCTGAAGGAACAGCGTGAGCAGGGGTACAAAGGCATGAAGCATCATGGTATAGGTGAAAAAGTTCAAGCAAATTTAACATATACTGTATTATAAAAAAAAGTGAAAACACATTATTGATAATTTCCATAGATTTTCTTCAGGTGAACTTTTTATTGTAGTAAAATATGCATAACACAAAATTGACCATTTTAACAATTTTTAAGTATACAATTCAGTGGCATTAACTACATTCATGAAGTTGTGCAACCATCACCACCATCCATTTCAAGCATTTCATCATCCTGAACACAAACTCTGTACTCACTAAACAAGAACTTCCCCCTTCCTCTAATCCCTAGAACCTCTACTGTGCCTTCTATCTCTATAATTCCATATTTTTTATATCTATGTTGAAATAGTATTTTGGATATACTGGGTTAAGTAAAATGTTATTAATATTAAATCCACATTGTTCTTTTTATAGTTTTAACATGGCTACTAGAAAACTTCATTTATGGACATCACATTATATTTCTACTGGAAAGAACTTGCTAGAGCATAATGTGCAAGTAAGGAAATAGAGATGATGCTGGAATGAGTAGGTACAGGTCAAGTCATAAGGGGCCTTATATTACCCTACAACATACAACCTTATATAGTTAATGGAGAGATAATAACAGACTTCTAAGAGGAGTGATAGAATGAGACTCATATGTCAAAGAACCATGGAGGTTGTGTGGGTGCTAGACTAGAGAAGAGCAGGGCTAGAGGGAGGAAGACCCATCAGAAGACACAATAGTAGAGCCAAGAGTGAAAGAAGATCCAAATCAGCGCAGAAGAAGGCAGAAGCGAAAAGAACCACAGTTCCTAACAGAATGGCTATCAGAATCATCTGGATAAGTGAACATGTTATAACTTTTACAACTTCCAATTTTGAAAGTTTATGAACATAAAACCAACAGCTTTCTAAACCCACTATAAAAATACAAAGAAAAAGAGATTTGTGAAGATGGCGGCGTGAGTAGAGCAGCGGAAATCTCCTCCCAAAACAACATATATCTATGAAAATATAACAAAGACAACCCTTCCTAGAATAAAGACCAGAGGACACGGGACAATATCCAGACCACATCCGCACCTGAGAGAACCCAGCGCCTCGCGAAGGGGGTAAGATACAAGCCCCGGCCCCGCGGGAGCTGAGCGCCCCTCCTCCCAGCTCCCGGCGGGAGAGGAGCAGGCAAAGCGGGAGGGAGACGGAGCCCAGGACTGCCGAACACCCAGCCCCAGCCATCCGGGCCAGAGTGCAGGGCCCTCGATACTGGGAAAACAGGGCAGCAAGAACAGTGAGCAGGCACTGGAGGCTGGGCGCCAGAGGACATAAGAAAAGCGCGCGACCATTTTTTTTTGCTTTTTTGCTGTTTTGTTTTGGCGAGCGCTTTTTGGAAGTCTTAAAGGGATAGGGACCCCAATACTAGGGAAACAGGGCAGAAAGACTGGTGAGCAGAGGCCTGAGGCTGGCACCGGAGAATAAAGAAAAACGAACGACCACCTTTTTTTTTTTTTTAATTAAAAACTTTTTTTTTTTTTTTTAATTAAAAAAATTTTTTTTTCTTTTTTTTTTTTTGGTGGGCGTTGTTTTGTTCTGGCGGGTGCTTTTTGGAAGTCTTAAAGGGGCAGGGCGGGTCACTTAATCCAGAGGAAGGGAATCCGGGATCTCTGGGCACCCTAACCCCTGGGCTGCAGGGAGCAGGGAGGCCCCTTACGGAGATAAATAGCCTCCCAGCCACTCCTGCTCCAACGAGACTCCACCATCTTGGAGTAGCTGCCCGAGCCAGGCCACGCCCACAGCAACAGCGGAGATTAACTCCATAGCAGCCGGGCAGGAAGCAGAAGCCCTGTCTGCGCGCAGCTGCGCAGCATGAGCCACTAGAGGTCGCTGTTCTCCCAGGAGAGGAGGGCCACAGACCAACAAGAAAGGAAGTCCTTCCAGCCGTCACTCGTCCCAGTTCTGCAGACTATTCCTATCACCATGAAAAGGCAAAGCTACAGGCAGACAAAGATCACAGAGACAACACCAGAGAAGGAGACAGACCTACCCAGTCTCCCTGAAAAAGAATTCAAAATAAGAATCATAAACATGCTGACAGAGATGCAGAGAAATACGCAAGAGAAATGGGATGAAGTCCGGAAGGAGATCACAGATGCCAGAAAGGAGATTGCAGAAATGAAACAAACTCTGGAAGGGTTTATAAGCAGAATGGATAGAATGCAAGAGGCCATTGATGGAATTGAAATCAGAGAACAGGAACGCATAGAAGCTGACAGAGAGAGAGAGACAAAAGGATCTCCAGGAATGAAACAATATTAAGAGAACCGTGTGACCAATCCAAAAGGAACAATATCCGTATTATAGGGGTCCCAGAAGAAGAAGAGAGAGGCAAAGAGATGGAAAGTATCTTAGAAGAAATAATTGCTGAAAACTTCCCCACACTGGGGGAGGAAGTAATCGAACAGACCACGGAAATACACAGAACCCCCAACAGAAAGGATCCAAGAAGAGCAACACCAAGACACATAATAATTAAAATGGCAAAGATCAAGGACAAGGAAAGAGTGTTAAAGGCAGCTAGAGAGAAAAAGGTCACCTATAAAGGGAAACCCATCAGGCTAATGTCAGATTTCTCAACAGAAACCCTACAGGCCAGAAGAGAATGGCATGATATATTTAATACAATGAAACAGAAGGGCCTTGAACCAAGGATACTGTATCCAGCACGACTATCATTCAAATATGACGGTGGGATTAAACAATTCCCAGACAAACAAAAGCTGAGGGAATTTGCTTTCCACAAACCACCTCTACAGAACATCTTACAGGGACTGCTCTAGATGGGAGCACTCCTAGAAAGAGCACAGCACAAAACACCCAACATATGAAGAATCGAGGAGGAGGAACAAGAAGGGAGAGAAGAAAAGAATCTCCAGATAGTGTATATAACAGCTCAATAAGCGAGCTAAGTTAGGCAGTAAGATACTAAAGAGGCTAACCTTGAACCTTTGGTAACCACGAATTTAAAGCCTGCAATGGCAATAAGTACATATCTTTCAATAGTCACCCTAAATGTTAATGGGTTGAATGCACCAATCAAAAGACACAGAGTAACAGAATGGATAAAAAAGCAAGACCCATCTATATGCTGCTTACAAGAAACTCACCTCAAACCCAAAGACATGTACAGACTAAAAGTCAAGGGATGGAAAAACATATTTCAAGCAAACAACAGTGAGAAGAAAGCAGGGGTTGCAGTACTAATATCAGACAAAATAGACTTCAAAACAAAGAAAGTAACAAGAGATAAAGAAGGACACTACATAATGATAAAGGGCTCAGTCAAACAAGAGGATATAACCATTCTAAATATATATGCACCCAAAACAGGAGCACCAGCATATATGAAACAAATACTAACAGAACTAAAGGGGGATATAGACTGCAATGCATTCATTCTAGGAGACTTCAACACAGCACTCACCCCAAAGGATAGATCCACTGGGCAGAAAATAAGTAAGGACACGGAAGCACTGAACAACACAGTAGAGCAGATGGACCTAATAGACATCTATAGAACTCCACATCCAAAAGCAGCGGGATATACATTCTTCTCAAGTGCACATGGAACATTCTCCAGAATAGACCACATACTAGGCCACAAAAAGAGCCTCAGACAATTCCAAAAGATTGAAATCCTACCAACCAACTTTTCAGACCACAAAGGCATAAAACTAGAAATAAACTGTACAAAGAAAGCAAAGAGGCTCACAAACACATGGAGGCTTAACAACACGCTCCTAAATAATCAATGGATCAATGACCAAATCAAAATGGAGATCCAGCAATATATGGAAACAAATGACAACAACAACACTAAGCCCCAACTTCTGTGGGACACAGCAAAAGCAGTCTTAAGAGGAAAGTATATAGCAATCCAAGCATATTTAAAAAAGGAAGAGCAATCCCAAATGAATGGTCTAATGTCACAATTATCGAAATTGGAAAAAGAAGAACAGATGAGGCCTAAGGTCAGCAGAAGGAGGGACATAATAAAGATCAGAGAAGAAATAAATAAAATTGAGAAGAATAAAACAATAGCAAAAATCAATGAAACCAAGAGCTGGTTCTTCGAGAAAATAAACAAAATAGATAAGCCTCTAGCCAGACTTATTAAGAAGAAAAGAGAGTCAACACAAATCAACAGTATCAGAAACGAGAAAGGAAAAATCACGATGGACCCCACGGAAATGCAACGAATTATTGGAGAATACTATGAAAACCTATATGCTAACAAGCTGGGAAACCTAGGAGAAATGGACAACTTCCTAGAAAAATATAACCTTCCAAGATTTACCCAGGAAGAAACAGAAAATCTAAACAGACCAATTACCAGCAACGAAATTGAAGAGGTAATCAAAAAACTACCAAAGAACAAAACCCCCGGGCCAGATGGATTTACCTCGGAATTTTATCAGACATACAGGGAAGACATAATACCCATTCTCCTTAAAGTTTTCCAAAAAATAGAGGAGGAGGGGATACTCCCAAACTCATGCTATGAAGCTAACATCACCCTAATACCAAAACCAGGCAAAGACCCCACCAAAAAAGAAAACTACAGACCAATATCCCTGATGAACGTAGATGCAAAAATACTCAACAAAATATTAGCAAACCGAATTCAAAAATACATCAAAAGGATCATACACCATGACCAAGTGGGATTCATTCCAGGGATGCAAGGATGGTACAACATTCGAAAGTCCATCAACATCATCCACCACATCAACAAAAAGAAAGACAAAAACCACATGATCATCTCAATAGATGCTGAAAAAGCATTTGACAAAGTTCAACATCCATTCATGTTAAAAACTCTCAGCAAAATGGGAATAGAGGGCAAGTACCTCAACATAATAAAGGCCATCTATGATAAACCCACAGCCAACATTATATTGAACAGCGAGAAGCTGAAAGCATTTCCTCTGAGATCGGGAATTAGACAGGGATGCCCACTCTCTCCACTGTTATTTAACATAGTACTGGAGGTCCTAGCCACGGCAATCAGACAAAATAAAGAAATACAAGGAATCCAGATTGGTAAAGAAGAAGTTAAACTGTCACTATTTGCAGATGACATGATACTGTACATAAAAAACCCTAAAGACTCCACCCCAAAACTACTAGAACTGATATCGGAATACAGCAAAGTTGCAGGATACAAAATCAACACACAGAAATCTGTGGCTTTCCTATATACTAACAATGAACGAACAGAAAGAGAAATCAGGAAAACAACTCCATTCACAATTGCATCAAAAAAAATAAAATACCTAGGAATAAACCTAACCAAAGAAGTGAAAGACTTATACTCTGAAAACTACAAGTCACTCTTAAGAGAAATTAAAGGGGACACTAACAGATGGAAACTCATCCCATGCTCGTGGCTAGGAAGAATTAATATCGTTAAAATGGCCATCCTGCCCAAAGCAATATACAGATTTGATGCAATCCCTATGAAACTACCAGCAACATTCTTCAATGAACTAGAACAAATAATTCAAAAATTCATATGGAAACACCAAAGACCCCGAATAGCCAAAGCAATCCTGAGAAAGAAGAATAAAGTAGGGGGGATCTCACTCCCCAACTTCAAGCTCTACTATAAAGCCATAGTAATCAAGACAATTTGGTACTGGCACAAGAGCAGAGCCATAGACCAATGGAACAGACTAGAGAATCCAGACATTAACCCAGACATATATGGTCAATTAATATTTGATAAAGGAACCATGGACATACAATGGCGAAATGACAGTCTCTTCAACAGGTGGTGCTGGCAAAACTGGACAGCTACATGTAGGAGAATGAAACTGGACCATTGTCTAACCCCATATACAAAAGTAAACTCAAAATGGATCAAAGACCTGAATGTAAGCCATGAAACCATTAAACTCTTGGAAGAAAACATAGGCGAAAACCTCTTAGACATAAACATGAGTGACCTCTTCTTGAACATATCTCCCCGGGCAAGGAAAACAACAGCAAAAATGAGTAAGTGGGACTATATTAAGCTGAAAAGCTTCTGTACAGCAAAAGACACCATCAATAGAACAAGAAGGATCCCTACAGTATGGGAGAATATATTTGAAAATGACACATCCGATAAAGGCTTGACGTCCAGAATATATAAGGAGCTCTCACGCCTCAACAAACAAAAAACAAATAACCCAATTAAAAAATGGGCAGAGGAACTGAACAGACAGTTCTCCAAAAAAAGAAATACAGATGGCCAACAGACACATGAAAAGATGCTCCACATCGCTAATTATCAGAGAAATGCAAATTAAAACTACAATGAGGTATCACCTCACACCAGTAAGGATGGCTGCCATCCAAAAGACAAACAACAACAAATGTTGGCGAGGCTGTGGAGAAAGGGGATCCCTCCTACACTGCTGGTGGGAATGTAAGTTAGTTCAACCATTGTGGAAAGCAGTATGGAGGTACATCAAAATGCTCAAAACAGACTTACCATTTGACCCAGGAATTGCACTCCTAGGAATTTACCCTAAGAACGCAGCAATCAAGTTTGAGAAAGACAGATGCACCCCTATGTTTATTGCAGCACTATTTACAATAGCCAAGAATTGGAAGCAACCTAAATGTCCATCAATAGATGAATGGATAAAGAAGATGTGGTACATATACACAATGGAATACTACTCAGCCATAAGAAAAGGGCAAATCCAATCATTTGCAGCAACATGGATGGAGCTGGAGGGTATTATGCTCAGTGAAACAAGCCAAGCGGAGAAAGAGAAATACCAAATGATTTCACTTATCTGTGGAATATAAGAACAAAGGAAAAACTGAAGGAACAAAACAGCAGCAGAATCACAGAACTCAAGAATGGACTAACAGGTACCAAAGGGAAAGGGACTGGGGAGGATGGGTGGGTAGGGAGGGATAAGGGGGGGAGAAGTAGGGGGGTATTAAGATTAGCATGCATGGGGGGTGGGAGAAAAGGGAGGGCTGTACCACACAGAGAAGGCAAGTAGTGATTCTACAATATTTGCTATGCTGATGGACAGTGACTGTAAAGGGGTTTATAGGGGGGACCTGGTATAGGGAAGAGCCTAGTAAACATAATATTCGTCATGTAAGTGTAGATTAATGATACCAAAAAAAAAAAAAAAAAGGCTGTTCCTGTGTGGAGACCTTCAATGAGTCCTACACAAGGGTATAAAGGGCATATAAAAGTGTAGGCAAAGGGTCTGTTTGTGTTTATACAGAGGATCAAAGCCTAATTGGGCTACCCCGAAAATGAACTAAGATACGATATGAAAAAGAACTTCCAACATCTGCACTCTCTGGAAGACTCATGCCAGAAGATGATCATCAAAAAACCCCAACAAAGATCCACGCACTGCTACAGCTGTAGATGCACTCATCCCACCAGTTCCTGGACTTGCCATGGGAATGAGGAAGGAGATATCTAAGCTGGCCTGTGCATACAGTAAAACAAATTTGACTGGATCTATACTGTTGGAACTCAACCAAGAATTTGGAGAAGTGCAAATTGTAGCGCTCCAAAGTCTTAGAACTACAGACTATTTACTGTTAAAAGAACATATGGCATGTGAACAGTCCCCAGGAATGGGTTGTTTTAATTTGTCTGATTTCTCTCAGACTGTTCAAGTTCAGTTGGACAATATCCATCATATCATAGATAAGTTTTCACAAATGCCTAAGGTGCCTAACTGGTTTTCTTGGTTTCACTGGAGATGGCTGGTAATTACAGATATGCTTTGGTTATGTAACTATACTCCTATTATGTTAATGTGTGTGCGCAATTTAAGTAGTAGCTTAAAACCTATATATGCTGAAGTTACTCTACAAGAAGATATGTCAAAGAAATAATCAATCTTCCCATGTTTTCTTCCGCCTGCTACTTCTATAGCTTTTCTTCTTCCTTCCTAATTACAACCCTTAAATAGAATTCGTGCCTCATATCAAATTTACCGAGTATCATAATTCTTCCAAGTGGTAAAGATACCTCAAGACAAATGCTGGGCATAGAAGCCACAGGGCATAAATATGCAAAGAAGTAAAAAGCTAACCTTTTCAAACAATAAGGCTTCCCTCTCACTTACCAACTTCACATTTCCCTGTATGGCCCCGGAAGATGACTGGTTAGCCAGAGGCGGGTAAGATTCCTCAAGGGAGGAACAACCTAAGACAGGCACAGTCGCAGGGGGGCCATCAGGTGAGAAATTGGGGATCAACAGAGGTGAGGCTTAGAACCTCACCCCCCCTGTTCTGAGAGAAATCTTCTGCATACGTGGATGTTTTATTGCCCTGGTCTAGCTTGGATTAACACATAGTCTACAGGCACACACTGATCATGTACATTTGCTCTCTTACAACACTAAGCTATGTTTTCTACCTTTATCTTGTATCTACCTACCACTTCAGCATTTTATTAAAAATAATAATAATAAAGAGAGAAATGTGGTATCCACATATAAATCAAGTATAAAAACCAAATGAGTATTCATATTTGAACTGACTGTTTAGAGTTCATAATGCATGAGCAAAACCGAAAGTTTCTGTGATGACTGCCCTTGTACTGTTCACTATGTAACTTATTCATTATGTAAGAATTTGTTCTCCATGTAAGAACTTGTTTGTTATGCCTCAGAAGATTGGAGACTGACAAAAATTAGGCTTGGGGTGGATTAATGATTGTGCATTGAGCATTGACTCCCCTATACAGAATTTTATTGTCGTTAACAACCATTTGATCAATAAATATGAGAGATGCCCTCAAAAAAAAAAAAAAAAAAAAAAAAAAAGGACAGACTTCCAATGGTAAAATAAATAAGTAACTGGGATGTAATGTATAGCATAAGGAATATAGTCAAGATATTGTAACAGCCTGGTAGGGTGATAGCTGGAACCTAGAATTATGTATATAAATGTTCTACCACTGTGTTGTACACTTGAAACTAATGTAATGTAATACTGTGCGTCAACTACCCTTCAATAAAAAATAATTATTTAAAAAAAAAAAATACAAAGAAAATCCCATTCATACTAACAATATACATTACTTACAAAGTACCCCCAAACAACCAAATACAGCAATAAACCAAGGTATAAACTCAAAAAGAAATGTGCAAGATCAATATGAAGAAAAATGAAAACTTTACTGAAGATATATAAGACAGGAAGAGCTGAGATGTATTATAACAGCTATCAATTACAGAGCATACGACATGTTCCATGCACTTTACATGTATTTATACTCATGTATTTATACATTATTCATTTAATCTTTCAACCATCTTCTGTAGAAGGGACTGTAACTGCCCCATTTTTATGATAAAAAAAGATTAATCATTTTACAGAAACACTCAAAATAATATACAAATTCACTTCAAACTTAACTTTGAAAATCTTTAAAAAAAATGAACTGACCATCAAGAAAGTGAAAAGACAACCCACAGGATGGGAGAAAATATTTGCAAATCATCTATCTGGCAAGGGCATGAATCTAGAATATACAAAAAAAAACCACCTCATAACTCAATAATAAAAAGACAAACCAATTAAAATTGGACAAGGGTCTCAATAGACATTTCTTCAAACAAGATAGAATACAAATGGCCAATAAGCTCATGAAAATATGCTCAACATCACTAGCTATTAGGGAAATACAAATCAGAATCACAGCAAGATGCCACTTCACACACACTAGGATGGCTCTAATAAAAAAGACAGGTAAGTGATGGCAACAATATGGAGAATCATACATTGCCGGTGGGAATGTAAAATGGTGCAGCTGCTTTGGGAAATAGTCTGGCAGTTCCTCAAATGATTAAACAGAGTTGCCATATGACCCAACAATTCCCCTCCTTGGCATATATCCAAGAGGAATGAAAACATATCCAGACAAAAGTTCACAGCAGTATTACTCATAAGAGCCAAAAAGCAGAAACAATTCAAACACCTGTCAGCTAATGAACGGTTAAATAAAATATGGCATAACCAAAAGTTATGCCTTGAATTGTGTCCCACCAAAAAATGTCTATTGATCCTTGCCCAATTTTAATTGGTTTAGAAGTCCTAAACCCCACCCTGTACCTGTGAATGTGACCTTACTTGGAAATAAGGTGTTTGCACATACAATCAAGTTAAAATGAGGTCATGAAGGAGTAGGGTGGGCATTTAATCCAACATAACTGGTGTCCTTACATGAAGGGGAGAAAAGAGACAGAGAAAGACTCACAGAGAGAATTAACATGTGCAGACAGACACTCAGCGAAGGAGGACACGTGAAGACAGAGGCAGAGTTTAGAGTTAGCCGCAAGCCAAGAAATGCCAAGAACTGCTGGCAACCACCAGAAGCTAGGAAGAGGCAAGAAAAGTTTCTCCTCTAGAGCCCTCAGAGAGAGCACAGCCCTGCTGACACCTTGGTTTTGGACTTTACAGCCCCCAGAACTGGGAGTGAATACATTTCTGTTCTTTTAGACCATCCAGTTTGTGGTCTTTGTTACTATAGCCCTGTGAAACAAACTTACTATAGGATGGACTTTTATTGAGCAATAAAAAGGAATGACTACTGATACATGCTACAACATGGGTGAACCTTGAAAACATTATGCTGAGTGAAAGAAGCCAGTCACAAAATAACACAGATTGTATGATTCCATTTATATGAAATATTCAGATCTATAAAGGCAGAAAGATTAGTGGCTGCCTAGAGCTAGGATATTGGGGAATGAGATGGAGAATTATGGCTAATACGTATGGGTTTCTTCTGGGGGTGTAAAAGTGTTCTAAAATTAGATTGTGGCGATGGTGCACAACTGTGAATATACTAAAGTCACTGAATTGTACACTTTAAAAATGATTGTGTGAATTACACCTCAGTAAAGACACTTAAAAAAACTATTTGACATGCTGATTCTAAAGTTAATCTGGAAAAGCTATTGTAAGACTAGCCCCAAAATATTGTTTTTAAATAACAAGTATGTGAGCCAATAAAGTATACAAGTTCCAATAATAATAATAATAGTTATGAGGGAGTATTTATTAGATATCAAAGTATAATATATATTTAATATAGGACATTGCGGTTATTGGTCCAGCAAAACAGAAAATTAGGCCATAGAACAAAAGACAGTCCAAAAACAGACTGTGTGAGAAACTAGTACATGATAAATGTAGCGTTTCAGATTAATGGGTCAAGAATGGATGAAATACTTAGAGTGACACTGTTCGGAGAACAATAATTATGCACATATCATTCACAAACACACACCCACAGAGGAATTAGAGAAAAACTCAAATACATATATAAAAACTTACAGAAGAAAACAGAGTCATAAGAGAAAAACTCTGCTCTGCCTTAGGATAGAGCAGGGGTTTTCATCCTCAGCACCACTGACATTTTAAGCCAGAAAAATTTCTTGTTGCGGGGTTTTCATGTGCATCATAGCTTAGAAGCATCTCTGGCTCCTACCCACTACATGCCAGTAACCCCACCACTCCAGCTGGACAAACAGAAAATGTCTCCTGATGTTCATCCCCCATTTGAGAACCACAGGGGTAAGGAATGATTGTCACAAAATACAAAATACGTGCAGTAAAATGATTGATACCTGTGACCTACCTGTGAGTAATCTATGGAATCTCATATACTATGGAATCTTAACATACTTCGAGATTTACAGAGCAAGCAGACAGAATAAGGTATATCTCTACATATTGACAAAAAGTTCCAAGACCCATTTGTAAGCATAAAAGGTCAAGTTTCTAAGTAAGTACAATACACCATATTTGTAAAATACGCATTTGTTGAAGTTTAACGTGAAATCTTACATACATGTATCTTATAGATACAAACACCTGTCAATAAAGGTAAAGAAAAAAAAATAGAAAGACATACCCCAAACTGGTAACAGTTCTTACTTTGGGGAAAGAGATTAAAGAAGAAAAAAGATGGAGATCAAAACCGAGTTGGGTTAAGGGAGACCATTTTACTTAAAATCTTTATATGAATGTTTTACAAGATTCCATAGAGTACGACTAAAATAGATATTAAAAAGTACACTTTAAAAACAAGCTCACCTTGACCAAAATTAATCATTCCTTCCCCATACTAAACCACTTTTCTCCCGCACTTCCTCATTCTGATAATTAACAAAACGTTTAAGTGAAGTTCCTTCTATCCTTGTATTACTAATAAAAAATACGGTATAAACAGCAGTGTTTTCAAGGACTGGGTATCTGAGGGAGATTGTTTGCATCCAGTTGTATATAGAAAGCATATAAAAGTTTGTATTTTAATGAGCAGGTATCAATTTTGTAATACACAATTTTTAAGGTTCTAGCTCTGATCTATCCCAGGGATGAGAAAAGACAGATGGCTCCCAGCAAGGCCTAGAGCAAAGGGTGTGGTCTGGGAGGAAAGGGGTGGTAACAACGGGCGGGCGGGTGTAGATCCCCACGAATCGAGGAGGGAACTCTGTGGACGCATGCAGCACGCAAGGAGTCGCCAGGTGCTGAGAAAGGTGCCACCTAAGCTGATCGGGTCAAGAAGCCACGAAGGTTTGGCAGGTACTCCTAAAGATACAGGAAGGGGGTTCAAGGGAGCCGCCAATGGAGGGCTTGGGGGGGTCTCCTACCCAGGAGAAAACTCTTGTTGCGCACCTGGGAGCTGAACCGCTCCCGCCTCGGGCGAGGGGAGCGCAGAGGCCGCGCGGGGGTGGGGAAAGAGGCAGGGCTAAGTCGCTCGGGACGACTGGGTCCGCACAGTCAGTCGCCCCCGCACACAGTGACATCGTCAGCTCCACGACCCTGCTCCTCAGTCAGCACTATAAGCCCCCTCCACTGCTTGCAAAAGCCCAGTTTCCGGTGCTCTTACCTGCGGCCCCAGACCCTACCCGAACACCTGCGGCACCTCACGCTGAAGAACTGGAACCCTCCTCGGCCACCTGCACGTACCCACCCGGATCCAGTAGGGTCAAAACCACTTCCGGTCTTGCGATGGGCTAGGAACACGTAACCGCCGCTGTGTGTACAAATGGGCGGCGCCATCTTGCACGGAAGCTGCTGGAGCAGCTGTTGCCTGCCCAGTTTCTCCACAATTGAACAAAAGGATCTGTTAAAATTGAAAAGGCTTTAACGTGTCTTCAGAACAGTAGTGTTTTTGTTTTTGTTTTTGTTTTAACGGGAGCGGACTGGAATTCTCACCAATGCAAGATGGGACATCTAACTGTCATTACTAATCAGCTCGGGTAGTGTTTCTCTCGTGCATTAATTTTAACTGTTAAATGATGAATGTAAATAGGAGAGACACTTGTTGAAGTAATGTATTCCTCAGCAGCGTATTTTATACTGTAGCCTTTATAATGTGTGCCATCTTTTATAACAATAACCACAATACATAACGTTTATATTTAAAACCATTCATTCAGCCAGTATCAGCCTGTTAAACATGAGGCAGCTACAGCGTGCTGTGAGCTTTTGCTTTGTTGTAAACTGTATAAAACAAGGAGAAATGAGATGTGCATAAACAATAGGTAAAATAATAGCTACCATTTGCTGATTATGTGCTAGTAACTTTGCAAAGCGTGTTACATCTTTTCTCTCATTTAATCCTCATCACAACCTCCTGAAGCAGTACTATTATTAGTGCCATTTTACATAAAATGGAGAAAGGTTAAATTTCTCAAGGTAACTGAGCAAGTAAGCATTAGAGTTGGGACTCAGACCTCAGTATGTCTGATTGCAAAGCTTGTTGCCATCATCCTCTAGATTTATATTGTCTCCAGTACAGGAAAAAAGGTTTTATGTTCCATTAGATAAATACCGATAAGGGGGAAATTTCTGGCAGATGTACCCAGATTAACCCCCTACATTTTAATATGCTCAATCCTGAAACATCTGAAAAATGAACCAAAGAAGTAAAGAGGAATGCAAATTAAAACCATAATGAGATACCATTGCATGCACACTAGAAAGGCTATAATAAAAAAAAACAGAAAACACCAAGTATTGGCAGGATTGTAGAGCAACCAGAACTCTCATATGCTGTTAAAGGAAACATAAATTGGTACAATGATTTTGTTAAATTGTTTGGCAATAACAACTAAAGCAGAATATATGCATAGCCTTTGTCCCAGCAATTTCACTCCTAGGTATATACCCAACAGAAATGTGTACATATATTCACTAAAAGGACATATTCAAAAGCTCATACCTATACTTTGTAGTAGCCTAAACTGGAAACTACCCAAATATTCAAGCTGCTAGAAGTCAGTGTAGTGATTACTATTGGTGGAATAATGACTCTGGAAGAGAACATGGGGAGGCTCATGAAATGCTAATAATGTTATCTTAATCTGAGTGCTGGTTTACATGTGTTCAGGTTGCATATTGGTGGGCACTTTTCGGAATATATATATATATATTTCTATAGAAAGGTGTTTTGTTTTTTTTTTTAATGAAAGAAAAGGACTGGAAAGTTAAAAACCCAAAGAAAAAGAACAGGAAAGGAGATAATACCAGACAAATAAAGGTCAGTATAATTTTAGAAATTAGGTTAGTCTGGCAGGATATTGATATTTGAGGGATCCCGCTGCGGGGGAGCAGAATATGTGACCCCAAAAATATGTCACTTTGGCCTGTGGATTATTTTGAGCTGAAGGCAATCAAGACCTACCTAGCAGATTCAAGAAAAACTTTTACTTCTCCCTTAGCCACCTAAAGGAATTTAGATAGGGGCCTAACCAGAGATAGCTTTTTATCTGAGTGACTTATCTCTATGGCACGGCAAACATCTAGTTACCAAACATTTGCTCTTATGGCCCTGTGAATTACAATTCTTCCCTTTGAAGTCCCAGGCACCTATCCTATTCCTTAGCTCAGAATGGCATCTAAGCTTCAATTGCCAGACTTGTCCTTGGGTTTTACATTCTTATGGGGCTCTCATATGTACATAATTAAGTTTGTTTTTCTCCTGTTAATCTGTCATGTCAATTTAAGTAGTAGATCAGCCAAAAAAACCTAGAAGGGTAGAGGAAAAAATTGCTCCTCCTCTATACACAATGAACTGTCTGGTCCATAAGCAATCACCCTACATTGAAGACCCAGTCAACAAGGCCCATCTGTACATAATGAATTTCCTTTTCAGTACCTTACTCTTTGTCTTAGTCTGCTCAGTCTTAGTCTTATTACAAAATACCATTGACTGGGTAGCTTATAAAGAACAGAAATTTATTTCCCACTGTTCTGGAGGCTGGGAAGTCCATGATCCAGGCACCAACAGATTTATTTTAGTCTGGTGAGTACCTGCTCACTGGTTTATAGAAGCTATCTTCACTGTGTCCTCAATTTAAAGGGGTAAGGGTGCTCACACTCTTGGATCTCTTTTATAAGGAGTTCATCCCATTCATAAGAGCTCCACCCTCATGACCTAATCCAGGAAGTGATACCATTATATTGAGGGTTAGTTTTCAACACATGAATTTTGAGGGGACACAAAGCATTCAGTCTACAGCACTTGTAAATATGGTAAGATACCAAGAATCACCAGTCTTTGCAGGCACATCTCCAACACTATTGACTAACATTTTATAAGGAAACATAGAACTCTGTGCCCAGCATCTTGAGGACACACATACTTTAAAAATATACAAGGAAGATTTAAGAAAATTTTTATTTAGGCTATTGAACAACTTTCTGCAAATTGCAAAAAATTTCTGTCATCTCATTCTCCAATCATATTACAATTAAGTTAGAAATAAAATTATTTTTGAAACCACATATTTTG
Source organism: Manis pentadactyla (assembly GCF_030020395.1). NCBI lineage: Eukaryota > Metazoa > Chordata > Mammalia > Pholidota > Manidae > Manis > Manis pentadactyla. The sequence goes on from NC_080029.1 coordinate 32,309,923, forward strand.
AGATTTTTAAAAACACCTTAATAACAAAGATCAAAGAAGAAATCCCAATGGAAATATATAATACTAGATTTCAGCAGTAATAAAAAATACTACATGTGAAAATTTATAGGATACAGGTAAATTAATAACCTTTTATGCTTTTACACTAAAAAAAGAAAGGCAAAAAATTTATGTGATCTGCTTAAAAAAATAATAAATCTAAAATAGAAAGAAGAAAAAGATCAAACAAAAATTAATAAAATAGAAAAAAGATGCAATACAGAAAAACTAAGGTTAGACCTCTGAAAAGACTAATAAAATTTCTGTAAGATTGATCCAGTTAAAAGAGAAATAGCAACAAATAATATTAGGACTAAAAGGGCAGACATAACAAAATACAGTAGAGATTTAAGAAACTAGAAAATATGACCAACTTTGTTAAAAAATTGATTAGACAAGAAAATGAAAAGCCACAGACTGGGAGGAAGTATCTGCAAAACACTTATCTAATAAAGGACTGTTATCTAGAATATACAAAGGACTTTTGAAACTCAACAGCCAAATCAAAAAGTGAATAAAAGATGAGATTAGACACCTCATCAAAGAAGATTGGGATATCCAAATGAGTATATGAAAAGATGTTTAACACCACGTTATTAAGGAATTGTAAATTAAGACACAGTGAGATACCAGGATCTCACTGAATGGCTGAATCCTATTAGAATAGCTAAAATCCACAGGAACTCCCATGGCTGGTGAGAATGCAACATAGTAGTTACTTCTGAAGATTCTCTGTCAGTTTCTTTGAAGGCTAAACATAGTTTTACCACATGATTCAGCAATCATGCTCCTAAGTATTCAAATGAGTTGAAAACAAGTCCACCAAAAAACCTGCACACAGATGTTTATAGCATATTAGTCATAAATTGAAAGCAACCAAGATTCCTTCAGTCAGGGAATGGGTGATGAAACTGTGGTACATCTATTCAATGGACTATCATTCAGCAATAAAAAGAAATGAGCTGTCAAGCTACAAAAAGACATGGAGGAAACTTAAATGCATATAACTGAGTGAAAGAAGCCAGTCTGAGAACTGTATGATTCCAACTATATGACATTACCTGGAAAAGGTAAAACTATGGTGACAGTAAAAAGGTCAGTGGTACCTAGGGTTCCTAAGGAGGAAGTAAGGGGTACATAGGTGGAACACACGATTTTTAGAACAGTGAAACTTCTGTATGATACTATAATGGTTGTTACATGGTATTACATGTGTCAAAACCCATAGGACTGTGTAACACAAAGGGAAAACCCTAATGTAAACTTTGGACTTTAGTTAGTAATAATGTATCAATATTGGTTCACCAATTTTAAATGTACCACAAAAATGTGAGATATTAATAGAAGAAACTGTGTGGGATGGGGTGGGAGAGGTATATGGGAACTCTGTACTCTCTGTTCAAATTTTCTATAAACCTAACACTGCTCTAGAAATAAAGCCAATTAACTAAAAAAAAGGAAGATCATGCCATGAACTGCTTGACTTATCTAAAAATGTTTTATTCATTTATTCATTGATTCCAAGGACAATGCCAAGCACAAGGATGTCATATGTAGAAAATTCAAGAGGAACTATGGCAGGAAGTAGCTAGTGGTCTACCCAATAACCATTCCCCCTTTCTGCTTAGTAACAGAAGTCAGGGGTACCTAGAAAATATATTTTTCTGTTTTCATTGAGAAAGGTATGGTTATGTGACTAAGTTCTGGCCAATGAGTTATACAATTTTTGCACTGGACTTTTGGTAAAGTTCCTAAAAAGGGGGCAGACAACTGCCACAAGCCATTTTTTGCCTTTTTGCCATTGCCCTTCCACTTCCTTCTTGCTATGACTAGGACCTGGTGGCTGGAGCTCCAACAGTTCTCTGTCACTGCAGTGGCACCGCAAAGATAGAAACCAGGTGCCTAGGAAAAGTGGCATGGAGAGGAAGAAGACTGGATCCTTGATACCTTCCATAATTCCCATACTAACCCTGAACTACCCACCTATGGACTTCTTTACATGAGACAATGAACTAGTTTTTTAAGCCACTGCAGTCAAGTCTGGTTACCAGCAGTGGAAAACAATCCCTTACTGATACGGGATATGAGAGATAGTAATAATGAATGCATGCCACACAGGTCAAGTAAAATCTGTTGAATACAGTGCCCAGCACTGAAGATACACAATAGAGGTGGAAACCCTTTATTGAACTTTATTGTGTTCAAGATAAAGGTCAAAATTTAGAGGAATCACTTATAGGCTCTTTCTGAACATCCTATTTCCTTCCATCAAAATTCTATCCATCCTTTCTGCCCACTGATCCCTTCTATAAACTTTTATAATATTATTAGTACTATACAGATTACAAAAATATGTAGCTATGCACTCAAAAAGCTTACAAGCTAGTTAGAAATGCAAAAAACCCATTTGTTAGCAAGTGAGAAAAGGCATCCTTTTTTGGTAGTTTAGAGAGATAGGGAACTTTTTTTTTCTCTCCTAAGAAGCTGGAATGAGACTACCTTTTGGGTACAATGAATACAGTACAGGTGCCTGTATTCATTTAGAAGAAATTCATGAAATCCCCTTAGAATGAGGGTGAGTTACACACACCCCAATGGGGCAATTCCACTTAATAATTTGCAAGGCTGGTGAAGCAGCATTCCTTTGGTTCTGAAGTGAGTGGAGTATGTGGGGGCTGAGCTAAATTGCTTTGTAGGGTAAAAGGCATGAGGAATTAGAAGACTCGGGATTAGTTAGAGATAGGAGAGTCAGCAAGGCTCCAAACTCCCTGGGAGAAAGAGAAAAACATCTCAGAGGAGAGACTTTGGAGGAGAAAGATGTTGAAAATGTTTGGGGAATTGAGTTTAAGTTCTTTGCTGTGGGGGTGTGAGTTATGTAACCTCATCTTCTATCTCTCATAGATAAGCATACGGAAAATCGGTATCATTCTCTAATGCTTTTGTTCTAGTAGATTTGTTGGAGGAATTTGAATAGGTGTTGAATTTTGCATCCAGGTTTGCTTTGCAAAGGGAGAAGACAAAGGTTATTTCTGGGCTTTTTGGAATTGGAGGGCCAAAGGTGGACTGCTGACATCTAAGTCACAGAGAAAAGAGCAGAGGAAGAAATCTCCAGTTAAAGATAATAGATTGAGTCACACATACCTCCACTTCCTTCTGAAATCCCCCTAAAAAAAACACAACACTTCAAGGTAAGAAGGATAAAAAGATGAAGACCACCCAAATGAGAACAAACAGGAGCTATTTAGTCAGAGCTTGCTACAGTAGCAGGGAGTCTGCCATCATCCCTTGTGTTTGGCAAAGACTCAAAGGCAGGCAGAGGAGTGGGAAAGCTTCATTGTGTTAAAAGTGAAACCTTCAGATATGCTCTGATTGGAGGTCATTGTTATGGGATGTTGGAGATGGGCTAACTAGATGCCAGTCTTAAGTGATTGGTTTGGCTTTCTCTAGTTGGTCCTGTTTTGGAGGTGGGAACAAAATACAAGGAAGCTGACTCATTGACAAGTTCTGACCATTCTGGGCTGATTGTCTCAGAGTTTGTAGTTTGGCTTTCCAAACTGGCTGCTGCAGGGGTCAGAGTTCTATTGTCATATATGGTCTGGCTATTGTCTGTATAGTAGCCTCCCACAGAACAGGAGATAAAATCACTAACCTTTGGAAGCTGGAAAGCAAAAAGAATAGTGGGAACTGACAGACTCACCATACATCTGAGGACAAGCTAAGAATAAGAACAAGCCTGATTTGCCCTGGAGAACTGCCAAAAAGTAGGCATAAAGTTGGGACTAAAAGCAGAATAATTGTTTAAAAGTCTAGTTGAAGCACCAGATTTCCTCCCCAGCTCCCAGGTAGTTGCCTCGCTGCCCTTGCAGAAGGCTTAGGACTGATTCCTTGGAGAGGGGTAAGTAGAAGGTACCTTGTCTAGTTAAGGATAGCCGTGCCATACTAAAAATATGAGGATTCAGTGAAAATTATACTTCCAAGACTCCTGCCTTATTCTCCCACCTAAGCAACCACTATTAGAAGCCAACTGTTAAAGAAAAATCTTCAGATAATTTTGTTATGAACATATATCAAAAATTCTTTACTATCTGGCAACAAGGGGGGAGGCCTACAATAGTATATATGAGAAAGTGTGAAATACTTTATTTTTTATTATTATTATTTTTTATTTTTATTTTGTTGTCATTAATCTATAATTACATGAAGAACATTATATTTACTAGGGTCCCCCCTTCACCAAGTCCCCTCCACAAACCCCATTACAATACTGTCCATCAGTGTAGTAAGATCCTATAGAATCACTACTTGTCTTCTCTATGTTGCACAGCCCTCCCCATGCCTCCCTCAACATTATACATGCTAATCGTAATACCCCTTTTTTTTCCCCCCTTATCCCTCCCTTCCCTCCCATTCTCCCCAGTCCCTTTCCCTTTGGTAACTGTTAGTCCATTCTTAGGTTCTGTGATTCTGCTGCTGTTTTGCTCCTTCAGTCTTTCTTTGTTCCTATACTCCACATATGAGTGAAATCATTTGGTGTTTGTCTTTCTCCGCCTGGCTTATTTATACCCTCTAGCTCCATCCATGTTGTTGCAGATGGTAGGATTTGTTTTCTTCTTATGGCTGAATAATATTCCATTGTGTATATGTACCACATCTTCTTTATCCATTCATCTACTGATAGACACTTAGGTTGCTTCCATTTCTTGGCTATTGTAAATAGTGGCTTTTGGATGTAGAGTTCTATAGATGTCTATTAGGTCCATCTGTTCTAGTGTGTTGTTCAGTGCCTCTGTGTCCTTACTTATTTTCTGTCCAGTGGATCTATCCTTTGGAGTGAGTGGCGTGTTGAAGTCTTGTAAAATGAATGCATTGCATTCTCTTTCCTCCTTTATTTCTGTTAGTATTTGTTTCACATATGTTGGTGCTCCTGTGTTGGGTGCATATATATTTATAATGGTTATATCCTCTTGTTGGACTGAGCCCTTTATCATTACGTAATGTCCTTCTTTATCTTTTGTAACTTTCTTTCTTTTGAGGTCTATTTTGTCTGATACTACTGCAACACCTGCTTTTTTCTCCCTGTTATTTGCATGAAATATCTTTTTCCATCCCTTGGCTTTTAGTCTGTGCATGTCTTCGGGTTTGAGGTGAGTCTCTTGTAAGCAGCATAGAGATGGGTCTTGCTTTTTTATCCATTCTATTACTCTGTGTCTTTTGATTGGTGCATTCAGTCCATTTACATTTAGGGTGATTATTGAAAGATATGTACTTATTGCCATTGCAGGCTTTAGATACGTGGTTGCCAAAGGTTCAAGGTTATCTTCTTTAGTATCTTACTGTCTAACTTAACTCGCTTATTGAGCTATTTTAAACACTGTCTGATGATTCTTTATTTTTCTTCCTTCTTATTCCTCCTCCTCTGTTCTTTATATGTTGGTTTTATTCTGTGCTCTTTTGTGCTTCCTTTAACTGCTTTTGTGGGTAGTTGATTTTATTTTTTGCCTTTAGTTAGTATTTGGTTGGTCTGCTTTCTTTGCTGTGATTTCATTTTCTCTGGTGACATCTATTTAGTCTTAGGAGTGCTCCCATCTAGAGCAGTCCCTCTAAAATACCCTGTAGAGGTGGTTTGTGGGAGGCAAATTCCCTCAACTTTTGCTTGTCTGGAAATTGTTTAATCCCTCCTTCATATTTAAATGATAATCATGCTGGATACAGTATTCTTGGTTCAAGGCCCTTCTCTTTCATTGCATTAAATATATCATGCCATTCTCTTCTGGCCTGTAATGTTTCTGTTGAGAAGTCTGATGATAGCCTGATGGGTTTTCCTTTGTAGGTGACCTTTTTCCTCTCTCTAGCTGCCTTTAAAACTCTGTCCTTGTCCTTGATCTTTGTTATTTTAATTATTATGTGTCTTGGTGTTGTCCTCTTTGGGTCCCTTCTGTTGGGGGTTCTGTGCACTTCCGTGGTCTGATCAATTATTTTCTTCCCCAGTTTGGGGAAGTTTTCAGCAATTATTTCTTCAAATACACTTTCTATCCATTTTTCTCTCTCTTCTTCCTCTGGTACCCCTATAATGCGGATATTGTTCCTTTTAGATTGGTCACACAGTTCTCTTAATATTGTTTCATTCCTGGAGATCCTTTTCTCTCTCTCTGCGTCAGCTTCTATGCATTCCTGTTCTCTGGTTTCTGTTCCATCAATGGCCTCTTGCATCTTATCCATTCTGCTTATAAATCCTTCCAGAGATTGTTTCATTTCTGTAATGTCCTTCCGGACATCATACCTTAGCTCTTGCATATTTCTCTGCAGCTCCATCAGCATGGTTATGAGCTTTATTTTTAATTCTTTTTCAGGAAGATTGGTTAGGTCTATCTCCTTCTCAGGGTTTGCCTCTGTGATCTTGGTCTGTATCAAATTCGTCTGCCTTTTCATGGTGATAGAGTTATTTGTGGGGAGCTGGCAGTGTGTTGGCTAAGAGAAAGCAGCTTCTTGCTGGGTTTTGGCCTTCCTCTCCTGGGAGAACAGCGACCCCTAGCGGCTTGTGCTGGGCAGCTGCGCGCAGACAGGGCCTCTGATTCTTGCCCGGCCACTGGGGAGTTAAGCTCCGCAGTTGCTGTGGACATGGCCAGCCTCAGCCTGCTTCTCCAATATGGCGGAGCCACATTGGAGGGGGAATGGGCAGAAGACCATTTATCTCCGTGAGGGGCCTCCAAGCTGCACTGCCGCCCAGGGGGTTAAGGTGCCTGGAGTTCCCTGGGATTCCCAGCTGCTAGGCTAAGTGTCCTGGGATGCTTCCATCCAGCTGTGGGGTCCCTGTACCTTTAAGACTTTCAAAAAGCACTGGCTTTTCTTTGTCCCAGGGGCGCCAGCTGCGGGGACCTGCTAGTATCCAGCACACCACCCATGCACTGTGTGTCTGCGCTCTGGTGCAGATGGCTAGGGCTGGGTATTTAGCAGTCCTGAGCTCCCTCTCCCTCCCCACTCCGATTCCTCTCCTCCTGCCGGGAGCTGGGGTGAGGGGCTGCTCGGGTCCCGCCAGGCTGGGGCTTGTATCTTATCCCCTTCACAAGGCGCTGGGTTCTCGCAGGCACGAATGTAGTCTGGCTGTTGTCCTGTGTCTTCTGGTCTCTCTTTTAGGAATAGTTGTATTTGTTGTATTTTCAAAAATATGTATGGTTTTGGGAGGAGATTTCCGCTGCTCTACTCACGCCACCATCTTGGTTCTCCCTGTGTGAAATACTTTTAAATGGACCAAAAGATTATAGGGAAATGGAAAATATGCCTTCTTTTAAACATACCCTTCCTAATTATCAGGCTCTGTAGGGTTCATGCCTTTAATGTCTTTAAACTGTTTTACAACCTGTGAAGAGAAAAAAGCTAATTTGTTGAAAATTGATAGTAATGCAAATAATTATTGTCTTTAGACATGCAAATAAATTATGTTAGGTGAAACTTGACAACCCTGCCCCCAGCACCCTCCAATAAGCCAGCTTTGTGTCTATTAAGAAAACTGATTTCAACATTTCTGATGGGCTTAGATATTTGCCTGGTCATTGGATTTTCCTTTGAATTGCTAACACCTTTTCTGGTTCCCTTATTAATTAATGAGTTAAATTAAATCTTTGACATATGTTCATTTCATATCTGCATCTGAGTCATGATTTCCCTTTTTTTTTTAAACTATTATCCTTTAGGATTTACAATTCAAAGATTTACTTTTGATAGGGATATTTGGGAGAAAAAGACTGGTTAGAAAATCATTTCAGATTAGATACAAAAAATAATAATATTTGGTAAAAGTCACAACACTCTTAACAGAAAGGTGAGTGGGTGGATCACTGGTTTCTCGTAAATTTTAATCCCATTAGTTTACTAGAATTTTGTCAGGCATTTTATCAGAAATTTACATTTCTTCCTAGAAAGAAGCTGTAAATTACATCATGCAAAGATTACATCCTAGTCCTAGTCTGCATTTTTGTTTTCTTTTACAAGATGATGATTTCCCAAATCTCCAGTCTAAAGCTGTGTCTCTGCAATTCACATTTTTCCTTTTCCAGCTTGGCTCTCTGTTAGGTTCTGTCAATAGTGGGAGATCAGAGACAGGAAGAAGGAAAAAGGGACTTGCTCCTTCCTGTTCGCTTCCTATTTCTATCAGTGTCACCCAGGCAACAGTTCTTTGTGCCAGCAGCAGCAATTGGTTCCAGCTTTGGACTTCTTCCCATATTCCTAGACTTAGCCTCATCACACTTCTCAGAGATATCAGTACCAGCTAGCCAGCAACCTTCCTCAGAGTTCTGAGTCCTGACATTGCAGGGGATCTCCTCTGAGTTACTGAGGCACCAGTGAGTCTAAGTCAGAAAGCTTATGTCGCACTCAAGGCCTGTGTTCCAGCTCTCTAGGACCCCCCACTTCAAGTGTTTGGTCCCAGTAATTCCTACCTTGACTGCTTATTAAGTCTTTGTTACTAAGTCTTTGTTCTACTTTTCCTTTTCAATTCTCCAATACCTGTGATATCTCCAATAACTCTTTATATTGATGAAAATGCCACTATCTCTGTGGTCTTCCTCCCCAAAACATATAACACGTTTAGTCATGAGATAAACACCAGAGTGACATTCTACAAAATACTTGACCAGCACTCTTCAAAACTGTCAGGGTCATCAAGCAAGGAAAAAAATCTGAGATACTGTTAGAGCCAAGAGGAACCCAAGGAGACATGTCAACTTATTGTAAGGTGGTACCCTATGAGATCCTGGAGCACAAAAGGACATTAGCACTAATAAATGGAAACTCATCCCATGTTCTTGGGTAGGAAGAATTAATATTGTCAAAATGGCCATCCTGCCTAAAGCAATCTACAGATTCAATGCAATACCTATCAAAATACCAACAACATTCTTCAACAAACTGGAACAAATAGTTCTAAAATTCATATGGAACCTCCAAAGACCCCGAATAGCCAAAACAATCCTGAGAAGGAAGAATAAAGTGGGGGGTATCTCGCTCCCCAACTTCAAGCTCTACTACAAAGCCACAGTAATCAAGACAATTTGGTACTGGCACAAGAACAGAGCCACAGACCAGTGGAACAGAATAGAGACTCCAGACATTAACCCAAACATATATGGTCAATTAATATACAATAAAGGAGCCATGGACATACAATAGGGAAATGACAGCGTCTTCAACAGCTGGTGTTGGCAAAACTGGACAGCTACATGTAAGAATATGAAACTGAATCATTGTCTAACCCCATACACAAAAGTAAATTTGAAATGGATCAAAAACCTGAATGTAAGTCATGAAACCATAAAACTCAGAAAAAAACATAGGCAAAAATCTCTTGGACATAAACATGAGCAACTTCTTCATGAACATGTCTCACCAGGCAAGGGAAACAAGAGCAAAAATGAACAAGTGGGACTATATCAAGCTGAAAAGCTTCTTTACAGCAAAGGACACCACCAATAGAACAAAAAGGCATCCTACAGTATGGGAGAAAATATTCATAAATGACAGATCCATTAAAGGGTTGACATTCAAAATATATAAAGAGCTCACACACCTCAACAAACAAAAAGCAAATAATCTGATTAAACAATGGACAGAGGAGCTGAACAGACACTTCTCCAAAGAAGAAATTCAGATGGCCAACAGGCACATGAAAAGATGCTCCATATCGCTAATCATCAGAGAAATGCAAATTAAAACCACAATGAGGTATCACCTCACACCAGTAAGGATCACCACCATCCAAAAGACAAACAACAACAAATGTCGGTGAGGTTGTGGAGAAAGGGGAACCCTCCTACACTGCTGGTGGGAATGTAAATTAGTTCAACCATTGTGGAAAGCAGTATGGAGGTTCCTCATAAAGCTCAAAATGGAAATACCATTTGATCCAGGAATTCCACTTCTAGGAATTTACCCTAAGAATGAAGCACTCCAGTTTGAAAAAGACAGATGCACCCCTATGTTTATCGCAGCACTATTTACAATAGCCAAGAAATGGAAGCAACCTAAGTGTCCATCAGTAGATGAATGGATAAAGAAGATGTGGTACATATACACAATGGAATATTATTCAGCCATAAGAAGAAAACAAATCCTACCATTTGCAACAACATGGATGGAGCTAGAGGGTATTACGCTCAGTGAAATAAGCCAGGCAGAAAAAGACAAGTGCCAAATGATTTCACTCATATATGGAGTATAAGAACAAAGAAAAAACTGAAGGAACAAAACAACAGCAGAATCACAGAACCCAAGAATGGACTAACAGTTACCAAAGGGAAAGGGACTGGGGCAGATGGGTGGGAAGGGAGGGATAAGGGGGGGAAAAGAAAGGGGCATTACAATTAGCATGTATAATGTGTGTAGGGGGGGCATAGGGAGGGCTGTACAACACAGAGAAGACAAGTAGTGATTCTATAGCATCTTACTATGTTGATAGACAGTGACTGTGGTGGGCTTTGTGGGGGGGACTTGGTGATGGTGGGAGTCTAGTAAACATAATGTTCCTCATGTAACTGTAGATTAATGATACCAAAAGAAAAAAAGAGAAAAAAGGACCTTAGGTAAAAACTAAGATAATCTGAAGAAAGTATGGACTTTAGATAACAATACTGTATTGATGTTGGTTCATTAATTATGACAAATGTACCACGCTAAGATAGATCTTAATAATAGGGGAAATTGGGCATGAGATATATGGGAACTCTTTTTTCTATATTCATAAGTTTTCTATAAACCTAAGCCTATTCCAAATAAAAGATTTAATTTAAAAAGTAAAAACTAAAAAAGATAGTGTGGTACACTTATCATAATGAGCAGTAGGAATGAAGTGGTATTCAGAAGGTTTGGATATGCGAGAATCCTTAGCAGTAGCTTCTGATTGATTCTGGTGTGCCAACTTAAATGGACAGCTTAACAAAATGTTACTGGAGTTCCACTGATGGTATGTCCTAGTAAGCCCTGTGCTAAACCAGACAGAAACTCTGGACCAAATACACCAAAAAACAACTCTATGAAGGCACTGGAGAGTGAACAAAAGCAAATAAATTCTGACATGGAGTCAATACCTCCAAGAAAGCAATAACATGGGGCAAATTTTCTGTCTTTAACCTGCAGGCAGGCTTCAGCCAGTATTAATAACTATATTAAATATTGATGGATTAAGCTCATCAACTGACAAAAACTGGCAGAATTGCCTCTTACAAAGCAAATCCACTATTTACTACCTATAAAACACACACTTTAAATGAATAAAATATATTTCAAAATATCTTGCCATTTGTGATGACATGGATGGACCTAGAGAGTATTTTGCTAAGGGAAATAAGTCAGAGAAAGACAACACAATTTCACTTACATGTGGAACCTTAAATACAAAACAAATGAACAAATGAAACAAAAATAGACTCATAAACACAGAGAACAGACTGGTGGTTGCCATAGGAATGGGATGTGGAGATGGGTGAAATAGGTGAAGGGGGAAACAGAATATTTTATATCTTGATCTGGGTGATGGTCACCTGAGTATATACACATGTCAAAATCCATCAAGCTGTACACTAAGATTTGTACATTTTATTGTATGTACCTCAAGAAAGAAGGAGAGAAAGAAAGGAAGGAAGGAAGGAGGGAAGGAAAAGGAAGAAAGAAAGAAGGAAGGAAGGAAAGACACAGTTTGAAAGTAAATAGCTAGAGAAAGATATGCAAACAGTAAGTGTAAGAAAGAGTGGCTGTATTAATACCAGCTAAAACAGATTTCAAGATAAAAAGTATTACAGGAGATAAAAAGACATTTTATAATAATAAAAGGGTCAATATATCAGAAGACATAAAAATCATAAATGTATATATATCTACCTAGTAACAATTTCCAAATAAATGGAGCAAAAATAGACAAAAGAGAAGAGGACAATTCCACATCTCATAGTGAAGATTTTAACATCCCTCTGTATGCAAATGTAGTCCAACCAGTATGAAATCATCAAAGACATGTAAGAGCTGAACAATATTATCAACTACTTTGTCCTATTTGATATTTATAGAATTCTAAGCCCAACAACAAATATGCAAAATACACATTCTTTTCAAGTGCAAATGGTATGTTCACCAGAATAGACCATATGATAAGCCATAAAACAAGACTGATAAACTTTCAAACACTGAAATTTTAAAGAGTATTTTTCTGACAATGGAATTATAAATAACAGTAAGATTCTAAGAAAACTCAAAAATATTTGAAAATCAATCTACATGTCTAAATAATCCACAAGTCAAAAACTCAAGAGAAATTAGAAGATATTTTTAAATGAATGATATTGAAGATAAAACATTTTGGTATTTGTGGGATATAGGTAAAGCAGTGTTTAGAGGGAAATTTATAGCTTTAAATATATTAGAAAAAAGAAATATCTAAAATCAAGAATCTATGTTTTGTTGAATAATTTTTAAATATCTAAAATCAAGAATCTATATTTTATTGAGTAATTTGTAAAACAAGAGCAAATTAATCCCAAGGAAAGTAGAAGGAAATAATCAAGATGAGAGCAGATATCAACAAAATAGAAAATGGGCAAAAATAGCAATAATCAATTAAAATAAAAGCTGTTTATTTGAATTGATCAATAAAATCCATAAGCCTCTAGCCAGACTGATCAAGAAAAAAAGAGAGAAGACCAAAATTATCTCAGGAATTGAAAGTTGGTTTAATATTTGAAAATCAACCAGTGTAATTCACCTGTATCATGCCTGGTTTACCAATAATTCTGCATGAAACAGAAGGCATTGTTGTAGCCTTATAGTCCCCAACCAGAGTATCCTTGAAAGACAGTGGTGAAGCAAAATCCTCCCAGTGGGCAGATCTCCAAGAAATAATTTGGTTGTCTACTTTATTTAGACTGAGAAATGACCAGAACAGATCTACACTAATTAATGAGCAGTTGCATTGCATGGTTAGGGACTTGGAAAGAATACTGGCATTGGAAGAAAATAGAAAGAAGGTGTGGGGAAGAGGGATGTGGATGGACGTCTTAAATGGGAAAAGTGTAATGATATTTGAGTCCCAGAAACAGCTCACAAAGGGGCATCCACTGCAGAGGAGGCTCTCAATAAGGGGGACAAAATGACATGCAGTATGAATGTCACTCCACCTCTTTCACCACACGATATGGATTGCTCAGTAAGCTCAAGGCCATGGTGCAGGGATGAAGACTATGTGTGGACTCAGTGACATCAATGTCCTCTCAATAAGTCTGACCTGGCTAAGTAAGCCCCTCAGTAAGCCTAACACACCTGCCGTAAAGACTTTGACTGGACCCTCAGTATGATATTCCCCTAGGGTAGTAAACAGTCAGCCAATTGGTAGCAAGTTGGTTACCCTGGACCACTTATACCACAGAGGTAGCAGCAATTTGTCCTTACTGGAATTGACATATGAGTGGCATTTGTCTCCTCTGCTCATATGGTGCTTCTGCCAGCACCACCCATGGGCTTAGAATACCTGTTTACTGTAACAGTATTTCATGGCGTTGCTTTAAATTGAGAAACAGGTTTCATCGTAAAAGAAACATGGCAATGGGCTCATGTCTGTGGAATTCATTGATCTTTCCACATACTTCATTATCCAGAAGCAAATGGCCTGACGGAATGCTGGAATAGTCTACTGATGGCTTGATTTCAGCACCAATGCCAGTGGAGAGACAATACCTTAAAAGATGGGGAGTGTCTTACAAAATTCAATATATTCTTCAATAAATAGTGCTTTTTCTTTTATAGCCAGAATGCACAGATCCATAAATCAAGAGTTGGAAATGGAAGCAGATTTTTTCATTCTTACACCTAATGATCCATTTCCAGAATTTTCCATCTCTGCAACTTTGGGTTCTGTTGGGTTGGAGGTCTTAGTTCCCATTAGAAAAATGCTTCTACCATGAAACACAATAATAGTTCCACTGAGTGGAACTCAGTCAGTTCCACTGAGGGGAAACTGAGATGCCACCTAGCCATTTTAGGCTCCTCATGCCACAGAACCAATAGCCAGAATTACACAGCTGAGTGAGGTGACCGATCCTAATTATCAAGGGTGATTGGGTCTCGTTAAATAATAGGGACAAGTACCCAAGAGTTTCTCTGGAACCCAAAAGATTCTCTCAGAAGCCTCTGAGTACTTCCATTTCTAATAAAAAAGATTAAAGGAAAATTAAAGCAACCAGAAAAAAGCAGGACCTTGAAGGAGATTTAGATCCTTCAGGAATGAAAGTTTGGTTCACCCCACCAGGTAAAGAAGCCAGACCAGAAAGAGAGGTTGTAGGAGAGGGCAAAGGAAAAAATGAATGGATAGTGGAAGTAAACAGTTAACAAATGTCAACTATGAACATGTGACCACTTGCAGAAATGAGCACTGTAACAGCTATGCATATTTTCTTCTAACTTTCTATGTGTGTGCATAAAAAAAAAAGAAAAGAATCTCCTGCTTCCTCTTATTATTTTACATAAGGATTGCTGGTAGTTAACTTAACAATTTAGTCTTTTGTTTTCGGTATATTCAGAGAGGATCTTGACTGAATATGAGAAGTAATATACATTGCCCCTACAGAGATACTGTGACTACAATTCAATGACAAGCATTCTCCTGCCTCAGGGTGTTTGTACTTAATATTTCCTCTGCTTGGAATGCTCTTCCCCTAGATATCCACAAGGGCTTCTTCACCTTCTTTTAATCTTTATTTGAATGTCATTTTTCCCACTGATTCTTTCTCTGACCATTCTATTTAAACCTCAAAGCATTTATCACCATCTAACATTATGTATTTTCCTTGTTTACCTTACCGACTTCCTGTGCCCACAGGGAATATTATTCAGCTTGTTCACTGCTATATCTTCAGTACACAGAACAATGTAGATGTCTACTCAAGGAATATTTGTTGACTATGGAACATGATATTATACAGGAGTTTAAAATAATGAGATAAATCTATAAATATGAAACAAACTGTTATTCATGTTTTCTCCCAGAATTTGGAGGACAGAGTAAATATTGCCTAAGTTAAAAAAACATTTTTTTTTCAGTGTTGGGTAGACACTTGAACATACCTGCCAACTTAGGGGAAAAGGCCAGCATTGCACTGGCGTAGACTAATAAATAGGAGAAAGAGGGGATACTTTACTGAACAAGGTCAATGAGGAGAGAACATGAGGTGGTGCAAGCACTGTACTTGGTTTACAGGTGTTTTGTGATGGGGAGGTTTGATATCAAGGAAGTTAACTGATGGCCTCCCTCTGATGAAGCAGATGGGGAGGTCAAGGCTGAGGGTGAGACTTGGGGAATGTGCTCAGTCTGTGAGGGTTTAGGAAAGTGTTAGGGTTACATTAATAAAATTAGTTTTATTTAATCCTCACATCAGTCCCACGAGGTATCACCTTACAATATTATTCCATTTTACAAACGCAGAAACAGAAACACAGAGATTATGTAATGTGCACAAGACCGCACAGCTGATGAATGATGGAGCCATTTTAGGAAGCTCTAACCCAGGCCTCAATTTACTGCCCCTGTCTAGGCCTCATGGTCCTCAGCAATAAAGTGGAAGTAGTCTCCCCCATCCTCATATAACAGACGCCACAGCAGCATAGGATGGGCACAACCAGGGTGTGCCTGCTGGTCCATTGGGATGTTAAAAGAAAATGTTAGATTTCTATTTATATTTTTTAAATCTAAAAAAAAAAAAAAAAAGCAATTCAGCTTTGCTACTATTTAATAGAAGGATGGATTCTGGCATCCTTATTTGGTCTGGATGCCAGCTGGTTATGAGTCATTTGGATATCTTGAGACACAGGAGTTCCACTGTACAGATTGTGGTGGTGCTCATCCATATTTTATTTTTTTGTGCTTAAGGGATGACATCAATGTGTTCATTTTTGTAGAAATAAGATTTTCACATATCAGACTCTTTATAATAACAGTGGTCATGATGAAATGTCATTGATGACAAAGATATTTGATTTCACTCAGAGATTTCTAGGTGTTTCTTGTCAGAATATTAAAATAGTTGCCAGAAACTATAAATAACTTGCACTTTTCTTTCACAAAAAGACAAGCATTCGAACTTTGTTGACTTTTTCGATGATGATAAGATGGCTGTCAGTAGTATGCTACTTTATAGATACTAAAAAAATGTTTTAAAACTGTTCCTTCAAGACAAAGTTGATAGTGTAACAAGTGAGAAAACAACTGCTTTTAAAAGCTTTTGCAAATGAATATTTTGAAAAATGATATTTAGAAATATTTCCATTTTGGTGGTTTGTTTGTTTTTTTGCCAAAAACATATAGAAGCATGTCACATAAATAGGCTTACATTTACATACATAAATCTTTGGAAATAACTTTCTACTGTGTTTAAGAATCTTCCAAATAAAAGATTCAGTGGATTTTAAATATATTTGTTAAAAATATAACATCTGATTAATTTGCAAATGCAACTGACTTATATCATGGAAGATAAAAATTAACTGGTTGAATTTCAATAAAATTTAATGGGACTGAAAAATTAGTTTTGTGTTTGAGTAAGTCTGGCTATATTTTTCCATTTGGATCCTTTATATTTTTGTGGGTTTCATTTCCACTAAAATCAAGTAATAAACAGATCATAGATACCAACTTTTGAAATCATAATGTGTTAAGCCACCATTTCAAAAATTAAGCCAAGTTCCCTGGATTTGGGTCAAAATACTTAATGATCTTTCCATTGGGGATACCTTGCAGTGGAGAAAGGTTTTTGTTGTTTATTGTGAGATGAAAAACAATACTATCTTCATTTTGCAATATACTGTGTTTGCTGATGCTATTTTTATACAGTGAAGCAACAGCCTTGCAGTAAGATAAGAACAGTTGAATAATAAAATAACTGAACATGTTCATTTAAAAAAAAGCAAAGTCAATGAGATTGCTCTACCTTAAAAGTTCATGGGAGCAAAAAGGGCTTTTTGTACAGACAAAAACAAAATTTTATATTTTAAATTATTGTGTCTATTTCAGTTTTATCTCATCCTTTAGTTTAAGATTTTTTAAACATCTTTGTGATTTAAAAATGTATATATTAGGACAGTATTACATGTATGTAAAGTATAAATAACATGGGTACATGTTAAAAAATGTTTAAAGGAGAGTTTGTGATAAAAAAAATACTTAGAGATCATTGTTCAAATATAGGGTTTCTCAATTGACAATTTTGGCTGGAAAATTCTTTGTGTGGTGGCTGTCCCGTGCACTGTAAGTTACTTAGCAGCATCCATGGCTTCAGCCCACTAGAATACCAGTAGCATACACAGACACACAGTTGTGACCATCAAAACTATCTCCAGACATTGACAAATGTCCCATTAGGGTAGGGTTGCCAGATTTGGCAAAACAAAAACAGGACATTATTTTTTTAAAACCCTCTTCTTTTTTTATCTGAAATTCAAAGTTAATTGGGTTCCTGTGTTTTTTCTGACACTTTATTCACCTGGAAAATCCCTGAACCTGAATGAACTTAATTATCTGCTTTCTCTATGGCCCTGGTTAAGGGCAGTTTGTGCACTGTTCTAGAAAGCCATACAATAGGGCAGACTGGCTCCAGAAAATCTCCAAATGGGTGACGCTGAGGAGCATCATCCAAGCTAGGTCATCTCACTCTTCTAGTTTTCACTGTTAATTCAAACCTTCCCTCTCTCATCAGGTTAGCTTCCTCCTCCTTGCCCCACACTCCCTGTATATGATCCTGCCTTCCTTCACAGACAAAATAGAAACCTTCACCTGGGTACTCCCTGTCTTCTTACTACCAAACATGTAATCCTTCTTTCACCTACAGCTCCTCCCCTCCTGTTTTAAGGGACGAGCAGTGCTTCCTCCTGACTAGGGCCAGATTCTTTTCCTGGGCTTTGCATCCCCTTTGCCCTGCCTTCTCAGAACTCCTCCCTGTAGGCTCTACTGCATCCTCCCTGTAGTCTGGCTTCATCTGTATATCATTTTCAATTTTTCTCTCTGAATTGAGTCTTTCTCAATGGTTTTTAAACATTCTCAATTTTTTTTCTATTAAAATAAAACCCCAAACCCTTTCTGGACCCTAGGTACTCTTCTAGTTACTCACCTAACTGCCTCCATTTCCTTTCCTTCCACTTTTGCTGCTCAGCCAGTTCTCCTTTGGGGTCCCACCCTATCATACCCTGAAGGGGCTCTAATTGAGATGACTGGTGTCTCACTGGTGACATGCTGGTGTCAACAAATCCAATATTTTTCAGTCATCTTACTACCTTTTCAGCAATCATTGACACAGTTTGACCACTCTTTCCTTCCTGAAATGCTCTCTGTCCCAACTTCCATGATAATACTCTTGTAATTTTTTTCTTGTACTTCTGGCCACTCCTGATTTCTTGCAAATATTTTATCAAGCATTAACCCCCAAGCATCTCTCAATGCTCAGTTTTAGACCACCTCCTTTCTTCCCACTTGATAATTCTCCTGAATATTCTTGTCCATGCCTTGGACTTTACCACCACCTCCATACCAATAACTCATGCATCTGAGCTCAGAATACCTGTCAGCTCTTCTTGGAAGTCCCAGAGGCACCTCAAGTTGAATGTATATATAATTGAACTCATGCTTTTCCTCCTCAAAACTTAACCTTTTCCAGAAGTACTATTCAGTGAATAGTTATACAAGTAAAAACAAACAAAATGAAACACGTAGGCATTTCTCTGATGTCTTGTCCTTCATTCCCCAATCTAATCCAACAGCAAATTCTGTCTCATTATATTAACTCCATCTACTTCTCTCCAATTCCACTTTCACTAGCATTGTCTAAACTATCACCTTTTTCTCTGTGTACTAACTACCTACCATCTTCCTAATCATTTTCTCTAATACACTCTTAGCCTCTCCAATCCTTTCTTCTCATAGTAGCCAAAATAATTAGAATAATCTTTTCTTGGAGCACCCCCACTTAACCACCCACTTGGCCTCATTCACACTTACTTTTCCTTCAGATCATAGCTCTCCTTAATGTCTCTAATAAGTTCTCCAATTTTAATCTCCCACTGCCACCATCATCTTCACAGCTAATACTCAGGCATGTTAACTACAAGTCAGACAGTGATCTCAGTGCTCTACCAGTAAGAATTTTATTTATAATAACTCACCTGATGTATGTGGAAACTGAGTTGGGCACATTTTTGTATCAAAACTATCATTTTCCTCACGTGCAAAATGAAATAATAATACATTTTTCATAGGGTAGTTGAGAACATTAAATGAGTTAATATCTATAAATGTCTTGGAACAGTGGCAAGCACATATTAAATGCTCAATGAATGTTAGCAATTGTTAGTATTGCTGTAATCTTACATTTACTGCACAATTATTTGATTAAAGTTTGCTTCTGTTGTGTTAAGTACTGTGAACATTGATCAGGGTCTTTTTTTTTTTTTGGTATCATTAATCTACAATTACATGAGGAACATTATGTTTACTAGACTCCCCCCCATCACCAAGTCCCCCCCACATACTCCATTACAGTCACTGTCCATCAGCGTAGTAAGATGCTATAGTCACTACTTGTCTTCTCTGTGTTGTACAGCCCTCCCCGTGTCCCCCCCCATTATACATGCTAATCATAATGCCCCCTTTCTTTTTTTTTCCCCGCCCTTATCCCTCCCTTCCCACCCATCCTCCCCAGTCCCTTTCCTTTTGGTAACTGTTAGTCCATTCTTGGGTTCTGTGAGTCTGCTACTGTTGTGCTCCTTCAGTTTTTTCTTTGTTCTTATACTCCACAGATGAGTGAAATCATTTGATACTTGTCTTTCTCTGCCTGGCTTATTTCACTGAGCATAATACCCTCTAGCTCCATCCATGTTGTTGCAAATGGTAGGATTTGTTTTCTTCTTATGGCTGAATAATATTCCATTGTGTATATGTAAGGGGTCTTCTTTTTTGCTTACTATCATGTCTCTTCTGTCTACTTAGGGCAGTGGCACATAGTAGGTGCTCAATAAACATTACTTGAATGAATGAATGATAATTCATGTCCAGCACACAGGATTATTATATAGCTACAAAAATATGTACTTTAAAAAACCACACAGGGATGTAGAAATATTAAACATTTAAATAGTAGACTGATGATAACTAAGCATGACAGGAATCTTAGGAAAGGAAAACTAATGTGGCCTAGATTTGTTGGAGAAGGTGCTCATGGGAGAAGTAGACCTCAAAATACGTATGATTTGGGAGAGTAGTGTGAACATAGAGGTATGTAGGGAAAAACAGTTACCAGCCTGCATGATGGGTATGTGATGAGGAATAACAACAAATCTAATTATAGATATGGTGGAGACAAATCATGGTGGGACTTGACAAGTAGACAAAGGAGTCTAGACCTGACACAACAGAGAAAGGGGAAAGTCTTGAGCAGGGACATTTCAAGAAGATTCTTTCACCAAAAACTAGTGAGCCAGAAAGTCTTCTTGATGTTGTATATGCAATGATGATCAAAACAAAAAACCATGAATGGTGAAAGGATCTGACCAAGTGATTTCTGAGATCCCATGGGCTTTATCATTTTGTGATTTGAATAATGATTATCTTCCAATAAGCTCATAGATAGCTGGGTACATCACCAGCTTCAACTTAAGTGGGATTTATGGTCAAGAATGCTGATTACATTTACATTATTAGTTCATATGGTTTGTTCAGAAGGAAGGGAAAGCAAGTTTATAAACAAATGCTGTGGTCAGTTCATTTTCCAGGAGGCTGTCCTTGATTACCACTGTACCCATAAAGATAATTTAAATTTGACTTCTGTACCAAAGAATCTTCTTGCTTCTCCTTAGGCGTATTTTATTTTTGGGAAAGGGCATTGCCTAATTTCATTTTCTAATTGGTCTTTAGCTGACACTCAATAAACATTATATATCCATGGGACTATCTCTGGACAATAATTATTGGCTATCTGACTATACACCCAGTGCAATAAACAATAACTGTTTTTACCAGTTTCTCATGTCACTCACCAAGGGTTATTCATGTGGAAATCTAAAATTAAAAATAAGTAAAAACAGCTGGTTCATGAGGATTTTGTCAAGAAAACTTCAAATATATAAAACCCAGATGGTTGGCATAGAATAGTACAGGAAATATCACTGAGTAAATATCAAATGAATAATCCTGGCCATTGAGAATTTCTGTCCCCTTTCACTCCATAAAGGTTATTTCAAACTAGATTTCTTCATTTATCATGAAGAATTATTCATGGCAAACTTGAACCAAATGTCTGGAAAGTAAGCTGGACTGTGACTTGAAAATTCTAGTAAATAATATTCTGACTTTAATTATGGTATTCAATTACTGCACAACCTGGGAACTGACTTCAAGATTTGAAATGCCCCCTTTAAAAATGCATTAGAAATCAGCAACAGAAGGAAATCTAGGAAATTCACAAATATGTGGAAATTAAACAATATTCTCTTAAATAACCAATGGGTCATGGAAGAAATCATAAGAGAAATTAGAAAACACCTTGAGATGAATGAAAACACACAACATACAAAAACTTACAGGACACAGCTAAAACAGTGCTTAGAAATTAATAATTACCTATATTTAAAAGACAGATCTCAAATCAGTAACATAACCTTCCAATTTAAGAAATTAGAAAAAGAAGACTACACCCAAAACAAGCAGAAGGAAGGAAATAATAAAAGCTAGAGCAAAAATAAATTAAATAGAGAAGCAAGAAATAGAGACAATAAACAAAACCAGAAGTTGGTTCTTTGAAATTATCAACAAAATTGACAAAACTTTAGTTAGACTAACCAAGAAAAAAAAAAAAAGAGAGAAGACTCATATTACTAAAATCAGGAATGAAAGAGGTATCATTACTACCAACTTTAGAGAAATAAAAAGAATTACAAGGAATACTATCAACATGCCAATGATTTAGATAACCTAGATGAGTTCCTAGAAACAAAATAACCAAAAGTGAATCAAGAAGAAATAGAATATCTGAATAGAAGTATAACAAGTAATCAAAACATTCCCACAAAGAAAAGCCCATACCAGATGACTTCCCTAGTGAATTCTACCAAATGCTTAAAAAAGAATGAACATTAATCCTTCATAAACTTCTGAAAAATAGAGGATGGACTTCCCAACTCATTTTATGAGGCCAGTATTACCCTGATGCCAAAACTAGACAGACTTCACAAGAAAACTAAAGATCAACATCCCTAACAGTCACAAAAATCCTTAACAAAATACTAGCAAAGTGAATCCAGCAACATATAAAAAGGATTAAACTAGGATTTATCTCAGGAATGTAAGATTGGTTTAGCATATGAGAATCAATTAATATAATACAGCATATTAATAGATTAAAGTACAAAATCTGTAGATCATCTCAATAGACAAAAAGCATTTGACAAAACCCAACAGCCTTTCATGATAAAAATAAATAAATAAATAATTAGGAATAAAAAGAACTTCTGTAACTTGATAAGTAAATCACATAAAACCCACAGCTAACATAACATGTAGACTAAAAGCTTTCCCTCTGATAACAGGAACAAAACGTCTGCTCTTATTACTTCTATTCAACATTGTATTAGAGCCAAGGCAATTAGGTTAGAAAAAATAAAAGGCATCTATATTGAAAACGAAGAAATAAAACTATCTCTATTAGCCTATGACATAGTCTTGTGTATAGAAAATTTAAGAAATTCACAGAAAACTATTAGCACTAATA
This sequence comes from Manis pentadactyla, assembly GCF_030020395.1. Classification (NCBI taxonomy): domain Eukaryota; kingdom Metazoa; phylum Chordata; class Mammalia; order Pholidota; family Manidae; genus Manis; species Manis pentadactyla. The sequence continues at coordinate 32,332,743 of NC_080029.1, forward strand.
AGTGGGTTAAGTAAGTTTGCAGGATACAAGGTCAAAATACAAAAATCTATTATCTTTCTATTCACTAGCAATTCAATGGAGGAAAGAACAGTCTTTTTTACAAATGGTGCTGGGATGACTTGATGTCCAAATGCAAAAGAATAAAGGTGGACCTCTACCTCACACTACCACAAAAATTAATTCAAAATGGATCGTAGACCTAAATATAAGAGCTAAAGCTATAAAACCCTTAGGAGAAATTTAGGAGTAAATCTTTGTAACCTTGGATGAGGCAGTTTCTCAGATATGACACCAAAATCACAAATAACAAAAGAAGAAATAGATAACTAACATTCATCAAAATTAAACACTTTTGGGCTTCAAAGGATACAATCAAGAAAGTGAAGACAACTCACAAAATGGGAAAAAATATTTGCAAATCATGTATCTGATAAGGGACCTGTGTCTAGAATATGTAAAGAACTCTTACAAATTGCCAACAAAAAGATAAATAATTTAAAAATGGGCAAAGGATCTGAACAGACATTTCTCCAAAGATATACAAATGGCCAATAAGCATATGAAAAGATGCTCAACATCAATAGCTACCAGGGAATTGCAAATCAAAATCATAATGAGAAACACTTCACTCACATGTATGGCTATAATAAGAAAGACAGACAATAACAGGGATCGGTGAGGGTGTGGAAAAACTGGAACCCTCATACATTGCTGGTGGGAAGGTAAAACGGTCAGCTGCTTTAGAAAATAGTTTGGATGTTCAAAAAAGAAATTCAGATGTTCAACAGGCACATGAAAAGATGTTCCACATCACTAATCATCAGGCAAAATGCAAATCAAAACCACAATGAGATATCATCTCACAACAGACAGGATGGCTAACATCCACAAGACAAGGAACAACAAATGCTGGTGAGGATACAGAGAAAGTGGAACTCTCCTACACTGCTGGTGGGAATGTAAATTAGTTCAACCATTGTGGAAAGCAATATGGAGGTTCCTCAAAAAACTAAAAAGAGAAATACCAATTGACCCAGGAATTCCACTACTAGGATTTACCCAAAGAAAACAAGATACCAGATTCAAAAAGACATATGCAGCCCTATGTTTATCGCAGCACTATTTTCAATAACCAAGATATGGAAGCCACCTAAGTGTCAATCGGTAGATGAATGGATAAAGAAGATGTGGTACATATACATTATGGAATATTATTCAGCCATTGAAAGAAAGCAAATCCTACCATTTGCAACAACATGGATGGAGCTAGAGGGTATTATGCTCAGTGAAATAAGCCAGGCAGTTAAAAACAAGTATCAAATGATTTCCCTCATTTGTAGATTGTAACAACAAGCAAAACAGAAGGAACAAAACAGCAGCAGACTCACAGACTCCAAGAGACCAGCGGTTACCAAAGGGAAGGGGTACAGGAAGGTGGGTGAGGAGGAAAGGAGAAGGGGATGAAGGGGCATTATAATTAGCACTCACAATATAGGTAGGTCACGGCGAAGGCAGTAGCATGGAGAAGTCAAGTAATGACTCTATAGCATCTTACTACACTGATGGACAAGTAACTGCAAAGGGGTGGTAGGGGACTTGATAATATGGGTGATGTTGAAAACACAATGTTGTTCATGTGAAATCTTCATAAAATTGTATATCAATGATACCTTAATTTAAATAAAAAACGAAAGTAGGAGGGGCGGAAGATGGCGGCGTGAGTAGAGCACCGGAAATCTCCTCCCAAAACAACATATATCTATGAAAATATAACAAAGACAACCCTTCCTGGAATAAAGACCAGAGGACACAGGACAATATCCAGACCACATCCGCACCTGAGAGAACCCAGCGCCTCACGAAGGGGGTGAGATACAAGCCACGGCCCCGCGGGAGCCGAGCGCCCCTCCCCCCAGCTCCCGGCGGGAGAAGAGCAGGCAAAGCGGGAGGGAGACGGAGCCCAGGACTGCCGAACACCCAGCCCCAGCCATCCGGGCCAGAGTGCAGGGCCCTCGATACTGGGAAAACAGGGCAGCAAGAACAGTTAGCAGGCACTGGAGGCTGGGCGCCAGAGGACATAAGAAAAGCGCGCGACCATTTTTTTTTTTTTTTTTTTTTTTTTGCTTTTTTGCTGTTTTGTTTTGGCGAGCGCTTTTTGGAAGTCTTAAAGGGATAGGGACCCCAATACTAGGGAAACAGGGCAGAAAGACCGGTGAGCAGAGGCCTGAGGCTGGCACCGGAGAATAAAGACAAACGAACGACCACCCTTTTTTTTTTTTTTTTTTTTAATTAAAAACTTTTTTTTTTTTTTTAATTAAAACAAATTTTTTTTTCTTTTTTTTTTTTGGTGGGCGTTGTTTTGTTCTGGCGGGTGCTTTTTGGAAGTCTTAAAGGGGCAGGGCGGGTCACTTAATCCAGAGGTAGGGAATCCGGGATCTCTGGGCACCCTAACCCCTGGGCTGCAGGGAGCAGGGAGGCCCCTTACGGAGATAAATAGCCTCCCAGCAGCTCCTGCTCCAACGCGACTCCACCATTTTGGAGTAGCGGCCCGAGCTAGGCCACGCCCACAGCAACAGCGGAGATTAACTCCATAGCAGCCGGGCAGGAAGCAGAAACCCTGTCTGCGCGCAGCTGCACAGCACAAGCCACTAGAGGCCGCTGTTCTCCCAGGAGAGGAGGGCCACAGACCAACAAGAAAGGAAGTCCTTCCAGCCGTCACTCGTCCCAGTTCTGCAGACTATTCCTATCACCATGAAAAGGCAAAGCTACAGGCAGACAAAGATCACAGAGACAACACCAGAGAAGGAGACAGACAGACCTAACCAGTCTCCCTGAAAAAGAATTCAAAATAAGAATCATAAACATGCTGACAGAGATGCAGAGAAATACGCAAGAGAAATGGGATGAAGTCCGGAAGGAGATCACAGATGCCAGAAAGGAGATCGCAGAAATGAAACAAACTCTGGAAGGGTTTATAAGCAGAATGGATAGAATGCAAGAGGCCATTGATGGAATTGAAATCAGAGAACAGGAACGCATAGAAGCTGACAGAGAGAGAGAGACAAAAGGATCTCCAGGAATGAAACAATATTAAGAGAACTGTGTGACCAATCCAAAAGGAACAATATCCGTATTATAGGGGTCCCAGAAGAAGAAGAGAGAGGCAAAGAGATGGAAAGTATCTTAGAAGAAATAATTGCTGAAAACTTCCCCACACTGGGGGAGGAAGTAATCGAACAGACCACGGAAATACACAGAACCCCCAACAGAAAGGATCCAAGAAGGGCAACACCAAGACACATAATAATTAAAATGGCAAAGATCAAGGACAAGGAAAGAGTGTTAAAGGCAGCTAGAGAGAAAAAGGTCACCTATAAAGGGAAACCCATCAGGCTAATGTCAGATTTCTCAACAGAAACCCTACAGGCCAGAAGAGAATGGCATGATATATTTAATACAATGAAACAGAAGGGCCTTGAACCAAGGATACTGTATCCAGCACGACTATCATTCAAATATGACGGTGGGATTAAACAATTCCCAGACAAACAAAAGCTGAGGGAATTCGCTTTCCACAAACCACCTCTACAGAACATCTTACAGGGACTGCTCTAGATGGGAGCACTCCTAGAAAGAGCACAGCACAAAACACCCAACATATGAAGAATCGAGGAGGAGGAACAAGAAGGGAGAGAAGAAAAGAATCTCCAGATAGTGTATATAACAGCTCAATAAGCGAGCTAAGTTAGGCAGTAAGATACTAAAGAGGCTAACCTTGAACCTTTGGTAACCACGAATTTAAAGCCTGCAATGGCAATAAGTACATATCTTTCAATAGTCACCCTAAATGTTAATGGGTTGAATGCACCAATCAAAAGACACAGAGTAATAGAATGGATAAAAAAGCAAGACCCATCTATATGCTGCTTACAAGAAACTCACCTCAAACCCAAAGACATGTACAGACTAAAAGTCAAGGGATGGAAAAACATATTTCAAGCAAACAACAGTGAGAAGAAAGCAGGGGTTGCAGTACTAATATCAGACAAAATAGACTTCAAAACAAAGAAAGTAACAAGAGATAAAGAAGGACACTACATAATGATAAAGGGCTCAGTCAAACAAGAGGATATAACCATTCTAAATATATATGCACCCAACAGAGGAGCACCAGCATATGTGAAACAAATACTAACAGAACTAAAGGGGGATATAGACTGCAATGCATTCATCCTAGGAGACTTCAACACAGCACTCACCCCAAAGGATAGATCCACTGGGCAGAAAATAAGTAAGGACACGGAAGCACTGAACAACACAGTAGAGCAGATGGACCTAATAGACATCTATAGAACTCTACATCCAAAAGCAGCGGGATATACATTCTTCTCAAGTGCACATGGAACATTCTCCAGAATAGACCACATACTAGGCCACAAAAAGAGCCTCAGAAAATTCCAAAAGATTGAAATCCTACCAACCAACTTTTCAGACCACAAAGGCATAAAACTAGAAATAAACTGTACAAAGAAAGCAAAGAGGCTCACAAACACATGGAGGCTTAACAACACGCTCCTAAATAATCAATGGATCAATGACCAAATCAAAATGGAGACCCAGCAATATATGGAAACAAATGACAACAACAACACTAAGCCCCAACTTCTATGGGACACAGCAAAAGCAGTCTTAAGAGGAAAGTATATAGCAATCCAAGCATATTTAAAAAAGGAAGAGCAATCCCAAATGAATGGTCTAATGTCACAATTATCAAAATTGGAAAAAGAAGAACAGATGAGACCTAAGGTCAGCAGAAGGAGGGACATAATAAAGATCAGAGAAGAAATAAATAAAATTGAGAAGAATAAAACAATAGCAAAAATCAATGAAACCAAGAGCTGGTTCTTCGAGAAAATAAACAAAATAGATAAGCCTCTAGCCAGACTTATTAAGAAGAAAAGAGAGTCAACACAAATCAACAGTATCAGAAACGAGAAAGGAAAAATCACGACAGACCCCACGGAAATGCAAAGAATTATTGGAGAATACTATGAAAACCTATATGCTAACAAGCTGGGAAACCTAGGAGAAATGGACAACTTCCTAGAAAAATATAACCTTCCAAGATTGACCCAGGAAGAAACAGAAAATCTAAACAGACCAATTACCAGCAACGAAATTGAAGCGGTAATCAAAAAACTACCAAAGAACAAAACCCCCGGGCCAGATGGATTTACCTCGGAATTTTATCAGACATACAGGGAAGACATAATACCCATTCTCCTTAAAGTTTTCCAAAAAATAGAGGAGGAGGGGATACTCCCAAACTCATTCTATGAAGCTAACATCACCCTAATACCAAAACCAGGCAAAGACCCCACCAAAAAAGAAAACTACAGACCAATATCCCTGATGAACGTAGATGCAAAAATACTCAACAAAATATTAGCAAACCGAATTCAAAAATACATCAAAAGGATCATACACCATGACCAAGTGGGATTCATCCCAGGGATGCAAGGATGGTACAACATTCGAAAGTCCATCAACATCATCCACCACATCAACAAAAAGAAAGACAAAAACCACATGATCATCTCCATAGACGCTGAAAAAGCATTTGACAAAGTTCAACATCCATTCATGTTAAAAACTCTCAGCAAAATGGGAATAGAGGGCAAGTACCTCAACATAATAAAGGCCATCTATGATAAACCCACAGCCAACATTATATTGAACAGCGAGAAGCTGAAAGCATTTCCTCTGAGATCGGGAACTAGACAGGGATGCCCACTCTCCCCACTGTTATTTAACATAGTACTGGAGGTCCTAGCCACGGCAATCAGACAAAATAAAGAAATACAAGGAATCCAGATTGGTAAAGAAGAAGTTAAATTGTCACTATTTGCAGATGACATGATACTGTACATAAAAAACCCTAAAGACTCCACCCCAAAACTACTAGAACTGATATCGGAATACAGCAAAGTTGCAGGATACAAAATCAACACACAGAAATCTGTGGCTTTCCTATATACTAACAATGAACCAACAGAAAGAGAAATCAGGAAAACAACTCCATTCACAATTGCATCAAAAAAAATAAAATACCTAGGAATAAACCTAACCAAAGAAGTGAAAGACTTATACTCTGAAAACTACAAGTCACTCTTAAGAGAAATTAGAGGGGACACTAACAGATGGAAACTCATCCCATGCTCGTGGCTAGGAAGAATTAATATCGTTAAAATGGCCATCCTGCCCAAAGCAATATACAGATTTGATGCAATCCCTATGAAACTACCAGCAACATTCTTCAATGAACTAGAACAAATAATTCAAAAATTCATATGGAAACACCAAAGACCCCGAATAGCCAAAGCAATCCTGAGAAAGAAGAATAAAGTAGGGGGGATCTCACTCCCCAACTTCAAGCTCTACTATAAAGCCATAGTAATCAAGACAATTTGGTACTGGCACAAGAGCAGAGCCACAGAATAAATGGAACAGACTAGAGAATCCAGACATTAACCCAGACATATATGGTCAATTAATATTTGATAAAGGAACCATGGACATACAATGGCGAAATGACAGTCTCTTCAACAGGTGGTGCTGGCAAAACTGGACAGCTACATGTAGGAGAATGAAACTGGACCATTGTCTAACCCCATATACAAAAGTAAACTCAAAATGGATCAAAGACCTGAATGTAAGCCATGAAACCATTAAACTCTTGGAAGAAAACATAGGCGAAAACCTCTTAGACATAAACATGAGTGACCTCTTCTTGAACATATCTCCCCGGGCAAGGAAAACAACAGCAAAAATGAGTAAGTGGGACTATATTAAGCTGAAAAGCTTCTGTACAGCAAAAGACACCATCAATAGAACAAGAAGGATCCCTACAGTATGGGAGAATATATTTGAAAATGACACATCCGATAAAGGCTTGACGTCCAGAATATATAAGGAGCTCTCACGCCTCAACAAACAAAAAACAAATAACCCAATTAAAAAATGGGCAGAGGAACTGAACAGACAGTTCTCCAAAAAAGAAATACAGATGGCCAACAGACACATGAAAAGATGCTCCACATCGCTAATTATCAGAGAAATGCAAATTAAAACTACAATGAGGTATCACCTCACACCAGTAAGGATGGCTGCCATCCAAAAGACAAACAACAACAAATGTTGGCGAGGATGTGGAGAAAGGGGAACCCTCCTACACTGCTGGTGGGAATGTAAGTTAGTTCAACCATTGTGGAAAGCAGTATGGAGGTATATCAAAATGCTCAAAACAGACTTACCATTTGACCCAGGAATTCCACTCCTAGGAATTTACCCTAAGAACGCAGCAATCAAGTTTGAGAAAGACAGATGCACCCCTATGTTTATTGCAGCACTATTTACAATAGCCAAGAATTGGAAGCAACCTAAATGTCCATCAATAGATGAATGGATAAAGAAGATGTGGTACATATACACAATGGAATACTACTCAGCCATAAGAAAAGGGCAAATCCAATCATTTGCAGCAACATGGATGGAGCTGGAGGGTATTATGCTCAGTGAAACAAGCCAAGCGGAGAAAGAGAAATACCAAATGATTTCACTTATCTGTGGAATATAAGAACAAAGGAAAAACTGAAGGAACAAAACAGCAGCAGAATCACAGAACTCAAGAATGGACTAACAGGTACCAAAGGGAAAGGGACTGGGGAGGATGGGTGAGTAGGGAGGGATAAGGGGGGGAGAAGTAGGGGGGTATTAAGATTAACATGCATGGGGGGGTAGGAGAAAAGGGAGGGCTGTACAACACAGAGAAGGCAAGTAGTGATTCTACAACATTTTGCTATGCTGATGGACAGTGACTGTAAAGGGGTTTATAGGGGAGACCTGGTATAGGGGAGAGCCTAGTAAACATAATATTCGTCATGTAAGTGTAGATTAGTGATACCAAAAACAAAGCAAAAAAAAAAAAAAAAAAGGGCAGTTCCTGTGTGGTAACCTCCAACGAGTTCTACACAAGGGTATAAAGGGCATATAAAAGTGTAGGCAAAGGGTCTGTTTGTGTTTATACAGAGGATCAAAGCCTAATTGGGCTACCCCGAAAATGAACTAAGATACGATATGAAAAAGAACTTCCAACATCTGCACTCTCTGGAAGACTCATGCCAGAAGATGATCATCAAAAAACCCCAACAAAGATCCACGCACTGCTACAGCTGTAGATGCACTCATCCCACCAGTTCCTGGACTTGCCATGGGAATGAGGAAGGAGATATCTAAGCTGGCCTGTGCATACAGTAAAACAACAAATTTGACTGGATCTATACTGTTGGAACTCAACCAAGAATTTGGAGAAGTGCAAATTGTAGCGCTCCAAAGTCTTAGAACTACAGACTATTTACTGTTAAAAGAACATATGGCATGTGAACAGTCCCCAGGAATGGGTTGTTTTAATTTGTCTGATTTCTCTCAGACTGTTCAAGTTCAGTTGGACAATATCCACCATATCATAGATAAGTTTTCACAAATGCCTAAGGTGCCTTAATGGTTTTCTTGGTTTCACTGGAGATGGCTGGTAATTACAGATATGCTTTGGTTATGTAACTATACTCCTATTATGTTAATGTGTGTGCGCAATTTAAGTAGTAGCTTAAAACCTATATATGCTGAAGTTACTCTACAAGTAGATTTGTCAAAGAAATAATCAATCTTCCCATGTTTTCTTCCGCCTGCTACTTCTATAGCTTTTCTTCTTCCTTCCTAATTACAACCCTTAAATAGAATTCGTGCCTCATATCAAATTTACTGAGTATCATAACTCCTCCAAGTGGTAAAGATACCTCAAGACAAATGCTGGGCATAGAAGCCACAGGGCATAAATATGCAAAGAAGTAAAAAGCTAACCTTTTCAAACAATAAGGCTTCCCTCTCACTTACCAACTTCACATTTCCCTGTATGGCCCCGGAAGATGACTGGTTAGCCAGAGACGGGTAAGATTCCTCAAGGGAGGAACAACCTAAGACAGGCACAGTCGCAGGGGGGCCATCAGGTGAGAAATTGGGGATCAACAGAGGTGAGGCTTAGAACCTCACCCCCCCTGTTCTGAGAGAAATCTTCTGCATATGTGGATGTTTTATTGCCCTGGTCTAGCTTGGATTAACACATAGTCTACAGGCACACACCTGATCATCTACATTTGCTCTCTTACAACACTAAACTATGTTTTCTACCTTTATCTTGCATCTACCTACCACTTAAGCATTTTATTAAAAATAATAATAATAAAGAGAGAAATGTGGTATCCACATATAAATCAAGTATAAAAACCAAATGAGTATTCATATTTGAACTGACTGTTTATAGTTCATAATGCATGAGCAAAACCGAAAGTTTCTGTGATGACTGCCCTTGTACTGTTCACTATGTAACTTATTCATTATGTAAGAATTTGTTCTACATGTAAGAACTTGTTTGTTATGCCTCAGAAGATTGGAGACTGACGAAAATTAGGCTTGGGGTAGATTAAGGATTGTGCATTGAGCATTGACTCCCCTATACAGAATTTTATTGTCGTTAACAACCATTTGATCAATAAATATGAGAGATGCCCTCACAAAAAAAAAAAAAAAAAAAAAAGGACAGACTTCCAATGGTAAAATAAATAAGTAACCGGGATGTAATGTATAGCATAAGGAATATAGTCAAGATATTGTAACAGCTTGGTAGGGTGATAGCTGGAACCTAGAATTATGTATATAAATGTTCTACCACTGTGTTGTACACTTGAAACTAATGTAATGTAATACTGTGCGTCAACTACCCTTCAATAAAAAATAATTATTTAAAAAAAAAACAAAAACGAAAGTAGTTTGGAAGTTCCTCATAAAGTTAAACATAAGAATTATATGGTCCAGCGATTCTACTGAGAGGTATATATATACCCAAAAGAAATCAAAACATGTCCACACAAAAACTTGTACAATAAAAACTGTTAATAGCAGCATTACTCATAAAAGCCAAAAAGTGAAAATAGTCCAAATGCCCATCAACTAATGGATAAACAAAATGTGGTATATCCATAAAACATAAAATATAATTTGGTCTAAAAAAAGAATGGAATACTGTTTCATGCTACAAGGATGAACCCAGAAAACATTATGTTAAATGAAAGAAGCCAGACATAAAGACCACATATTATATGATTCCACTCATATGAAATACCCAGAATAGGTAAATCCAAAGAGACAGTGGTTGCCAGGGGCTACAGGGAAGGAGGAATGGGGAGTGACTACTAATGTGAATGGGTTTTCTCTTTGGGATGATGAAAATATTCTGAAATTAGAGAATGGTGATAGTTGCATCACTTTCAATATACTAAAAGCTATTGAACTGTGAACTTTTTTTAAAAATGGTGAATTTTATGGTATGTCAGTTACATGCAATAAAATTATTATAAAATATGAAAGCACATATGTGCTATATATCTTGTTAGAGGAATTTATATTTACATAGATTCTCCCCAAATTAAAACTGACTGCTATATGTTTGAAATGAACAATAAATAAGAATTATTTTATTCTTTAAAAGTTAAATGACATTATAGTTAAATTATATGTCTACTTAAGGCATTGATCTTTGAATTAATATCTCTTCTTTATGAGTAGAGAAATTAATGAGTTTAAAGTTGAAAATATTTTTAAGTTAAAAATTTCTGAGTACATTAGTACCCATACATTGCTCTTAATATGCTAAAATTGAGTAAATGTGTGACAAGGGGCTTAGTATTTTTTAGTTTATTTTTTTAAACAATTTTTAATGTCTGAACATTTCCTTAGCATCTAATCAACTTTTAAAGATTCTTTACTCTTTTCTTCAGTGATCCTGGGGCAAACAAAATAGAGTGAAAGAATAAACAAATTTCTGGGAACTCTGATCAACATGCAGCCCATGGTGGAGTAATTAAGTAAGGGTTCCCATGTTAAATAATTTCTGTATCTTGGCTTTTCCAGAGTAAATTTTCAAAATACTGTTTCAAGGTTCCTGAGTATGAACATTAATATACAAGAGTTTGTGGGCCTACATTAAGAAAAATATGAATTTTTCACTCTTCTCCATCTTCCTCCACACATTCTATGCAATGGAGAGAATACTCAGGAGTCCAATTTATTTACTATTTTTAAGCTAAGTACACTGGCCCTTTCACTATAAATGCCTACATCACAAAGGCCAAACTTTTATGATCATTGAAGTTGATTAAATGTTTGTGTTATATAGTTATGTACAATATCATTAATTTGCAATAAATGACACAAGGGACTGTGTTAAATTCTTAATAAAAGCAATCATAGATATCCTAGGGCTTGATCTTCTGAAGTTGGGTTATATTACAGGTAGGGCTGCCAGATTAAGCAAATAAAATATAGGATGCCCAATTTAATTTGAATTTTAGATAAACAATGATTATTTTAGTGTACATATATCCTGAATGCTTGGGATATACTTAACGCTAAAAAATTATTCATTGTTTGTCTGAAATTTATTTTGAAGTAGGTGTCCTACATTTTATCTGGCAATCCTAATTATGGGAATAAGGAGAGATTCTGGGCACTCTTCTTACAAAAACCTGCCCAGACTAGCAGTAGGGTATAAACAGACTGAGAGGTCTTACATTTCTCTCTTGGCTGGTCATTGAACAGTTAAGGAAGTTTCCAGCAAAGTCCTAGAATTGGGCTGGCTTGTGACCAGATCCTTGGTCTATTTTTAGGCTGAAGTAAATGGAACAGTTTATTCCAGTGATTGGGGAAGAGTGTGTCACATTTAAAGTTGTGGAGAAGAGGTATGTGCTTAAGAGGGAAGGGAAGGGTATGTCATATATTGCCACAGTGAAGGCCACTTCAAGCACATCATTACTATACCCATCTCCCCTACCCCAGGCAAATAAGGAAGATATAAATCATGTCCTATGAGTTGGAAGGAACCAAAGGGCTCCCTGTTTCTGAGTGTGTGAATAGAGTATGTCAAGCAAGAAACAGTGAGATGGCAAACTGTCCTAGAAATCGTCTCCACTGGAATGAAGCACAGATACTTGGAACTCGAGATAACCTTAAACTCAACACATCCAAAACCAAAGTCATCACCTTTCCCTTCAGATTCTTCCCCACTTCCTAAGTTCATCCATGTGTTCAACAAATATTTGAATGGCTACTGGGTTCCAGCATGTGTTGGCTCTGGACATATATCCATGAGCATAACAGACATGGTTCCTGCTTTCAGGGAGCTAACAGCAGACTGGGGGACATACTGATGTAATCACAAAAATACATGTTTAATTACACACTTTGATATTGCTATGAAGAAAAGATGTTGGGTGCTGAGAATGGTTAATCAAACTAGAATGGTACTACTGTTCCTTATGGGGCTATTGTAACAAATACATACCATCCTGAGAATAAAACTTTTTCAAAGAAAGCACTACACATTTTCCTACTTAGGAAAATAGCAAACTGGAACCATAATTTCTGAAATTTTGTGAATTTCTGTTAAGTTCAGCAATATTTGTTATAATGTTGACTTTTAAACACTTGTTATTAGTATGCTTGAGCTCATCATTGTCATTGTGTATGACGTAGAAGCGATTCTGCCTGGTGGGTGTCCTCTTCCATGTTCAGTGGCTCTTTCATGGCACACTCACTGTATACCAGACTGCCCATGTGCTTGCTCTCTCTGATGCAGAGGATAGGATCTAATTCCGGCAAAAACTGACACCTGCCAATTCTAGTGGTTTATTACTGCTTAATGACAGAGGATAGCCTCTGGGGGAAGTACCACAATACACTGACAAGGGGACTTTTTACTGTATCTGGTAGAATTCCAAAGCACTTAACACCCAGTCTGTTCGCTGGGGTCAACGCGGAGGCTCCCAGCCTATTGAAGAGCAGCTACTTCTGGTTAGGAACGCAGCTGCTGCTTCACAGCTGTACTCAGTGCCCAACACTCAAGACCCTGAAGAGGAGCTCCCCGCACCCAGTTAAATAACACATATTGCTATTCGAATAATGCTTCTCGTGTCTTGCAAATGTACCTGGAACCAACGGATTGATGTACTTTCAACTGGGTTTTGACAATTTTCTTCTCACTTCTTAATAATTCCTTACTCCTCCCCTCCCCTCCCCCAACCCCCTTTCCCCACAGACGTATCACTCTATTATAATTGAGCTTTTTTTTACTGAATGGCTGGAGGAAGGAAGAATTAGCAGAATTTGGAGGGGGACGGGTATTGTTATAATTTTATTTGGTGGGGGGGGGGGACGGGTGCACTAACAAAATCCCCAGGAACCTTACCCCACGCGTCCAGTCCTAACTCCGGGTTCCCTTCCCTTGGACAGGGCTCGGCGGCTCCAGGATGAGGCGAACTGAGGGAGGACGACAGGAGCCTCTGCCCGCAGTCCTTCCTCCACCTCTCGGCCACCTCGGGCAGCATTTTCCCGACCAAAAAAAAAAAAAAACAGCGGGGAGCCGAACTCGTCCCGGCGCTGGGCCTCCAGGCGGCGATGACCACCCGCCTCCGGGGGAGTAAGGCGAACCCACAGCCTCGCGGCCACTTTGATTGTTACACGTCTTCAACTTCACGGAGTGCAGCGCTCTGGGGGTGCAGACGGGCCTCCGCCCAGCGCCACCAGGGTCCTCACGCGGGGAGGCACTGCGGCGGGAAAGCTGGGCCGCCGCCCACCGTCTCCCGGCCAGAGCCACGCGTTCTCCCGGCCAGCACCCCGCGGCGGGGGAAGGGCAGCCGCGGCCGGCGGAAGGGCCGCGCAGCGCGGAAGCGCGGACGCAGCTGAGGATCAGCTGCTGGAGGAGGTGGAGGAGGGGGAGGAGGGGGAGGAGCCCAGGGGGGAAGCGGAGGGAGGGCACCGTCAGGAAGCCGCGAACGCCGCCGAGTGTCTGCACACCTCGCTCCGTCTGCCATGGCTGGTTAAAGCACCATCCGGATCGCAGAGCGGGGGGAGGGTTGGGTGGGGGCAGAGCGGCGGCGGCGCGTGAGGCCGAGGGAGGGGCGGCGGCGCGAGCGGCGGTGGCGGCGGTTCCAGCATGAAGAGGAGAGCTGGCCTGGGGGGCAGCATGAGGTCAGTGGTGGGCTTCTTGTCCCAGCGGGGCTTGCATGGGGACCCCCTGCTCACTCAGGACTTTCAGAGGAGACGCCTGCGGGGCTGCAGAAACCTCTACAAGAAGGACCTTCTCGGCCACTTCGGCTGTGTCAATGCCATTGAATTCTCCAACAATGGAGGCCAGTGGCTGGTCTCAGGTAAATCAACCCCCTTCCCCTCCCCGCGCTTCCCGGCCCCCTTCCAGCCTCCCCTTTTCGCTCTCCCTCGTCACCCTCCTCCAGCTCTCCGTCCCCACCCCACCCCCAACCTCCCTTCAGCGGTGGGAAGGTTTGGTGTCAAATTAAAACCTTTGCAGGGGGAGGGAGGGAGGGAGGGAGGGGAAGGAGAGGATGTCTTCTATAAAAAAGACCTAAAATGGTTGACAGGTCCTTAATTCGCTTTATCCCAAGTGTAAAGTGATCTCTCCTGATGACTGCCCAGAAAGCGTGGGTCGGGGAGGGGGCCTAGATTACCGCTCGACAAAGTTTGATGGGAAACTCTTCCTCCGTGTACTTTAAAAGGTGCAGGGAGCATTTTTGGGATTTGGAGGGGATGGAGGCCGAGTGGAGCCGCAGGCAAAGGAGAACTCGAGCCCCTGTCGTCGGCGTCCGGAAGAACGGGCCGTGGGGCCGGGGGCAGGGCGGTGACAGGGCTGGCCGCCGGAGGGGTCAGGGTCTGCGACTTGGGGGCGGCTGGGTGAGCGGAGGGGAGGTAACAGGCGGGCGGGTGGCTATCGGCCTCCCCCCGCCCCCGGCGCCCTAAGGGGCCCAGCTCCATCTCCTTTCGTACTGTGGTGGCCGCTTCCGCGTCTTGCTTTTATTATGGTTTCGAGAGTGCGGAGGGCTCTGGAGGCTAAGGAACACTGGCCTGAACTTGAGTGCGCAACTTGCGAGGCAGAGGGTGGTGGGTGGGCGACCCCGGGAGACTTGTTGGCAGAAGC
The DNA here is from genome assembly GCF_030020395.1 of Manis pentadactyla. Classification (NCBI taxonomy): domain Eukaryota; kingdom Metazoa; phylum Chordata; class Mammalia; order Pholidota; family Manidae; genus Manis; species Manis pentadactyla. The sequence continues at coordinate 32,347,843 of NC_080029.1, forward strand.
CGGGCGCGGGTAGCCCGGTTCCCCGCCGTTGCAGTTGCAGGTGGTCTCAGCTCCTCCCGCCCGCCCACCTGGGCTTGGTTGCCCCCGGGCTCCCCCTCCGGTGTGGGGAAAGTGGTGAAATCCAGGCCGGGGCTCCGGCCGAGCGGTGTAGGCCTTGCTCTCCCGGGGCTCCTAGCGACAGGCAGCTGAATCGATAGCCTATTGCTCCCGGGGAGGCCGAGGCCGGGCGGGCTGCGGCGACAGCTGCCCCGGGGGAGGTGCGGCTGCTGCCGGTGGGGGCGCTCGCTGCCGCCCTACCCTGGGGGTCGCGGGCCCGAGGCCGTTGAGTGGGCTTGGGGTACGCTGCGGGCGGCTCCCCGAAATCCGGCTAAGGGGAGGAGGGTGAAGAGGGGTGATCTGTCGTTCCTGCTCTCCTACTGCTCGACTTGGTCCGTTTTCCTACATGGAGAGGGAGGAAGGGGGAGCCCAGCGCTGGACGTGGCGCTCCCCCCAGGCCGGTCCGCGAATGGTTTTCTAATTTACGTCAGTGGGCAGCTCGCCAGAAACGTCTGGGATCATGGCAAAGCATCCGTCTTCTTCGCGAGTAACAGTTGGAAGTGACACGGGGCGTGCAGTCCAATTTGGGGGGAGCAGAGATAAGACTTGTGTGATCATTTCACGATAAACCACCTGCAGTTTCTACAGAACTGACTTGACTTTTCCACCCCAGATCATTTTCCCTCTGACTAGGTAGATTTTCGTCCTCTATCAGCCCCAGAAGTGACCTGATATTCTACCTCAGGGCATAACCCAGACAAAAGCTTTCTCCCCCCACACTGCCAGAAATCCCAGGGGCAGGAATGGGGGAAGGTCTTTTTAAAAAGGCTCCAGTTTTTCTTCTGTATGCTAATACTCCAGTCTCCTTCCCAGAGTGATGTATTCCAACAGAGATGTTCCCAGACACAAGTACACTCAACCGACTGTGTGAGGGAATTTGGGAGACTTTATAGACTGAACTAATCATGTTAATTAAATCATAATATAGTTATACAATGCCCAGTTTAATACAACACTTAAAAAAAATTAAGGTATAATTCACATGCTATTCTATTCACCCATTTAAAGTTTACACTTTTTAAAAAGCACTAGAAAGTTGCCTTCATTCTCCACCAGTTATCCTTGTGCAGGGCCTTAGCCCTGTGTCTTAAATGAAGCCCATTTTTGCTAATCCTGGCCAGTTCATTTATCTTAAATTTTAGTCTGTAGAAGAGGAGGGCAGGCTCTGGTAAACCTTCTGGTTGTAGGCATTCATTTCCTTGCTTTTCTAGGCTTGAGTAGCCAATCCATCAGTACTTCTAGGTTCCAGCCTTCTTTGCCCATTTCTCCTCTTCCTTCCCCTCACACTTCCTCTAGCTCAGTGCTTCCTGTTCCTTTTTATCTACTACTGCCGTGTTCCTAGTCTTCCTAGCAGGCTTTTCCACCCGTCCTTCCAATTTAGCTCTGATAGACTTAGCTTTTCTTATTTGTTCCCTGAACATAGAGTTTTGGTTAAAAGCCTTTTTAGCTCTTTAGCTTCCATTATAAGTACAACTTAAACAGAAAGTTCCTCCTGTTTGCTTCAGATGAGGAATCCTTCTCTGGGAGACATAAATACACCTTAGCTTGTTAAAGTGAATTACATTTTGTTGTCCTTCAATAGTCTTCCAAAATTTAAAACGATTAAAGTGTCCTGTTTACATTTTCTCTCACCTATCATCACCTTCTTCAACAGTAAACACCTGAGGGAAGAGGCACACAGACATGCTGTCTGCCCCTAGAGTTTCACAATAATGTGGCAGGAGACAGAATCTGGGATGGTAACGAAATTACTTTTATACATTTTGTCTCCTGCATCTTGTTTGGATTGGTTAAATCCCTCAGAAAGTGGCGATTAAAAGGATACCTTGTTCATAGTTTGTTCACCGTTTTTATTTCCCAATCATTTGAGCAGGTTGACATTTCTTAAAACTAACACATACTATTTCATAGAATTAACTGAGACCTAGGGCAAAAGTAATATTTGCATGATTCCTGTGGCCTTATAAGATGCGATTTGTTAAGGATACATAATTGCTTTTTTGTTCTAAACAGCCCCTCTTCCAAGGCACAGTGAGGCCAGCAAATATTAAAAGATCAGGAAAATCAGGAGGAGAAAAGGTGCTCTATTGGAAAGTGAGATTGTGACAGCAACAAGTGGAAGGATTTTTTTTTTGACATTTTAAAGCATTAGGATATTTTAACCTAAAAAATTTTTCTCAATTGTCTGATTAGAAAAGGGCATTACTGTGAAATGTAGGGCAGTGAGGTATAACCTGTTAGGTAGTTGTTAAAGTCAGAGGGCAACATGGTTAAAATCACTGCTGTGTCATTTAATGTGTGACCTTAGTCGAGTTGCTAATTTCTTGATGTACACGCTGGGAACACCAGCATTTACCTGAAGGGCTGTTGTGAGATCTACATTAGGCAAAGTTTAGTTTGGGTGCTGAGCCGAGTGCCAGGTCTCTCAGAAAATGCAGTTTATTTTCTTTCCCCTTGTACTAATGACAGCAATTCGTGTTGTCATTATCAGCTGACATTTATTTTTACAGTGCCGGTAATGGATCTGTGCCAGTTGGGCAAACAAGATACTTTTGTGACCTGTTGATGTAGAATGAGGAGGTATAATGTGGTGTGGAAAGAGCCTGGGATTTGGTGTTACGTAGTATGAGTTGGAGGCTCCACCAGCCATAAGTTGTGTGAATTTAGGTAAGTCCCTTCATACTTCATATGTAAGATGGGGGTAGCAAATTGCCCTCACTACCTAACAGGACTGTAGTATTCAATGAAATGTTACACGTCAAGGTACTTTGTAAATTCCATAGATTTGAGTGAACATTACCTTTTATGAAGAATAGCTTATGCTTAATGCTTGCAGTCTCTTCTTAAAATGTTTATGTGTGTTTGTTCTTTGAGGGATGAGGACCAACACTGTATATTGAAGTGTTACTTATAAGAGATCCTAACATGAAGGAAGTTATGCTAGTGCACATGTTTAGGCATCTTTAGTTTCATCTAGTACTTTAAATTGCTTCCTCTTATACTGCTTCTTTCCCCGAGAATGGATTCCTTTACATGTTTGCCTAAAAGCTTTTTTCTTTGGGATGAAGATGAACATCTTGGATCTTATTGGGGGACCAATTAGAATGTAGCTCTGTGCGTATCTGACTTGGGTTGTAATCCTGCCTTCTTATATCTTGTAAAAGCTTTGTATAATCAGACACTTAGCAGTAAACAAAAATATTCATCTCTTTGGAGAAGAAAGTTGCTGTAATATTCTTTCCCCTGAATTGATATTTAAGGCATAAGAACCTGTAGAGCTAGCAGATTAATAGCCCATAAGAATCAAGTTTTGAGTTGCAGTAAGAGATTATGATTTTTTTTTTAGTGTTTGTGACTAAATGTAGGAAAAACACCTTCAGAAGCTTTTCAAATAGCATCAGCAACCACACTGTTTCAAAGTTAATTAAGTAAGAGTTGTGAATCAGGAGAGGCATTTAATTACTTGGTCATAATATTTATAACTGGTATAACTATTCCTATTTTTATTTAACATGGGTCTCTGACTTTATTGATTGTTATAATTCACAGTTATATAGAGAGATTAAGAGCCTGAAACCTGGAGTCAGGCTGCCTGGGGGTGAATATCAACTCAACTACTTGCTAATTTACCTTTGACAAGTCATTTAACTCTCTGTTTCCTCATACATATAGTATAATAATAGCTACAACTGTTATTACTGTGTTGTTTAACCTGAGCCTCACAAAAAGTTGTTAGGAGATAGACACCTTCAACATGTAACATTTATTGCACATGGCACAGTACCATATGAAAAATTGAGACATCTCAATGAGGCGAACTGTTAAAAATGCATTGTAAGTAAGCTTAACTCCAGTATTGTCATCAAAGCATTTTTTAAGTCATCCAATAAAGCTATAATAACTACATGCTTAATTTGAACCCATTTAATTAGTAATCATTTCCTGTTTCCCTATCATTAGTTATATCACATTTTATAGAGTCAGTTTTTTATAAATAAATTCATCTAAGAGCATATTGTCTACAGTTAAAGTGTTTGGTTTTAGCCAGTTAAATAAAGTCTGACTTTATGAAAACTTCTCATTTGTTTAATTAGAATGAATTTCTTGGTCCAGTGGTTAGTTTGTCAGGAGAAATATGGCCAGGGTAGGTTTTTGACTTTGGAAAGCTTTCATAGTACATACGTTTTTGACAAGGTGATTAGGGAACCAAGTCTTGGATTCATCTTCTGGGCTTTTCTGTTTATTACTAATACATTACTGTGAATGACTTGTTATGCCAGTGTGTTTTTTTTTAATTGAAGTGTCATTGATATACAATCTTATGTTGGTTTCAAATGTACAACACAGTGGTTCAAAAGTTACCCATGTTACTAAATCCTCACTCTAGTGAGGTTACTGTATCTATAAATGTAGAAAGATGTTACAGGATCACCTCCCCCACCCCAAACCCTCTCCCTTTGTAAGCACTAGTCACTTCTCAGTGTCTATGAGCCTACTGCTGTTTTGTTCCTTCTGTTTTGCTTTGTTTTTATATTCCACAAATAGGTGAAATCATATGGTATTTGTCTTTCTCCGCCTGGCTTATTTCAGAGCATAATACCCTCTAGATCCTTCCATGTTGTTGGAAATGGCAGGATTTCTTTTCTTTTTATGGCTGAATGATGTTCCATTGTGTATGTGTGCCACTTCTTTATCCATTCATCTATTGATGGACACCAAGGTTGCTTCCATAGCTTATGCCAATGTGTTTTTGATTACTAAGAGTCCCTGGAAAAAGGAGTGGTCCTCAGTTATGTATGCTGGGACCACACTGAAAGGAGGTGTCAGCTCAGGTACAAGTGTGTGCTTATTCGCTGATTATTAATAGATTTGGTTGTTACGTACGGTTGCAGTCACTTAAATCAGGGAAACTTTATTGACCAGTAAAACTTGACACAAAAGGATACTGCTTTCTAAATTCCGAGTTAAGAAGTGGATGCATTCAGACACCGAGAAGGGCCTAGTGGTTGCCAAGGGGGAGGGGGATTAAGGGACACAGAAATTTGCAATCACAATATAGGTTGGTCACGGGGATGGTAGTACAGCATGGAGAATACAGTTAATACTGTAACATCTTACTATGTTTATGGACAGTGACCACACTGGAGGGGGTGTGGACTTGATAATATGGGTAAATGTTGAACCACTGTGTTGTGTATTTTAAACCAATATAAGATTGTGTATCAATGATACTTTAATAAAAAAAAGTGGATGCATTTATTTTCTCGTGCATTGAGCCAGGTGAAGAGCATTTCCATTGCTAATAAACAGCTCTTAGTTTTAATCTTTTTTCTTTTTCATGACTTCAAGAAGTAATTGCTTTTCTTGATTTAGCCTGAATTTGATACTCAAGGACGGAATTAAAGCCTTTTAAGGTTAATGGGACTAAGATCCTAATTCAAATGAAGATTAGGTTGGCTAAGAAGGAATCAATTCTGTTTTCAATTTTTGATACCCCATATCATATTAAAAGTATTGTCTCTTATAATTAAAGGACTGAATATTAAACCTGTTAGGATTAACACTTAGGTTATTGTGTGTGAAATTACATTTCTTTTCTACTTAATTCTCTGTCCTCTAAAATTTTTTATTCTAAGTTATAAGGGTTAGGTTACTATTTGCCAAAGTCTAGATATGAAAGCTGATTTTAGGTGATCTTTGAATGAATACTTAGTCGATACATTTATTTTTATATTTATTAGAGAAGTTAACTAGCATGTATAAAATTATTTTAATGGATTTATTACTTAAGATGAGGTTAAAATTTAAAAAGTCAATTTACAGAAAAAATGGTGAGTGTGTTATGTGGATATGGCAAAAATCAAAAGGTGATCAAGATTGACTGAAGCTTGGGGAATATTGCATTAGGTAACTTTTTTATATCTTCTATCTTCCTCATTGAATCAGAGAGATGGAAAGGTAATCATTTTAGGAAACTGGGAGTGGAGAAGTAGAAAGGTTGACTTGCCCACAGCTGCCTGGTTAGTCATTGCAGTCAAGATTCTAAGTACGGTTCATTCCTCCCAGCCAGGTGCTGTTTCTAAGTTGCCTTTTTGTATTTCTCTTTCCCTTTTCTTTTTGTAGGGCAGATCACCTTTTCTGGATTTCTAACTAAAGAAATGAAAGTTAAATATTAGCAATTTCTGAACATATGTACTGTACCACTCTAGTTACTCCTCTTAGATGATAAATTGTATTTATGTGTTTTGCTCTAAGTAAAGTTAGCTTGTTTTACACAGGTATCTTATGTTTATTTACATTCATTAAAGATATTTAGTGAGAACATAGTCTGTGTGCCTCTTTAGTCTTAATAATACCTATATGAATTTTTTTAAAACATCTATTTGGCATGTAGTATGTACCAGACCCTCTACTAAGTACTTTATACGTTTTATTTACCACTTGGAAATAGCTAGTGTTACTTACAGTCTGGAAAGACAAAGGGATTTGAAGGTTTTATTAATTATCATAACTAAGTACTAAAGAATCAAGAAAAGACATTGATAAATGGCTGCTGAGTGTTCTGTAATGCAGAGAACAAGTAGGGCAATAGTGGAAAAATAGATAATAAAATTCATTGTTTCTGGTTAAAGTGAAGTGAAATATAATTCTAGAGAGGAAAAAAGACTTTTGTTACCTTGGCATATTACCTTGATCTTTGTAGAAAATTTGGTGCTAATGACTGCCTCCCAGGCTTTTGCTCTTTTCAGTTTTAATACTTAATTAGTTACAACTGCCAACATAACATAAGGTTCCTAAAACTTAACTCTCATTATCTCACATCCTGATACTGCAGAGCCCTCAAAAAACTGCAGTGTCTACTGAATTAAGTAGAAATGCCTCACCTGATGTTCAACTGAGACATTGCTATTTATAAAAATAAATGTTTAACAATAAAAATAGCTTACATTTGAGCATGTCATTAATTTATCAAATACTGTTTGGGGGTGTTTCATATGTCAGACACATATACGTATATGTTCACATCTAGTAGTTAAAAGAATCTTTCCTTAAGGTAAGGATAGTACTGTTATCCTTATTTTATATATGAAGAAACTAAGGCTTAGAGAAGTTCATTATCTTGTGTAAGTTCCTATAGTTTGTGGTGGAGCTGGATTTCCAGCCTGAATCTGTGTGAGCTCTGAGACATGCTGCTAACTACTCTGAAATGATTAGAATGTTGTGTACATTTTAAAAGGATCTGACTTTCCCCCCTATATTCTCATCTCTTGATGCTATCACTCTGATACTTTGCTAACTGCTTTTTTTCCCCTTGTCTGTAAACAGGAATGGAGCATGGGGCTGAAGGGATAGAGCCAATAAGCACAGTTCTGTTCAATAAGCTATCGTACTCACCCCTCAGAGTTCTCTTGGTGCTTGAAATCATTTCACCAGGATTTTGGTTGTGGCAGTCATCTAAAGTCTTCTTCCTTCAACTTCTTTTCATGCTTGCTTACATAAACCATGTGACTAACTTCACACTGGGTTTAACTCACCTCTTTTTAGTCTAATTAGGAGTAGGTAAACTGGTTACCAAGTTGGCCTCTTCTTCATTAGCCCAACTAACAGTACAAACAATATATATATATTTTTACTGATCCTGTAATTTGACTTTGATGTCTTCTGAAAGCATGCTGATTGAGTAGATTTCATTGAATTTCAGCCAATAGAAATAGATATCATTCCTCATAATTACACATGGGGAGAAAATATCTATGCCTGGGGCATAGATGAAAAATGTGCCTCAGAATAAAGTGCTTTTTGAAGAAGGTTTAAACAATGTAACAGGAGATTATTTTCCCAGAGAGCACTGGTAAATCATTTGGAAGCACTTTTGTACAGACACAGTATTACGAAGGTTGATATGACTCCTAGACCAGGTAATAAGGCTATTTAATCCTTAATGTACTTAAAGTATATATCCTGCGGGTTGTAAATGGAATTTACTTTTTTCACCAGCAATTTCACTATTCCATAAAAAAGAAGTGATTCATTCTAAGGTTATTCACTGATTGGGTGAACATGGACGGTTGCTCTGTAGGTCTTAGATTCTACTTGCTCTTCACATCAGTTTTCCTAAGTCAAGGATTTAGGGAAAAGACTTTAATGACTGTAGTTTGTCACTTCAGTTATCTGCTCTCCCCATGCCTTCATGTTCACACTTTCCTTGCCACCTTACTCATTCCTTGCACTTTGCAGTGTTAAATAGCTGAGATTCTGTCTTACACCTTTCAGGATACAGAGTTGATAATGCATTGGAGATTCAAGTCCATGTGCTCGGAGTACTATTTTCCTATTAAGGCCAATTTTAAAATGGAAGTTATGTTCCAGAGTGCTGGGGAATGTAGGAACCAATGAGAAAATGACATCTGAGGAAATCAACAGGCTTATAATCTATTCAAGTAGTAGAGATGATGTTGGCAGAAGGGCTGATTGATTCCCGCCTTCCCTTTTGCCTCCTGCTGGTTGATAGGGTGAAGTAAGATTACTTTATGTAGTTGGCAAGGTAACTCTGTAGGCCCCCTGCCTGCCTTGTTGCCTTCTAGGGTCCTTAATAACTAAGGTGACTGTATATCCGGTTGATTTGGGACTGTCCCAATTTCCCATTGTCCTGGTACAAATACTAGTGTTCTTTCATTTTTAAAAAGGCCCTAGTTTGGATGGTAAGTTATATGGCCACCTACTACTCATAATCATCTGAGTTACTCAGGTAAAACCAAAGTCCTGGTCTCTTAATTCCTCCCATTCACCATGGAAATTCACCTCCAAGCCTCCATTCTCCCTAGGTCAAGTTCTTTAGCTTCCATTTTATATGGTAGTGGATTGAGTCTGAGAGGCAGTGGTTGACTATTAGTTATTTGTCTCCTGCTTGTCATCTTAGTTAGAAAGGGAAAAAAAAAAAAAAAGCTAAAACTGTTAAGAAAATGCTAGGTCCAGAGGCTAATATTACCCCTTCCTTTCTATATATCTCCTTTTACAGTCTTTGTTCTACTGTTTACTTTCTGTACTTTCTTTTTTGTTTTGTTTTTAAAGTCATCCTGTGGGCTGTTTTTTGCACAGTTGATTTTGAGGAAAGGCAGTTTGAGGAATGAGTCTCCGCTGAATTGGGATTGTTTTCCTGAGATGTTTTTAACCAAAAGTAGATATATTAAAAATATGCTACAGGCTTAGTGTTTTGGAGTGTCTGTCCAGCAACAGAGTACATTTGGAGTAAAAATTGGCCCCCTCAAGTATATAGATTGGCCCTGACAGGGGTTTTCAGGAACTGTAGTTTTTTAGGTATATGGCCAGTTGGCTCTAGAATGTCTTTCATGTTGTGTGGAATGTCATCAGTAAAGTTTAAGAGATCTGCATTAGAGTTCTGATTTCACCATTCTCACTTGTGATCTTATACTACTGATGTTTTGTCTCTGTAGTCATAGAATTTTATTGCTGGAAAGGACTAAGGACCATCTGTCTAATTGAAGCCTTTAATGTTACGTACATATAAGGACACAGAGGAGCAAAGAGGCAAAGTGATTTGCTGGGTAACTCACAACTAGTAAGTAGTACAATCAGAATTAAAATTTGCATCTTCTGACCTGGTCCCTCAGTAGGGAAAGTCAAGACCTTCTGTATTCATAGAGGATATAACTCAAGTAAAATATTAAACCCTTCAAGTTTAATATTTAAACTCTTCCAGTACATTCTATCTGCAGTTTCATTGTCCCTGAATAGGGTTGTTTTTAAGTTGGTGGTAGCCCATTATTTTACAGATGAGTAAGTAGATATTTCCATGGGGAGGCAGGCTATTATTCTGCCTGAGTCTCTAGTTTTACCTATAATTCCTTGCTTTGGGGAGTCTATTCCCTTCCAAGAACATTACTGAGGAGGAGGAATTTTTGCAAATCCAGATGCCTGTCAAATATTTATTATACAACTTCCCTCATTCTGAATTTCCATTTAAGTCTTGTATCTAAATTCCAGTTTTATCTTTTGTGTTACTACTTAAGGCCAAGTAACTAATTAGAGCCTCTGAGGATTGTTGTTTCTCTTTTTTTATAGGTGTCTTAACCATATTTGATGTCCTAGTACAGGTCTTTTATCCCTTGTTGCCATAGATGGCTGAAGCATGTGTTTTGCCTTACTCTAGTGGCAAGAAACAAATGAAATTTGTATGTTTGGTAACCAACTTCAAGCAGCCCTTAACTGAGCCTCAGAGTTGACACCTCTGTTTATACCTATCTGCTCCCTGCTTGTGGGTGGTACTGTGCGCCTTCGCAGAACTAAGAAAGCATCAGGGCCTGTACTGGTTCAATCTTTTTAGAATTACCCAAGAATCAAAAAGAAAGCTTTATTATGCTGTTAATGTTGCTTATGCAAGGAATTTTGCAAAAAGTCAAGCAGGCAGTGTTCTTACTTAAAAAACTAAAAAATCAATTCAGAATGAAGAGCATCTGTGATATAATTAGGAGATCTTCTGTCCAGGTTAGTTCTCTATGGCAGAAGAAGGACTGGACATATGGACAATCTTTGGTCTTACAGTGCATCATCCACTATTTTAATAACTTCTCTGACAATCCTTACTGTTGTTGAGGCCCTGAGAATCTTTTTTTAGTGTACTCCTAGCTCTATTTGAGGAGCTTTTGTTCTTTTAACATTTCACTAATTCCATACTTTACTTTTGAGAATTTCCTGTTTAATCATACAAGTCATCAGAATATGACACTTCTGATAAAGCTTCCCACTTATTTGTAAGTTTTAAAAATATCATGTATTAATTATGAGAAATTTGGAAAATAAAGAGATATTTAAAGAAAGAAAGAAGGATTCCACCTACTCAGGATGACCATTTTTGATGCATAGGACCTATTTTAGATTTTTTGTATGCATATGTACACATTTTTAAAATATACTTTTAAAATTAGAATGAGGCCATCTCTGCTATTTTGTAACTTTTTTCTTAATACTAACTTTTTTTCATATGTCATTGTCTATTCTTCAAAAGCAAGGTTTTGCAGCCTCTCAACAGTATTAACATTTTGGGCTAGATAACTTTTCGCTCTGGGGGGCTGTTCTGTACACTGTAGAACATTTAGCATGATCTCTGTCCTCTCACCAGTATATGCCGGTAGCATCTCCCCAGTTGTAACAACCAAAAGTGTCTGTAGACATTACTAAACACTCTCTAGGGGGCAAAATCACCTGGTTGAGGACCACTGTTCTAAAGCAAAAATTCTCAAATTCTTTGGTTTCAGGATCTCTACACTCTTAAAAATAATTGAAGACCTCAAAGAACTTCAGTTTACATGGTTCATGTTTATTGATTTTTTGCAGGGGTCATATTTATTTTTATTGTATTATAATTTAAAACTCAGAAGGTTTAAAAATGCATTTAAGAATAGCAATAATAAACTGTATTAACATAATATTTTAATGAAAAATACTGGTAAGAGTAGCATCGTTACATTTTTCCAAATCTCTTTAATGTCATAATGGACTTTATAAAAGCATTTACATTTAATATGTTGTGAAATAGTGGTTTAGCTGATATATATGCAGAAAATTCAGCCTTACACGAGTGTGTAGTTAGAAAGGGGGAAGAGTATTTTAATGCCTTATCAGATAACTCTGTATGTTCTTCTTTGATACTATACCAAAACTCAGCAAGTGGAAGTTTCTTAAAGATTACTCGCAATGTGGAATTTGAAACCATATCAGAGAACTTTTCATAGTTTGTTACGTTAAAATCCTCTATTAGTCTCCCTTCAAAGTCTTCCCTTCGGGTTGCCTGTTTCCCTGGAAAAATTGGAAGATCTGGCAGCCTTGAGCCTGCGTTTCTCTGAAGCAATAACTGGCTGAAGCTGAGTAGTGGTTTGTCCTTTAAAAAGGGTTGTATATTCTCCAGTCTGCTATTTAATCTGGCAGGTTTCAACTCATTTACTTTGCTGCCTGGCCCCTCTTGTATCTGAGAGACTTGATTGTTTTGTGGTAAGGAGCAGTCTCTGGAACCAGATTGTCTGGATTTAGATCCCAGCTCCCACTGTTGGTCGCTGTGTGCCTTCAGGTTATTTAGCTCTTTTGTAGTTTCATCTGGATAATAAGGATAATAATACCTATTTCATAGGGTTATTAAAAGGATTGGAGGAGCCCCATGCATTGTTTTGTAACATCATGCATTGATCATTGGGAGAATGTTGGTTCACTGAGTTATCAGATTTTCCTAATCTTAACACATTATATATTTTTAAAAATCATATTGTTAGTACCACTACCAATCTTATCAGAAAAGTCGTCGTAAATATTAGGAAGTGGTCAAGCTGACTGCAGTGAATATGATTTCCAAAATTCTTGTTTTCGTTTGAAAGCTTGAATTTTATTACTGGCTACAAATACTGCCAGTTGTTTTCCTTGAAGTGACAGGCTTATCTTGTTCATTTTTGAGGAAGTATCTGCTAAATACCCAGGTCTGAATAACCATAGTTTGTTAATCGTTTCAAGTAAAAATGGTATTCCATGAAAAAAACAGCCAGTTCATCTCAATGCAAACTATCACACATGCACTTTTCCACAAAGTAACCGTTGTTCAATTTTCAGTGGAAGTCCTTTATGTGTACTTCCATTTTACCATACAGAGTATTAAGATTTGCACTCTCATTGAAATTGGATAAAATTATTTTTACTGCATCACCAAGGACATTCCTAAGTGAGACAGGCATTTGTTTTTTATTACTAATGTGTGCCAGTTAAGGATACACTGATGACTAGTACAGTTTACTGCCTTGGTTAGCACTAAGGCACCAGTAGTTTTACAAGCCATCACTGCTTTTGTACCATCATTTCAATGTCAGCACACTGAGAAAGGCAAGTACCATTTAGTGTTACTGTAAAATTGGTTTTGACTTTGCAGACCTCCTGGGGTTTATGGAACACACTTTGAGAACACACTTTAAAACATGGTATTTTGGCAGCATTACATCCTGATATAGATCAGTCCTGTATTGGAATTTTACTAGTTCCCTTATCTCATGTATATTTTCTTTGCTTTTATCACAATTCCTATAGCTAAACCTTTGTGAAATTTGTTTTCTCCCTTAGAATAAAATCTTAGACATGGGGTCCTGGGTCAAAGGGTATGAATTTTTTTACATTGATAAAATATATTTGATATTTATTTGTCCCTCCAAGATGGCTGAACTAACTTATTTATGCTTGTACCAGTTTATTAGGAGACTACATCATGGCTATTGTTGGGCATCATTTTATCTTTGCTAATTCAGTCAGTATATGAAGAATGATATCATTTAAAAATTTTGTTACTCAGTTCTCAAAATTGGCCTTGGTTATTATTAGGGAGGCTGAATGGTTTTATCTCAAGTTTTGACCATTTTGTAGTCTTTCTTTAGACTGATTCAGTGGAACTGATTGGGTTGCAACTTTCTTTGTTAATACATTCTCCTAATACTTTTCAAGGTTAATCCCTAGTTACCCTGTTTGTTTTTGGGTATGTATCAGACCTCAGCCTCAGATTTAGAGGCTGTCTCTTAAGGAAGTAAGTAGTACAGATGCCTGGTAAACTACTCTAAATTTCAGAAGTTTGAGCCCCACCTTTTTTTACTTTTGTCATATTTAAGGGGAATCACCGATGCTATTACTTAACATATTTTTTCTAAGTTGATTCCTCTTAAAACAATACTTAAAAGAAAACTATATTACTATATGGCTATGAAGTCATGGTTTTTATGTGCTAAGTTTTTTCCTAATACACATTAAAATACATGATTTTTAAAATCGTTGTTGTACTCTCTAAAATCTTCTAGTAGCTTCTCCTTACCACACTTTAGGAAGAGAGGGGCTTTGGAATCAGACATTTTGGGTTTGAATTCCACCTTGCTTCTGACTGCTGGTGTGCTCTTGGGTAGGTGAGTTTACCTCTTTGTGCCTCAGGTTCTTCACTGGCAAAATGGAGATGTTGGAGAAGATCTCTTGGGTGTCTTCCAACTGTATTCTGTGAGAATGGTGTAAGATATTTGTGGATTCTTTCTCTGTTTCTCTTCAGGAATTAGAGTCATTGTCTAGGAATTGGTGTGCTAGTGTAGGATTTAAAAACCCTAGTTCTGTTAAACTCCAGTGCTACGAGTCATCTGATTTTAGAGAAACCATTTTATTTCATGGATCCTAGCTATCTAGTTAGGGTATTGCTGCTACTTTTAATTCCTGCTTCCCATTTAATGTGAAGTGTTTTGAACTTGGAGTCAATGCTTCCATCATTGAGGCAAGCCAGTGCCTCACTTCTCACATCTTTAAAATGGGAATGATGTTTCTGCTGTACTTACCTAAACTGGAGATGTGGAAAAATGAGAAAATAGGCAGCTAAGTGGACTTAGTTTGCAGAACAAGAGTACTAGGTAAGGGCAGGGTATCAGCAGAAGTTAATGCCTGTAGATGTTATCCCTCCTGTGGCTACTTTGCAGTGAAGAGCAAAATCTTTATGACACCACCTTTCCTTATCTCTCCATACTTGCCTGCACTTGCATTTGTTTTTTTATTTTCCCTGATTTAGGAAGTGTCATTGGACCCCAATTTTGTGACTTTGGGAAAATCACCCAAACTTAGTTGGATAGGCCAAATGCAGCTTGTATTGAAGTCTACATTCAACCTACAACAATCAGATTGCTGGCTTCTCTTGAAAAATTGGAAGATCTGGCAACCTTGAGCCTCTATTCCTCTATGGTAATGGCTAACTGGAGCTGAATAAGGGCCTTACCCTTTTAAAAAGGGTTGTAATACTCCAGTCTGTCATTTAATCTGACATATTTCACTCATTTCCTCTGCTGCCTGGCCCTTGTTGTATTTGAGAGGCTGGATTGTATTATGGTAAAGAGCACAATCTCCGGAGCCAGATTATCTGGATTTAGATCCCAGCTCCCACTGTTGGTCACTGTACCTCCAGGTTATTTAGCTCTTCTGTAGTTTCATCTGGATAATAAGGATAACAACACCTACTTCATAGGGTTGTTAAGAGGATCAAAAGAGCCACTATATGTAAAGCCCTTAAGATAGTCCCTGGTGGAGAGTAAATTTTGCTGTTAGCTATTGTTGGAATTCAAGTAGCATATTACTGTGATCAGCTAACATTTATCTAGTTGAACTATGTATCAGGCAATGGTCCAAGTCCTTCACACAGATCTCATTTAACCTTCATAACACTACAAAATAGATGGAGTTACTTTCTCAGTTTTGCCGATAAGAGGATATAATTTAGAGAGGTTAACTAACTGGCCTACAGGCACACAGCTAGTAGGTGATAGCAACATTGAGAGCTGATCTGTGTATCTGTATCCTAAGCCTCGGGTCTAGAATGCTGTGCTGTACTGCCTTATGCCACACCCACTTCTAAAATAGGTCTAAGATTACTGCTCTTAATGTTTTTGTAAGCGATTTGATGAGACTGCATATAAATACATCAAATTTTTGTAAGACATTAGTTCCTTCAGGTAGTGAAATGCCAAACCATTGGGGATTAATGGCTCACAGCAATTCTTGTCTGTGTGTAGTGAAGAAGCAGAAAAGTGGTACCTGAATTTCAGAATACGTAAGTATAAAATAATATGTAATGAAAAATAACTGATTGCTTGGAGAATGGTGTGCTTTAAGATAACCAAGAAAGACTTAAGAGTCATTTTAGGATATTATTTGAAGGTCAAAAAAGCCAGCAAATATTTAACACCGAAAAGGATAGCTATTTAAAAAAAAAAAGCAGCAAATAACAAGTGTTGTTGACGATGTAGAAAAATTGGAACCCTTGTCATTGCTGTTGGTAATTTAAAATGGCACAGCCATCGTGGATAATAATGTGGCAGTTCCTCAGAAAATTAAGCATAGGATTGCCATATGATCAAGGAATTTGATTTCTGGAATGTACCCAAAAGAATTGAAAGTAGAGACTCAAGCAGATACTTAAACACTCATGCTCATAATAGCTTTATTCTTTCTTAAAAGAATATTTCTTTTTTTCTATTTATTTATTTCTTAAAAGAAACTAGGACACTTTGAGGGGTGTGTTTACCTAATATTTGACACACTGGACTAAGTGTTTTTATATATGTTATCTCAATACACACAACAACCCTGGGAGTTAGTATTTTCTTCATTTTACAGTCAGAGACTTGAGGCTAGAGAGAGGCTAGAGAATTGAAATAACTTGCCCAAGGATAAGTAAATGAATGATAACGCCAAATTTGAATTCAGGCACTTATATTCCAGAGCTCGCACTTTCTGTCCCCTTCAATTGTGCCACCGTTGCTGCCTGTCAAAGATGAAATCCAGAATCCTGGATCTAATCCCATAATGCCATTTTTTAGAAGAAAGTAATGTTTCAATTAGTTAATACAGTCACTAACAGTTTATATCTTAATCATTAGTCCATGTCAGGACAGAGCTACCTTATGTTTTTGGTGTTGGTGGAGGGGTATTCCTTAATACACAGTACATAAAACAAAATTTATCATTTTAACCATTTTATGTGCACTGTTCATTGGCATTAAATACATTTACATTGTGCAACCATCACTGCCATCCAGCTCCAGGACTTTTTAATCTTGAAAAATTGACACTGTACTGATTAAAACAACTCCCCTTGCCCCTTCCCTCCAGCCCCTGGCAACTAGCATTCTGCTTTCTGTCACTGAATCTGACTACTCTAGGTTCCTCACATAAGGGGAATCATAAAGTCTTTGGCCTTTTGTGTTGGCTTATTTCACTAAACAATAATTTTAACCAGGCAACACTGACAGACATTTAAATGATTTAAACAATGTGGTGCTGCAGGAGTCTTTGAACCTGGGTCTCAGTCCTGTCCTATGCTTGGCTAACTTTTTGAGGAAACCCCCCAAAAATTCTTGACTTTTGTGACTCAGCTTTTCTGGGCTATAAAATAAGGAGGATGTTAAATAATTAACGTTAGTTACAGTATGGTGTGAGGATTTGCATAGTTTCTGCTTATAGCTCAGTACCCATTGGGAAAGAGTGCAGTACTTTTTAGATATAAAGTTTTTCTGTAACTAAAAAACTCTACTGCATGTGGTTATAGTACTTTTAGGATGAATTGGTGAGTTAATACAGAATTAAATCAACCCGAAATGACCAGCATCAGAGTTGCTGTGTTCGTTTGGGGTTCTCAGATGAGTTGAAGCTAAGCAATCATTTGTGAGGAAACCAGGTTTAGAAGGCCTGTCCTCTGCTTGTCCCTTGCGTAGCAGTGGTGTAGAGCAGAAGGACCTTGCCTTCCTAACAGGTCCCTGTGCTCCCACAGAGATGCCCCAGGAGGCCGGGGCCAACCCCACAAGCACCCAACTGCCAGGCTCATGAGCTGGCCTAAAGGTACTCTTTACTTGGATTATTTGCAGGTCCGACAGTCTTTCTGTGTGGAACTAGGCAATAAATCTCTGTTGTTTTGAATTGAGTAGGTGATTCACAGAGACAGAACTATAGAGCTTTTTTCATGTTCTAAGCTGATTTATCCTTGTTTTACCAGCCCGCTTTTTGCTTTGTAGGGTCAGAGATTTGGGCACAGCTGTTCTGCTCCCTCTGCTGGCTTAAAAGCAGCCTGACCATCTCAGGTTTTGCCTCAGTTTGCGTCTATTGTGTTTTTGGCCAACACATGGTTGAAAAGTGTTGTCTTTGCACAGGGCTCTTCATACTTGGCTAATGAAAATAGAAGAGATGTGCACCTTATATGTTGTGACATTAACCTTGAGGGCAAAGTAGAAGCAGGCCCTGCCATAGCAATAACTTCTGCCTCAATGATTCCAGTTTCCTGTGGATTTGGGCTGCCATCATCATGTTATACACTAAGGACACGTCATTTTAAATGATCCCAAGGCACTGTACAAATAACCATGCTTTTTAAATTACTAAGTTTTTTTTGTTTGTCAAGAAAATCATAAATGTCTAGAGTGAACATTTAAGATAATGATGTCTTGGTGATGCAGGGAAAACCCTTGGTTGAGAATGGTTGTGACTTTGAGTGTGTAGGTATAACTATTCTGTTTTCTTTTTCTTTTTTCTTTTTTTTTATGTATTCTGTTTTCTTATTTAAATAACTTTTTTTGTGTTTTAAGCTGCTCTAATTCGAGAGAAGTTGTGTTGCCTGGCATAGGTGTTAGTAAGTAAATACGGAAGTGCTGTCAATTGTTAATATTTCTTTGCCGTGAGTATCCAGGCCTATCCTGGAGAGTCTTCTTTTCTTCTTCCTTTTTCTAGCATAATCATTGAAAAGATCCAAAATGTTATACTTTATGAATGAGCAGAAAGAGAAATCAGGAAAACACTTCCATTCACAATTTCATCGAAAGGAATA
The DNA here is from genome assembly GCF_030020395.1 of Manis pentadactyla. NCBI lineage: Eukaryota > Metazoa > Chordata > Mammalia > Pholidota > Manidae > Manis > Manis pentadactyla. Next base: position 32,366,318 of record NC_080029.1, read on the forward strand.
AAATACCTAGGAATAAACTTAACCAAGGAAGTGAAAGACCTATACCCTGAAAACTGCAAGATACTCTTAAGAGAAATTAAAGAGGACACTAACAAATGGAAATTCATCCCATGCTCTTTGGTAGGAAGAATTAATATTGTCAAAATGGCCATCCTGCCCAAAGCAATATACATACTCAGTGCAATCCCTATCAAAATACCAACAGCATTCTTCAATGAACTGGAACAAATATGTCTAAAATTCATATGGAACCACAAGAGACCCTGAATAGCCAAAGCAATCCTGAGAAGGAAGAATAAAGCAGGGGGATCTCGCTTTCCAACTTCAAGCTCTACTACAAAGCCACAGTAATTAAGACAGTTTGGTACCGGCACAAGAACAGACCCATAGACCAGTGGAGTGGAATAGAGAGTCCAGATATTAACCCAAACATATATGGTCAGTTAATATACAATAAAGGAACCATGGATATACAATGGGGAAATGACAGCTTCTTCAACAGGTGGTGTTGGCAAAACTGGACAGCTACATGTAAGAGAATGAAACTGGATTATTGTCTAACCCCATACACAAAAGTAAACTCAAAATGAATCAAAGGCCTGAATGTAATTAGTGAAACCATAAAAGTCTTAGAAGAAAACATAGGGAAACCTCTCTTGGACATAAACATGAGCAACTTTTTCATGAACATATCTCCTTGAGCAAAGGAAACAAAAGTAAAAGTGAGTAAGTGGGACTATATCAAGCTGAAAAGCTTCTGTATAGCAAAGGATACCATCAGTAAAACAAAAAGGCATCCTACAGTATGGGAGAATATATTCATAAATGACATATATGATAGGGGATTAACATCCAAAATATATAAAGAGCTCACACACCTCAACAAACAAAAAGCAAATAATCCAATTTAAAAATGGGCAGAGGATCTGAACAGACACTTCTCCAAGGAAGACATTCAGATGGCCAACAGGCACATGAAAAGATGCTCCACATCCCTAATCATCAGAAAAATGCAAATTAAAACCACAATGAGATATCACCTCACAGCAGTAAGGATGGCCACCATCAAAAAGACAAATAACAAGAAATGTTGCTGAGGATGTGGAGAAAGGGGAACCCTCCTATACTGCTGATGGGAATGTAAATTAGTTCAACCATGTGGAAAGCAGTATGGAGGTTTTTCAAAAACCTAAAAGGAGAAATACCATTTGACCCAGCAATTCTACTCCTAGGAATTTACCCTAAGAATCCAGGAGCCCAGTTTGAAAAAGATATATGCACCCCTATGTTTATCGCAGCATTATTTACAATAGCCAAGAAATGCAAACAACCTAAGTGTCCATCAGTAGATGAATGGATAAAGAAGATGTGGTGCATATACACAGTGGAATATTATTCAGCCATAAGAAGAAAACAAATCCTACCATTTGCAACAACATGGATGGAGCTAGAGGGTATTATGCTCAGTAAAATAATCCAGGTGGAGAAAGACAAGTATGAAATGATTTCATTCATCTGTGGAATATAAGAACAAAGAAAAAAACTGAAGGAACAAAACAGCAGCAGAATCACAGAACCCAAGAATGGACTAACAGTTACCAAAGGGAAAGGGACTGGGGAGGATGCGTGGGAAGGGAGGGATAAGGGGGGAAAAGGATCATTACGATTAGCATGTATAATTTAGTGGGGGGACACGGGGAAGGCAGTATAACACAGGGAAGACAAGTAGTGATTCTATAGCATCTTACTATGCTGATGGACAGTGACTGTAAAGGGGTATGTGGTGGGGAATTGATAATAGGGGGAGTCTAGTAACCATAATGTTGTTCATGTAATTGTACATTAATGATAGCAAAATAAAAAAAGTTTTTTTCAAAAAAAAACCCAAAACAAAACAAAACAAAAAAAAGCAAAACAGAAATAACAAAACAGCAGTATAAACTCATAGACACCAAGAAGGGTCTAGTGGTTACCAAGGAGGAGAAGTTGGGGAGAGTGGGGCAGGTGAGGGAGAGTGAAGAGGATTGAGGAGCACAATAATTCACAGTCACAATATAGGTTGGTCACAGGGACTGTAGTATAGCATGGAGAATACAGTTAATGATTTTGTAACATCTTACTATGTTGATACCTAGTGACTGCACTAGAGGGTTGAGAATTTAATAATATGGGTGATAGTTGGACCACTGTGTTGTATATTTGAAACCAGCATAAGATTATATATCAATGATGTTTTAATAAAATTTTAAAAATTTTAAAAAGAAAAAAAGATACACAGTAGCAAAAGCAGTGATAGTTCCCTGACCTGTGGTCTCAGTGTAGGGGAAAAACAGCAAGAATAGAGACTGTGGACAACTAAAGTGCCTATGGCCTGTCTTCATCTGTTAATAGGGTGAAAAATTCCTTTTTGTCAGTTTTCATTAAAGTAAAAACCCCAAACCTTCATGACCTTAATTTGTAAAAGGTACAGAATTTAAATAACAGTCACAGACCAGAAAGCTCATAACTGAAATAGGCAAATCATAAACACAGAACTCCATGGGCCACACTTAAGGGGTCATCTGGTAGACAATGAAATGACTGGAGGAGGACATAGAACTTGATTTTGACCAACAATTGAAGGAAGAAGGAACTTAAGGAGCAAAGACAACTTCTGACTAGGCAAAGGGGAATAAGTATGATTTGCCTACTATATCTTATATTGATTTTTTTAGGAAGTATGTTTATGGCAAAAAGTCAAAGTAGTACGGGCAGGTATAAAGCAAAATTAAAAACAGAAAATTTTCCCAAGTGTGTATGTTCAAAATAGTTGAAAGCAGGGACTCAGACATATTGTACACTCATGTTCTTAGCAACATTTATTCTCAATAGCCAAAAAGTGAAAACAACCCAAATGTCCATTGATGAATGAATGAATAAGCAAAATATGGTGTGAGTGTGTGTGTGTATTTTTATTTATATAAATATATAAAAATGAAATATTCAGCCTTTAAAAAAGAATGAAGTTCTGATACATGCTACAGTATGGATGTACTTTAAAGACATTATCCTGAGTGAATAAGCCAGACACAAAAGGACGAATATGTGACTCCATTTTTATGAGGTACTTAGAGTAGTCAAATTCATAGACGCAGAAAGTAGTATGGTGGTTCCTGGAGGCCGAGGGAAGTTAGTGTTTATTTGGTAGTTTGTTTGGGCTGATGTAAAACTTCTGGGAATGAACAGTGGCAATGGGTGCACAACAGTGCTAGTATACTTAATGCCACTAAAATATACACTTAAAAGTGGTTAGAATGCTAAATTTCATGTTACATATTTTTACCACAATGAAAAAAGGCCCCCAGCAACCCTAGCCTAGAGGTGGTGTCCACCATAAACAACTTCTTTTATATCCATCTAGATATGCAAATCCAAGCATAGATATGCAGGTGTAAGCACATTCATTCAATGTCTACTACTGGGGGCACTCACTTAGGTGCTGGGTTCTCTGTAGTGAACAAAACTGACAAGGTTCCTGCTGTCAATGGAGCTTTTAAAAATTTTGTTTTACGCAAATGGATGTTGGCACACATACTGTTTTATGCCTCATCTGTCCCCTTAACAAATACCTTTGGACATCTTTCCAAGTTATTTCTATAGATCTCCTGATTTAATGGCTGCATGATATGCCCTTGTATGGATATGGTATAATTTGTGGCTGTTATATTGAATGGAGGAAGGAAGGGAGAGGTGTAGAGCTTGCCATAGTTTGCTGCCTATGTTTGCTTCTGTTGTAACTTAAATTTTTATTGGGAATATAATACAGGCCTGTTATAAAAAGTCAAGCAGTGCCAAATATATAAAGTAAAAGTAAAAGTAAAAACTCCCCAATCTGCTCTCTACCTCTCTTTAAACCCTATTCCCTGGAAATAGTAACCACTGTTAATAGTCTTGTTATTCATCCTTCCATATGTATTCAATGCATCAGCAAATATAAAGAATATGCAGAACTTATGTATTCTCATTCTCTAGGAGCTGGCTCATGTGATATTATATTGCTCATTTAATTCAGGCTGCTGGGAGTTATACAGAGGAAAGAGCTGAACTGAGCTTCATGAGACCTGGATTCTGTCTAGATAGTGCTATTGTGAAGGCAGTTTCTTTGTTGTCATTGGTACAGTGTCCTGTAGTCAGTGAGAGCACATCAAGGAGAATACTTTGAAAACTGGTATGCTAGAAATACTACTTTAGAGTTCTTCGGTTGCAAGTTCTAGAAACCAACTCAGGTTCTGTTAGACAAGAACATGGGATGTTAGTAGAAGGACTTCAGTTAGCAAATGAAGATGTACTCAACACCTGGGTCTTTAGAAAGTCAGCAACTGGGTGCTTTGAGGGTTTCAGTATTAGCATTTATATCTTCTTTCCATTGTTGTGTGTCTGTTCAAGATTTAACTCCTGGGGAAAAGGGAGTGACAGGCTGTGTGTCTACTGGTGGGTTAACAATAGAGTCCTGGGTTTATGTGTCCCATCAGAATCTCTCTGAGTTTGGAGAGATGCAGTTTTGGAAGGGGTGGGCTTCAAGGCTGGCAAGACCAAGTGTCAGCCTTGAAATGTCAGCTATTTTAACTAGATTCTTACCCCTGTCAAGGAGGAGATGATCGCCGGGTTCTGCTATGGCACATGGAACAAGCTATCCACTCTAGAGTCAAGCCCATACAGCTCAAAGGAGAGCATCATTCCAACATTTTTTGCCTGGCCTTCAACAGTGGGAACACGAAAGTATTCTCTGGAGGTGAGAATAAGAGATATTTCCACCTTGGGAAATTCACTCGCTGGGATTTTTAGATAAAGGACTGCTAAAATAACTCCTTATTTTCCTTCCTTAATTTCATTGAGTTGTAGCATTACTGGTTTCCCATAGCTTGTCTTCTGTGTATTGCAGCAAATGTATCTTTTCTTCCTTCTTTTCCCTTCCTCCCTTCTTCCCTCCCTCCTTTTGCTCCTTTACTCTCACTCTTTCACTCTTTTTTGGTAAAAAACTTTTTACATGGCAAACTGGTACACAGAAACACACATTTGAAACAGTACTCAACCTTACTATGTGTGGTACACTCTGATGTTTAAAGTTACCCTATTTCATTTTTAAAGATTGTGAAGGTGGTGACTCAAATCGTTATCAGTCACATGGATAGCTCCTTTTTGAAAGCATTGTGTTAGGCTCCAACTGGAATGGCTTGTGCTCAAGCCAGCCTCTTGGTGGTAGATTCCATCAACCATGCTATTCTGGCCACCATCTTTCTATCTCTGAGCTCTCTTCTGTGCTATAGATTTCCCCACTGAGTATCTTTCTATATATTCCAAAAGCAATTTACATGCTACAGATCCAAAAATCAAGATTATTAGTCCTCCTGCCCTGCACAAATATTTCCTTTTTTTTCCCTGGATTCTCTTTCTCAGTTACTATCACCATTCATCCGATTATATAACCTATTAGGCTTAACTTTAAGAAACTGCTGATACTGAAGCATTTTCAACTTATCTAAGTGACAGTTTCACATGGTTCAGCCTAATAGACATCTTGGAGTCATCCTCAAACCTTTCTTTTTCCATTACCAGATTTAGTCACCGACTAGACTTGAAAACCTCTCATAGCCATCCTTTAGTTTCTGTTTTCTTTCTATACCCACTACCCTGATTCAGGTCCTCAGCTTTGGCCTGAATATTACAGTGACCTCCTGTGGTTTCTGCTGCCAGTATCTAGCCCTCCTTCCCATTTCATTGCTTATTCAAGTTTCCTTTTAAAGATAAAAGTTTAGCCATGTGAACCTTTGACCCTACAATGCACACATGATAAAGTCTAAACCCCAGTCTGCCTCTCTGGCCTCACCTCTCTCTTTGGTCTCAGCCCCCTTCCCCTGTCCACTATACCACTTGCCATCGTAGGTGCTCTTGTACCTTTTGCTCATGCTGTTCTCCATTGTTCATGATTAATTGTCCAGTTGCCCCCAGTTCCCCTAAGGCTTCCTTGGAAAGATTTTTAAGTTATTTAAGTTTCTGTTCAAATGTCTCCTTCCTTCCCCATGAAAACATTCTCCCCCTCTGCCATGTACTTTTACCCTCCTCATGGAGGAAATAGTTGCGCCTTTATCTGTGTTCCCATTGTAGAACATATCACTGCAACAAGACAACCTTGTAGCTCTCTGTTAATTGTGTCGTTGGTCTGTGTGTTCCTCAAGGGTTGGGCAGAACCCTTCTTTTCTCATATCCCCAGCACCTCAGCAGTGCCTGTTGCCTAGAAGGCATTAGAATGGGTTTGATTTACTTAGTGTGTACCCGTGATAAAGTTTGCAGCCAGGGATTTAAGGTGACGTGGGATACATTTCTACTGCTACTTTTGCTTGCTGTCTTTTCATTTTCAGCATTTTGTTTCTTGGCTATAAAAACCATTTGAAGGCAGGATTAGGTGTATCATGATGAGTATTTTTAGATTCCTTGATGGAATAAAAAAAAGTGTAAGAGAAAAAAGTTGTGAATAAACATTTTCCCATCATTAAGATCACAAAATCATCAAATGTTAATGCTGTAAGAGATTATGAGGATGTGAATAGTAGCAAATATTTATTGGGTCTTAATTCTCAGCCCTATTCTGAATGCTTTTACAAGTAGATTCTTACCCTCACAATAATCCTGTGAAGTAGGTACAATTTTGCCCCTATTTTACAGATAAAACTGAGGCAGAGAAAAGTTACATATGTTTTTCCAGGTCTCACAGTTAATAAGTGTTTTGCTTTAAAAAAAAAAAGCTAGCTTGGGTAAAAGAATTGTTTTGTCCATGATCATTTACAATTTTCCTTGATTGCCAGTTTTTTATTTTTTACACCATCCACTGGGTACCTTTGGAAACTGTTACTATGTTATATATCTAGTTGATGTATTACCTTTAAAAAATTCTCTATAGGAATGTCCTATCCTTCTTAAAGTATTTTTATAGACTTTTTTTTGTAATTAACACTCCTAATTTGATTAACATTGATCTTGTTCATATGTTTTCCCTGAAAACTTTAAAATACTAAATTGTAATACAGACTGATTTGCAGAAATTAATCAAATATCTGCTTTTTCTCCCTTATAGGCAATGATGAGCAAGTTATCCTCCATGATGTTGAAAGGTAATAAAATTGTTGGTATTATAAAGATGATTGACTTTATGAAGTCAGTTTCATATGAAGGGAGGCAAATATCTTTTTAGAACAAAATAGGTTTTGTTTTTTGAAGAAAATATAAAATTAGCTGTCCTTTTCTGAAAGATTCCTGTAATAGTTTTAAAATAAATTTTTGATTAAGAAAAAGAAAAACATTTGTAAAAGTTGGTGTGAAATTACAATTTTCAGGTGAAAATTTAAAAGGAGAGGTTGGAAAAGAAGGGAGCATAATAATGATAACAATAATAACTAATATTTACAAGCCAGGCATCTAGTAGTGCTTTGTATGTGTTATTCAATTTAACCCTCACAGTAATTTTATGAGACAATACCATTATAATTACGAATGAGGAAATGGATGTAGAGATGTTAGGTAACTTAAGATCATGTAGTGCTAGGATCGGAACTTAGGCAGCCTGGCCTCAGAACCATGCTCTTACTGACCATGCCAGACTGCCAGAAGATCCCTTTCCTACTCCTGCTGGCATCAAACCTGGCTGCTTTAAAGCTTTCTCTTGCTTTTTGGAAATCAAGCAACATCTCCAAATCTGTGCACAAGCAGATGCATTCTGTGGTAAGTGAAACCACAAAACTCATCTGCTGAGTAACTTTTAAATAGGCTCATTTAGTGCAAAAAGCAAACTTACCATGAAACCTATAACAAGTCTCTTTAACAGTGCTTTTTATTTCTTTATCTGAAAGTTGAATACCTACTTTTTTTAAGGAGATAAAATATCCTTTGGGTTTAGCTAGGTTGACATTCTGGAAATGAAAGAGAATCCTACCCTAGGAGCTAGAGAGCTGGGACTCTGTGCTGTGTGTGTATGTGTGTGCCTGTGTGCCTTTTCCTGCTCTCTGTCTCTTAGCAGCGAGACCTTGGATGTGTTTGCTCATGAAGATGCGGTATATGGCTTGTCAGTGAGCCCAGTGAATGACAACATTTTTGCAAGCTCCTCGGACGATGGCCGGGTTCTAATCTGGGACATCCGGGAGTCCCCCCATGGAGGTAGGGTCACTGTGGAAGAGGCTGATGGATTGTGAAGAATTTGATGTTGAGTTCATTGCAGATCCAAAATGACCTGAGTAACCTGGGTGGGAGTTATGTAAAGGGAGAGGAGACACTCATATGGAGGTATAGATGTGTCTCTGAAGGCCCCATCTACCTGTAAGGATTCAAAGTAAGGTACCCTAGCCAATTTTCCAGCCACCTGTGAATCTCCAACAACCCCTGTACCTGTAGCAAACACTATAGTATCTTGGTCTTTGGTAGCCTGGAGGAATAGAAGATGGGGTAGCCACCAAGGGCCAGCTCTGCATATGGTGCTGACATCTATACATATTCTTGGTTATTTACAGAGAATGGGGTGTTATGTATGCTCTTTCTTGCATCTAATTTCAGACTTGTTATATTCCTCAGAGAACCACAGAACCTCACCTTAACTGTGTATAGGAACTTAAAATGATGGTAAATACACTTTGTTTAAGGGGGATTGTCTTGATGAGTTCCTCCTACAAATGTGTTTTGAGTCTCTGGAATTGTAAAATAAGAATTTTGTTGAATTTCTCTTAAGTTCTTTAGGAACTTCAGCTCATTTCCTGCAGAGAGATTTCTCTCTGTAACTGTGTGTCTTCAAAAACTTCTTCCTCTAGCACTACCCTCAATGCCATCCCCACCCCACTCTTAGTGTAGCTTTGTCATGATCATACCTGTGTACGCAGACTTACTTCCCTGCCTCCTTGTCTGGCAGAGTCTGGATCTTTTTATTATTTTATATTCTGAGCATTTAACCTGCTGGGCTGTGCTCATTATTAAGGTTCAGACTGTAAGAGAAGGTTGGTCTTGGGGTCAGGCAGATAAGGTAGCTACAAGCAGCAGCTATGGTTGAGTCACCATGTGCTTTGTAGGTGAGCACCATGTGCACCTTTGTCTAAACTGCCTGCTGGCTGAAATGACTAATCACCCCCTTTGGCCAGAGGCCTATGAAGTAGCACATATGGAAATCATTGACTGAGGGGTGCTTTCTCTACTGCTTCTAATAAACTTCCATAGGAGTATGTCCTCCCAGGTAGCAAAGTGATTCCTTCCTTACCTGGAGCCAGGTAATATATGCAAAGGGTTGCAGGATTTCTAAGTGAATTGATTAGGAGCTGGCTGGATGCAAGAGAACTTCAAGTATTAGGTGTCTTTTTTTTATATTTTTTTAAGTATTCCAATACTAGGAATGAAATAAAATTCTAGACTGAGACCATTTTCTTTTTGATATAAGGAGCAGTATGACCAGGAGGGGAAAAGTGCACTATTGTTTTTCCTTAGTTTCATTTTTCTCATTGTTTTGCTTTGTCTTCATTAAATCTTTTGTAGCTTTAAAACTTTTTAATTTCTAAAACTAATAAATTTGGATTAAAGTATAATAATCCTACCAGTAATTGGTTGTGAATTTTTTTCAGCTCTTATAGAATTCAGTTTTACTTGTTGTAAAACAATCACCTTCCCATTTACAGGGACTGTGTCTGTTTTTGTCATAGGATTTGAATAGGTGCTGTATGTATTTCTGAGTATTATAGCTTTAAGTTTGTGTATATGTGTTTAAGTTGCTGTTTTCAGACTTTCTCTGCAGAAAGTGTGTGCTAAGACTTGTGGGGACCTTGTGAGTCAGGGCGACTGCTGGGTGGGTGTACTGTGTTCAGGTTCTGGCCCATTGAGTCATGAAAGTGTGTGCTCCCACTCGAGCTCACATTCCTGCTTGTCTCCCTGCCATGGCCCAAAGGTTCTGAAATGGACTGATAGTCATTTCTGTCTTCACAGAGCCCTTCTGCCTGGCAAACTACCCATCAGCCTTTCACAGTGTCATGTTTAACCCTGTGGAGCCCAGGTTATTGGCCACAGCCAATTCAAAAGAAGGAGTGGGACTCTGGGATATTCGAAAACCTCAGAGGTGAGCCCTTTTGTTCATAAGGTGTTAAAACTTTTCTGCACTTCAACTCTCAGGTAACGTTATCAACCAACAAGGGTTGTGAGAACCTATTTGGCAGTCGATTTCAATTGGACATTTCCTAACATGCCCTGGTGTCTCTGAAGGCAGGGGAGCCCTATTCTCGAGGGACAAAGCAGTATGAGAAGTCCACAGTTTTGCTGAGGAGGAGTCTTAAATTGTAACCTGGACTGCAGACAAAGTCAGTTTAGGCAAATAAATGAAGTAATGAAAGCCTCTCTTTAATACTGTCCTCCATCTTTAGACCCAGGGTTCCCCAAGATGCCCAGGAGCTCTTGCGGTGGGATAGAGGTAGGGGATGATTTGTTAAACCCATGGCCACTGAACCAGGGATTCTTAACCCCAGGTTGGAGGGGTTCCCTAGTTGGGCCTCAGGAGAACTGTGAACCCCCACAAATTGCATGGAAATAATATTGTGTGTCCATCTAAGTGCATTTTTCTGAGAAGGGAGTTTTCTTTTTTTAGTTTCTCAAAAGGACCAGTGACTGAATAAGGTTAAGAGCCCCTGCACTACAGTGTTAGAGACCAAGTGTGTTTGCTCTTCTCTTTTCATTATTAAAAGAGTATACTTAGGATAATCCTGAACTGATGGTAGGCATCATTAATTGGTGAATTTCAGGCATCATTAAGGGAAGTGTGTGGTAGGGGCAAGTAGGAGGCTTTTTCATGTTCCTTAAATCCCCTGGGAAGGAATGACCTTTTATGGCACATGTATATAAAGCCAGCCTTGCTTTATAAAAGACTCACGTGCATTGCAGCTCCTCTGGAAATTCTACATGGAGGTATCTTCCCACATTTTAAAGCAGTATTGCAGAAGACTATCATGGGAAGTAACTGAGGGTATGACTTATTTCATGGGCCTCAGATGAAAGGGGCAATTAAGTACAGAGGATTATCTTCCTTGGTGATCTTTAGTCTTAGCTAATTCTCTCCATGGGCCATCAAAGGAAGTTGGAAGTTTTGCAGCAGATCTGTGTAGCCCAGAGGGGTGTCCCTGGTGTTGGCGCTAGGGCTCCATAGGCAGCAGAGATTTCGCCTGCTCTCTCTGTTGCATATACAGCTGGCCCTTGGCTTTTCCATGCTGCTGAAATGGGTGTAGTCATAGGACCCTTGTTTTGCCTTTGCTTAGGGAGGCTTGTTCTCTGTCCCTGTTCTCCTGTGTTCAGCTGTACCATTCTCTGCTGCTTCAGGCTATTTAGGAGCAACTGTTTTGCCTCATCCGTATTACAAAGGGCAGGATTTGGGCTAACTACCTCAGTCTTCTCCTAGCCTCCTATCTACCGTACTTATAACTGTAATGAACAGCTGGCAACTGGAATGGGGCCCTGAGTTATTCATCCTAGTGGAAAGCTTGAGTAGGCATGATGTCAGTGGTGTCTTGAGGGAAGAGGGGGTTGAGTGTTTTCATGTTTCCCTGGCAGTTTCCTATTGTGAGTTGTATTTGGGCCCTCCTCCCCTTTCCCCTTGTCTCCACAACTAAACATTGCTTTATTCTTTTTAAAAAATTTTAAGTGAGATTATTGTTTTATTTTTAAAGTAACATTTATTAGATTTAGGATTTATATCCAGAGAAGTATAATGAAAACAAAAAAAGAAAAAAAGAAAAAAAATCCCATCTCCATATTATCTGTTACTTGTATATTTTTTAAATGTTTATACATCAATGTTTTCTTCTCCTTCCTGATCTCTAGTCATTCTCTCCAAAGATATATAGAGTAAACAGTTGCTTATGTATCTTTCCAGAGCATCATTTAATGCATATACCAACATGTATACATATCCTTTAAAAAATTTATACTAAATGAACCATATAAGAATACTCATTGTTCTTAACTTCTTTCTTCAGTTAATATGTATTGGAGCTTTATTCATGTCAGCATTTACAGATTTAGCACATTCTTTTAGTTCTATATCATTTCATCAATATGACGTACCCAACAGGACTTCCTGTTTCCAGTTTGGGCCATTATAAACAGTGCTGCGGTGGACCTGCTTGCACATACGTCTTGGCCTACCTTTACAAAAATATAGGGTATTGCTGCATCAAAGGGTATATGTTATTACATTTTTTAATAAAAACTGTCAAATTGTCCCACCAACACCAAAAGCTGCACTAATTTACAAACGTACCAACTGTTCAGGAGACCACATGTTTCTCCAGATCCTCACCAGCGCTTAAACTGTTGCGAGTCTTATGGGGGGAAAAGGTTATCTTCTTGTTTTGTTTACTTCTTCAATTATGGGTGAGGTTATGGTTTCTTTGGTAACCTATAGTTTTTAAAGCCTATATGGAAGGAAGTCATCTAATAAGATAAATTGGAAATCTTAACTGATTCCTTTCTTGGAATAAAAGGAGAAGCACAGTACCACGAGGACTAGGATGTTTTTACCTGTTTCTTTCAATTCTTCAGAGGTCCCATGTGGTTTTATGGGTGTGAGACAGAAAAGGGGCACGAAATATTCTTGCAGTCCTGTTCTTCACCATTGGTGTTTTGGGATTAAATTACAGATTTTTTCTCAGTACAAATTGGTATGGGAAAGGAAGAGAGGGCCTTTTGTTATTTCCATGCAGGATTAATTATGCTGAGTTGCAATAGATGATTTGTTTCCTGAACACAAGCTGCCTAGAAACCCCAGCCCAGATTTTGGGGCAGTCTGAATCCTCTGGGAGGACAAACCTGGAACAGGGTAGGTCTATTTCAGGAATGCTTAAAGTCTAGGAAAAGATTTAGGGGATTTGTGAACATTTAATGGCAGGTAAAATTGTGTGTGCTTGTGTTTCTGAATGAACACACATGACATTTTTTTCTAGGGATGGGGGAGAGCTTTTACTCGGTTCTCATAGAGACCTTTCACACTCTAAAGGATAAGAATCACTCGGTGTTCTAAAGATTCTAGCTTTAAAGCCTATTGTGGTTCCTTAGCAGGCATATATTTCTTCCACCTTTTAATAGCTTGGACCTTGAATGAATTCGGGGACCTACCTGGGAGGCCTGCTGGCTTCCTAAAAACAAATCTGATCTCCATGGATCAATAAGGGAGCCTCACACTGAATAATTCTTCCTTTGTGGCTTAATCTGTGGTTTATTCCATACTGGAATGACTTCTCTGGCATACACCGAGCCTAAGCTGTATCTTGGTGCTTTAGCTTGGTAGGCTGTCTAGGCTGTCTAGGGTGTAGGAGTGCGAGCAGAGTCAGGTTCATCCCGCTGCTGCCCTGCAATACGCTGATTAGAGGGTAGGCTGGTGAAATAAAAATGTCAGCTCTAGTTGTCATCTGATCTGACTTTTTCATTGTACAGATTAAGACACTAGTCTAGCAAGGTATGAGGAGTTAGACAAGCTTGATGGTTTAGAGTGTAGAATCTGAAGACATATATCTTGGGTACAAATTCAGACAGTGCATCCTAATAACCATATGCTCTTGAGCAAGTTACTTCACCTCTCAGTGCCTTAGAATAATAAATAATAGCTAACATTTATTAAGTATTAATTGTCAGGGATAATGACAATTACATGAATAATTCCTTATTTAATCCTTAGGACAACCCCATGAAGTAGGTTCTATTATTCATATTTTAATGATAAGGAAATCAAGGCACAGAGAGGTGAAATAACTTGTGTGTATATATTACATTCTCCCCTTCCACTTTTTTAAATCAAATAGGGTTCCTGTACATTCTGGTTTTCTTTCATCTGTGCCTCCTTGCAATAGAATTTTTCAGAGTTCTTCTGAGACTTTTCCAATATGGATATGTCCAACTCTGAAGTCTGAGTCCTTTAGACTTCTGCCTCTAAAAGTCGCTCCCCTTTTCACTGTCTCCTGGTCCCACCCTGTCTACATGCTGGCTTTCCAAGTTTCTTGCTCTTCTGACCTGAAAATCTGCACATGCTGTTTGTTTTGCTGCAAAGCTTTAGAACAGGGCTTGTAAACTGGCTGCCCATAGGCCAGATTCAACCCACAGAGGTATTTTGTTTGGCTTATGTGATATAATACTGCTTGGGAAATTACACAGAAAAATCACAGTTTCTTACATCTCTTGAAAAATCAAACCATCTTTTATTCTCTTTTATTCCCTTATGGCATTGGTCAGTAATGCTGAGTCATGGTTCCTTTTTTAAGCCTTTGGGATGTGTTATAGGTCCCACCTCTCCTTGATGTCTTAATCCAGGCGTGCTTTTCTCATTTCATTACTTGCCTGGCCCTGTAGGTATTGGGGTTGGGAAGGTCTGCTTTAGGGATTTTAGTGGCAACGAGTGGGCCATCAGGTGGAGAACATGAGTATCAGTGGCTGGATAAGAGAGAAAACTTTATGTAAGTGTTCTTTGCATGTTTGGACAAGGTTCCACTTATTTCATTTAGGTTATTCCTGCTGAAACCTTTTTTCAACCATCCTCTCCTTTGTGACTGCCAACATCCTGTTATGTCTTGCTTGGATGGTTGCAGTGGCATCTGAACAGTTTTCAGAACTGAGATCCTCTAACATCTAGAGAGTTCAGTAAAAATGAAGGTCTCCCTTCTGTTACTTTGCTTGTCTCCCCCTTATAATTGCCTGTTTCAGCTGTCTGCTCACTCACCACCTCTCTCCTTTCTCTTATCTTTAGTTTCTGTCAGGAACTATTATTGGGTGACAGGTAACAGCATCTTGCTTTGACAAGGATAATAAAGAGAGTGGTTCTTCCCCACTCAATAATAAAACTAGAGTAAGCCAGGAATTCCTGTAGCAACTTAACATATAAGATGGTGCTTTCATGTGTTGTGTAAATGATATCTGAAAATAAGCAAAGAAATTGCTTTTAGGACCTCATCTGGCTTTAGGGGGCTTCTAGGTTAAAAGTTTATTCTGTGGCGCCTGTGTCAGTCCTGTTTCTGTAGAGACCAAATTAAGTGTTGGCCTTCTGAACAAGCCAGACAATCTCTTTTTGAGGGTTGCTCATACTGTTATGGAAAAATAGACACCAGGGATGAAATTTCAAAGGCTGGAAAAGGCACTCATGCTCTGATGTTTGTTGAAACTAAAGAATAAGGCTCTCCAGACCTTGGCATCCTCCCTCTCAGAACACAGGAACATTAGCGTAGACAAAGATTTCCTTAATCAATCAATTAATTAATTAATGTATTGTTGATACACAGTCTTATGAAGGTTTCACATGAGCAGCATTGTGGTTACTACATTCACCCATATCATCAAGTCCCCTCCACATACCCCATTACAGTCACTGTCCGTCAGCATAGTAAGGTCACATATAGAGTCACTACTTGTCTTCTCTGTGCTATACTGCCCTCTCTGTGCCCCCGCCTACATTATGTGTGCTAATCATAACATCCCATCCCTCAATCCCCTTCTCCCTCCCTTCCCACCTGCCCTCCCCACCCTCTTTCCCTTTAGTAACTTCTAGTCCCTTCTTGGAGTCTGTGTCTGCTGCTGTTTTGTTCCTTCAGTTTTTGCTTTGTTGTTACACTTCACAAATGAGTGAAATCACTTGGTACTTGTCTTCCTCTGCCTGGCTTATTTCACTGAGCATAATACCGTCTAGTTCCATCCATGTTGTTGCAAATGGTAGGATTTGTTTTCTTCTTATGGCTGAATAATATTCCATTGTGCATATATGTATCACATCTTCTTTATCCATTCATTGACTGATGGACACTTAGGTTGCTCCCATTTCGTGGCAGTTGTAAATTGTGCTGTGACAAATATAGGGGTGCATATGTCTTTTTGAATCTGGGATCTTGTTTTCTTTGGGTAAATTCCTAGGAGTGGAATTCCCAGGTCAAATGGTATTTCTATTTTTATTTTTTTGAGAAGCCTCCATGTTGCTTTCCACAATGGTTAAACTAGTTTACATTCCCACCAGCAGTGTAGGAGTATTCCCCTTTCTCTGCATCCTTGCCAGCATTTGTTGTTGCTTATCTTTTGGATGTTGGCCATCCCAACTGGTGTGAGATGATATCTCATTGTGGTTGTAATTTGCATTTCCCTGATAATGAGTGATGTGGAACATCTTTTCTTGTGTTTGTTGGCCATCTTAATTTCTTCTTTGGATAATTGTCTATTCAGCAACTCTGCCCATTTTTTAACTGGGTTATTTGCTTTTTAGGTGTTGAGGCATGTGAGTTCTTTATATATTTTGGATGTTAACTCCTTACTGGATATGTCATTTGCAAATATATTCTCCCGTACGGTAGGATACCTTTTTGTTCTGTTGATGGTGTCCTTTGCTGTACAGAAAGAAGCTTTTTAATTTGATGTAGTCCCATTTGTTCATTTTTGCTTTGTTCCCCTTGCCCAAGGAGATGTGTTGAGGAAAAAGTCGCTCATGTTTATATTCAAGAGATTTTTGCCAAGGTTTTCTTCTAAGAGTTTCATGGTTTCATGACTTACATTCAGGTCTTTGATCCATTTTGAGTTTACTTTTGTGTATGGAGTTAGTAATCCAGTTTCATTCTCTTATATGTAGCTGTCCAGTTTTGCCAACAGCAGCTGTTGAAGAGGCTGTCATTTCCCCATTGTATATCCATGGCTCCTTTATTGTATATTAATTGACCATATATTTGAGTTTGTATCTGGACTCTCTATTTTATACCATTGAACTATGGCTCTGTTCTTGTGCCAGTACCAAATTGTCTTGATTACTGTGGCTTTGTAGTTGAGTCTGAAGTTGGAGAGCATAATACCCCCCGCTTTACTCTTGTCAGGATTGCTTTGGCAATTCAGGGTCTTTTGTGGTTCCATATGAATTTTAGAACTATTTGTTCTAGTTTGTGGAAGAATGCTGTTGGTATTTTGATAGGGATTGCATTGAATCTGTAGATTGCTTTAGGCAGGATGGCCATTTTGACAATATTAATTCTTTCTATCCATGAGCATGGGGTGTATTTGCATTTATTGTTGTCTTCTTTTACTTCTCTCATGAGTGTCTTGTAGTTTTCAGGGTATGGGTCTTTCACCTCCTTGGTTAGTTTTATTCCTAGGTATTTTATTCTTTTTGATGCAATTTTTAATGGAATTGTTTTCCTGATTTCTCTGTTAGTTCATCATTAGTGTATAGGAATGCAACAGATTTCTGTGTATTAATTTTGTATCCTGCAACTTTGCTGAATTCAGTTATTAGTTGTAGTAGTTTGGGAGGGATTCTCTAGGGTTTTTTATGTACAATACCATGTCATTTCCAAACAGTGACAGTTTAACTTATTCCTTACCTATCTGGATACATTTTATTTCTGATTGCTGTGGCTAAGACTTCCAGTACTATGTTGAATAAAGGTGGGGAGAGTGGTTATCCTTGTTTTGTTCCCGATCTTGAAGGAAAAGCTTTCACCTTCTTGCTGTTAGTTATGTTGTTTGTCTGTGGGTTTATCATATATGGCCTTTTTTATGTTGAGGTACTTGCTCTCTATACCCATTTTGTTGACAGCTTTTATTGTGAATGTATGTTGAATTTTGTAAAATGCTTTTTCAGCATCTGTTGAGATGATCATGTGTTTTTTGTCTTATTTTTATTGATGTGGTATATGATGTTGATGGATTTTCAAATATTGTACCATCCTTGCATCCCTGGAATAAATCCTATTTGATCATGATGGATTATCTTTTTTATGTATTTTTTTAATTCAGTTTGCTAATATTTTGTTGAAAATTTTTGCAGCTATGTTCATCAGGGATATTGGTCTGTAATTTTCTTTTTTTGTGGTGGTGTTGCCCAGTTTTGGTATTAGAGTGATGCTGGCTTCATAGAATGAGATTTCTTAAATTTCTTAAACAGAACCCCACAAGCACTTATACATGAAATAAAGAAATTGGTAAATTGGATTTTGTTCAAATTAATAACTTTTGTTCATCAAAGATACAATTAATTGAAAAGATGGGCCAAGGGACAAGTTATGGTCTGGGAAAAAAATACTCATAATTCATATTCATAACCAAAATATATAAAGAACTAAAAACCACAAAACTCAATTTTAAAATGAGCAGAAATATTTGAATAGGTGACTCACAAAAAATATCCAAATAGCCAATAAATATTTGAAAGGTACTCAACTCCATTACTCATGAAGGAAGTACAAATTAAAACCATAGTGAGTTATCACTATGTACCCTGAATGATTCAAATTAAAGAGACTGATAGTACCAAGTGTTGACAAGGGTGTGGAGTTATTGAAATTCTCACACATTTTAGGTAAGTGTAAATTGGTACAACCACTTGGAAAAACTGTTTCTCATTATCTACTAAAAGTAGACATATGTATGACTCTATGACCCAGCAATCTCACTTTTAGGTGTATCTGAGAGAATTGAGTACATGTTTCCACCAAAGACGAATATAAGAATATTTACAGCTGCTTTATTCATAATAGCTGGAAACAACCCAAATGTCCATCAAAGGAGAATGGATAAAGAAACTGCAGAATAGCCATACATAGACTATTACACAGGCATAAAAAAGTATGAACTATAGATAATACATATTGGCATGCATGAATCTGACAGTTATCATGTTGGATAAAAGAAGTCAGATAGGGCAGAGGAGCCAAGATGGCGGCATGAGTAGGGCAGTGGAAATCTCCCAAAACCATATATATTTTTGAAAATACAACAAATACAACTATTCCTAAAAGAGAGACCAGAAGATACAGTACAACAGCCAGGCTACATCTACACCTGCGAGAACCCAGCACCT
The DNA here is from genome assembly GCF_030020395.1 of Manis pentadactyla. Taxonomy (NCBI): domain Eukaryota; kingdom Metazoa; phylum Chordata; class Mammalia; order Pholidota; family Manidae; genus Manis; species Manis pentadactyla. Next base: position 32,385,174 of record NC_080029.1, read on the forward strand.
CACGAAGGGGTAAGATACAAGCTGCAGCCCGGCGGGACCCAAGCGCACCCCTCACCCCAGCTCCCCAGTGGGAGGAGAGTAGTCAGAGCGGGGAGGGAGAGGGAGCCCAGGACTGCTAAATACCCAGCCCTAGTTATCTGCACTGGGAGCGCAGACACACAGTGTGTGGTGTGCTGGATACTAGGGAAATGGAACAGTAAAACCTGCGAGCGGGTCCACACAGCCGGCACCCCTGGGACAAAAGAAAAGCAAGTACTTTTTGAAAGTCTTAAAGGGACAGGAGCCTCACAGGTGGACGGAAGCATCTTGGTACACTCAGCCTAGCAGCTGGGAACTCCAGGCACCCTAACCGCCTGAGCAGCAGCGCAGCTCTGAGGCCCCTCATGGTGATAAACAGCTCCCCGCACGTTCCCTCTCTGGCGCGTCCCCGCCATAGTGGAGCAGCAGCCTGAGAATGGCCACACCCAAAGCAGCCTCGCAGAGCCTCCCCCGCAGCCGCCCAGGCCAGACTCAGAGACACCGTTGGCACGCAGCTGCGCAGCACAAGCCGCTAGGAGTCGCCATTCTCACAGGAGAGGAAGGCGATGAGCATGCGGGAAGGGACTCTGTTCTCCCAGCTAACATGCGCACCAACTGCTGATGACTACCTCTATCACCATGAAAAGGCAGATGAATTTGATCCAGACCAGAATCACACAGACATCCCCTGAGAGGGAACCTGGGGAGATAGATTTAACCAATCTTCCGGAAAAAGAATTCAAAATAAAGGTCATAACCATGCTGACGGAGCTGCAGAGAAAAATGCAAGAGCTAAGGGATAAAGTTGGAAGGGAGAATACAGAAATAAAACAATCTCTGGAAGGACTTAAAAGCAGAATGGATGAGGTGCAAGAGGCCATTAATGCAAGAAGTCAGAGAACAGGAACGCAGAGAAGTTGACGCAGAGAGAGATAAAAGGATCATCAGGAATGAAAGAATATTAGCAGAACTGTGTGACCAATCCAAATGGAACAATATTCGCATTATACGGGTACCAGAAGAAGAAGAAAGAGAAAAAGGGATAGAAAGTGTCTTTGAAGAAATAATTGCTGAAAACTTCCCCAAACTGGGGGAGGAAATTGTCGCTCAGACCACAGAAGCACACAGAACTCCCAAAAGAAGGGACCCAAGGAGGACAACACCAAGACACATAATAATTAAAATGGTAAAGATCAAAGACAAGGACAGAGTATTAAAGGCAGCCAGAGAGAGAAAAAAGGTCACCTACAAAGGGAAATCCATCAGGCTATCATCAGACTTCTCAAAAGAAACCTGACAGGCCAGAAGGGAGTGGCATGATATATTTAATGCAAAGAAGCAGAAGGGCCTCAAACCAAGAATACTCCATCTGGCAAGATTATCTTTTAAATTTGAAGGAGGGATTAAACAATTTTCAGGTAAGAAAAAGCTGAGAGAATTTACCTCCCAGAAACCATATCTGTGGTGTATTTTGGAGGGACTGCTATAGATGGAAGTGTTCCTAAGGTTAAATAGCTGTCATCAGAGATGATAAAAAAGGATAGACAAAGAGTACAGAATCTGATAATATATAAAGAATGGAGGAGGAAGAAAAGAAAGGAGGAAAAAAAGAACCTTTAGATTGTGTTTGTAATAGCATACTAAGTGAGTTAAGTTAGACTTTTAGATAGCAAGAAACTTACCCTTGAACCTTTGGTAACCACGAATGTAAAGCCTGTAATGGCAATAAGTACATACCTATCGATAATCACCCTAAATGTAAATAGTCTGAATGCCCCAAAGACATAGAATTATGGAATGGATAAAAAATCAAGAGCTGTCTATATGCTGCATACAAGAGACTCACTTCAAACCCAAAGATATACACAGACTGAAAGTGAAGGGATGGAAAAAGATACTTCATGCAACTGATGGGGAGAAAAAAGCAGGTGTTGCAGTACTTGTATCAGACAAAATAGACTTCAAAACAAAGAAAGTCACAAGAGACAAAGAAGGACATTACATAATGATAAAGGGGTCAGTTGAACAGGACATAACTATTATAAAAATCTATGCACCCAATACAGGAGCACCGACATATGTGAAACAAATACTAACAGAATAAAAGGGGAAATAGAATGCAATGCATTCATTTTAGGAGACTTCAACACTCCACTCACTCCAAAGGACAGATCAACCAGACAGAAAATAAGTAAGGAGACAGAGGCATTGAACAACACATTAGAACAGATGGACCTAACAGACATCTACAGAAATCTCCACCCCAAAGCAGCAGGATACGCATTCTTCTCAAGTGCACATGGAATGTTTTCCAGAACAGATCATATACTAGGCCACAAAAAGAGCATGAGTAAATTCAAAAAGATGGAAATTGTACCAACCAGCTTCTCAGACCACGAAGGTATGAAACTAGAAATAAATTATGCAAAGAAAATGAAAACACCCACAAACACATTTAAGCTTAACACGTGCTCCTAAATAACCAATGGATCAATGACCAAATAAAAACAGACATCAAGCAATATATGGAGACAAATGTCAACAATAATTCAACATTGCAGATCTGTGGGCCTCAGCGAAGGCCATGCTAAGAGGGAAGAATATGGCAATACAGCCCAACTCAGGAAAGAACAATCCCATATGAACAGTCGAAACTGACAATTAATGAAACTAGAAAAAGAACAACAAATGAGGCCCAAAGTCAGTAGTAGGAGGGACATAGTAAAGATTAGAGCATAAATAAATAAAATTGAGAAGAATCAAAGAAAAGAATCAATGAAAGCAGGACCTGGTTCTACAAGAAAATAAAACAGATAAACCCCTAGCAAGACTTATCAAGAAAAAAAGAGAGTCTCCACACGTAAACAGAATCAGAAATGAGAAAGGAAAAATCACGACGGACACCACAGAAATACAAAGAATTATTAGAGAATGCTATGAAAAGTTACATGCCAACAAACTGGATAACCTAGAAGAAATGGACAACTTTCTAGAATAATACAACCTTCCAAGGCTGACCCAGAAAGAAACAGCAAATCTGAACAGACCAATTACGAGCAATGAAAAAATTTTTTAATTTTTTATTAAGGTATGATTGATATTCACTCTTATGAAGGTTTCATATGAAAAAACAATGTGGTTACTACATTTACCCATATTATCAAGTCCCCACCCATACCACAATGCAGTCACTGTCCATCAGTGCAGCAAGGTGCCACAGATTCACTGTGTGCCTTCTCTGTGCTACACTGTTCTCCCTGTGATCCCCCACACCATGTGTACTAAAGATAATACCCCTCATTCCCCTTCTCCCAACCTCCCTCCCCACTCGCCCTCCCACACCCCTCCCCTTTGGTAACCACTAGTTCATTCTTGGAGTCTCTGAGTCTGCTGCCATTTTGTTCCTTCAGTTTTGCTTCATTGTTATACTCCACAAATGAGGGAAATCATTTGGCATTTGTCTTCCTCCACCTGGCTTATTTTCACTGAGCATGATGTCATCCATCTCTATCCATGTTGTCCAGCAATGAATTGAATTGATAATAAAAAAGCTACCTAAGAACAAAACCCCTGGAGCAGATGGCTTCACCCCTGAATTTTATCAAAGATTTAGTGAAGACGTAATACCCATTCTCCTTAAAGTTTTCCAAAGACTAGAAGAGGAGGGAATACTTCCAAACTCATTCTATGAGGCCAGCATCACCCTAATACCAAAACCAGGCAAAGACATCACAAAAAAAGAAAATTACAGAACAATATCCCTGATGAACATAAATGCAAAAATACTCAACAAAATATTAGTAAACTGAATTGCAAAAATACATCACAAATTGTTTTGTTGCCCTTGTCTAGCTTGGATTAATACTTAGTCTATAGGCACATACCTGATCATCTACATTTGCCCTCTTACAGCACTAAACTATGTTTTCTACCTTTATTTTGCATCTACCTACCACTTTAGCATTTTATTTAAAATAATAATAATAATAATAACAAGGGAGAAATGTGGGATTCACATATAAATCAAGTATAAAAATCAAACGAGTAATCATATTTGACCTGATTGTATATAGTTCATGATGCGTGATCAAAACTGAAAGTTTCTGTGATGACTTGCACTGTTCATCATGTAAGAACTTATTCACTATGTAAGAACTTGTTCACCATGTAAGAACTTGTTCGTTATGCTTCAGAAGATTGGAGACTGTTGAGAATTAGGCTTGGGGTTGATTAATGATGGTGTATTGACTCCCCTATACAGAATTTTATTGTTGTTAACAACCATTTGATCAATAAATATGAGAGATGCCCTCTCAAAGAAAAAGAAAAAATACATCACAAAGATCATCCATCATGATCAAGTAGGATTTATTCCAAGGAGGCCAGGATGGTGCAATATTTGAAAATCCATCATCATCATCATCCACCACATCAACAAAAAGAAAGACAAAAACCACATGATCATCTCCATAGATGCTGAAAAAGCATTCGACAAAATCAACATGCATTCATGATAAAAACTCCTAACAAAATGGGTATAGAGAGCAAGTACCTCAACATAATAAAGGCCATATATGACAAACCCACAGCCAACATCATACTTAACAGCAAGAGGCTGAAAGCTTTTCCTTTAAGATTGGGAACAAGATGATGCCCACTCTCCCCACTTTTATTCAACATAGTACTGGAGGTCCTCACCATGACAATCAGACAACACAAAGAAATAAAAGGCATTCAGATTAGTAAAGAAGTTGAACTGTCACTGTTTGCAAATGACATGATATTGTACATAAAAATCCCTAAAGAATCCACTCCAAAACTACTAGGTCTAATACCTGAATTCAGCAAAGTTGCAGGATACAAAATACACAGAAATCTCTTGCATTCCTGTACAGTAATTATGAACTAACAGAAAGAGAAATGAGGAAAACAGTTCCATTCACAAGTGCATCAAGAAGAATAAAACTAACCAAGGAAGTGTAAGACCTATCCCTGAAAACTACAAGACACTTATGAGAGAAATTAAAGAAAATATCAATAAATGGAAACACATCCTGTGTTCACGGTTAGGAAGAATTAATATTGTCAAAATGGCCATCCTGCCTAAAGCTATCTTCAGATTCAGTGCAATTCCTATCAAAATACCAACAGCATTCTTCAACGAACTAGAGGAAATAGTTCTAAAATTCATATGGAACCACAAAAGACCCTGAAGAGCTAAAGCAATCCTGAGAAGGAAGAATAAAGCTGGGGGGATCACACTCCCCACCTTCAAGCTCTACTACAAAGCCACAGTAATCAAGACAATTTGGTACTGACACAAGAACACACCCATAGACCAATGGAACAGAATAGAGATCCCAGATATCAACCCAACCATATATGGTCAATTAATATACAATAAAGGACCTGTGGACATACAATGGGGAAATGACAGCCTCTTCAACAACTGGTGTTGGCAAAACTGGACAGCTCCATGCAAGAGAATGAAACTGGATTATTGTTTAACCCCATACACAAAAGTAAACTCAAAATGAATCAAAGACCTGAATGTAAGTCATGAAACCATAAAACTCTTTGAAGACAACATAGGCAAAAATCTCCTGAATATAAACATGAGCAACTTCTTCCTGAACTCATCTCCTCGAGCAAGGGAAACAAAAACAGAAATGAACAAATGGGACTACATCAAACTTAAAAGCTTCTGTACAGCAAAGGACACCATCAACAGAACAAAAAGGCATCCTACAGTATGGGAATATGTATTTGTTAACGACATATCTGACAAGGGGTTAACATCCAAAGTATATGAAGAACTCACACGCCTCAACACCCAAAATGCAAATAACCTGATTTAAAAATAGGGGGAGGATATGAACAGACAATTCTCCAAAGAAGAAATTCAGAAGGCCAACAGACACATGAAAAGATGCTCCACATCACTATCAGGGAAGTGCAAATAAAACCCACAATGAGATATCACCTCATACCAGTTAGGATGGCCAATATAAAAAAGACTAAGAATACCAAATGCTGGCGAGAATGTGGAGATAGGGGAACCCTCCTATACTGCCAGTGGGAATGAAAGCTAGTTCAACCATTGTGAAAAGCAGTATGAAAGTTACTCAAAAAACTGAAAATAGAAATACCATTTGACCTGGGAATTCCACTCCTAGGTATTTACCCAAAGAATATAATTTCTCAGACTCAAAAAGACATACGCATCCCTATGTTTATTGTATCACTATTTACAATAGCCAAGATATGGAAGCAACCTAAGTGTCCATCAGTAGATGAATGGATAAAGAAGAGTTGGTACATATACACAATGGAATACTATTCAGCCACAAGAAAGAAACAAATCCTACCATTTGCAACAACGTGGATTGTGCTGGAGGATATTATGCTCAGTGAAATAAGCCATGCAGAGAAAGATAAATATCAAAGGATTTGCCTCATTTGTGGATTATAACAATGAAACAAAACTGAAGGAACAAAACAGCAACAGACTCTCAGACTCCAAGAAGGGACTTGCGGTTGCCTGTGGGGAGGGGTGGGGGAGGGCGAGAGAAGGGGACTGAGGGGTATTATGATTGGCACACATGGTGTGGGGGGAATCATGGGGAAAACAGTGTAGCACAGAGAAGGCAAATAGTGACTGTGGTGTCTTACTATAGTGTTGGGCAGTGACTGGAATGGTGTCTGTGGGAACACTGTAACATTGGTGAATGTAGTATCCACATTGTTTTTTCATGTGAAACCTTCATAAGAGTGTATTCAGTAATACCTTAATAAAAAAAAAAGAGGGAGAGAGGAGAGTCAGTAGGACATAGTAGTGCAGATGCAATTATATAAAAGAAGAAAAACACTGGGGATCGTTGGAGTTGAGTTGTCAGAATGATTAGCTCGTATCAGGTACATGCCTTTTGGTTAGGCAGTCCTTTTCTCCCACTCACCCATCTTTGCTAAACATACATATAGAATACTCAACGAGTGTTCCATACACTGAAACCTGTTATAAAAATTTGTTTTGTCCCAGAACTGTATCCCTTTATTAATTTCTTTTTGTTAATGGTTTTTACTATTACATTATCATATTGACTAAATATTAATATTGTTTAAGTTAATTGTGGCAGTTTTTGAAGTTCCTACCCCATTTTAGATCCATGTCACTCTTTCCGTGAGGTACTTACTGTCCCTTCTCCTCTTGTACTCCTCCTCCAAACACAAATGCACATAGAAGATAATTTCTCCTTTTTTCTTGATGTTTCTATGTCTATTCAAGTCATAGTGACCCTTTAAGGTCCAAGATCAAAATGGTAACCCATCAGGGAAAATGTCTTCTCTCCCTGTTTCTTTATTCACTGTGTTCTAGGACATTGGTGGCACAGTGTGTGTACTGAATGAAGCTCTCACTTCCAGAGGAAGGGATCTCTATTCAGAGCCTCTGTAAAGTACTTATGGTTTGTGGCATTCATGTTGTATGTCTCAGTTGCTGCTTTTGTCATCAGTGGCTATGTTTTAATATAACTGTCTTATCACTAGCTAGACCAGTATTATATCTTTGATTTCTTTCTCAGTGCCCAGGAATTGCTTCTTCAAAGAGGGGCACTTGTCCTAATCTGTACTATTAATTGTTATATGTTTTTTTTGGATTTTAAGGATAGGGCCATGCCATGTGTTTTGTTTTGTTTTTATTTAATTTTTTATTTTGGTATAATTAATCTACAATTACATGAGGAACATTATGTTTACTAGACTCCCCCCATCACCAAGTCTGCCCCCTAAACCCCATTACAGTCACTGTCCATCAGCGTAGTAAGATGCTGTAGAATCACTGCTTGTCTTCTCTGTGTTGCACAGCCCTCCCTGTGCCCCACACACACATTATACATGTTATTTGTAATTCCCCCTTTCTTTTCCAACCCCATCCCTCCCTTGCCACCCACCCTCCCCAGTCCCTTTCCCTTTGGTAACTGTTAGTCCATTTTGGGTTCTGTGTTTCTGCTGCTGTTTTGTTATTTCAGTTTTTTCTTTGTTCTTATACCCCACATATGAGTGAAATCATTTGGTATTTGTCTTTCTCTGCCTGGCTTATTTCACTGAACATAATATCCTCTAGCTCCATCCATGTTGTTGCAAGCGGTAGGATTTGTTTTCAGCTTGATATAGTCCCAGTTGTTCATTTTTGCTTTTGTTTCCCTTGCCCATGGAGATATGTTCATGAAGAAGTCACTTGTTTTTATTTCCAAGAGATTTTTGCCTATGTTTCTTTCTAAGAGTTTTATGGTTTCATGACTTATATTCAGGTATTTGATCCATTTTGAATTTACTTTTGTGTATGGGGTTAGACAGTGATCCAGTTTCATTCTCTTACATTTAGCTGTCCAGTTTTGCTAACACCAGCTGTTGAAGAGGCTGTTATTTCCCCATTGTATGTCCATGGCTCCTTTATCGTATATTAATTGACTGTATATGTTTGGGTTAATATCTGGGCTCTCTATTCTGCTCCACTGGTCTGTGGCTCTGTTCTTGTGCCAGTACCAAACTGTCTTGATTACCGTGGCTTTGTAGTAGAGCTTGAAGTTGGGAAGCGAGATGCCCCCTGCTTTATTCTTCCTTCTCAGGATTGCTTTGCCTATTTGGGGTCTTTTGTGGTTCCATTTGAATTTTAAAACTATTTGTTCCAGTTCATTGAAGAATGTTGTCGGTATTTTGATAGGTATTGCATTGAATCTGTAGATTGCTTTAGGCAGGATGGCCATTTTACAATATTAATTCATCCTAGCCAAGAGCATGAAATGAGTTTCCATTTGTTAGTGTCCTCTTTAATTTCTCTTAAGAGTGTCTTGTAGTTTTCAGGGTCTAGGTCTTTCACTTCCTTGATTAGGTTTATTCCTAGGTATTTTATTCTTTTTGATGCAATTGTGAATGGAATTGTTTTCCTGATTTCTCTTTCTGTTAATTCATCGTTAATGTATAGGAAAGCAACAGATTTCTGTGTATTAATTTTGTATCGTGCAACTTTGGTGAATTCTGATATTAGTTCTAGTAGTTTTGGAATGGAGTCTTTACAATATCATGTCATCTGCAAATAGTGGCAGTTTGACTTCCTCCTTACCAATCTGGATGCCTTCTATTTCTTTGTTTTGTCTGATTGTGATGGCTAGGATCTCCAGTACTATATTGAATAACAGTGGGGAGAGTGGGCATCCCTGTCTTGTTCCCGATATTAGAGGAAAAGCTTTTAGCTTCTCGCTGATAACTATGATGTTGGCTGTGGGTTTGTCATATATGGCCTTTATTATGTTGAGGTACTTGCCCTGTATACCCATTTTGTTGAGAGTTTTTATCATGAATGGATGTTGAATTTTGTTGAATGCTTTTTCAGCATCTATGGAGATGTTCATGTGGTTTTTGTCCTTCTTTTTGTTGATGTGGTGGATGATGTTGATGGATTTTCTAATGTTATACCATCCTTGCATCCCTGAGATGAATCCCACTTGATCATGATTATGATCATCTTGATGTATTTTTGAATTCGGTTTTCTAATATTTTGTTGAGTATTTTTGCATCTGTGTTCATCAGGGATATTGGTCTGTAATTTTCTTTTATCATGGGGTCTTTGTGTGGTTTGGTATTAGTGTGATGCTGGCTTCATAGAATGAGTTTGGGAGTATTTCCTCCTCTTCTATTTTTTGGAAAACTTTAAGGAGAATGGGTATTATGTCTTCTCTATATGTCTGATAAAATTTCAGCGGTGAATCCATCTGGCCCAGGGCTTTTGTTCTTGGGTAGTTTTTTGATTACCGATTCAATTTCTTTGCTGTTAATTGATCTGTTTAGATTTTCTGTGTCTTCTTTCATCAGTATTGGAAGGTTGTATTTTTCTAGGAAGTTGTCAATTTCTTCTAGGTTTTGCAGCTTGTTAGTATATAGATTTTTGTAGTATTCTCTAATAATTTTTTGTATTTCTGTGGGGTCTGTCGTGATTGTTCCTTTCTCATTCCTGATTCTGTTGATGTGTATAGATTCTCTTTTTCTCTTAATAAGTCTGTCTAGAGGCTTATCTATTTTGTTTATTTTTTCAAAGAACCAGCTCTTGGTTTCATTGATTTTTTTCTATTATTTTATTCTCAATATTATTTGTTTCTTCTCTGATCTTTATTATGTCCCTCCTTCTGCTGACTTTGGGCCTCATTTGTTCTTCTTTTTCCAGTTTCAATAATTGTGACTTTAGACTATTCATTTGGGAATGTTCTTCCTTCTTTAGATAGGCCTGGAATGCTATATACTTTCCTCTTAGAACTGCCTTTACTGCATCCCACAGAAGTTGGGGCTTTTATGTTATCAGTGTCGTTTGTCTCCATATATTGCTTGATCTCTGTTTAAATTTGGTCATTGATCCATTGATTATTTAGAGGCATGTTGTCAAGCCTCCACGTGTTTGTTAGCCTTTTTGCTGTCTTTGTACAGTTCATTTCTAGTTTTATGCCTTTGTGGTCTGAGAAGTTGGTTGGTAAAATTTCAATCTTTTTGAATTTACTGAGGCTCTTTTTGTGGCCAACTATGTGGTCTATTCTGGAGAATGTTCCATGTGCACCTGAGAAGAATATGTATCCTGCTGCTTTTGGGTGTAGAGTTCTATAGATGTCTGTTAGGTCCATCTGTTCTAGTGTGTTGTTCAGTGCCTCTGTGTCCTTTCTTATTTTCTGTCTGGTGGATCTGTCCTTTGGAATGAGTGGTGTGTTGAGGTCTCCTAGAACAAATGCATTGCATTCTATTTCCTCCTTTAATTCTGTTAGTATTTGTTTCACATATGTTGTTGCTCCTGTATTGGGTGCATATATATTTATAATGATTATATCCTCTTATTGGGCTGACCCCTTTATCATTATGTAATGTCCTTCTTTATCTCTTGTTACTTTCTTTGTTTTGACGTGTATTTTGTCTGATACCAATACTGCTACACCTGCTTTTTTCTCCCTATTGTTTGCATGAAATATCTTTTCCCATTCCTTGACTTTTAGTCTGTGTATGTATTTGGGTTTGAGTTGAGTCTCTTGTAAGCAGCATATAGATGGGTCTTGCTTTTTTATCCATTCTATTAACTCTGTGTCTTTTGATTGGTGCATTCAGTCCATTTGCATTTAGGGATTATCAATAGATATGTACTGATTGCCATTGCAGGCTTAGATTTGTGGTTGCCAAAGGTTCAAGGTTAGCTTCTTTACTATCTTACCATCAAACTTAACTCACTTATTAAGCTATTATAAGCACAATCTGATTATTCTTTCTTTCTCTCCATTCTTATTCCTCCTCCTCCATTCTTTATATGTTAGGTGTTTTATTCTCGGTTCTTTTGTGTTTCCATTGACTGCTTTTGTGAGTAGTTGATTTTATTTTTTGCCTTTAGTTTGTATTTGGTTGGTCTGCTTTCTTTGCTGTGATTTTATTTTCTCTGGTGACATCTATTTAGCCTTAGGAGTGCTTCCATCTAGAGCAGTCCCTCTAAAATACCCTGTAGAGGTGGTTTGTGGGAGGCAAATTCCCTCAACTTTTGCTTGTCTGGGAATTGTTTAATCCCTCCTTCATATTTAAATGATACTGGTGCTGGATACAGTATTCTTGGTTCAAGGCCCTTCTGTTTCATTGCATTAAATATATCATACCATACTCTTCTGGCCTGTAAGGTTTCTGTTGAGAAGTCTGATGATAGCCTGATGGATTTCCCTTTGTAGGTGACCTTTTTTCTCTCTCTGGCTGCCTTTAATACTCTGTCCTTGTCTTTGATCTTTGCCATTATTTATTATATGTCTTGGTGTTGTCCTCCTTGGGTCCTTTGTGTTGGGAGTTCTGTGGGCCATTCCATGGTCTGAGAGACTATTTCCTCTCCCAGTTTGGGGAAGCTTTCAGCAATTATTTCTTCAAAGACACTTTCTATCCCTTTTTCTCTTTCTTCTTCTTCTGGTGCCCATATAATGCGAATATTGTTCCATTTGGATTGGTCACACAGTTCTGCTAATATTTTTTCATTCCTGGTGATCCTTTTATCTCTCTCTGCATTCCTGTTCTCTGATTTCTATTCCATTAACGGCCTCTTGCACCTCATCCAGTCTGCTCTTAAGTCCTTCCAGAGATTGTTTTATTTCTGTATTCTCCCTCCCAACTTTATCCTTTAACTCTTGCATATTTTTCTGCAGCTCCATCAGCATGGTTATGACCTTTATTTTGAATTATTTTTGTGGGAGATTCTGTGAAGTCTATCTCCCCAGACCCTCTCTTGGGGGTTGTCTGGGTAATCCTAGACTGGACCAAGTTCTTCTGCCTTTTCATGGTGATAGAGGTAGCTGTAGGTAGGTAGCATGTGTGTCCGCTGGGAGAACAAAGTCCTTTCCTGCTTGCTGGTCACCTTGCCCTTCTCTGCTGCCTGTCTCGGTTACCCGCACTCTCGGAGCAGCCTCTGGGTTAATCCCCTAAGCTGCTGTGGGCAGGGTCTCTGTCAGGGTAGTGCAGAGCCCTGCGGGGAGTGGCAGGCGCGCTGGGTGTCCTCTTCTGTGAGAGCTGTGGCAGTTGTGCACTGGCGGCAGCCTTTGGGTCTGGCCCGGGTGGCTTTGCGGTGTGAGGAGATTCTGAGCGACTGCTGGGGGTGCGGCAGTTCCCAGGCCACTTGGCCGCTGCCGCCATGGTCTCATGTGGGCTGTTCCCGGGCTGCTCAGCCACCGCCACTGCAGGCTTGCATGGGCTACTCCTGGGCCACTCAGCCGCCATGGGCTCCCCCAAGCCGCTCCCAGGCCCCTCTGATGCCACCGATGGCGCGAGCTTGTTCTTTGGCCGCTGCCACAGGCTTGTGAAGTCCACTCCCTGGCCGTTCAGCCTCCTCTGCCGCCAGCTCATGTGGGCCTCTTCCGGGCCCTTCTGGCACTGCTGCCGCCCACACCTGCAACCACTCCCCGCCGCGGGCGTGCACCGCCACTCTCCTGCTACTGGGCCAGTGTGTTGGGGTCCGCACCAGTCGCGGGAACGACTGGTAAGCCACTTATCTTCGTGAGGGGCTTCAGAGCTCCGCTGCCGCCCAGGGGGTTAGGTCGCCTAGAGTTCCCCGGGATTCGCAGCTTCTGGGCTGAGTGTGCCAGGATGTGGTCCTCCAGCTGTGAGGTCACTGTCCCTTTAAGACTTTTAAAAGCACTCGCTTTTCTTTTGTCCCAGGGGAGCCAGTTGTGGGACCCGCTCGCAAGTTTTGCTTTTCCGTTTCTCTAATATCCAGCATACCATGCACCGTGTGTCTGTGCTCCAGTGCAGATTACTAGAGCTGGTTGTTTAGTAGTCCTGGGCTTTCACTCCCTCCACGCTCTGACTCCTTTCTTCCCACCGGGGTGCTGAGGATGGGGGGGCACTTGGGTTCCACCGGGCCGTGGCTTGTATCTTACCCCCTTTGTGTGATGCTGAGTTCTTGCAGATGTAGATGTAGCCTGACTGTTGTACTGTATCCATTGGTCTCTCTTTTGGGAATAGTTGTATTTGTTGTATTTTCAAAAATATATATGTTTTTGGGAGGAGATTTCTGCTGAACTACTCATGCCGCCATCTTGACCCCTCCCTGTTTTATTTATTTTTCATATCTAGTGCCTAGCACAGTACTTAGAATATTACAGATACTTGGCAAAATAATATTCAGTGAATGCAGTGTGATATTCATCCAAAATAGTCTGTGTTTTCAAAGGTAGCTTTCTATGTTTTTTGGACCCATTAATTCCCTCCTATAAGTTGTAAGAATTCTTAGTGATCTTTGACTGCCTGTCATTTGGAGTTATATTGAAGAGCCAGGGATTCTGGAGGAATGGCTTTCTAGGTTTTAGACCACAAGGTGGAGCCTTAGAATCAGTCTTGTCTGCTGGAAGACACCAAGGCCCTAGAATCCTAACCCAGCAATTCTCAAACTTTAGAGGGCATCAGAATCATACTCCTTCTGGAGCACAGACCCAGATATTAAATTGTTAATTAGGGCCGGACCTATGCATCTGCCATTCTTTAACAAATACTCCAGATAATTTAACAACTTTGTTTATCCTACAAGATTGAAGTTGTGGTTGTTCAGAGGTCTATGTTGAATTTTGGATCCAGGGTCTTTTGGCTTTAGCCAGAGCTTCCTGGTGTCCATTCCTTCTTACCACATGTAAGTGTGCCTTTTATAACAAAGAGACTTAGATTCAGACCAGAGCATCTGAAGAATGTCTGGTGAATGGATGGGAGTTGTGGAAGCATGTACCAGTTCATTCCTTTCCTTTAATAGTCCCCAAGTCTTGTTATTTAGGCAGAGGTGATACCAAATCTATAAATCAAGTGGACCTTCTTATTTTAAAATCAAATGTTGACTTTCTCTGTTTAAAAACTTTCTATGGTTAAAAAAGTTTCACATATTTTTAAAAGGTGAGTAGTAAAATGTACCCTACTATACCAGTCACCCAGCCTCAATAGTTGACCCATGGACAGTATTATTTTATTTATTCCACATCTGTGGCCTCCCTTCTCAATTTTTTAAAATCAAGTTCCATATAACAGTATATCATTTCCTCTGTAAATATTTTAATATGCATGTTTGAATGATAATTCTTTTTTAAAATTAAGGTAAAATCCACATAACATAAAATTAACCATTTTAAAGTGAAAAATTCAGTGGTATTTAGTACATTCCCAATGTTGTACAACCACTACCTCTGTCTAGTTCCAAAGCATTTTCATCATTCCAAAAGGAAACCCATACCCATTAAGCAGTTACTTTCCAGAATACTTATTCCATCTTTACACCTTTGGCCTCTACTGATCTGCTTTCTGTCTCTATGAATTTATTTGTTCTGGGTATCTCATACAACATGTGACCTTTTATCTGGCTTCTTTTACCCAGCATAATATTTTCAAGATTCATCCATGTTGTAGCATGTATCAGTACTTCATTCCTTTTTATGGCTGAATAATATATTGTATAGATATACCACATTTTATTTATCCATTCACCCATTGATGAGCACTTGAGTTGTTTCTACCTTTTGGCTATTATGAACAGTGCTACTGTTAACATTCATAAATAAGTATTTGAGTACTTGTTTTCAGTGCTTTTGGGTGTATAGGAGTGGAATTGCTGGGTCATGTACTAATCCTATGTCAAACTTTTGAGAAATTGCCAAATTACTTTCCATGAAAAAATACTTCTTTTAAAAAATATAGCCACACTTCTCTCTCACTTACCAACTTTACATTTCCCTGTATGGCCCCGGAAGATGACTGGTTAGCCAGAGACGGGTAAGATTCCTCAAGGGAGGAACAACCTAAGACAGGCACAGTCACAGGGGGGCCATCAGGTGAGAAAAGGGGATCAACAGAGGTGAGGCTTAGAACCTCCCCCCCCTGTTCTGAGAGAAATCTTCTGCATCCGTGGATGTTTTATTGCCCTGGTCTAGCTTGGATTAACACATAGTCTACAGGCACACACCTCATCATCTACATTTGCTCTCTTACAACACTAAACTATGTTTTCTACCTTTATCTTGTATCTACCTACCACTTCAGCATTTTATTAAAAATAATAATAATAAAGAGAGAAATGTGGTATCCACATATAAATCAAGTATAAAAATCAAATGAGTATTCATATTTGAACTGTTTATAGTTCATAATGCATGAGCAAAACCGAAAGTTTCTGTGATGACTGCCCTTCTACTGTTCGCCATGTAACTTATTCACTATGTAAGAATTTGTTCTCCATGTAAGAACTTGTTTGTTATGCTTCAGAAGATTGGAGACTGACGAAAATTAGGCTTGGGGTGGATTAATGATTGTGCATTGAGCATTGACCCCCCCTATACAGAATTTTATTGTTGTTAACAACCATTTGATCAATAAATATGAGATGCCCTCACAAAAAAAAAAGAAAAAAAAATACACACTTCCAATTGTAAAATAAATAAGTAACTGGGATGTAATGTATAGCATAAGGAATATAGTCAAAATATTGTAACAACTTGGTATGGTGATAGCTGGTACCTAGAATTATCATGTATATAATGTTGAATCACTGTGTTGTACACCTGAAACTAATGTAATACTGTGTGTCAACTACCCTTCAATAAAAAAAATTATCTAAAAAAATATATATATGTTTATAGCCACAATATTATCACACCCAAAAAATTAACAATAATTCCTTAATACCATTGCATAGTGGATTAGTGTTTAAATTTCTTTGTCTCATGAATGTTACAATTGGTTATTATGAATCATGATTTAAATATTTAGCCCATAAAAAGCAATTGACCCATATGACTTTTAATCTTTAGGCTTAATCCTCCCTCTCACTTTTTCCCTTGCGATTTGTTTGTTAAAAAAACTGTGTTATTTCTCTTATATAATTACTCACATTTTAGATTATACTGACTGTTCTTACACTGTCACTCAGCATGTTCCCTTTGTCCCCAGTTTTTCCCATGCATTGTTTTTAGATCTTGGGGCTTGAACAGAGTCAGCTTCCATTTGTTGCTGTTACAAAAATATTTCCTACATGGTGCTGTGTGCATCCCTAAGAAAGCCAAACATGTAGTTTTGTCTCAACTTTTGTTTTAGCGTGTGTTGACCAACTTCTTAGTTTAACTTCTAAAATATAAGTAATGCTGGTGAAGATGTGGAGAAACTGGATCGCTCATATATTGCTGTGGCAATGTATAATAGTACAGCCACTGTGAAGAACAGTTTGGTAGTTCCTTTATAAATTAAAAATGAACTTAACCATATGACCCAGCAGTTCCACTCTTGGGGATCAGTCCAAGAGAGATGGAAACCTATTTTCACACAGAAACTTATACGTCAATGTTCATAGCAGTTTTATTCATGATAAAATTACTTTCCATGAAAAGATACTTCTTTTAAAACCTGGAAACTACTCTTATGTTTTTCAATGGGTGAGTAGTTTAAAAACAAAACAAAACTGTGGTACATTTGCACCATAGAATACCACTCAGCAATAAAAAACAGTGAACTATTGATACATGCAACAATTTGGATGAACCTTAAGGAAATTACTGTGTGAAAAAGTCTATCTCAAGAGCATATATACTGTATGACTCCATTTACATAACATTCATGAAGTAATATAATTATAGAGATGGAGAACAGATTACTAGTTTCCAGGTGTTAGAAGTTGGCATAGGGGGGGTGGATGTGGCTATAAAAGGGTAGCATGACAGAGTCTTGTGGGGATAGTACAGATAAGTATCTTTTGTGATGGTGGTTATGTGAAGCTATATATATGATGCAGTTGCATAGACACTCACACACACAGATGAGTGCATGTATTACTGACAAAATTTGAGTAAGCTCTGAAGATTGTACCAATATGAATTTCCTGGTTTTAAAATATCATATATTATACTTGACTATAGTTATGTACTACAGTTATGCAAGATGGTAACATTGGGTGAAGCTGGAAAAGATGCAAAGAACCTTGTGCATTTCTTTCCAACTTTATTAGTGCTTGAGGGCATCTTCATCTTATTTCATCTTTGAATCCATGTGCCTAGAATAGTTAGAAGTTACTCAATAAATGTATGCATGAATAAATAAGTTGCTGAACTATAGGGAAGGGTGTGAAATGTATGCATGAATAAATAAGTTGCTGAACTATAGGGAAGGGTGTGAAATGAATGAGTTAAATGAATCCTTCTGTCCCTGATGCATTGTAATCTGATACTATTCTCTTTCTGGGTGGAATATTCCGTCTCCTTTCCGCATAATGGTGTATTCTGTAAAATCTTGTTGAACATAGAAGCAGAAAAAAGCTTGCTGGTCTTATTGCTGCTGTTTATCTATTGTGTGGTCAGGACAAGTCATATAACTGCTCAGGACTTCTATCTTGTCCAGTGTGAAATGAGAATAATGTCATTGGCACTGTCTGTTTTCTGTTCATCATAAGGCCCAGGTGGCATGCTGTGCCCACAGACGTTCTGGTGTTTGTTGCTTCATCAAGGGTGTTTATCATGATACGATTCTTTCTGTGATTTCTTCATAGATTTTTAAATTTTGTGATCACAGATTTGGCCATTAATATTTTATGTGAGTCACATATTGTAGGTAGGGACTTCTTAGTACATTCTCAATAATCTTGGCTTAAGTTACTCATACATTTACCCATGCATGTATGGAAGACCTTCTAGGAACATTGCTAATGTTTCTGGATTACACATAAAATACCTTGTGTTTTGAATCTGTTTTTTATCCCAAAAACAACTTAGACATTTATTTATGGGTGCTTTCTAGGTGGAATGGATGGTGGTTCTGCCTAAAGAAGTCAAACTGGGTATAGTTTCATACCTAACCTGATGACTGTGTCCAATACCTACTAAGTTCTTTGAAACTTAACAAAGGAGGGGATGTTACTAGCCCTTACTGAGAAGGATGTGAGGGGCACTGAAATTTTCAGAGTTCTTCAAAAGTTTTTGTTTGACTATCATTATAGGAATTTAAAGTAATGCTTTAATTTCAAATTTAGCATCTGTACCAGAATCCTGTGGGGCAGCATATTATTTGAACTTTACATTAAGGAACTCTTTAAATTTCCTACTCTCATACTTTTCTCCAAGCTATCTTCTTTGGTCCTCTAGGTAAAAAGGGAATATGAGATGACATTTTAAAATAATGTATTTTCTTCTGATATCAGGAGAGGTTTGTTTTCTTTGCAGAAAAACTTAGAAAATAAAATGAAAGGCATAAAAAAATAAATAATTACTTAAATCCTATCTTGTTGGTCTCAGTACATCCATCAGTCCAAATGTTTATCATTATTTATTTTTAAATATAATTACGTAAGGCATGTATTCAAAACTTACAGAATTCTTCGGTCACGCCCTGAAACCTGATAGATGTTTTCATTTTTTTTAAACTTGCAATTGACTTCCTAAAATTTAATTACTAATTTTTCTTTTGAACTTTTATTCTATAAATATCAGGAACTTGCTTTAAAGTATAAGATATAATTAAGATACCTGTTTACTTGTTAAACTCTTCCTTTTTGTTGGCTCCTTATTAGCAGGTAGATGAATTCAATTCACTTGAAGGATGTGGTGGTGTCACTTGAAAAGGGGGAGACCTGGGTGGTCATTTGCAAATTTTACTTTCTAGGCCATAGTTCTTTGCCAGTAAAAGAAGGTTTTGACTCAGATGATCTCTAAACCTGCTGTTTCTCTGATATTATGTTGCTCTGCTGCTGTCGCCCAAGATTAGGTTTCACGGGCAGTTAAATGTCAGGAGCTGTGTGAACTTCAGTGGAGCCTGTGTTTTTTTTGTTGTTCTAAATGAAGATTTTTCAAATTACTGCTCATGATTCATTAGATCATTCATTCAACAGCTACTTACTTAGTGCCTATTATGTCTCTGACTCTGCTTAAGCACTTGGGATATACAGGGAAAAGTATAAATAGTGTAGTGGGAAAGGACAAATAAGAAACAAAGTAAATAAAAATTTATGGTATTTATGATAGTGTTTCATGTAGAGAAAAATAAAGCAGGTAAGGGAGACAAGGAGTATTGGGGAAGTTGCATTTTTACACAGGATATCAGGAAAGGCCTAACTGAGGAGGATATTTGAATCAGAGATAGGTGAATGAACCACACTCATAGATGGAGTGGAACATTTCAGGCTGCAGGATTTGCAAGTGCAAAAGCCCTGAAGCAGACGTATGCCTGATGTGTTCTAGGAAGAGTAAAGAGGCACCATGTTGTTAAAGTAGAGTAAGGTAAGAAGAGTGCTGGGAGGTGGATTGAAAGACCTAAGGAACAAGAGTAGTAATGGGGTTGCCTAGGGCCTTGTTTGCATTGTAAGAACTTTGGTTTTTACTCAGTTATGGGGACATACGGCAGGATTTTCAGTAAAGGAATTATGTGATCTGACTAATGGTTCAGCATGCCTCTAGCTGTTTTCTTCAGGATAAACTGATACACGGGCCAAGAGTGGAAACAAGGAGACTAGATAGAAAGTTGTTTCACTAATACAGTGGGTTATGAAATCAACTTGATGGTCATAAGTATTTATAAATTTATAGACTAGAAAATCAGCGCACTACATATAGGTGGTAAGTATTGTTTAATGAATTAATGCTAGATAAATGTGGGTGTACTGGGATGCAGTATAAAATATACTTACTGTGAAGGGTTACTATAAAAAAGTTTGAAAGTCATTATTCTAAAACATTTATATTATTGTCAAGTGGAGGTGCCTTGATTTTGGGGCACATTCTCAGTGGCTCCTGTAGGAAATAGGCTGTCTTCCTGTAATTGTGTCCCATCAGTCAGCAGTTTGGCCTTCCTTCTCTTTTCCTTTACCTTTCTCTCTTCCCTTGTTTTAAACTGGTTCATAAGAGTTCTTAATAGAAGGTACCAAACTGTGATTTTTGTTTTCAGACCCTCTTTTCCTTTGGATTTTTTCCAGAATTTGCCTCTTCTATCACATTCCTCCAGCTTTGTGGCCTTGTACCCCAAAAGGCCAGTGCACCCACCCCAGTTTGTTCTCCTGCCATCAGGGAATGCCTGTTTACCTGCACCTATTCCCATGCCCTCCATCGGCACTGTTGCTGTGGCAACTGCCATCCCAACCTCCTTCCTTCCCCGTTTTTTTCTTCCTCCTGCCAAGTTTTATACACTGTGAGGCCAGAGCTGATGCTACATCTGTGAGAAGATAGGACCAGGAGTAATTTTAAGCTGAAGATTGAATGGTTGCTTGAAACCCCTCTCTATTTTCCTCGGCTTGGGGTGAAGAAGAGTTTGAGTAAGTCAGACCACCTGATGAGTTGAGGTGACTAAATGTTAACTACCTAATTCTGTGGAAAATTCATGAGTGTCCTAGAACAAATCTGTTACAGCACTTTCTCTTAATTTATATTGAGATCTTGCTTGGCTCTGTGTGGCTTTTAGGATCTCTGAGCCAAAGGCAAAAACTTAGGCTCTAGATCACTTCAGTTCTGGGCCCATCCCTTTCTGGAAGATGATGATTAGACGCCCTGCAGTACCTGCTGCCCATGTTTGCTTCATGGAAGGACTGGACGCACCATTTGATTATCTACAGATCTTACCACAAATTTAGTGAGGTCCTTCTGCCGGCTTAAGTCAGACTTACATTTCTGGATGTTCAAGAAGGGAAGGAAGTTTTACTCTATCTATATTTCAAGCCAGAGAAGCTTGGCAGTGAATCATGTTCTGCGGAAAATGAGTTTGTTCAGCCCCACATGACAACGTGTCCTTCTCAGGCTGGTTGTCCGATGGTTCTGCTTTCCTCTAGAGAAATCTCAATCTTAGAACTGAAGATTATATTATAAAAAACAAAAAAGAAAGCCCAGGTCATTCCCCTTAATTTACATAAAGGAAGTGATTACTCAGAACACCCTTGAATGGGACTGGTGTGGGCTGTGTACCCTGAACTTGTTCATTTTTTACCTAATTCTAGTGTCCTTTAGCATTTGTCATACTTTATGGGTTGTGATATAGGAAGTACAAAATGTTCCATATTCCTTATAGGTCATCCTATCCTAAAGCAAAAATTGGACAGGAGATGTTTTCCCTTACCTATAGGACCTCTGTTTTGCCTCTCTGATTGTGTGATATCAGCTCTTATGTCTGTGATCAGCAGTGCATTTCACAGGTCTTATGAAGCTCTTACAAAGAAACTATGGGAAATTCATGCCAGTGGGCTTTGGAAAATCTTGTTAGTACCATCAGATGAATTACTTAGCCATGGATTTATGGAAATCTAGGTTCATGGAGTCTGCTCTTGGAACCTTTATTGATGCCCTATCTTGGGTTAGACATGATACTAGAGTCACTTGCTCTGGGAATGGCCTCACCAGTTTCTGTTCCAAAGCCTTAGCCTTTGCCAGTACTTTTAGAAATGTTCTTTTTACCCCACTAGAGCAATAAAGAAGTCCAAGTATTTGTCAGAGGTAGAAGGCAAAAAATAAATAAAAACCCACAAAAACACACAAACCAGGAGACCAGACTAGTGAGGGATCTTTTCCTGATATACTGAGGTCCGCATGCTTTTTGTCCTGGGTCTTTTGCATGCTAACCCTTGGATCACCTCCTTCCCCTGTTCTTTTATATTTTGTGACAAGTCCTTGGTTGAAGATAGGTTGGGGATAGATATTGCTTTTATGTTTCTCATGGGGATATTTTAATTTGAACTCATTGTAATGTGCTAGAACTTTCAAGATACTACTCATCTCATCTAGATGGGTAATAGAGGGCATTTCCCTGGAGGAAGGTAGTGGCATCTCCTTTATCACGGTAAGAGCCCAGAAAGCAACTCAAGATTGAAGTATTCTTGTTATAAACAGGTGCCGTTAGTTCTCCAAGAGGAAAAGAGAAACTTCTTCAGGGAATGTGTTGAGAACAGGAAAAAAGACTTTTCAGACAGTGTCAGTGGAGTGGAACTCTGATCTTGAAAGGAATTGGAGCCCTTTCGCTAATAGGCATAGGGTTGTTAAAGTGCCCTATTGTGTGGTTGACTTTTCATCCAGCCTCTGGTAATCTGCTTTCTTTCCACTTTGTTTTCCCCAACTCCTACTCCTTCTACTTCCTCTCCCCCAAAATTCCAAAATGGAACCATGTTTCTCAAAATGTGGTTTCAAAGTCACATGCATCAGAATCATTAGGTTCAGATTCCTGGACCTACTTCTCAGATTGAATTAGAATATCTGGTGGTGGATGTGGGGGTGGTTTCTGAGAATCTGTATTTTTCAAAAGCCCCAGGTAATTTGTCATACATCTTACACTTGAACCTTAAGCTATACGGTCTTTGACATTATCTTTATATCTTGACTGTGAGGGCAAACTGCTTCTAAGCCTTTTCTTTCTGATGAACTAGGTTATCCTTACCACTCTCATCAGAAGAAGCCAGATACAGAATCCCTACTGAGAAATTACAGTTAATATAGTTCACTTTCTGGATTTCAGGTATCACTGCATCCCTCTGGAAGGAATTTAATTTCGTACCTGAACATGAAGTATTCAGTTTTAGCATCTGCTGCTCTTTAAATAGCATCCCCTGAACACTCTGGGAGCAAGATTCCTACATGTATACCCTCTTTGTATGAGAGAGAGGAGAGTTCCCTGCCCAGAAATACAGGCAAGAGAAAAGTTAGGGATTCTCTGGAGCCCATAAACAGACTCCTGTAAAGTGGCCAGATTGCAAACTTAGGTCTAGGAGCTTGGATATGGGTGGGTTGGGCCCCATGCCTGTCCTGGGTGGACTCTCACAAGGACTGGCTAGAATCAGAGAGGAAGTCCCTTTTAACATATGGAAACGCGTTTGCCAGAGGCCCCAGCTTTCCTGTCAGGGATGCCTGAACTGATGCAAACCCCTGCTGCTATGGCTGGGTGGGGGTGCTGGCCAAGTTTCTTTTTGTTGAGTCTTGTTTCCACCCCCAGCTTCTTTTCAGTACTACAGATGCTCGTTTATTTGCACACTCCATGCTGATCTTGAATTGAAAGCCTCTCATTGTTTTTGAGCTCAGTGTTTAGATAACACCACATGCCTGTGGCAGCTAGGGCACCCTTTAAAGGAAATGCTTGGGCTCTAACAGCCCCGTCATTCATTCTCCGTATGTGAGTGAGTGTGGCCTGTGTCCAGGACCATTATAGGAACACTTCTCTGCAGGGATTATTACTTGGGATCTGTGGGGTACCAGGCTTCTCCTTGATGTTGGGAGTTCCAGGGACCATTTTCTAAGTCTCTTCCATCATTCTTCCATGCCATTCATAAGAGGATTATAGTCTGTTTTGCCCAAGTCTTGGCTCCGCACACAGTTGCAGTACCAGAGCATTCCTGCCTCTGGTGGGGTGCACAGGACTGACTGGCTAGTGGTGGTGCAGACTGCTTTTATGACCAGGCCAGGTTGGCAGCTTCTTTTGCACCCTGGTTTCAAGGGCTCCTTTTCTCATAGGATATCTCCTTTCTTGTCCCCTTAATCTTCCCCATCACTGTCTTGTGAAAAGAAAAAAAAAAAGAAAATGTTACCTTCATTCAATATTAAATCTCTTCTGGTAGCATACAGCTCTTTAGGTTCTTACCTAGTAAAATGCTATTAAAACTCCTTCCTTAAAAATGTTTCCTATAAATCTGCTAGGCTTTAATTTAGGTTTCTTGAGGTTCTTTTCAGTTCTGTGATTCCCTAGAATTTATAAACTCTCCTTTTTTCCCTAAAACTATTAGGGTTATTTCCTTGCCATAATGGTAATCTGTGTGTGAATTCTGATGTACACTAATTTCTACCCCATCCCTGATGCATGTACTTAACCTCACTTTCCTACCAGTAATTTAGTGTTCCAAGAATTGAACCCAAAATACAAAAGAAAAGTTGGTTATGACACAGTCAGTGAGCAAGCCACCCCTCCATAATAAAATAGTATCTAGGTAATCAGGGATACTGGTTCTTGGAAATATAAAATAGACACAGGTGTGCGAGAATGCACGCATGTGCATGTACACACACACACACACACACACACACACAACCCTTTTTACTTAGTAACATATAATTGTTAATGTTCATGGCCATCCTAGTTCTCTGTAAAATTGAAAGTACCTTCTGAGTCCTCAAAATAAATTTTTTGGAAGCATAATGTGTGACTTTCTTTAATGTTATGAATATTATGAAATTACAGAAGAATAGTAGGTGAACTAGAGCATACATACAATTCCCTAGTGAAGGTAGATAAATGGAATTATATATATTAACCAAAGTATATTTCAAATCTAAATATAAACTTTTGGAAATTGTAAAAGAAAACAAGTTCTTCTTGCTCTCTCAATTGTTGTACTACTTGCTCTGCATTTAAATTAAACTTTTTTATTTAATATTTACTCTGTAGTCATGCTGTGTAAATATAAAAATTCTCTGTGACTCCAAGAAGGGACTAGCGGTCACCAAAGGGGAGGGGTGGTGGAGGGTTGGTGGGGAGAGACAGAGAAGGGGATTGAAGGGTATTATGATTAGTACATATGTCGGGGGGGTGGTCATGGGGAAGATAGTAGAGCCCAGAGAAGACAAGTAGTGACTCTGTGGCATCTTACTACACTGATGGATACTGACTTCAATGGGGTATGGGGGGGACTTGATAATATGGGTAACCACACTAACCAATGTAGTAACCACAATGTTTTTCGTGTGAAACCTTCATAAGAGTGTATATCAATGATACTTTAATTTTAAAAATTAATTTTTAAAATTCTCTGTGTAGTGATTCTATAGCATCTTACTATACTGATGGACAGTGACTGTAATGGGGTATGTGGGGGGGACTTGGTGATGGGGAGAGTCTAGTAGACATAATGTTCTTCATGTAATTGTAGATTAATGATACCAAAAAAAAATTCTCTGTGAACAGATTAAAAATTCAAAAACAAATGCTTAAGTAATGAAGTTATTATTGAAAAATACCAGAATAAGCAGTAAAAGTATCTGTTTTTCATGCTGGTGGGTCTTGTATCCCTAAGACTAAGGGAAATAGATCCCAGAAATATCATCCATGATTAGCCAGTTAGACTAGACACACTCGCTTCCCAGAGTCTTGATGAGTGTCTGTTTAATTATGTAGTTAACTTGGATAAATCAAGTAACTAATCATTTTAATGTCTCTTCTTTCAAGGTGCTTTTGTAATCATTTTCCTGTAAATTTACTAGTAATTCATATTTTGGAGATGGAAAAGGTGAACTGACAGGTTAAATAACTTGCTTTAATCTAATGAAGGAACCATTCCTCTCCTCTTTCTTACCCCTAGCCCTCTGCTGAAATTCTGATGTAGAAGCCTGTCAGTAGGTCCTGGGCACACGTTGGGAAGAAATAAATGTGGTGAGTTTTACAGACCCTCTTGCAGCCCGCCTCATCCCAGTCCCTGTGCTTCTTGCCTTCCAGCTCTCTCCTACGCTATGGTGGCAACCTATCCCTCCAAAGTGCCATGAGCGTGCGATTCAACAGCAACGGGACCCAGCTCCTGGCCTTGAGGCGCCGCCTGCCCCCTGTGCTCTATGACATCCACTCCCGCCTGCCTGTTTTCCAATTTGACAATCAGGGTTACTTCAACTCTTGCACCATGAAAAGCTGCTGTTTTGCAGGAGATCGTGACCAGGTAAATGTCCTCTGCCTAATGCATCCCCCACTCATGGTTTCCTCTTGGATTGCTCTTTCTGTACGTGTCTTTATTTCTCTTCAGCATTGCGTCAGAAAACACTTGAGGGGAAACAGTGTCTGGGGATGTTCTGGCTTAATAGTTTCTTCATCAAGGCTGCCATTGGGTAATAATACAAGGCACACACCATAAACCAAGGCTGGCCACAGTTTGGTTCTGAGCAGTCTAGCTCTGCCAAGTTTGTGAATAGACTTTAAGATTCTAAGAATGTGTCAATTCAAAAGAAAGGAGGGAGTCCATGGAAAATTAGCCTGCCAAAAAAAGAGAGACTTTTTTTTTGGTGTCAATAAAACACAATGATGAATGAAACATTCTAAGTACCATCCAAAAGACATATATCCCGAATGGCCCCTTGGGATGGCATCTTTTTCTTGGATGAAATGGGCTGAGCTGAGAGGAAGCCAGATGCTGACTCTTTATTTTTATTGCCAGCATCACAACTGGGAAGGAGAACCCAAGCTGTGAGTTTCCAGCCTTTTCACAGTCTCACTGGAAATCGAGATACTAATGTTGACTTTAGAGCTGGTGGCTTAAAAACATACTTGGCATTCTTGCACCTGTCTATCTTGGCCATAAAAGTCATGAAGTGGGTGTCAGTGAGTGGACCAGTTGGACTGATCTGAGTAAAGACAAATGTAAAGAAAAATTGATCAAATAAACAAATAGATTCTTTTTTTCCTTCTCAAACACACAAATCTTATTGCTACTTCATATCTAGATTGGAAAAAGAGAAACCTTATTCTCCTACTAATGCTTAGTGTTACCTTTGGGTCCAACACCTATGTGAAAATGTGAAATTTCGAATATAATTCTCACATGCTATGTTCCACCTCTTTAGAGTTATTTATGGCAAGGTGCATAAAAGAACAGTTCTTTGAGAACTTGTAAAGACCCTGCTTTTTGAAGACAGAAGCTAGGATTTTTCTTCCTACAGTGAGGTTGCTTACAGGCTCCCCAATACCATCGCTTTAAGATTTGTATATGTAGAGGAGCACAGTTAATCCTTGTTGAATTGAGTTGAATGTTAAAGAAATTGGTAATATCTTTTAAGTTGTCCAGGCTAGGGATTTCCCCTTTTGTACATAGAGCTATATATAAAAATCAGAATTTATATTCAAGCCAGAATCCTAGGATCTAATTAGCTTTGATCCACACTAGAAACCACTAGGTGGCCTCAGTTATATAAGCGATGTCTCCTGGGAGAGGCCACAATGCCTGAATGAGTATTTACAGGCAATTTATTTCTTGGGTGGCAAGAAGCAGTTTCTAAACATGATCAGACTCACAATGGAACAGATAATTGTCTGCAGAATGGTTGATTTGGTTTCATTTAACTGGAAATGACAACCAAACCCCTCTCTCCCTCCCACCCTCCTTTCTTCCTTCTTTGCTTTCTTCCTTGGTTTTGTTAATTTCCCATCTTCTGTCAACTTCTAAGACATGTGATCCTTATTTCATTGAACAGTGAAGAGCAGGCACTAAATGTAATGGTTTATTAGGCTTTATTACCAAAAACACAAGGGCTAAGGGAAAGTTGAAAGAGAATGGATGTTGTGTTTCCTTTTACTTCCAGTATTAGCAGCCAGAGCCTGTCTGTTAGGAGTCCTTAAAATATGGGGACCAAAAGCCTCTAGCCAACATGAAGAGCACCTAGACTATGGTTTCTCAGTCTCGGCACTGTGGACATTTTAATGGGGTAGTTCTTTGTTGTGTGTGGGTGTCCTGTACATTGTAGGATTCTTAGCATCCTTGGCCTCTCCCCATAATGCAGGTAAACCTCCCCCGGCCTTCCCCAGACAACCAAAACTGCCTCTAGACACTACCAGTTGTCCCCTGGGTTGGGTGGGGGGGTAGGTCCCCTGGTTGAGAACATCTGCCCTACATTATAATCACCCATTTGCCTAGATGCATCAGGACAGCTATTGCCACAGGCAGAGCCACACGAGGTATTTTATGATGGTCCTGGTTGTATACACAGATGTAGTTGTTTTTGCTTTTCAGGTTATATGTAATGATAAAAACATTGAATGGTTTTTAATTTTTTTATTCAAATTTGACTTAATTTATTGTCACTTTTGTCACATGGGGAAAGTTTATAGGTACTATATCCCCTGACAAACTATACAGCTTTTTGGTTGGGGTAATTGGTTTTCTGTAGATGAGGGAGGATGCCAAGTCATTCAGTCTAACTTCGGATCTGTTTCGGAGTTAAAGTCTTTAAAATCTGTTCATATTCCCCATAAAGATTATTAGAGGCACATTACCTAGGGAATAGGAAATACAGCGATTTATGTTTGGCTGTTTTGTACTCCTTGGGAACTAAGAAATATGGCTAATTTATTATTGTCTTGTTTGCAATACCTGGCACACAGTGAGAGCACAATAAATATTTGCTGAAGCAAATCTTGAGTACTTAGGTTAATGTATGGTTTTAGCTTTCTGGGCCCAAGGCTTCTCAACTGTAAATCAGGATTGATAAATACTGTTTTTCCTATTCAACTTCCAGGGGCTTTAGGAGGATGAATTAAATAATAGATTTTCAGTGAAACTAATCTACTGAGCTTATACTTTTTAAGTGTGTTGCACTGGAGATCAAACTTACTATCTCATTCCTGGGACATGTCTCTCAAAGGTGATTTATAGGTCCTGACTTCCCACACTCAGGGCTAAAGCAGTAGCTGCCACAGTTACAGTTATGATCTGTAGGACTGACATGTATATTCTTCAGCTAGTCCACACAGGATCTTTCTTGATGCTTTCAAATCCCAAAACCTACCCTTTTCCTTATATTGGTCTTTACACTTGCTCTTGCTCTTGTATACTCTGCGAACTCCCACAGCAGGAGGCTCTGTGCTCTGGAACTCTTCATTTAGTCATAGGCTGGATAGCCATCCCAGAAAGTAATCTGAGAATTTCCATAATAGGAATGAACATGGTCAAGAAAGGCACTAAGTGACCTAACTATCTGAGACTGTCTTCTGGCTTTTAGTTATAGTGAGATGAATCAGTTCACACAAATGGACTCAGATATTGTACCAGAGAGTCTGTACTTCTGTTTAGCCTATCCTAGGTTACTACGTGATTCATTAGTCTCAAAATGAAATTCACATTTCAAGAAACTGGACCCAGAGAATAAAATGTGAAATATGCTGAGTCTCCTTTTTTTTCTCCCCCCATGCTCATTGCCACCATTGTAGATTAATTCTAACTATAGCACTGTTAGAGATCGTTTCATATAAACTGTCTTTTTACAGATGAGAAAACTGAGTCTCAGAATAGTTAGGTACACAAGTCAACATGTACACAAGTTTGTAGCTGAGCCAGGCCTAGAGCCCAGCATTTTGAGCTGTCAATAGAGATCCCCTTACATTATACCACAGTCACAGCTCAATGCCAGCAGAAGCAAGGCAAACAGCAAAAGTGAGCGAATTGGGCTAGAAGTAAACAGTAGGGAGTGTTGGGAACTCTGGCCAACTTGAGAGCCCATTCCATCTAAGTCTAAATGAATCCCATCCAAATGAAGCTTTGACTCAACTTCAGCACATTGTTGCTGTGATGGCCTCTGGTTTTTTTCAAGAGAAACCAGAAATCAAGATTTTGTTTGTGCAGTCTCCTGATTTTTAAATATTGCAACATTTCGTACTTAATTGTGTGGATAAAACAAGTCTGTGCACCATACCTATTCTGCTCTAGAGCCACCAGTTTGAAACTGCTTCAGCAAGATGTTTTTCTCTCATGTTTACTTCCATTGTCTTTCACTAATTCATAGGTGAGTGGAGACAAGTTCGCTTTTCTATCTCCTACTGTATACTTCCTAACTTCATGCCTTCCCACCCCATCTTTTTTTTAGCCCAATTTTATTTTCAATTTTTAATTTTTAATTTATTTTTTATTTATATATCATTGATATACACTCTTATGAAGGTTTCACAAGAAAAACAATGTGGTTATTATATTCACCCTTATTGAGTCCACCCCCAGTGCCCCATTGGAGTCACTGTTCATCAGTGTAGTAAGATGCCACAGAGCCCTATTTGTCTTCTCTGAGTTACACTGTCTTCACTGTGACTCCACACACACCATGTGCACCCATCATGATACCCCACAATCCCCTTCTCCCTCCCTCCCGCCTGCTCTCCCCGACCCCTCCCCTTTGGTAACCACTTCTTGTATTCTCTGAGTCTGCTGCTATTTTGTTCCTTCAGTTTTGCTTCATTGTTATACTCCACAAATGAGGGAAGTCATTTGGTACTCGTCTTTCTCTGCCTGACTAATTTCACTGAGCATAATACTCTCTAGCTCCATCCATGTTGTTGGAAATGGTAGGATTTGCTTCTTTCTTATGGCTGAGTAGTATTCCATTGTGTATATGTACCAGCTCTTCTTTATCCATTCATCTGCTGATGGACACTTAGGTTACTTCCATATCTTGACTATTGTAAATATTGCTGCAGTAAACATAGGGGTGCATATGTCTTTTTGAATCTAAGAAGTTGTTTTCTTTTGGGTAAATTCCTAGGAGTGGAATTCACAGGTCAAATAGTATTTTTCTTTTTAGTTTTTTGAGGAACCTTCATATTGCTTTCCACAATGGTTGAACTAGTTTACATTCCCACCAGCAGTGTAGGAGGGTTCTCCTTTCTCCGCATCCTCGCCAGCATTTGTTGTTCCTAGTCTTTTCTATGTTGGCCATCCTAACTGGTGTGAGGTGATATCTCATTGTGGTTTTAATTTGCATTTCCCTGATAATTACTGATGTGGAACTTCTTTTCCTGTGCCTGTTGGCTATCTGAATTTCTTCTTTGGAGAAGTATCTGTTCATATACTCCGCCCATTTTTAATAGGGTTATTTGCTTTTTGGGTGTTGAGGTGTGTGAGTTCTTTATATATTTTGGATGTAAACTCCTTGTCATATATGTCATTTACAAATGTATTCTCCCATACTGTAGGATGCCTTTTTGTTCTGTGGAGAGTGTCCTTTGCTGTACAGAAGCTTTTTAGTTTGATGTAGTCCCATTTGTTCATTTTTGCTTTTGTTCCCTTTGCTCAAGGAGATGTATTCAGGAATAAGTTGCTCATGTTTATATTCAGGAGATTTTACCTATGTTGTCTTCTAAGAGTTTTATGGTTTCATGACTTACATTCAGGTCTTTGGTCCATTTTGAGTTTACTTTTTTATGTATGGGGTTAAACAATAATCCAGTTTCATTCTCCTGCATGTAACTGTCCAGTTTTGCCAACACCAGTTGTTGAAGAGGCTGTCATTTCCCCATTGTATGTCCATAGCTCCATTATCATATATTAATTGACCATA
Organism: Manis pentadactyla; assembly: GCF_030020395.1. Lineage (NCBI taxonomy): Eukaryota > Metazoa > Chordata > Mammalia > Pholidota > Manidae > Manis > Manis pentadactyla. The sequence continues at coordinate 32,416,731 of NC_080029.1, forward strand.
TATGATTGGGTTTATATCCGAGATCTCTAGTCTGTTCCATTGGTCTTTGGGTGTGTTCTTGTGTCAGTACCAAATTGTCTTGATTACTGTGGCTTTGTAGTAGAGCTTGAAGTTGGGGAGCGTGATCCCCTGGTTTTATTCTTCCTTCTCAGGATTGCTTTAGTTCTTTGGGATCTTTTGTGGATCCATATGAATTTTAGAATGATTTGCTCTAGTTCATTGAAGAATGCTGTTGATATTTTGATAGGAATTGCTTTGAATCTGTAGATTACTTTAGGCAGGATGGCCATTTTGACAATATTAACTCTTCCTATACATAAGCACAGGATGTGTTTACATTTATTGATATCTTCTTTAATTTCTCTCATAAGTATCTTGTAGTTTTCAGAGTATAGGTCTTTCACTTCCTTGGTCAGGTTTATTCCTAGGTATTTTATTCTTTTTGATGCAATTGTGAATGGAATTGTTTTCCTGATTTCTCTTCTGTTAGTCATTGTTAGTGTATAAGAATGCAACAGATTTCTGTGTATTAATTTTGTAACCTGCAACTTTGCTAAATTCAGATATTAGATCGAGTAGTTTTGGAGTGGATTCTTTAGGGTGTTTTATGTACAATATCATGTCATCTGCAAACAGGGACAGTTTAACTTTTTCCTTACCAATCTGGGTGCCCTTTATTTCTTTGTGTTTTCCAATCGCTGTGGTGAGGACCTCCAGAACTATGTTGAGTAAAAGTGGAGAGAGTGGGCATCCTTGTCTTGTTCCCGATCTTAAAGGAAAGGCTTTCAGCTTCTCGCTGTTAAGTATTACGTTGGCTGTGGGTTTATCATATATGGCCTTTATTATGTTGAGGTACTTGCTCTCTGTACCCATTTTGTTGATAGTTTTTATCATGAATGGTTATTGAGTTTTGTCAAATGCTTTGTTGGCAGTTGGCATCTACGGAGATGATTGTGGTTTTTATCTTTCTTTTTGTTGATGTGGTATGATGTTGATGGATTTTTGGGTATTGTACCGTCCTTGCATCCCTGGAATAAATTCTACTTGTTCATGGTGGATGATCTTTTTGATATATTTTTGAATTTAGTTTGCTAATATTTTGTTGAGGATTTTTCCATCTATGTTCATCAGGGATATTGGTCTGTAATTTTCTTTTTTTGTGGTATCTTTGCCTGGTTTTGCTATTAGAGTGATGCTGGCCCTATTAGAATGAGTTTGGAAGTATTCCCTCTTCTCCTACTTTTTGGAAAACTTTAAGGATGATGGGTATTAGGCCTTCACTAAATGTTTGATACGATTCGGTGGTGAAGCCATCTGGTTCAGGAGTTTTGTTCTTAGGTAGTTTTTGATTGCCAGTTCAATTTCATTACTGGTAATTGGTCCATTCTGATTTTCTGTTTCTTTCTGAGTCAACTTTGGAATGTTGAATTTTTCTAGAAAGTTGTCCGTTTCTTCTAGGTTGTGCAGTTTGTTGGCATATAATTTTGCATAGTATTTTCTAATAATTTTTTGTATTTCTGTGGTGTCCATAGTGATTTTTCCTTCTCATTTCTGATTCTGTTTATGTGTGTAGACTTTTTTTCTTGATAGTCTTGCTAGGGGTTTATCTATTTTGTTAATTTTCTTGAAGAGCCTGCTCTTGCTTTCATTGATTCTTTCTATTGTTTTATTCTTCTCGATTTTATTTATTTATGCTCTAATTTTTATTATGTCCCTCCTTCTACTGACTTTGGGCCTCATTTGTTCTTTTTCTGTTTTCATTAATTTTGAGTTTTAGACTGTTCATATGAGATTGTTCTTTCTTAAGGTAGGCCTGAATTGCAATATACTTCCCTCTTAGTATGATTTTCACTGTGTCCCACAGATTTTGTGGTGTTGAATTATTCTTGTCATTTGTTTCCATATATTGCTTGATCTCTGTTTTCATTTGATTATTAATCCATGGTTATTTAGGAGCATGTTGTGAAACCTCCATGTGTTTGTGGGATTTTTCGTTTTCTTTGCACGATTTCTAGTTTCATATCTTTGTGGTCTGAGAAACTGGTTGGTACAATTTCAGTCTTTTTTAATTTACTGAGGCTCCTTTGTGGCCTAGTGTATGATCTATTCTTGAAAATGTTCCATGTGCACTTGAGATGAATGTGTATTCTGTTGCTTTTGGATGGAGTGTTCTGTAGATGTCCTTTAGGGTCATCTGTTTTAATATGTTGTTTAGTGCCTCTGTCTCCTTACTTATTTTCTGTCTGGTTGATGTGCCCTTTAGCGTGAGTGGTGTGTTGAAGTCTCCTAAAATGAATGCATTGCATTTTATTTCCCCTTTTAATTCTGTTAGTATTTGTTTCACATATGTCAGTGCTTCTGTGTTGGGTGCATAGATATTTGTAATAGTTATATCCTCTTGTTGACTGACCCCTCTATCATTATGTAATGTCCTTTTTTGTCTCTTGTGACTTTCTTTGTTTTGAAGTCTATTTTGTCTGATACCAGTACTGCTACACCTGCTTTTTTCTCCCTATCACTTGCATGAAATATCTTTTTCCATCCCTCCACATTTAGTCTGTGTATATCTTTGGGTTTGAAGTGAGTCTCTTGTATGCAGCATATAGAAGGGCCTTGTTTTTTTATCCATTCCATGACTCTGTGTCGTTTGATTGGTGCATTCAGACCATTTACATTTAGGGTGATTATCAATAGGTGCGTACTTATTGCTATTGCAGGCTTTAGATTCATGGTTACCAAGGGTTCAAGGGTAATTCCCTTACTATCTAAGAGTCTAACTTAATTCACTTAGTATGCTATTACAAACACAACCTAAAGGTTCTTTTTTGTTCTCCTTTTTCTTCCTCCTCCATTCTTTATGTATTAGGTATCATATTCTGATCTCTTTGTATATCCCTTGGTTGACTTTGGGGCAGTTGATTTGATTTTGCATCTGCTTAGTACTTAATTGTTCTGCTTTCTTTACTGTGGTTGTATTTCCCCTGGTAACAGTTATTTAGCCTTAGGAACACTTCCATCTATATCAGTCCCTCCAAAATAAATGATAGTCTTGCTGGGTGGAGTATTGGCTCGAGGCCCTTCTGTTTCATTGCATTATATATATCATGCCACTCCCTTCTGGCCTGTAAGGTTTCTGTTGAGAAGTTCAATGGTAGCCTGATGGGTTTTCCTTTGTATGTGATCTTTTTTCTCTTTCTGGCTGCTTTTAGTAGTCTGTCCTTACCCTTGATCTTTGCCATTTTAATTATTATATGTCTTGGTGTTGTCTTCCTTGGGTTCCTTGTGTTGGGAGATCTGTGCACCTCCATGGCCTGAGAGACCATCTCCTTCTCCAGATTGGGGAAGTTTTCAGCAATTACCTCCTCAAAGCCACTTTCTATCCCTTTTTCTCTCTCTTGTTTTTCTGGTACTCCTATAATGTGAATATTGTTCCGTTCAGATTGGTCACACAGTTCTCTCAATATTCTTTCATTCCTAGAGATCCTTTTTTCTTTGTGCACTTCAACTTCTTTGTATTCCTCTTCTCTAATTTCTATTCCATTTACTGTCTCTTTTACTACATCTAATATGCTTTTAAATTCCTCTATTGTATGTTTCATTTCTGATATGGAATTTCTTAATGATTGAATCTCCATCCTAAATTCGTCCCTGAGTTCTTGAATATTTTGCTGTACCTCCATGAGCATGTTTATGATTTTTATTTTGAACTCTCAGGAAGAATGGTGAGTTCAGTTTCACTTGGGCCTTTTTCTGCTGTTTGTGAGATTTGGTTTGAACCAAGTTACTTTGACGTTTCATATTTGTATGTGGTGCCCTCTAGTGCCTAAAGCTCTAGTCTCTGGAACTGCTAAGCCCCTGGAGTGATGTTGGGGGTCACAGGGGAGCGGCACTGCTGCCTGGGGGGAGGAAAGAGCTGTTTCCTGCTTCCTGGCTGCAGTGCCTGTCTCCACTGTCAGATCCAGTGGGCTGAGCACACAGGTGGAAGCCTCTGTACTTTGGTTGGTAGCTGCCGTAGGCGGGGCCTCCCTCTGGCTGGCCTGATGCCAGGGCAGGGACTGCCAGTTTGTGAGCCAGTACCGGGAGGCCAGGAGTAAGGCACAGCAGGCTGCGTATCACAATGCAGGGCCTCAGAGCTGAATAGCCAGCCAGGGGGATGGAGTGCCTGAAGCTCCTGAAAGTTCCCAACCTGCTGGACAGAGAGCGCCCAGACAACCTTGTCCACCTATCCCTTCTCCCGAGCAGGGATAGGGAGCCAACTCCATGCAATCCTCACCCCTTCAGGATAGCAGCAATTTCCATGCAGTCCCTGCCTCTTCAGCAGCTCTCTTGCTGCTAGGAAGCCTCTCAGATCACCCACCTTTTCTTTGTCCCAGAGCAGCCGGACATGGAACCCTGTTCTCCACAAATGGCTGAAATCCTCTCTGAGTATTCTGACTATCTTAGCTTTCCAACCCCACTAATCTCCAGAGCACCATGCAGTGTAGGTTTGTGCTCCCAAAGCAGATCTCCAGGGCTGGGTGTTCAGCAGTCCTAGGCTTCCACCCACCTCCCTGCTCCATTTCTCTTCCTTCAGCTGTTTAGCTGGGGTAGGGGAAGGGCTTGGGTCCTGCCGGATCAAGGCTTTGGTACGTTACTCTGTTTTGTGAGCTCTGCTCTGTTCTCCAGGTGTTTGCAGTCTGGCTCAGGCTTCTTTCCTGTTGGTCTTTTAGGATTAGTTGTATTAACTATATTTTCGTGTTATGTGGTTTTGGGAGGAGTTCTCTGTCTCACCTCTCATGCCACCATCTTTAATCCCCCAATCCCACTCCCTGTCTTTTAAAATAAGAAAGCAGGTATTTACTGAGCATGTACTCTGCCAGGTGCTGTGGTAGACTTAGTCATATGACTGCCAGAAAGTACCTTCTTTGAGATTTTTATTCAAAGCCATATATACCTATATGTCTTCCCTACTCTTGGCTAAAAATACATGGTTTGTTTACTTTTAGTACATTTGACCTTTGAAAAGTGTAGGGTTTTGGGGTGCTAACCCCACACACAGTTGAAAATCCAAGTCTGCATATAATTTAAGTTCTCTGCAACTTAGCTACTAATAGCCTACTGTTCACCAGAAGCCTTACCAAAAACATGAACTGCCAATTAATATATATTTTGTATGTTACATGTTATATACTGTATTCTTACAATACAGTAAGCTAAAGAAAATGTTTTTTCAAGTCATCACAAATCTCCAAAAACCTTAACCAAAATATTCATTGAAAAAAATCCATGTATAAGTGGACCCACACAGTTTCAACCTGTGTTGTTCAAAGGTCAACTATAGTCTTTTAATTATTTAAGTTTAATAACTTCTACCATCAGATAAGGTCACATAAGTGACATCCGATTGACTGGGCATCAGCAGAAACAATTGGCCCCATACACAGCCCTGGACTTTTTTTCCCTATTTTTGTTAACCAGCTCACCTAGTCTTATAGTATAGAGAGGAGCATCATACTTAGATTTTTGTTTATTGTTTTGTCTGTGAAGCCTGACTGGTACCTTCTGTCTCCCAAACTTCACACCCCTCTGCATCCTAGTGAGCCAATCTCTTAACAGGGTTAGAGAGGAGGGCCAGATTTCCACCCGATAGCCTTCCTGGCACACACAAGACAGCACTCTCCTTTTGTTCCCTTTCTCTCACAATTCCTTAAATGGTTTTTCTCCTGGCTTACTATGAAAGTAAAGTCCAGCAGAGCAGCTCCAGCTTCTGGGTAGTAAGGCTTTCATGCTAACATCTATATGTGGTTTGAAAATGGACAGTGTGGTGATTTTTAAATCTTCTCTTACTTAGTTTCATCTAATGCCTGGCCTAATAGTCCCTACATCTTGCTGAAAGTGGGATGGGGAAGGAAGGAGAAAGTATAATAAAGTTTTCTTGAAAGGGTTGAGAATTGGAGTGTCTGAGCACTGGGATCAGTTATGCAAGTCTCTCTTTTAAACCTGAGAGATGGCTGGGCTCCCCAGATTATGATAATGAAATTATTCTATCTCATCCCCTGGAGGAAAGAGCTAACGTTGTACCCTGGGAACCAACTAAATGGCCTTGAATACGTGGCCTGGCCTCAGACATTACATCATCACTCAACTTTTCTGTGTTGACATTATTTGGGTATAGCAGAGGTGCAGGAATTCACCAGTAACTTGCTCCAGGCCAGTGAAGCACTCTATAAAGTTATGACTTTGCTTTCTTTATAACTGCATGCAGCCCTGATTAAGTTTACGTGGGGGCCTGGCATGCCATATATTCTCCTTTATCTGAAATAAAGGCACACTTTTAATAGGGGTGGTTCCACTCTTGGGTTTCATCCTTTGATTTCCTTTTGTGACCTGAAGTTAATATTTTATTTTTCTCCTTGTCTTTCTTTTATATCTTAAATATTTTTAGCCATGTAGCTTTTAAAGCACTTTTATTTCATACTGAATCTTTCTAGCGACCTTTGGATGTTGTTGGACAGGTTTCATCCCCATGTGAAATTGAGGTCTGGCATAGTTTTAAATGGAAGATGTAATCAATAGCAGATCCAGGACTAGACGTCTCTTGCCTATAAATGTACCTTCTTCCTCATAGACACGCTGCCCTCTGGGTTATACAGATAAAGTGGTCATAGAGTCTTCCTTAGGCTAATGAGGAAGAGCTGAATATAGATTATTGTGGCAGAAGAATTCTTGTTGTATGTATTATATAGGTGAATTATTCGAGAGACTCCTTATTTTAAAAAGAGAAGGTAGCATGAAAATAACTTGTTTATTAAATCACTTGTTTATAACTTTTATGAATCCTGAACCTCTTTGAAAGTCTAAAAGCTATGAATACTCATGTCGGAAAAATGTACATATGCACCTAGTTTTGCATTTAATATTAAGGAGTTAATAGAAGTCCTGAAACCTAAGCATTTCAGGTATTTGCAACCCTTGATTAAGATTTTACAAATGGATTAGATCATCTTTTACCCCATTTACTGATGCAGTTTTAGAACTTGAAACACTTAAAAGGTTTTGGAGTGTATGCAGGCCTGTTAGATACGGTCTGGTTTATAATTGTTCCTGAGAAGGAACACTAGGTGACCTGATATCTTCTTAGGAACAAATGGAATAAATGTGACCTAGTGATATTCTATGACAATTCTCCTTGACTGTGTAGTTCCTGGCTAGGAATCTGGGCTCTACTAGGAAATCCCTGATAGATATGAATGAAGGGAACAGAGTTTAGCCTTTCCTTCTTTACTTGCCCTGTCCTTTTTAGAGATTCTACTTTTAGTGTCTTTACCTCTTTTTCTGATGTCTTCAAACTTGAGAGAAAAAGGAAAGTAATGCTCCTTTCTCGGAATGGTTGGAGGCATTTCCTTGAATGAAGAGTATAAATGGTCATATTTAGAATGAAATGAGTGGTGCCATCTCTCCCACTTCCCAGTCCCCACATAGAAGAACTGAGGCCCACTAAGGAGACATTGATTGCTGAAGGCCATTTAGTTAATCGCCCCCTGTCTTTCCCAGGTTTCCAAAAGAGTTTTGTCAAATAAAGAATCATCTTTAAGTAAGGCAGGCCACTTTGGTACAAGCAGCTGTTGGCAATTTAGAGCATTTAAAAAAAAAAATTTCTTCCCTACTGGTTATTTAACTTATAACTAGCTGTCTTTATGGAACATTTCTTTATTAATAGAATTTTTCCTAGTCAGAACCCATAAAGATTAGTTATTTCAATAAACCAAAGAATTCCGGAAGTCTAATGGAGCTGAAATAGCAAATGATCCAAAGAAGCAAGAATCACGTAGCTTCACATGCAAAAAAAAAGCGTTAACTTAGGGGTATGCATATTGGTGTGCTTTTATTGGGAGCCACCAGAATTCCATTTCTCCTACCACAAAATGAAATAAAAACAAATCTGTGACTTTGGTCATTTCTGAGGAAAATTTTCCCTGGCTGTTTTGGGTGGTATTTGTGACAGGCACTGGGTAGCAGAGAGATGATCAAAGGCTTCATACATACTAATTAGCAAACTTTTTTCTAGAAAGCACAACACAAAAAACTGTTCAATCACATTTTTTTCCCCTTCTGACAAAAGGCCAGGGAGAAGTAAGAGCTGTGTTTGATTTAAATGCTAAATTGTAGTCTCTCTGCTATTGCTGATCCAGGCTAGAGAGCCATCTGGATTTTCTATCCTAGTCAGCATGCCATTTACTGGAGAATAATTAATCAATTACTGTGGAAGGAGCCTTGGAGGGAACTGTGTAAGTTGATCAGTACTCAGTGAATAGTAACTGACTGATATGCTTCCTTCTCCATCAACAGATTTTGGGGAATATCAAATGATGTGCAAACACACATACACATTCACCTTCTTACACATACATAGATATACAAACTTGGAGAGAGGAGAGAAATTGAGCAGGAAGAGATTTCTCTGTTAGCAAAGGGCCTACTAAACATTGGAATTTGGGGAGTATATTGGGTGGATGTCCCTCCTGCATTGTAGAATTTTTTCCTCTTTTTAATGTGGATTTTGTGTTAGGAGAAAAAGGAGGCATTTTTTTGTTTATTTTCATATTTCTAAACCCAATGATGCTCTGGAATATTATTTGTAGGGAATTATTTATAACAGGTTTAAGTAAAAGTACTAAGGAGAGAGGCAGTTGGTTTGCTTGAAGATGGCTAACACATTTGGTATGTTCCAGGAAGCTTCTGATTAGTAAGCAGTTTTGTTGTGGCTGGCCACATTTAGATCCTTCTTTGAACCTTCAAGTTATTAAAAAAGGCCTTGTGACTTGGGTGGCTCTGCCAAGGTGGTCTGTATATTTAGAGGAATGGGTTTCTCTGGATATTCAGCTAGCAAGACACCTTTGCAAATAGAAAAAGGTATTTATTGAGAGGGTGTGTAATATGAGAATGCTAAGAGATGAAGAAAGGAGCAGGTGTTCTTTGAGAGGATGCTGGGCATTACAGCAGCCTGCCAGAGAGTAGGGAGTGTTAGGGGAATCGCTGTTTTCTGTGAAGGTTGACAGGGTATGTGGGCAAATGAGACAGTGACTAAGTACTAATGTGGTAATCTTTTTTTTTTCATGTTGATGGTGGTGGTTCTTTCTTGAAATCTATTGAGAGGAGCAGTTGTTTTTTCTGTCCCTATGCTTAAGCAAGTCAATATTTCCATACTGGCAGTGGATTACATAAAATGCACTGGCCTCAAGTTAACTACTTAAAATGAGTAGGCTGCATCAAGATCGGTAAATGGACTGCCCTCTTGGACTACAGAATGAATGAACAGTGGAATGAGTTACAGTGTAGCCAACCTTTAACCTTTGTGACCCGCTGGGAAAGGTTACGGATTATGTGGACCTACAGAACTTATGCACATTTTTGCATTGGCATCACGCATCGTACCTACAAAGCCAAAGTAAAATTAAGTGTGTCTTCCTACTCTATGATCTGAAGTAGCCTGTTGGTCTCCTACCTTCCCTCAGACCCAGGACATTTGGAAACATGCAGTTACCTAGATAATGGGCAGTCTAAAATGTACTTTTTCCTCTTTTGTAGCCCTGCCCTACTGTTCTCAGTTAGGATACAAATGAGCTTTTAATTTGTCATTTACTCCTGTTTAAGATGAGGTCAAAGAAAAAAACTAAGGTAACGAATTCTTCATACTCATGCCCTCATCTTGGCCACAAACTTAATAGCACCTTATTTAGTTTTTGCTTTTCTAAAACTGAGCAGTAATCTTTAGCTTTTTTCATGGTGGTGATTGTTGCTTGTAAAGTCCTCCATCACAAAAGGGAATAAAAGTGGTAAATATAGGCAACCATTTTTTTTTATCTGTTATGTTTTTATAACTTACCTATTTATAAAGGGCTATCTGCTGCTGAACTTTTCTGTTATCTAAGCCAGAAGCCCTCTACTCTAGGTCAGCTTCAGGTTCAACACCAGATTGCCTGGTAACAATGTGCAGATACAGTTTAAGACTAGATAATCAAGAGAAAAAGGAAAAGAGAGAGAAATTTACACCTCCAGTTTTGCCACTTGAGGTTAAATTCAATTTTCTGCTCAATTCAAGTAATTATTGTGTTTTAAAATTTGAATATATTTATGTATTTTGGGTTTCTTTTGGAAATGATTGGTGTTGGCAGTACTTAGTCTTTGTTTTCTTGCTCATTTTTCCTTGAATCCCACAACAAATATTTAAATATTTGTGAGATGGCCAATCAAGACTCACAGGGCCCCATTTGTCCTCTTGTGCACTAACCATTAGCAGGATTTCAGTCACAGGCTCCAACCCGAGTCTAGGGAGAGATGAACCCCTCCAACACAGCTTTAGAAGAGAAGAGTCCTGATTGCTCGATGATGTTAGATGTTTCTTTGCACTCAGCCCACTTGAACTAATCTTTATTTCTTCAAAGCCTAAAAAAAAGAAAAGAGCTCTTTGGGCTACCTTATATTTTAAAATGGTCCCAAACCCTGTCCTCTTTCCTAAAATACTCTTTCCTCAGATATCCATATAACTTGCTCCCTCATTTCCTTCAGAACTGATGCCATATCATCAGAGAGGCCTTCTGTGGCCACCCCATATAAACATAAATAACTACCCCTAAATGCCCTAGCCTACTGGTTAATTTTTCTGTATAACGGTTAAACCTCTATGAGACACATTAAATATATATATTTAATATATAAATTTTTTTCCCTACTACCTATACTCTACTCACATTAAATATGTACATTTTTTCTCTCCCAATAATATGAAAGCTTCATGAGGGCAGGAACAGGGAGGGTCTTTTTTGACCAATTCTGTATATTTTCCCTGGAACAGTGCCCAAGACATTTGATAAATATTTGTTTAATGAATAAAGGGACGAACTCATTTTCATTTCAGTCTCCCACAGTCAGCAGTTCTTAGGCAGCCAGCTTTTAATGCTGGAAGGGACCCAGCAGACAACCATGAAATGTCATAAATGAATTCCTGAGGGCAATTTTGTGATTCCAGTGTGTGTGAACACAAATGGTCTGACTAGACGGCAGTGGGTCAACACCCCCTCAATGGAAATCACCCTGAGCCATTCCCTTGTGGTGGTTCTAAAAGGAAGAGAGGGTCAGGAGTTGCCCTTATCCTGAGGGGAAGCCTGTACATTGTACACGTTTTCTGTGTATTTTAGAAGCTGTCATGTTAAATCCCAAAGGCTTAACTCTGTGGGAGTTTTTCTTCTAAGGCGGTCTTCTGAGTCAGCATTCTGTCTGGGAGTCTCCTTTTACCTTTTCGTGTCTTTCCCTGGTGAAGAGCTGAACAAATAGGAAATAGTTGATCTTTCACAATTAAAATGAAACAGAAATAAACCTCTAGTAAGCCCAGCCTTGGCTCACTCTTTTTTAATATTTATTTTTTGTTTGTTTAGTTTGGGAAGAACAGCATAGCAGGAATTCTATGTGAAGTCTATATATAACTAAGTAGACAATTCTTTTGCATTCTGTCTTCTCTTCCCTCCATCCCTCATGGGTCTTTTAATTTGGGTTCAAGTTTCAGGTACAAGTAGTTTATTTGGAAATGCAGGAATTAGTTGAGGAGTGAAGTAAGATAGGGAAAGGAAGGGTGACTTAGTGAACCAACTACAACTCTGGTTAATTGGAGTTTGATCCGAAGAGGAGAGAGTATAGAATATACACTTTAAAGTTACTCTACCTGGGAACAGGAAGGTAGGATATTGATACACCAGCTCCCTTCAGTCATTGGTTGCATGCTGCTTCCCAGGAATGTTCATTCCCCAGAACAGCCTGCAGCCTCCTACACTTTGGAGAAAGGCCTTGGGCAGAGGTGCAGAGAATGGTGGTTGGAGATCAGGTGGATTATACAATGCAGTAAGGCCTGAGGGATACAAGCAGAGTATCAAAGAGTGAGCTACACCTCATTCCTGTTTCTGTTACCATAGTAGATAAATGAGCACCATGGCTTTATCTGCTCTTTCCTTTCACCTTTTTCACATCTTTACCCATGGCTAGCTCAGTGCTAAAATCTATCTTGCCTTGCTTTGTTTGGGAATCACCATGCATCTTATTTCTCATAATGGTATCTAGTGAGTACTACTTCATGTCATGGTAGTTGTGTACCTGCATGTATATTTTCTATTTGATGTAAGCTCCTTGGGAATCTAGGTACCTTACATATCTTTGTAAGCACCAGAGTTCCTGGCATGTAAGCATTTGTTAGTGTGTAATGAATGAATCTTTCCTCCTAACTAGTAGGTGCTTTTGCCAAACAGACTGTAGGAGGAAAGCCCCTAGGCTCTTGAATCACAGTTTCCTAACTTCAATCAGGATAGTGTCCTAAACTGCAGGGAGTTACTGGATGGACCCTAAAGTAAGGGCAATAAGGATTCATCTTTTCTTTTTTTCTTGTTTTTAGGGAAAGTTAAAAATGTGCTGTTTAGTAGTAGTAGTAAGTATATTCATATTGTTATGTGACTAACTACCATCCATCTGAAATTTTTCATCTTATAAAACTGAAACTCTGGGGGTGGTTGGGTGGGGAGGGTGAGGGGGATAAAGGAGCACAAAAATTCTCAATTATTGTAAGTTGGTCACAGGGATAGTAGTAGCGCATGGAGAACATAGTCATTGATACTGTAACATTTTTCTATGTTGACAGATAGTAACTGCAGTAGTCGGGGTAAGGATTTAGTAATATGGATAATGAACCACTGTGTTGTACATTTGAAACCAATATGAGATTGTTTATCAATGATACTTCAATACAAAAAAAAGTTAAAAAAAACTGAAACTCTGTACTCATTAAACACTAACTCCCCATCTCTTGGCAACTACCATTCTGCTTTCTGTCTTTATGTTAAGTTGAATCATACACTATTTGTCTTACTGCATCTGGCTATTTTCACTTAGCATGTCTTCAGGATTCACCCATGTTTGGTATGTGTCAGTTTCTTTTTTTAGGGCTGAATAATATTCTATTGTGTGTAAGTATGTATGCACCACATTTTGTTTATCCATTCATCCATTGATGGCTATTTGGGTTATTTCCACTTTTTGGCTACTGTAGGCATTCTTCTGTGAACTTTAGTATTTAGGAACCATACTGTGTTCCTCAGTTACTGCACAAGGGTTTCCACCAGCAGTGGACAAGGTCTTCAAGTTTCTCCACATCCTTGCCAACACTTGTTTTCTGGGTTACTTTTTGTTTCTTGTTTTTTTGTAATAGCCATCCAGCCAATAGGGTGTGAAGCAGTATCTCATTGTGGTTTTGAGTTTCATTTCCCTGATGATTAGTGATGTTGAGCACCTTTTCATATGCTTATTGGGTATGTGTATATTTTCTTCAGAGAAATATCTGTTCAAGTGCTTTACCTGTTTTTGAATTGGGTTGTTTGGGTCGTTTTGTTGCTGGGTTTTAGCAAACAAGCCTTTTGATTTACAAATACTTTTAAGAGGGTGTTTGCTGTGTGGTGTCTTATGAATGTGTGTTCATTTGTCTTGTTTATTAAAAAAAAACTTTCGCAGTATAGATAAGTAGATAGATTTAAATATATTATCAATCAGTTAATATATAAACAATAAACATATATTTTTTGTCTCAACAGTATATCCTTTCAGGCTCTGATGACTTTAACCTGTACATGTGGAGAATCCCTGCAGATCCAGAAGCAGGTGAGTATATCCCTGGTATGAAACAAACTTCTGTTAATGTAGTCTCTGTTGACAATTGGCATGCTGTGCCCCTACAGGACAGATCAATAGCAATGGAGGAAGATATTTCTCTTTTAACATAGTAAGAAGTTTAGCAGAAAAGTGACCAAAGGAAATTTTAAAACAAAAATTAGAAGCCAGATTTAACTGTAGCCTTCATACACAGCCTAATCTGACAAATGATGCCCAGGTTTTTTCCTCTAAGAACTTTTCTTTAGATTTTGTAGATCTCCTTTATGTCCATTGTCCTCTCTCGTATTTCATACCTGAAGTATTTTCATCTTGCTTTTACATGATGTCCCTTTGTTTTCCGTCTGCACATTCCTGCTTATTACTCTACAAACAGTTGTTAAGGTCATTTCATTTCCTTGGCTTCCCTGGTAATGTTAACTAAAGGGAAACTTTCTTTCTTGATGGACAGGTATACTCCCTGGGGTTTTCGACCCCAGATATCAAATAAATTAGGAAAAAATATTTCTGCATTTTGCTTTAGGTATATTCTGAAAAAAGCCTACAGCTTTCCTTAAACTTGGATCTAGGCCATCTGAGCTTTGAAACAGCGTGGATCATTCTTCATTCTTGATAATAGTGTCCACACATGCTCAGTTGAGTGTTATACTGATTGCCTCCTACTGGTAGAAGAATGTCTATTTTTTATTCTCAGGACGGCTCAATACAGCCATCTACTGTGAGTGATACAAGGCATCAAACTGGGAAATGGCCATTAGAAAAGTGATAGAGGATATGCCAAGTGTATTACACAAAATGTGTCTAGAGCTCAGAGTTTAAGGAAGTTGTTGGCTTGCCTATTGCTGAATTGACAATAATGTTACCAAACATCTACTTTTCAAAACTTGGTGAAGCCCACTTTTAGCGCAACGATCCTGTTGCTATGGACTGGTTACTAAATAAGTTGCTAAAGGCCTTTTTCCCCTTCTGGAATTTGGAAAGCATGTGTGAAGCAGCTCGCCTTTGAAGCACAACCAGATGGGACAGCAGCAGACTATCTGAACAAAAGGTGATGTTCTAGCACTCAAGGTAGTCCTGTATTAAGTCTTCACCCCCACCGCTGTAAGTCCTAGATTGATTTGCTGAGAAATAATCTTGGGCTTAATTGCATCTTTTACTTGATCTTGATAAGCTTCAAATTACTCAGTGTGACTTTTGAAATAAAAAGTGAATAATCTCCCTTCCCCCAGGACTGTTCTCTGTATTCCTTCTCATGTTTGTATAGAGAAAGGGGAAGAGTTAGCAATAAATAGTACTGTAGGTTTCTTCTTCTCTTGGCTGATTCCTGTACTGACCGAGGGTATGGGCCACTGTTAGGCTGTCTTTATAAGAAGATGATTATGCAATCTCTGGGTTGTCAGGGACCTGATAGCTGATTTAGGATTTCAGTATTAAAACTGGGAAATGGGTATCCAGATAGTCTAAAGGTCATATAAGCACAGCGTTTTAAAGGAATCCATTTCTAGATTCTCAAGTTCCATATGTATTCTTTCATAAGATCAGTATTCCTAAGATGGTACTCATTCTCCTTTCCCACCTTCCCCTTTCCCTTTGTCTTCCTCTCACTTCACAAACAAAATCTCAGAAAACAAAAGTACTCCACAAATTTCTGACCCTTTGGTGATGCATTGTCCAGAAGTGTAAAAACCTCCAAGGTGCCAAAAAATCTGAAGCATCTTTGTTTTGATAAGTTGTATTCCAGTAATAATTATAATAGTAGCTTGAATCTAAGACAAATGTTTAAAGAGACTTAGGGCCACAGTAAATAAAGAAAAATTTAAATGCATATTTATATTTTTGTTAGTGAAACTGTAGTAGAGTTTTCATAAAAATATATTAGGTTGAAATTTTAGGAAGGGTAGGTAAATTGGAAGCAATCATTTCAAAGAATACAAGGAAATGATGTAAAATTTCTATTAAGAAAGAACTTGTTAGACTTCAGATTCCATGTAGGATGCAATAGGTAGCTCCCACTGCAGTAACTACAAAAATCCAATTACAAAATCCTTATTTTTAAAGATGTCAGAGAGTGTGGCAACAAAATGTGCTAGAGGAACCGAAGTTCTGACGAAGGAAGAGCCCTTCCAAGCCGAGCAGAAGGTGCTGGCCATTTTCTTTTCCTAGGGGCATCTGTGCACAGGCTACAGATTGGACAGCCAAGGATAGACACTTCTAGGAAAAGAAATGAGAGTTTTTGATGGCCACTTGGGTTGATGACAGATTGAAATCTAGAGGTACCTCAGACACAAAGCCAGCCTTCTCTATAGGACATCTGCTGAGTGTTGGGGTTGTACTAGGAGCACAGGGTTTGGGTTGGAAAGGCAGAATGAAATTCTCACAGTAATACAGTACTTAGGAAACAAAGTCCCCCTGGTGGGAAGGGCTCATCCTGCTGAGCCTTTGCCAGATGTTGAATCTGCATGGGAAAGAAGGATGAAGAGCTTAGCTTAAAACCTCCAAAGGACAGAACATTCAGAGCAGAGAAACAGAGACTTCCCAAATTCTCCATCAAAAGCCCAAGAAGGGTTCACTCAAGAATAGGGCTAGAGCAGAAAGGCCGAGTGATATATTCTGCCTCTGGATCTCTCTGTCCCTGCAGCCATCTCAGTCTCTGTCCTCGGTGTTGCCACCACTCCAGCCTCTGCTCTCCTGCAGCTGTGCAGCCCAGAGTACTGGGCAGAGCTCTTTATATAGTCAGTAATAATGTATTGCCCCCATGTGTGTGGTGAGCAAGCCAACCAGGGTCAGGTGAGAATTCTGGCTAGGAACTTTCATTTTCTCTACAGTCTGCTAGGATGCCATAGTAAAATCTCACAGACTGGATAGCTTAAATAACAGAAATGTATTTCTCACAGTTCCTGAGGCTGGAAGTGCAAGATCAAGGTGGTAGCAGGGTTGGTTTCTCCTGAGGTCTCTTTCCTTGGCTTATAGATGGCTGTCTTTTCACTGTGTCCCTATATGGCGTTTTCTCTGTGCGTGAGCACCCTTAGTCTCTTTCTTTGAAAGGACACCAGTCATACTGGATTAATGTCCTACCCTAGTGACTTAATTTAACCTTAATTACTTCCTTAAGGGCCCTATCTCCAAAAAGAGTTGCATTGGGGGTTAGGGCTTCAACATATGAATTTGGTGGGGAGAAGAGACCATTCAGTCCATAACAGTCTCTTGTTCTTTTACACTCAATATCCATCTTACAATAAAAATTATAAGGCATGAAAATGTGGCCAGTGACAAAGAGGGAAAAAAACAATAGAAGCTGACCCACAGTATTATCCAGCTATTATTAGCAGACAAAGATTTTAAATATGATAAAGAAAACACAGACAAAATGGATGAAAGGATGGAGAATTTCAACAGAATTGGAAGCTATTTAGAAGCATGTAGACATTTGAAAACTGAAAAATACATCTAAAACTAAGATATTGGATGGGTCTAACCTACAGAGGACAGACTTGGTCAACAGAAGACAGGTCAATGAAAGATACCCAAACTGAAGGACAATGAGAAAAGAGAATGGAAAGAACAGAACAGAGGGTAAGAGACAAGTGGAACACAGATGATCTAACATACATGAAATTAAAGTCCCACAAGAGCATAAGTGAAAGAAAAAGAGGCAGAAGCAATATATGAAGAGATAATAGCTGAAAAAATTTTCCAAAACAAATATACCAATTCTCAGATTCAAGAAACTCAGTAACCACAAGCAGGATAAATACAGCACACCTGGGCACATCATAGCAAACAAAAGACAATGTGAAAGAGTCCAAAAGCAGCCTGAGAAAATGGACAAATTACCTGTAAGTAAGCAACATAATCACTTAACTGCCCTTAATGAAAGCATCTAAATATTGAGCATCAACAGCTGCTAACATCACAAAAAGAAAATTAGATATTATAAGCCTCCTGATGAAGGCACACAACACTACCTGTAGTCTTGGAGAATCAAAACCTGGTCAGACCTCAGAATCCAGCTTTCCATTTGCAGGAAGTAGAGCGGACAGAAGAACATATTTTACTACATTGTGAGGATACAATCCACACAGTCTAGACTGTCAGAAACTACAGGTTGAGTGGTTTATGTACTTAAACACATACAGTCTAATAAAAAAAGGAAGGATAAACAGGAGGAAACATACTGCTTAAGAAACCTTAAAGACATATTAAAAAAAATGAAAATATAAGCAAAAGTAAAGTGTGCATTTGGGAATGCACACTTGGATGAATAGGATTATTTAAAAGCACAGAGAAGTGATTAATATAGAAGTCAGGATAATGGTTACTTTAGGAGGAAGAAAGTCAGGTTGCAATTGGAGTGAGGCATATAGGAGCCTCTGAATGGCCAGAAAATTTACATTTCTTGACCTGGGTGTTGGTTCTAAGGGTGTTCACCATATAAAATATTAAGCTCTGATGGACAATGACTGCAATGGGAAATGTGGGGGGAGTCTAGTAAACATAATGTTCCTCGTGTAATTGTAGAGTAATTATACCAAAAAAAATTAAGCTCTACTTTTTATGCTATTTTCAGTGTCTTGTTTTATGCAGTGAAAAAAATTAGAAAAATTAGTAAATAATCTTGGATCAAAGAATAAATCACAAGGGAAATTTTTCTTAACTGAATGAAAATTAAAACATAACATCCCAGCAGAGGCATTCAAGCACTGCTTAGATATTTGACCCAGATCAGCAGTCTACAAAATTATCTGTTCACATGCCCATTCCCCCAGTAATTTTTTTTTTGAGTCATAACTTTCATACATTAAAGTACCCTTTTACTGAGGAATAACTTAAACCTCCACTAGGATGCTTATGATACAGGGTGCTTGTTATCCCAGGGTAACTCCTGTCATTAGAAAGTTCTTCCATAGCCTTGCTCTGTTCCCTGAACATAGTCTCCTGAGTGGTGGCTTACTGAGAATGGACCTTATTATCATTCTTCCTCCTCATAGCCTTTTACTCATTTGAAGGTAGCTCTCATGTACTCTTCTAGATCTTCTCCAGAGGTTGCACCTCCAAGTTTATGTAGCAGTTGCTTGAAAAAAATATGTCATCTTCTTTGCTATACTGAATTTTTTGGATTTGTTCTACCCTTTTTTGAGAATTAACTGAGTCAAGTTAATGGATGTAGTCTGTCTAGATCAGAGAGAATCTTTGGCTCCTCCATATGAAGTGTTGCCACATGGTATTTCAGAAAGTACACTCTGAATCATAGAAGCTGACTTGGGAGGCCACAGAACCCATGAGCTGTTCGTATATAGAGCTGGCTAGAAGCCTTATGGTTTCCACATGGGCTTTGGTTGCTACTGGTTCTCATCCTTTATTGGTGCTTAGGTTTCTGTGTGCACAAGGACAGGACCTTAGGATTCTCTCTCTTGTTGGATTCACTCATTGATAGTTGAGGGTTTTGTTTGCTCTGTATTACCTTCGATATTATACCATCAGTGTATCACAGTACGTCTGTCCCTTTGATCATCATCTTGCTCTGCATGTAGCTAAAGCACCTTTTTGGATTATTTTTAGCAAACCTGGTCATATTTGGGGATTCAGCCTTACTGCCACTATTCTGACAACCCACCCACATGTTTTTTCTTGTTCACATATCTTTTTTTTCTATTCTTCTTGCACTTTTTTCATTCCTTTACTATTTTTATAATTAAATACTTATTATCAGAATAATACTGGTATAAATCAAATAATATTAAAAAGTTAAAGCAACAATTCCATTCTCAGGATTCCTATAACACACTAATAATATTTTGAATTTTTAATTTTGGACATCCTCTGTTGACTTTCTATTAAAATCAACCAGTTTCCCAAAATAGGAATCTTTGCTCTCCTGTCCAGAAAGTATTTGCCTGACAGTTGAAGTATGGTTCTAAGAGTCAAATAGGGGAATAGAGAGAGCTGTGGGTTTTACAGATCTATACACAAATTTTTGTTTAATACCACCCTCAACTGGGCCTGTGTTATCAGTCCAGAAACATCTTTAGGTCACCTACAGTTGGCAGCCCCCAGGCTTTGCTTATGTTGAGAAGGATCCAGGAGTGTGATGGTGTAATTGCTCTGTATACATGCTTTCATTTCGTCCTGTTTCAGCTCTACCCTTTAACCTGGCTTCAGGGATACTTAGCACCTCTCATTTTTATATGTAATCTCTCTATTTTTTAATGTTGGCAATTCATAGTTGAAAAAAATAATTCAGCAAGTTTCAGCAAGTCAAACATAACATATGAGGGCTAGATGTAGCCCTCAGGTTCTAGTTTGAATGCTTAGATGACAAAAGTCTGCCAGGAAATTGCTAATCTGATCTACTGCCTGTTTGACTTAAAAATGGAACATGGCTGAGCTGCCTCTCTCAGTGCATGCCAGTTGAATGTGGGATACTAAGGCAAGTTAATATAGGGAAGCTGACTTGCTGTTATATGCCTTACTAGCATAATCAGATGACAAGCAGTCACCATTTATTGAGTGTCTGCTGTGTGCTTCACAGTGCATGCCAAATGCTGAGAGAAATACACTGAGAGCTATCTTAAGTGTGAGTGAAAAGCAAGGGGATCATTTTCTTCTCCACTCTCCTGTTCAGAAAAACTGAAAATACAAGGGAAATTTTTTGCTACACAAATTCCAGAGAGATGAAATTTATTTATTAAATTAACAGTTCTGACTTAATGAATTGGCTAAGTAATAGTGCTTCACATAGTGCTTCCTAATGGGCTGAAGAAATTGTTTTGAGATGTAAGACCTAATACCCAAACTTGTACCTGGCAAGATTAGGCTCAATTTTTTAGTTGATGTCAAATAATAACTCATTTCTAAAAACCTCTTTAAAAATTGGAGGAAGGAACAGAACTGGGGATTTTGCTGTGGCAAAGAAAAGGCCCATCCAACTGTGTTTTACACCACTGAATATGTAGGAAGAACATCTGTTTTTATGCAGTAATTCTGAAGATAAAATAAATTGATAGGCAGTTATACATAGAGCTAGTGTGGTCTATTGGAAGGAGCATTAGGCTTAAAGTCATACCTGGATTCAAGCCCACTGCCACTAACTAGCTGATTGAGTGATTCTAGGCAGATTATGTAACAGCAGTTGTCTGAGCCTCAGTTTCTTCTGTAAAATTGCACTGCCCTACCTACCGCCTCATATCATGAGATGATTTAGCAATCTTGGAAGCTTTCTGAAAACTATGTATTTCAAACATAAGACATTGTTATTATTGTGTATCATAACATCAGTGCCCATAGATTCATAATTTCCAAAGTATTTGTTCCCTAGTAACTTAGGTATGGAAGTAATGCATTTGGCAACATGTGATGGCAGTGGGTGTGTCTGGAAAATATTCATATTGCCTTCTCCTTCCCTTTCCATTAATTCTTGGAAAGGGCTTTAGGGTTTTCACAGATAGAGTTGCTTCCTCTGAGATACACCTCTACACTAAGACCTTACTATTTATGGAAAGAAGCATAATGTAATAGAGTTGGTAGGCCTGGGTTTAAATTCCTGATCCATTTGTCTTCTATTTGGAGGCTTTGGAAAAATTGTTTAATCTTGTCAAACTTCTGTTCAACAATGACGATAGTAATGATACCTACCTTCTTAAGGATATTGTGAGGGTGCTCAGTAGACACTCAGTGATTGTCATTAAGAAAGCCTTCTCCCTTTAACTTTGAGCCCAAGCCATTGTCCTCCTCAGATGCCCTCCTGAATGGTTGATTGAGTTACTCTTGGGTGAAGGCTGCTCTTGATTCATCAGTAGTTTAAGATGGGGAGGCGGGAGTTAATGTGACAAATTTTTTCCTAAATGGAGGGAAGAAACATGCAGTTTCACTGCCAAGTCACTGTAGCCACCCCTACTACCAGTAGGCTGATGAAGTAGGCTGGAAATAGCTGTAAATGCATTTTTTTTTTTTTGAGAGGGCTGTAAATGCATTTTAATGGGCCTGCATATATGTGCATGCTGTTTGTTCTTCTTTTTCTAGACAGGCATCATCACTCAGTGAGTTAGGCCTGGGCATCTGCTTTTTCCTCCCATGTAACTGGAAGAAAACTGTGTTTAATTGGTCACAAGTAGTTGGTTGCAAACACATGTAAAGTACAGATGATGAAAGAAAAACTTATTATAATTGACTTTTTTGTATAACTAAGCATTGCTGTCTGCAGCACTCTTTGAGCTTTACTGACAGCACTGGCTGTCCCCATCTGGCTCTTCTTAACTCTTAAGTGGTTATGTGATCCCCAGGAGGCAGCCACTGCTCTCTGTGTATTGTCAGTGCCCTGATTATACTTCTCTTTATGGTTTGAAACTTGGTGACCCTGGGAATGTTCACTTGGGCCTTTTGGAATTACTGAGAGGTTGTCTGGATTATGCTCTTAAGTGTGGTGAAGAAAAGTAGTCTCTTGCCCCTCATAGCAGTAAACTCTTAATTCTACCAGTGGAGTCAGGAAAGAAATAGAGTAATTGCCTCGACAGGTACTTACCAGACCTGTTTGGTAGATAACAGCTTTGGCCTTCTCTTCAGGCCTTGATGCCAGAGAAAATGATGAGCAGATTTACTTTAATTTATTCATTTATTGAGTATCCTTAGATAAAACATTATGTAAAGCCCTGTGAGCTATTGAAAGGTAAACACTTTCTTGCCCTCAAAGAACTTCCAGTCTAAGAGAGATGAGAAAAGGCTGTGTGTGTGTGTACATTAAATTTAAAAGGGGCTTCAGGGCCCCAAAAAAAAGATGAGGGTTTAAAGAGATTTTAGGTATCAGTATAGTTTTCATGGAATTAGCATTTCAGAGGATCATGAAGGGTAGGATTTTCACCTCTGTATTTCTCTTATTATAGTAAAAATGCTGTAAGAGACTTCCAAGTTAACAGCAGGAAGATGGAGGACGAGAAACACTTAGATAATCTACACACTGGATGATGGAGCCCACTAGTGGAGACTGGGTTTTTTTCCTTCATGCTTATATTCCACCATCTAATACACTCCCATCTTTTCATTCATTCCTTCAATATTTATTTAAAAACTACTTTGTGCGAGGCATTCTTCTAGGCTTAGGATACTTGAAAGGAACAAACGAGCCCCCCACCATTAGGGAGCTTGCATTCTAGTGGGGGTAACAGACAATGAATAAGAGACACAGTAAATGATACAGTGTATTTAAAAGGTTAGATGTGCTGTGAAAAAGAAAAGGTTGAGCAGAATAGGGGGGATAGGGAAGGGTATTGGAGTAGGGAATGGCAAGGTCACATTTGAGCAAAACCTCAAAGTGGTGAGAGAACTAGGCAGGCAGAAATCTGGGGGAAGAGTATTTCAGGTAAAACCAATGGGAAGATTCTGAAACAAGGATCTGCCCGGTGTTGAGAAACAGCAAGGAAATCAATATGTGTTGAAGCTGTGTGAGGGAATGGGCAAACAGTAGAGTGAAGTCACAGAGGTAAGTGGAGCACAGGGGCGTTCAATCATGTAGGCTGTCGCTGTGAGTGAAATGAGGAGCCGTTGGAGAATTTTGAGCAGAGGAATGACTAATCTGACTTATTTTAAACAGCATAGCTCTGGCTGCTGAGTTGAGGATAGATGGTGGAATGGGGCTGCCAAGGATAGAAGAGAGGAAAACTAGTAGGAGTCTCACATAATAACAGGTGAATGGTGATGGTGGTTTGAACCAAAGTAATAAATAAAAGTTGGAATCTAAATATATTTTGAAGGTAAAACCATCAGAATTTCCTGATACATTAGATTGGGGGAAGAGGGGAGCATGTAGAGTTTGAGATGTCTCTTAAATATTCAGGTAGAGATGTTGAATAAACATTTTGGATATAGAGGTAAAGAGGCCTGGATTTCAAGAGAAAGATCAGGATTAGAGGTAAAAATCTGGGTTTTGATGGCATATAGGTAGTATTTAAAGCCACAAGACGGTTGAAATCACTAAGTGAGTAAATATAGCTAGTTGAGAGAAGGGGACCAAAGACTGAGCCCTAAGGCATTTCAAAGTTAAGTCTCAGAGAGGAGCCAAAAAGGAAATCAAGGAGAGAAAGCGAGGTAGCAGGAAAACCGAGAGATGGTGATCCTAGGAAGGCAGTGAAGAAAGCGTATCAAAGTGGAGGCAACCATGTTAATCTTGCGGGTAGGTCAAATAAGATGAGTAGGATGAGTATTGAATTAAACCATTGGATCCTTTGGTGGATATCACAAAGCCCAAGTCTTATTGCTTTAGTGGAGGACTAGGTACAGAGATTTGATGTTCTCTGTATCATTTAAATAGCCTCTATTGCCTGATTTTTCACCTTCTCTCTCCCCTACAGAGTAGTACCACTCCTTCATGTATTTGCTCACATCTTGACTTTCACTACTTTCTGCAGTATTTTGTATGATAGCCCCATCTAGAATTACCAGATAAGGTTCTCCCATGAATCTGTCTTTTTCACCTGCGTATTGAACTTTTTAATATCACCCTTGACAGTGCTCTCTGCTAATTTCGATTGAACAATCATTTGTTACATTCTTAAATGTCCAACTCTGTTCTTCCTATCTTGGATGTGTCAAAATACAAACCTTGGAAGATCAAGAAAATTTACCATCTTTGTGAGGGCCAATGCTCTTTTGCTTGGAAATGCAAATTTATCTTCTATTGTCTTAATTTCTTGGCCTCCATTAGCCCCTTCCAGTCATCTGGTCCCTGTTCCTGGTTCCTCACTACTCCTTTCACACTTCCCCCTCCCTAAACTCCGAGTTATCCATTGTTTCTCCTTCTCATTCTCACAGAAGTGTTTGTCCTGCCTGTTAATTAATGGGTTAGTAGGAAGGGGGAAAATCATGTCAATCCAGGACAAGAAAATTAATACTGGTATTTTATCTGGGCGGATTTGGGATTTACTTCAGTACAAAATACTTAAGTATCCTGTTTTATAGCCCCAAGTGCCATTAAAGACCAACTTCCCAGAATGATAAATTCTGTTAGACCAAAGTATCTAGAAATCTTGACCAGGCTGGTTTTAACTTTTGAGTAGAAAGCTCAGTCATTCTTGGAAGATTTTAAGTGAATGAAATTGACAAGAAACAGAAGTTGGTAACTTAAGTTGGTGAGAAATGGGAGTGAGCCTTGAGAGACCTGAGGGGACATACCTGTGGCCGCATGTTGTGAAAAGGGGGGCATAGGTAAGGAAGGGGAGTGAAACAAGATCTATAGACATAGCCCCTTATCTTCTCTTGGGGGACATTTGGCCTTGGCATTTTCAAGAGGTCATTATCAGGGTGCTGAGCAAGGTATTTTCTCTGAGTCCGTTCTGTTTCTGGGATCCTCCTAAGGTAGTGAGTGAGTCACTGATGCTGGAATCTTAGAAAATGGCCCACTTATTTTCTTTTCTGAGGTTTTGCAGTAGAATAGACAAGGTGATTGATAGCCTTTCCCATCTCTCTGGCATCCTCTCTGAACCAAAGGTAAGATGGAGATATGGGAACTTCAGTCTTATAAAAGAAACCTACAAAGTGATGCCATGTTTGGCTGACCCAGCCAGAGCAGAGCAGTGGCCCAAGAAAATGACCATTGGTTTGTACAGAATGTATAAGCAAATGTGCTTTTTCCTGGGTTTGTGCTATTTTATTCCTTGGTACCCATTAGTAGTGATTAGGTCATGACTGAGCTTGGTAATCATGGAGTGAGGTTGATCCTCGCCAGGTCCCTCACAACCCTGAAAGGAGATTAGGTAGGTTATTTAGTTCTTGGGGAAAAAATTCCCAGCACAACTACTTCCAACTTAATTCTGCTATTGATGGGCAGGGCCTGGCCAGGTGATGGAAGCGAAAACTCCAAGTTCTTACTGATATTGTCATCTTGACTTCAGCTATTTCATACTAAAGAATCTATCTCTGTAATTTATACAAATCTCCAGGACTGATAAAAATTTATTCTCTAAAAATCATTTTTTCTAAACTGTACGGTAGCAGCTGTATTCAATCATTTGAAACCTGGAAACCAAGAAAGAGACTAGAGAACGTTCTGAAGCCCATTCATTGCTATGACTCTGTGTACACAGCCTTGGTTACCTTAAACAAATGGCAGCAATAATTTTTCCTGTACCTGTTGTCACCATCAGTCCTTTGACTCTATTGACTTCCTCGCCTTTTTTCAGATTTCCTAGGTGCCGATTTGGGTGGGAAGAAGGAAAAAAGATCTCATATTAAAATTGCTGCCAAGAAGAAAAACCAGATGAGGTCACTGTGTATGAAAGAGCAGTAGAAACAGTTTTTCCATGGTCTAAATGGCTGATAAACTTTAGATCTATGGTAGCTGATTCTTTAAGACATGAGACTCTATCTGTCCTCCTTTGGTGGCACTTAACTCTAGAATTGTCCTCTCCTGAATCACTGTCCATACAGTAAGTGCTTACTGAGTACCTGCCTTAGTTTGGGCGTTAACCCCACATTCTAGGTATGCAAGAGATCCAGTTCTACTCTCATGGGTTATTTGGTGTTGGCTATGTGATGAAATGTCCTGTGGTAATGCTACTGAGCTTGCACTCAGGATACCATTGGATTGAGTCTCCTCTTTCCCCGTTTCTAAATTTAAAACTTAAAACCAACTTATATAACTCCCAGAAAGATATAGAAATAAGTTATGAGCTTCTGACTCCATCCCTATTTTCACTCTTTGATCTCTTAAAGGCCACCATTACAGTGGAAAGGATGTTAACTATGATAGCCAAACAGACTCTGGTTCAAACCCTGGCTTTGCCATTTATTAGCTGTATGATTTGGAAGTGACTTAGATTACTCTTCTCGGAGGCAGTAGGGTTAAACAAGGGATTAGTACTAGGTTTAACCATAAGTTTATTTGCTGGTGTCCAGCCCAGTGTGGGCACAGGTAAGAGCAGAGTGTTGGAAAGGCAGAATTCAGAGGAGAGCCATGAGCAGAGAAACATGAGCAAGAATGCTACTTGTTGAATCAACCTTATAAAGAGGAGAAATAGATCTGAAGGTGGTGAGACCCCTGCGTTGGAACAACTGTTTTAGATTCCCATGGATCCCTTTCCCTTAATTCTCCCGTTTAGTTTTATTTTGGCTAGGCTCGGGTTACCTTCCCCTGCTCCCACTCCACTCTAGGAACCCAGTGCACTCAGACTGCCTAGGGTTTCCCACTGTGGCAGCCTGCTTAAGTGCTTAACATTTCCTGATCCTTTTTCTCCATGAAAACGTCCTTGTCCTATGCCCTAGTCACTAGTCACTCTTTTCCTTTATGGTTTGTTAGCAAACTTGGTGATGATGGGCTGAGATACGAATAGCTTTAAATGTATTATCCACCCCTGGATAAATCAAATATTAATAATGTCAAATATGGGTGAAAAATTAGGCAAAGGACATCTTTGTCGCCTATCAGGTAGAGCAAGCCCCTAGTGCTAACTAAGTTGGCCCCACCAAGGAGCAGACTGAAACCTCTGTCATGTAAAAGATAAGTGCATGGCAATAAAGACAGATATCTTCTGTTAGGCAAAAGAGTTGTATCAGGAGGCCAAAAGCAGAAGATACCTTCTCCAGAACCAGATTATTTCTGAAGAGGGGATGTTCTAGTCATTTTCCCTCAAGATGCTGAGACTAGAAATGTTGGGAATGAGTGTTTGAACAGGGCAAATTTGAGAGTGGGCTGGAGCCATGTGGAGCTGGTACTTTGTGTCCTAGTGGTGCCATGCCCCTGGTAGAGACGAAGAAGGTATTCAAGCTTAGATGAATGAACACTCATTTGTTTGTATCTGAATTCATCACATTTTGCCAGTTGGCCAGGGGCATAGGTTGGCCTGTGTGTACCGAGCTATTGATGGTTGCTCAGAAGCAGCCTTGTTCAGAACTTGGGTGTATGTATTCTGTGTGGGTGTGATGCCCTTACAAGTGAAATTGAACCTTTGAGATTATCTCCAGTTCATAAATGATGACATCTTCATCTGTGTTATAAGTACCAGGCCTTTGGTAGTTTTCTCAGTCATTGAAAAAGAAAACCTATAGTATCATCCTTAAAATACAGCTTTCTGTCACTGGCCTCTTGATTTTAATCTATACATGGTGTCTTTAAGGTCCACACTCTTTAATTCAGATTCTCCATGCTTGAGCTCTGTGTATTTTGAAAGTGACCCCAATTTCCTTTCTCTATCCTTAGCTCTCCCTGCTTTCAGTGTAAAAAAAAAAGGATTTTCTTCATGATTTTCCCAGTGATGTTTGGAGGTTTGTTTTTTTGGCTATTTTCATAGAAATCGAGGGAAAAT
The DNA here is from genome assembly GCF_030020395.1 of Manis pentadactyla. Lineage (NCBI taxonomy): Eukaryota > Metazoa > Chordata > Mammalia > Pholidota > Manidae > Manis > Manis pentadactyla. Next base: position 32,444,702 of record NC_080029.1, read on the forward strand.
GGATCAGAGATGTTTTTGTGCATTTAAGTAAGCACATGCTTCTGGTTCTACATGCCTTTGATTCAGCTGCCTAACTGTTCCCAAGCAGTTCAGTCTCATTTTGCTCATGACTGGTCTTTTCTAAGGTAACACTTGGATTCTATCTTGGGGATCAAAAACTTGAGAAATGTTTTAAGTGGCTGTGGCTTCATTGACAATGGAATTGCAGTGGGTGGGCGTGGGCAATGCTTACAAGGCTAAATAAAGGCTCTTGGTAAGAGCACATATGCTGAGAAATATTTCACCTTCCCTCTTTCCATAGCAACTTTATCTGTAAGATTAAGCATCCTGATGGTGGTATAGTTAATAAAAAATCTCGGCTCCAGTTCAGAGCTATTTGTCTGCCATTACTGGAACCTGTTTACTTTCATCCATTTCATCATTTGAATTGTGTTTTCTTCTGTCTTCCCAGGTGGCATTGGTAGGGTGGTCAACGGAGCCTTCATGGTGCTGAAAGGGCATCGGTCTATTGTTAACCAGGTCCGATTTAACCCCCACACCTACATGATCTGCTCTTCTGGTGTAGAAAAGATTATCAAGGTGAGGCACCTTCCCCTTCTGTCCTTTTACATAAATTATTACACTTCATAATGGGAAGAAACTAGAACAATGTATGTAGGACCTCATACCTAAACATTCTAAAGGTCTATCAAATTTATCAATTATTTTGACATAAAATATTGAAAGATGGATATTTTAAAAAGTGATTCAAAACCCTCCTTTCAGAACCATTTTAAAAAATAGTTACTAGACTTTGAAACTAGGCACTACCCATATGCCACTGCATTTCCAGTGACCTTTGATCTTGAGTCTAATGACTCAAGTTACTCAGTGTGCACTTTGCATTAATTGCTGTCCTAATACAGTACAGATACAACTAAGTGACTGCCAGAACCATATCTAGATTGTCTCAGAACATACCAAAACCACTGCATATGGTTGTGATTGAGGCTAAACATTTGCACCAATTGCCCATCAGCTGAACTAATTAACCCTCAGTATATTAAGAGCCTGCACAACTGAGACTCAGCCTGGCCTGGGTCCATGGGAGGATGGCCCACTGCCCATGATTTACATTCTAGTTGCTGGTAACTCTTTTCCACATCTGAGAAAATGAGGGTTCTGGGTAAATGATGAATTCTTGAAGCTCATATGTAACTTGACTTTAAAGAAGAATAGATGGTATTCCCTCCCAAACCCTCATTTTTTTCCTAAAATGACATTGAAAATCTGAGGGTGGTTTCAGGGAAATAGTAAAAATTGGTTTATGGTGATTTGGGAGTTTTCATTTTCTTTTGTTCTTAAGGAAAGAATAAGGCTATCCAGAGTTAAATCAAGTTGCTTCTGAGGCAGATGAAGCTCTCAGAAATGTAACGTAGTATGGGTCAGTATTTTTATTTGTCTTTGTTCCAGCTTCCTTTGTTTAGGTTTTATTGGTCCTGTAAATCAGGGCTACTGTTCATAATTGCACACATTTCCCAAAAGGCTACAGGACTTCTAGATGATTTTTACTGACTTTTTCTTTTTACAGATGATGCGATTTAAATTATAAATTAACTGGGGTTAATTGCTCAGCCAAATAGTGGTAAAGCTAGGATGTGCTTTATTTTTCCCAGGGTACAGCTCACCCACCATGCTAGCAGGCAGGTAGCAGGCAGCCTGATGCCCTGCTGGATTTGATCACCTCAGTAGTCCTTCACTGCGGCAGTTGTTGAACTGGCCCTGCCCCTTACATTGCTTTCTTTGCCTTTGGCCTGCTAGTAATGGGTTAGAACAGGAGCATGTGCTCTCTAGGCCTGTGGCTGTCATTCTCTTCCTCAGAGAGCTCTGCTGGGGTACCTCCTCTGGAAAAGAAATTCCTACTTGACTGTGCACTCAGGGATGCTTCTGTGCTAAGTCTCCCCAGTTACTGTTCAGTCTGCTGGAGTCCTTACCCCTAAGGTCATAGGTTGGAAACTAGCCAAGTTCTCAGAGGAAAAAGAGAACAAACTTTTCTCTGTGAGCTTATCCAGATTGAACTGTGGAGCACACTCCCTCCTTCGAAGTTCCATTGGGGTCTGAACCCCACCACACCAGGAGGCATGTTTAGCCATTTGAACTCCTAAGTCAGTACGGTTGGTACCCTTGAGCAGCTCTTTGAGTCTGTCTCCCTCTGTCAAATGAAGACATGAACGGTGACTTGCCACCCAGGAATGCCTTGTGAATTACTGTGCCTGACAATTTCTGATGATTTTAATAAAGGTCACCTTCCCATTTGCTATTTCTGAGAAGATCAGTGGCTCAGAGTATCATCCCACCATGTTCTAGTCCACGTACTTTTCTCTGCCCACCTCTTTCTCACCTTCACTCCATTTTCTCTTTGTCTTGTCCTTTACTGCTGCCTTTCTAGCCTAGAGGAGAAGAGTCTCTCTTGTCAAGGCCAGCTTCTTTTCACCCATAACAGGTCTTCTATTCTCCTGAATGCCTACACTTAGCAAAAGAGGGGGTTCATTTAGTAGTTAAGCATAAGAGGGGGCAACATGGGGGAAATGCTGACATTTTTCTCAGAGACCAAGATTATTTATTCATCCCTGCTTACAGTACACCTATTGTGTGCCATTTGTGCTAGGCCCTGTGGGGAACACAAAGGTAAAGAACAGTAACACAGCCCCCCTAGAATTGATGATCCAGTAGGAGAGATGAAAAATAAAGATAAAGATAAAAATGCAGTAGGTACATAAGAGATGTAAATGACGTACTGTGGGAGGAGGGAAAGGTGGTTTGCAGTCTGGGGTGATCTCACTGTAGGTACTATGTGAACTAGATTTTGAAGTATAAAGACTGTAAAAGGCAGGAGTAAGCTGGGAAGAACATTTTTTAAGTTGACGAATGGATATTTAATTACTGAATTGAACCAACAAATATCTGTTGATCGTCTACTATATTCCATGCATTGTGCTTATAAATAAATGCCCAGAAGTAGCCAACTGTGGGACCTGTTCAGAAAGTAATCATGTTTGGCCAAGGTGAAGAGCACAAGAAAGGAGAGGACTAAGATACAAGTCCGGAAAGTTAGGCCACAGGAGGGCCTAGAGGGTCTTGGAAGCCAGACTGGGCAGTGTGGGGAAACCACGAATACCAACTTAGGTCCCTATCTGTGTAGTTTGTTTTTTGCTTTTTGGTAGATGGAAAAATTTCTAAATTTAGTATAATAGTACAAAGAGAGAATAGGGCTTAGAGCTGCCTCATCAAGCATGTCATCGTCACCTGTGTGGATCAGAGCACCGATACTTAATTGCTTTCTGTTTTGATGATGTTTGAATAAGAATTAAACTGCATCCTTTTCCTCAGCAGCCTCTTGAGCCAAACTTTTAACTGGGCTTGGAGAGAAATCTGCTCATCCCTCCTCCTTTTCTCATGAACCTTGGCCCCAAAGGAGGCGTGTCTAGCAATAGTTAACATGTAACAGGAAGTTGTGTTTGCATGGCCTCACTTCTGAGTTGTTGACTTTCAGTGTAAAGAAAGAATTTCACAAATGTTTGAAATTGATATTATAAGGATGAGGACCAAGGTAATAGGGATAGTCAATATTTCTGTTGATCAAAAGTCTATTTGAGGATGAGTCTAAAACTTTCTGGTTGAGATAATCAGCTGCCAAGAGAAGAAAACACAGCACATTTATTGGTGCTTGGGTTTAGGTTATGTCATTTCATCATTCTCATTACTGCAGATGAGAAAAGCGGCTTTCATGGGTGAAGTCCTTAGCCCAGGGCCACATGAAATGATGGGGCTGGGGCACCTACCTGTTGTTATCTGCTCCTGCAGCCCTGTGCTACAAGTCCCTCAAGAACTGAAGACTAGCTGTCTGGAATGGGGGTTTTGTTTTGCTCTGAATCTCAGGATTGGATGACACTCATCTAATTCACTGTTGAGCTTCACCCAAGGTCACCAGCTGATAGGAGCTGAGTGGGAACCCATACTCAAGTCTTCTGCCCCCTGATCCAGCCTTTTGTTCCTTTACTCCAAGCTTCAGGAATGAGAGTTACCTTGGCTTAATGTATTCCAGAGCCCAACCAAAGCTGACTTCAGGGTCATGGTACTCATTCCTGAAGTGAAAACATAGGGGGCTGGGTAGTAGATGAGAACCTAGAAACTGGCTTGACAGTTGGGCTAGCATCTCACTGTTAATATTTTATATTGCTATTAACAAATTCTGAGCTTCTGTGAAGCACATGCAGATTTATCTTCATATTAGATCATATGGGTAGTAACATTTTATCATTTTTAAACTGGGGAAGTAAGAGATTTGGCCCAGAATATAGAATAAAATGCATAAATGTCCTAAGGGCTTTGCTTTTTGGACTCTTCAGTTTCCTTTCTAAGCCACCAGAATTTTATTCCCTTGGACATCTGTTTGCAGAGACAGTCATTTATAGTTTGGTCCCGTTGCTGAAGACAATGTCTAAATGTTTCCCAAACACTGGGTCTCACAAAGAATTTGAGAATCTCTTCAGACAAATCCTTTATTTTCTGCCTATTTTCTTCTGACTATATTCTAGTGTTTGTTAAAAGTTGGCCCCCACGTTTAATCACCCCTTGAGTGCTAGTTAAAAATGCAGAGCCCTGGTTCCTACCCATGGCTTAACTGTATCAGAATCTCTGAGTTGGCTCAGAAGGCAACATTGTAATTATTCTTCAAGTGATTCTTGCCCACTCCAAAGTTTGGAACCACTGCCTTAAAAACTTTCCAGGTGAGATTGTGATACTGGAGAGGGAAGAACACATGAGTTGGTGACAGGGAACAAAGTTAAAGGAAGAGTGAATCTGAGTTGGGAATTGGTGGAGAGAGCTACTTAGAAGGTTTCTTCAGCCCCTCTCAGACTGGGGACCCTCCAAAGAGATGCTACCTCACAAGAGTCCAAGTAAAGCATGGCCAAAACAGGCCTTGGGAAAGTGCTCACAAGGAAGTAAACTTGCCCTTGGATAGCTTTGGGGAAACAAAGCCATTGTCTTGATAGAGGATAGGGATTGAGGAACTGCTCTTTTCTGGGTTGGATGCCATCTAAAGATAGACACCAGCCTGTCAAGCAAGAAGATCATCTGGAATTTCATCTGAGTTGCCATGGCTACCAGCTGATGTAACTGAGCTTTTCTGTGCTGCTCTGTGGACCAGTCTGGCAGTCAGGTGAAGCTAATTGTCCTCATTTTCAGTGACAGCTTAATTACCTTGAACTTGATTTTTGCATAACTTACTCAATTTGTAGAGATGGGCCTTTGCATTCAGACAGATCTGAGTTTGAATCCTAGTTCTGCCACCTTTGGGCTTTGAGTGCATATCTCTGACCATGGGATGGAGGGATGTTAAGGGATGGGGCTGCAGTCTTGGTGGGGGGGGTGTCCTACCTATTCATGCAGCTTGGGGAGCAAGACTACAGCTCCCTAGTTAAGAAAACCCAGTTTCCTGGGTAACTGATGGCTGCATGTCCAAGAGGGAACTGCAGTGTAGGCAGTTGACTATTCTTATCAAGCTCCAGTAAGCAATTCCCATTAGTTAAAAATAGACATGTTGCAGTTAGGAGAAGTGTAGTTATAGGCTGAAATACTGTCACAGAAGACTGACTGCTGGGTCTGTTTTCACTTTGGAAAAGTGGTATCTTTCTGTGCACAGCTTCAGTCTTCTGAAGATTTTGAACACATTGGCCGATCTTCAAGTCATCCTGTATCCTCTGAGATTACAAAGGTTATAGTAATTTCCAAGCTACTAATAGGGGAAGCTAAAGAGGTGGAGTGGTGTGTGATTATCCTGGGCCTAGAAACAGGACTTCGGTCTCCTAACACTAGGCTCTGGTATATCGGACACCATGCTTTTTCCCACATCTGACTCTAGAAGCCTTGGTTTTCCTATATGGCCCACAGAATCCATTCTGGTAAAGAATTTTTTTTTAAGTTGGTTAGCAAGCCCTGGCTAAATAACAGGGAGGGTCTCGGGAAGCTCTGCCTTGGTGTTCTCTATCGCCACCAGCTTTAGAAATCTTTCCAACCAGCCCTCCTTGGTTTTGTTTTCGCCTTCTGTGCAGATCTGGAGCCCTTACAAGCAGCCAGGATGTACCGGAGACTTGGACGGGCGCATTGAGGACGATTCCCGCTGCCTCTATACCCACGAGGAGTATATCAGCCTTGTGCTGAATAGTGGTAGCGGCCTGTCACATGACTATGCCAACCAGTCTGTGCAAGAAGACCCCCGGATGATGGCCTTCTTTGACTCCTTGGTGCGCCGCGAGATCGAGGGCTGGAGCTCTGACTCAGACAGCGACCTTAGTGAGAGCACTATCCTCCAGCTGCACGCAGGGGTCAGCGAGCGCTCAGGCTATACCGACTCAGAGTCCTCAGCCTCGCCGCCCCACTCCCCTCTGCCCACAGTGGACGAGTCTGCTGACAGCGCCTTCCACCTGGGGCCCCTGCGGGTCACCACCACAAACACAGTGGCTTCAACACCGCCACCGCCCACGTGCGAGGATGCAGCCACTCGCCAGCAGCGCCTGTCTGCTCTGCGGCGTTACCAGGACAAACGCCTCCTGGCCCTTTCCAATGAGTCCGATTCTGAAGAGAACGCCTGTGAGGTTGAACTGGACACAGACCTTTTCCCCCGGCCGCGGTCTCCTAGCCCTGAAGATGAGTCCAGCAGCTCTAGCAGCTCCAGTAGTTCCGGGGAGGAGGAGGAGCTGAACGAACGCCGAGCGTCCACCCGGCAACGGAATGCCATGCGCCGCCGGCAGAAGTTGCTGCGAGAGGAGAGGCCCAGCGCCCCGACCAAGCCCGCCAACACCTACATTGGAGAAGACAACTATGATTACCCGCAGATCAAAGTGGATGACCTCTCCTCCTCCCCCGCCTCCTCCCCTGAGCGGAGCACTTCCACTCTGGAGATGCAGCCAAGCCGGGCATCGCCGACTTCTGAGAAAGAGTCGGTTGAACGAAAGATCTATAAAGCTTACAAGTGGCTCCACTACTCGTATATCTCCTACTCGAATAACAAGGATGGAGAGAGCTCCCTTGTGTCTGGGGAGGCAGATGAAGGGAGAGCAGGAACCAGCCACAAGGACAGCCCGATCCCTTCTTCTAGTAAGGAAGCCTGTCTGAACATGGCCGTGGCCCAGAGAGACCAGGACCTGCCTCCTGAAGGCCGCAGCAAGGACACTTTTAAAGAAGGGACTTCTGCCAGAAATCCTAGCAGTGGCCCAGGCCATGAGCACAGCAGTCACCCTTGGGCAGAGGTGCCAGAGGACGCCTCTCAGGACACCAACAATGGTGGCTCTGTAGAACACTCTTTTGAAACCAAGAAGCTCAATGGGAAGGCCCTGAGCAAGGCCCTGAGCAGCCGAGCAGAGGAGCCGCCCTCCCCTCCTGTCCCCAAGGCATCTGGCTCCTCTCTCAGCAGCGGGTCTGGCAGCTGTCCCAGGACCCAGTCTGATGACAGTGAGGAGAGGAGCCTCGAAACCATCTGTGCCAACCACAACAATGGGCGCTTACACCCCCGGGCCTCCCACCCCCACAACAATGGGCCAAACTTTGGGGAGCTAGAGGCAGTGGCCTATTCTTCCGCAGGGCATTTGGACACTGACCGTGATAATTTGCCCTTGATGGGGACACTCCTACACAAAGATTGTTGTGGGTCTGAAATGGCCTGTGAGACCCCTGGTGCTGGAACAAGAGAGGACCCCACTGACCCCCCAGACACAGACAGCAGCAGGGCTGTTCATGGCCATAGTGGTCTCAAAAGGCACCGAGTCGAATTGGAAGATACAGATTCAGAGAATTCCTCTTCAGAGAAGAAGTTAAAAACATGATAAATACAAAGGGAAACCAAAAGGCTATGGGAAGTAGCTTTACAAAAAAAAACTTCAGTCCTGTTTAGTGAACACAGAGGAAAGGAAAAAAAGTATTAAAGGCACATAAAACCAGGGCCTGAGATTTTGTGTCTGATGCTGCTCCCTTCTATTCAACAGTGGGTCTGAATTAACTGCCCGTTCGGCTTGTGCTGTGTGTAAGGAAAAGGATAAAACATCCAAGTGACTCCTTTCTGGTGAGAATTAAGCAGAGCATACCTGTGCAGATTCTGTTAGAGTAAATCCTGGTTGAGCCATTTGACTTTCCGTGTGTGTGTGCACTGGCACGGGCAGGCTCATTGTCTCAAAGACTGTTAGTACTCTATCAGAAAGGATCTATGGGTCTGTATTTTTTGCCATCTCACCTTGTTTACATGCCATAGGTGTTCTGGTCTTAACGATGCGTTCCTGCTGAATCAGGTTGTGCTGCCAGTAAGTTGTGGCTTTGCACTGAAAGAGTGGGGAGGAGAATGGAAACAGGCCTTCAGCCCATTAGCTGTGCTGGGAAGGAAAGTATGGGTCCATTTTTAATCTTCCATGCTTTCTTTTCATGTCATTTCTTCAATGAGCATTTAATATAGAAATATTAAAAGCAGAGCATTTTTAATGCCAGTGAAAAGTTAGCACTTAAGATCAGATGCAAAAGAACATAGGTCCCTGATAAATTTCACCAATTGCAAATTAAACATAGGTCACTGATAAATTTCACTGATGCTACAGCACATACTGTATGGAGGCCATAAAATAAAATTAGTTGTGGTAACACTTTAACCAGTTAGGTACTATTTGCTGAAATGGACACAAAAGGCACTTCTTTGGCCCCACAGGATGACTTCTAGGCATATTAAAAAAGGGGGAATAAAACAGCTTTTAAGAACTTTGTGCTCAGACTACTAAAGTGGATGTAATAGGTGTGTTAATGAAGTGTAGTAAAAAGAAGAGTGTCGTACTTTATTCATTTAATTCAATGCACAGTGATTGATCAGAATTGATGGGACTAGCATCTTCCCATAGACTTGCACCAGGCAGAGGCTGTGGTGTTCTGACTATATCTTGCAGAGCAGTAGGCATCTTGAAGTAACAGACTCTTACTGAGTTGGTCTCTTTGGAGGCAGAGGGTGGGGAGAGAGGAGTCACTGGTTTAACTCCTGGCTCCTAGAAGGGATTCTGTTTCTTTGAGGTATATAAAGATTGAGAGGGGAAAAGACCCGAAAGATTTTAAGCATGGCAGTGGTGGAAACAGTCATTTGGTTTGCAATGAGGGTTATGCAAGGCAGGAAGACTTATTAGAATGACCAGATAACTTGTTGCATAGATATGGAAAGGCAGTAGAATATGGGCAAGAAAAGAGGAAGAGAAAGAGGGAGAAGAGCACTGTAACGTTCTTGGGTGCAAAGGTGCTAGACAGCTAGGAGCCTAGCTGGTGGCACTGGCATAGAGAGGCCCTAATATGTGATTGGTGTGTCCTCATTGACCCAGCGCTCCTTTTTGAGGAGGACCTGTCCTACCAGAACTGAGACCAAGGGGAGACCACCTATGGGGCATGAAGACTTGGATGAGTTTAGGCACTGGAGGAAGGGGGTGTTATTTATACAAGGAAGGTTATTGATCTAAGCCAAAAGGAGACATCATTTTTCCAAGTTTTGTGAAAGGAAAGATGTATCTGGTATGTGTGATGTGACTTGGGCATGAAAACTCTGTCTTAGAAGGAGATGAAGGAGTGTGATTAGCAGTGGGGATGCTTATAATTTAACAATAATCTCACTGGGGGTTGGGAAAGTGATTCTGTAACCATTAGAAGTACTTTGGTTTTGTAATCAAAATGGTTCTATGATTTGTCTTTGACTAGTACTCAGATACTTGTAAATTCTGGTTTTATAAGCCCAAGTTATTTTACATTTGCTTTCCCAAAATTTATTAAATTGGAATTTTTTAATCCTTTATATTCAAAAAAAAAAAGATACAATCATTCAGTGTGTGTTTCTCTTCCCCTTCCCAGTCAGTATAACCAAGCTTTCTGTTTTATTTAATCCAGTCAGTAGGTAGCCTCTTCTGACTTCTCTAAGGGCAATCCACATATCCACATATCTTCCTGGAGAAAAAGAAATAATGAAAAGTTCCTTTGCGGACTAGCCAGTTGGTAGTTACTATTCCCAAATGTAGAACTTTGCTTTGTTGTGTTAAAAGCCTAAATCTTATTTGGGTACTCAGCAGAGAAGTCAGAGTTCATTCTGGTTCAACTTTAGTATTGAAGAAAGATTTTTTTCTTAGCAAGGATGCTTTCTATCCTTGGGGGAGACTCTTCCTAGCACCCCAGGTACAACTTGCCAGGAGACAGGTGTCACAAAGTTCCCACGGGAGCAGGCTGAGAAATGCTTATCTCTGTAACCACTCCATTCTCGTTTTCAGTAATCTAGCTGTGATCATGGATCTGGAAACCTAGCAGAAACCACTTCACAGTTTCTTTGCCTAAACCCTTGTAGAACTGAGGCCCCAATTTTGGAGGCACATTTATTTCCCAAATTTTCGGTGACAGGTATTTGACTAGCAGGATAGATGGCACTGATTAGGTAAAAAAAAAAACTGTGCGAAAGTGCCTCTTTTTTTTTTCTGCATCCTGTACATAAAATTGTAAGTGGCTGGTCCAGATATATAAAATGTTCTCACTTTATTTTCCACCTGGTTTTGTGTTTCCTGTGTCTGTCTCTAGGACAGCAAGTAAATGAGTTAAATGAGTAGTTGGCTTGGAGCAAACGAAGGTTGCAACTGTGCTTGATTTACTAATTTGGGAGGCCCTTGTTTGTCAAGGCACCTCCCTCTGTTGAAGCCTTATCTCCTCATGAGCCCCACCTCTCCCAACGACACTAGCTCTTCTTTTGTGTATATGCAAATAAACCTATTATTCACTTCTCATGGCTTCCTCTTCTCTTCCAGGGAAGATTTGGTTGCTTAGACATCCCTCCTCCTTCATTTCTTTTCTATTTTAATTCTTGCCTAGTTGGAAACTTGATTGAAAGCCACACTGAAGACTAGAAGAAAAACTAGTACTCCACATCCATGCCAATGGTCATTGTCGCTGCTAGGTATTGGGACAAAGAATACATCTAGACAGCAAAATAGGGTAAAAGGAGGTGTCAACGTTCCCCCTTTAACCAGGTTTGGACAACTCAGGACAATGAGATGCTGGAATTGACCCTTTAATTAGTTGGAACTGAGGCAGTCATATAGTGAAGTAACATTACAAAAAACCTCAAAAGAAATTATATTTTCTAATGGTTCTAAATAAATTGCTTTCCAGCCCTGTCCCAGGCTGCATTGCAAACTTTCTCTTAAAATAAAAGAAAAGCTTATTTATCCTGCCTATAAAGCTGCCTCCTTGAGTTAACTGAAAAATTCTTGCCAACCAAGACTCTTAGGAGGAAAATAGATATTTCCACGGGAAGGCTGTCCATCCCTCATGACCTAATAAGCAAGGCAGCGTGCCAAGGTTGAGACACTAAGGTGAAGTAAGGCTTGGTGAGTCCAGACTTGTCCAGAGCAGCAGGATAATGGCTTTGGACAAGCTGTGTGGTTCTGTCAGGATATGTTAGTCTAAGTGCTCATTTGTCTTCAAGCACTTACAGTAGAATGAAATAACATGAATTCATGGAAGTAATTTGGGATTTCTTGAACAATGCTTTCCACATGCAACAGAGGAAACATGAATGTGAAACAAAAACTTGAGCCATCTGTACCCTAATTGTATTTCTCTGTCAGTACAAAGGTGGTAAGGTGCCTCTCAAATGGAGGCTTAGAGGCAAAGATAAACTTCACTGAGGCCAGTACTAACATGGCCAGGGATAAACAGGAGTTGCCCAATTCCATTCACTGTGCAGGGTTTCCATGCACTGGGCAGAAGGGTCTTACTGCTTCTCTACAAGGCAGTCACATTGTAAGTATATGTAATAATTTCAGATACTGAAGTTGGGAAATGACTCCTTTCTGAGCACAAAGCCATGAGCTAATGGAATATTCAGCTGATGTGCAGAATACCAGCTTACAAGTCTCCCTCTATCTGGCCTTGTTAATAACCCTGCTGAGGCCAGAGAAAGGCAATAAAAAACTGAGATATCTGGGTGCCAACCCAGGATCCTTAGGCATGAGAGGCATTCTTGTGGTCTAGGGAAGCTGGGAGGGAAGATACTTGGAGGGAGGGGGATTAGGAAGACTGCAATGGAAGAAATGAGATGTTGAGTTCAACTGTGAATCCACAGAACTAGCACTGAACATGCTGTGGAATGGCCATCAGGTTTCTCCAAAATCCCCAAGTAAAATCCTGAATTTATAATCGAAGTCATTTAAAGTGCAGGATTGGTTTGGGAAATATTCTTTTTGCTAGAATGCATAAATTCCATGGAAAGATGATCTAAACACCAGTACACTGAAACAGGTGAGTGTGTGGTTGTTGGTGATTAGCATAGGTTTTTGTAGAGTAACATCTCCCTACTGGACTATTCCTAGACTGGTTAGTGACAATATTTGGAGCCTACCCCTACCACCCTTTGTTACTTTCTTCACTCTTCATGTCTGAGTCAGTGTTCTCTAATATTTCTAGTCTCTTCAAGACCTTGAATTGTTAAGGATAATTTATTTTCCTCATAAGAGAGACCTGTGGGTGGGATGGAGATGATACTGAACGAGCAAAAGAAGTAGATTCTATACTGGTTCTTCAGTGGAAGGCATGAGCCTTTGGCAAATAACGCAAACTCTTGGGAACTGTGAAATGGAGGTCCCTCTCAAATGTAGAATTAGATTCCTTCAATTCCATGAGCTCTCTAGATGCCATTCTGATGAGTTATCATTCCTGAGACATCCCTGTAGTGTTCACCAAAACCGTTTGGTGAGCCAAGATCCTTGGCAAGTATGCGCTGCTCAGAGCCTCAGACTCCTCATAATACCTCAAACAGTGTGCTGAGAAAGAGTCCTTACCTCAGCACATGGTTAGAGGATGTAAGTATATATGTAGCTTAACAGTACCTACAGTGCTTGCCATCACTAGCAGCTGCTGTCTCTGCTCCCACTGCTAGTTGATGTCAATGTGCACATGACATAGAGATCTTTTTTGAATGGTCTTCCAAGGAACATAGAAAGTTCTTCAGCGAAAGAATTTGCTATTAGCAAACTGTAATGTAAAACCACAGAGAAAGAGTAAATTATCCCTATTATAGTGGACCTGACTAAAGCTGAGTTTTAGGCCTTGGACCCCACCTCCAATTTGGGAAACCAACTGTCTAAAGGCTGTCTCTGAGAGCTGGGTGCTAAAGAAAAAGGCAGGCCTGGCTGACAGCAGCCTCACAGATCCTTACTTACAACAGCAAGTCTGTAGCAGTTAGGGGAGAAATGGCAGATTTCATTAAACTGTAGTCTTAATATGGTGGTGCAGGCAATGACCCAGAGCTCAGAAGCTGGGACAGCAAAATTCTGGCCTTCAGAGCTGAAATTCCCGAATCAGGCATTGGGCCAACCCTAATCAGGAAAGTGGCAAGCCATGGAAATACTCTGTTTGTGCCAACAGAGTTTTTTGTTTTTGGTATCATTAATCTATAATTACATGAGGAACATTATGTTTACTAGACTCCCCCCTTCACCAGCCAACAGAGTTTTGACCAGTTTTCCATGCAGGATTGTTTCATGAATGTATGTGTGTTAAATAGTCTGTAACATCTAATTCAAGAAGCTAAACCATAAAAAAGCCAACAGAACTCTGACTAGGCCAAGGGGAAAGAGGGTCAGAGTTCAGTCCATGAAATCTCAGGACAGATCTGGAGTGGGGATCCAGAAGCACATGCCTGGGGCTTGGAGTGGGCGGGCAGAGAGGATGAGAGAGCAGGGCTTCCAACTGCTGGTGGGAAAGAGGTCATGGACATATACTTGGGGAATGTGGGGGGGAGTTTTTCAAATAAAACACCTGCCAGAAGAGAAGCCAGAGCAAGTGTGGAGTAGACTGGGAGGGCAGGGGCCTCTTTTAGCATTTTGACTTGGTAGTGGTGGGGGTGGTGAGTTATAGCACCCAGTTCAGCCCCCTCATGTCAGAGATGGGGAGCCCCAGGCTGTGGGGTGACTTGGCTTGGCCTCAGGCTAGTGCTCTCCTCACTAGCTGTGGTTCTTCGGTTGAAGGGAAGTACTCGATCTCCCCACCCTCACCCAGCGTGACTTCAGAGGGGGCTCTTCCTACAATATGCAGCAGGAGCAAGGAATTGAAAATAGCCTGTAAGGAGGCGAGGTGGGATGGAAGAGCCTGGTGCAAAGGAAAAACAGGGTCAGCTGAGCTTGGACCACCCTCACCCCCAGAAAATCAATGCAAGGGTTTTTACACTCAGACTAACATGACTTGTCTCTGTACCTCTCGGCAACTGTGCCTACTCCCAGATTGCTGAATGCCATCCTGATGTTTCAACAAATATCAGTAAATCCCTCAAAAGACTTTCAGAGAAAAGCAATAAACATGTTGGAAGACTTGAAGGAAAGATAAAAGGGACCAGAGGGTGGGAGCTGAGACCATTAGGTTTTAGGTATGCAGGGGCTTAAGAATGGGAGACCTTTCAAGTTGTAAGCACCCAAGGACCAGAAGAGGAAGGAACACATTTTAAGTGGAATCTGCCCAGTTACAGGCTCAAGAAGATTGGCTCAAATCTCTGTTCTTCTTGGCTGTTGAGTCCTGGTAAAATCTTTTTCCTAAACCAGCTGTTAGAAGCAGCTTACAGCTCAGATCTCTTTATCTTCATCGCCATTTTAAACATCCCTGCGCAGAGGAAACTCCTGCACTTTGATCCTCGAACAGCTGCCTGGGTTGGAATTCCATGGGCAGGGGCTGCCAAGTTTAGCCTTCTTGAAGAAGGCTGGTCAACCCCAATACATGAGACAGCTGGTGGAGACTTTGCCTCAATTCCAGATCTGGCTAACTATGGGAGCAAAAGTTTGTACAAAGGCAAATTTGTCTTTCTGCTCAGGCCAGTGTTGAAATCTGGTAACTCCCTCAGCCTGTCCTTCTGTGGAGAGACCCATGAGGACGTCCCCGGCAGGCCCCTGCTGAATCAGGGTGCTCTGTGAATTCCTTACGAGGCCTGTGGAGTCCAGTCAGCAGCTACGTCTGATCTACTGACTTCCTTCCTCTCCTCCCCTGATTTGGGGTCCAGCTGACAACTTAACTTCCCCCTAAGCCTAGTGGGTTCTCCCTGATAGCCGGCATTCGGACCCACTGCCTCCTGAACATCTATACTGCTTTTACCTCTTCATTTCTCAGGCCAACATGTATGAAAGGAAATATTCAGGAAAAAGCAAGTTCTTGGATTCCACTCAGAAGGAAAGGAAGTGGAAGGTTGGCTGGGCTGATCCAGATGTTGGTGCACTGGACAGCAGGGGCAATGGGGAGCCAGACAAGGTTGGTGGGGTGGGGAGGCTGAAAAGGCAGAGAACCAGTGACAAACATGCCTCCTTTGGAAAGAAGTCAAATTTATGAGAGATGAACTGCTGGAGCAGCAGGCCTAAGAGACCCAGCTATGTCTTCAAGAGGACCTGCTTGTTTGTGTCCAATGAGATCATTTAGACTTCCTGTTTTGATTGACTCATAGGATCACAGATGCAGTGATAGATCAAGGACTCTGCCACCTCAGCCCTTGGTGCCAATGGGGCAAGCGACAAGGCCTTGGCAGTAAGGAAGGAACTCTCTGGCCAAGCCCTTGCCAGAAACTCCTGGCCTTATAACAAATGACAGTCTCTTCCATTCCTGGATGGTGCTCAAGCCCCAGGGTTCCCACCTTCAAAATCTAGAATAGTGGGAAGCCTCTTCAAGATGATCTATAGGCACCCCAGGGCAGGACTACAGCTATGCTTCTGCAGCCTGTGCAGGGCCTAACCCGAGGGCTGCCATTCACACCATAGCCCACGGGCGGTACTCCCAGATCTGCTCAGTACACAGCATCCTGCCAGCTCATCAAGTGAAGCTCCCAGATCATGTGAGCGCCATGGTCCTCCTCTATCCCCTCCATGCCCCCAAGCTGAGTGCACTCTGGGCTCTCTCCAGGGTTTTGCACATTCCCTGACCCAGTCCTTCCTTTCTCCTATTCTGATGGAGCTCCCCTAGTCCCCACACCAGACCGGCTCGGGAGCACAGGTTGTTGCAAAGTTGGGTGTGGACAGAAAACCTGAGCCCTGTGCACAACTGTGCTACCTGCTGAACCCACAATCACAGGGAGTTTGTTCTTCTCAATTCTGGTGTGACTTCAAGGCCTAGAAGAGGTCCAGCTGCCCGATTAGCCAGGCTGCTTCTGTTGTTTATCCTCCTCCCCCGAAGACTCTCAGTAGGCCCCACTCTGTGGGGGGCAGCTTCTGCCCCCACCCTGCCTTCTCATGACCAGACCTTCCTTCGCCCCTTCCTGCCCACTTCTGGTCATTTCTCTCCAGCTGCCGCTTCCCCTCGGTCCCAGCAGTGAGGAAACTAACAAGCTATTCCAATTCCAAACTGTCTCCTGAGCCTTGTGTCCCTTCCTGGTGCCAAGAAACCTTCTTCCCTCATGCTCTGAGTCATAGCCCAGTCGCCTTAGAATAGCAGAAGTAGTGAGTCAGGGAGAAATGAGAGGCTTGTGAGCTGGAGAGTCTGGGGTAGTAGAAAGAATGTGTTCTGTAAAACCAGAAAGACTTAGGTAAACTCTCTGCTCTGTGATGTGGGCTAGGTCACTTCATGCTTCTGAACCTTAATTTCTTAATGCACAGTTGAGCTGAGGCTTACCTTGCGATGTTACCAGGTGGATTAGTGAAAGATATAGGTAAAGCACCTTGCACAACATCCAATATGCAGTAGGCATTGGTTGAAGGGAGCTGTTCATGTTTCATGTTCTCATAATAATCATGACTTCTTTCAGGTCCAAGACCTGCTGACCTTTGAGCCCCTGTCCATGGTGCCGGTAGTAAGCAAAACGCTGAGAATAAAGGAAGTAGGGAGTAGGGAGTCCTGGTGTCTTCTGCAAAGATGTCCTCTCCTCCACCTTATCTATTTCCACAGTGTTTATGAGATAGCGGCACTAGAAATGAAGCTCAGCATTGTGAAATACTGGGTTCTCTTTTTGTCCTAAATAGCCAGCCACAGTAACCACTCCATAGAGCTAGAATTTGAAAGCCAGAAGCTGATGAGGGGAAAGAAGTGGCAGCAGGCAGAGGAACAAGAGGCACATTCGCTGTGTCCCCTGCTAGCTGCCCTCTAGGCCCTCCCAGTGACTTACTGGGCTTGCCAGACAGAGCTCTGGCCTGACCGTAGGAGTATGGCCTGCACTTTAAGAAAAGCCAATTAGGAGAAATCCAAACTTAGGAAACTAAAATGAGGGCAAGGGGCTTCACATTCTTGGCCAAAGACTTCTGATGATGCCCCGCTGTTGTGTAAAAAGAGGCACCCTTGGCTGTAGGGACATAGGGTAAGCGCCGAGTGAGCCCCTTAAAAGGAAACCACCCCTCTTCAGTGGACCCGCACTGATATGTTAACCTCAAGCTCTGCCTGCTGGGATGGCTGACCGTCCCAAAAATGTAAGAATTTCCCCCATGGAAGAAATTTCTCAGGTTCTATAAGGGTTTTTATTTCTCTCTCTAGAAAGTCATTGAAGTCAGGTACAGATTCCCAGCTGATCTTTTGAGTCCTCCCTTTTTTCCCTTTCTTGGTACTTCTGAGTGCTGAGCAGGATGTTCGGAGCCAGCATCTCCTCCAGAGTAACAAAACACAAAAATGGTCATTATAGGGTCAAAGATCTCTGCATCCCCAAGAACAAAGGAGTTTTTGAAACAATAGTTGTCCTTCAAAATTTTAATCCATGAGGAATATAAAGAGAAAACTCACTTCATGGGCCCAGAATGTTTAAATGGAGGCAGTGTTCTAGAAACTTAGCAAAATGATGTGAGACATGAAATAAAAAGAAACCTGAAATAAAGATCTGTCTCTATCATTCAGTAGGCACGGTGCATCTCAGTACTGGTGTCCTGAGGCTTTGCAAATCTGGAAGGCAAGTGTATGTTTTGGCTATTATTTCTGTGTGGGAAAAAAAATGGATGAAAGCAATTCCATCTCCTTGCATCCCCAATCTTCTTGCCTGCCGTTCACACTCTGGCACTACTTAAGGTAAGTATATGCTCATAGTCCATGTCTCAGAAATCCACCCCTACACATGTATTCTAGACATTCTCACCCAGGTCCTGAAGGCGACATGTACCAGGATGTCCATTGTGGGTTTGTGTATGGTGCCAGGGAAGGGGGGGACAATAAAGTATTCATCCCAGTGGGAACAGATGTGCAAAATGTGGTAGCAGCGCATCCCCAAGGGCTGCACAGCAGCTGCTAGTAATGGATCAGATGTAGTCTCATGGCAACAGAGATGGAGCCTAAAAACAGTACTGAATGAAGAAACTAAGAGTAAGAACTACAACAATACCACACACATAAATTAAGTATGCACACACAAAGGAGGAATGTACATTTATCATAAACACACAGACCCACACGTTACATACCCTGAAACTGTCACCTGTGTGGGAGGCAAAGGAGAGTGGGGAATGGAGCTAAACACATACATAAACCAAGAGGAGAGAGGACCACACAAAAACTTGTACCCAAATGTTCACAGCAGAATCATTCATAAAACCCAGAAAGTGAAAACAACCCAAATGTCCATCAACTGATGAATGGATAAATAAGAGGTGGTATATCCATACAATGAGTTATCATTTAGCCATAAACAGGAATGAAGTACTGATTCATAGTACAACATGCCTGACCTTTGAAAACATCATGCTAAGTGAAAGAAACAGTCACAAAATATCACACATATTGTATGATTCCATTTATATGATGTGTTCAGATCAGGCAAATTTAAAAACAAAGGAGATTAAGGTTGCCCAGGGCTGGGTGGAGGGGGTGGGAGGAGATGGGGAGTGACTGCTCATGGGTGTGGGGTTTCTTCCGGGGTGATGAAAATGTTCTAGACTTAGATCGCAGCGATGGTAGCGATGGTTGTAGAACTCAGTAAATACACCAAAAACCATTGTTGTACCCTTTAAAAAGTCTTATGCTATGTGATTTATATTTCAGTAAAGACATTTAGAAAGAAAAACGGAAGGGGGAAGAGTATTCCTGTGGTTGCCCTCGGGTTCTTCCCCTTTGTGTTTCGGGTTTCACATGGGAACTGGGGGAGGTTCACCTACCATAACCCCGCCGCGGGCCCGTTGCCCTTAACCCGTGCACGCTCGGCTCTGGCCCTTCCGGTTTGAAAACCCAGCACTGGCCAAACGCTTCCTCGAACTGAATCAAAGCTGACTCCAGGGCAGGACTGACTGGCTACAGAGACCACTTCCTC
Organism: Manis pentadactyla; assembly: GCF_030020395.1. Lineage (NCBI taxonomy): Eukaryota > Metazoa > Chordata > Mammalia > Pholidota > Manidae > Manis > Manis pentadactyla. The sequence continues at coordinate 32,463,978 of NC_080029.1, forward strand.
TCCCGCCTGAAGAAGGTCACACCAGGCCGAGGCGAAGGGCCTTCTCACAGTGGAGGTTGGAAGGGACATCCAGGGCCTCTGCTGTTCTGGTCGCTAACACGTTTATCACCAGTGTGACTCTAAGACATGTCTTCCCTCCCTGGCTTTGCTGGTATTAGTTGTGTGACTTAAAAATGTTACTTAGCTTCTCTGAGCCTGTTTCTTTCTCTGGGAAGTGGGCATTAAATTAACTAGAGCAGTATCTAATGCACGGACAGTACTCAGTAGATGTTTGCTGAATCTGCCTTCTAAAAACCTAACCCACTCCTTTAAACAGGCAACCAAAAATGCTAATGCAATTTTGGATTTGGCAAAATTGGTAGAAGGGAACAGATTGTAGGAAATAAGTCATAATCTTAACTAAGAGTCTGGTTGTGTGCCACACACAGTGCTGGGTACTAGGAAACAAAGATGGGTGGAATGGTTGTATGAGTCAGGTATCTTGAGGGCAAGGGACAGAAACCTGACAAACTAGAAGCAGCAGAAAACGGGAATGTAGTAGCTCGGTAACTGAGCTGTTCGTGGAACTCCTCCTTCTTCTCGGCATCATTTTCTGTGCGTGGGCTTCTGCTCTGTGGCCCAGGAAAACTCCTATCCCTCCTAGCTTACTCACCTAGGTGGGAGATAAGAGGAATCTTCCAGCAGATTCTAGTCTCCCTTCCTGTGAAAACAGAGGGGGTATGTCCAGTGGTGGGACTACAGTCATTGGATGGAAATGGCAGAGAAGCCAAGTTCCTGTCAGAAATTCCAGCACTTTTAAGCTGAAAAAAATATCTGCCCACTAGGAGACTGGTGGTGGCAAATGACAGAAAATGCAGCTCAAATTGCATAGAGCAATGATGAATTTATTGGTTCTCAATATAACTGAAAAGTTCTGTGATAAAGTGGCCTTAAGATTTATCAGAGCTCTCTCTCTTTCTCTATAGTTCTCTCAGTTCTGCTCTCTGTATGTGTCTACTTTGTTTCAGGCTGGCTTCTTCCATGGCGGTGGGGTAGCCATCTTCATCAGTCAAAGCAACACACCGCCTTATTCCCATCTGGGGAATAAGAGAGCTTCCTGCACTCACTGAAGGGGTGGCTCTGCTTGGACCACCATGGCCCAGGTAATGGCCATAGCAACTCCTGAGGCCAGGATGGCAAGGGCATGGCTTTGGGCTGATGTGCTGGGATAAATCAGCGTTCACTGGAAATCACAACTTGCCTCACAATGGAGGGTGGAAGGACCCTGCGACTATGAACATAACACCTACCACAGGGCCGCAAATCTCATTTACAGATGAGGAAATTGAGGCCAAAGACCTCCCAAGGTTCTATGTCTAGCTGTAGCAAATCTAAGACCAGATACCAGTGGTCTTGGCTACAGCTGGTTGCTTTTGAATCAATAATGGAGTAGAAGGCCTTCATGGGAAATAAACACCCCATCACTAAGTAGAGTCAAGCTGAGGATGGATGGCATCATAGCTATAAAAGGAATTACCCCACTGCCCTCCAAGAGAGGACAGAGACCTCTGTTATGGGTACCCCATGGGAACAGCTTGGAGACAAAACAGCTCATCCCAGGATGGGATGGTGGAGATGGCACCTTGCAGCAGGGACTGGCTCATCCTGTCCACTTCCTTGGGTTTGTTACTTCCTAAGAGAGGCTCTGACTCCCCTCTGCCATCCCCTCCTCCCTGCCCTGCTCCCAGGCTGAGATGGACAAGCCAGGGCAGGTAATTGTGTTACTTCAGTTTCCTCTCTGGCTCTGCCCTACTTGTAATCTGATTTCGAAGGGATGAGGGATGGCAGCGCCCAGGCTTAGGAAGACATCTGCTCCCTTGTGTCCACTGGGCCTACTAATTTGACAGAACTACTTGCTGAGCTTCCACAGAACCCCCATTAGGAACAAATTTCATCTGGTTCCCACAGCCCTGGCCCTAAAGAGTTCTCCAGGTCTCAGCCCAGAAGGAAATACAGGTTCCAATTCAATTTCTGCTTCAAGAAGTTAAGTCTTTACTATAATAATAGCAACCAGAGACTGAGTACCCACTATGTGTCAGACAAGCACCAGGGGCGTTGTGCTGATGGGTTACCAGACGTGCTGTCTCCCTTGTGAGTTCACAGGGGCGCCAAGCTAAACCATGCAGCAATCCCCTTTGTTGCAGGACTCTCCCTCCATCTGGATGACTTTGTACCTGGGCCTCAGGCTGTTGTCCGGCTTTGGCATGATCCTCAGAGTAGCAGTGTTCCCAGAACAAGATGGCTGCCCAAGTGTCCTCTCCTACCCTAGAGCTCCTGGTGTCTAACACCTGCTCGGACACCCCTGGAAGCCCACCTTCACCATCCTACCCAATTGCTGTAACAACCACCGATACCTGCAAACCCCATTCTAAAGCTTAGCCTGTCGAGCATCCTGGAGGGTGTGTAGCAGGATGGAGAGAAAGACACTGGACCCAGAAGAGAAGCAGCTCTGTCACCTATTAGCTGTGTGATTTTGGACAAGTTATCTAAACTCTGAACTGGAGCTTTCTCAACTGGGAAATGGCAGTAGTGTAATCTACTCTACAGGGCAGTTGTGAGAATTAAATGATGTAAAGGACATACAGCCTCGCCTCCAGGCTCACAGTGTGCGATGAGAATTATGAATCACCCCCTGCTCAAGTATTTCCCCAGAGCCTGAACCACCTCTGTGCCTGGCTATCTGGCCCTCCACTTTGACTCCTCCCCAGGAATCCCAGGGTATTCACAGGGGTGAGGGGGTGCAAGGGGCATTGCCAGACTGCTCATCACATGGAAACTGAGGTCACTGGCTTGCTCTTTGAGAGTCCCTGTCCCCATGGAGCTCATGTTGTCATGAGAACATGATGACAAGTAAATGAATGAATATAAAAAGTATCATGTTGTGACACATGCTCTGTCCCAGTAGATATCAAGGAGGCTACCAGGCCCCAAGCTAGAGTAGGTGTCATTGCTGCCCTAGGGAAGTGACAAGTGACTTTCCATGCACCACCCCACCAACACAATAGACACCTGTGTCCCCAGGCAGTCAGCCTGCTACTGGAATCAATCTGATGCCCACAGTCACAGCCTGGATTACCTCCCACCTGAAAGAAGAAGCCCCTTCTCCTAGGCTGTTTCTGAAAGGAGACTTGAGCTCAGCTCCCTGCTTTTCCTGCCACCAGGGTTTTGAGTGCAGATTATGGGCAGCCCTGGGAGATGCCAACTCCGCCTCTCAGGGAGATCCATGCCTGCTTTCTCTGGGTGCTACCCTGCCTCTGTCTAATCTAAATGTTGTCTTTACCAGGAGGACTTCCCTGTCCACCTGATCTAAATTAGCCAGCCCCATCTGCCATCTTGAATGCCCATCTCCTTAACCAAAACTAACAAGTAAGTTTTAAAAGATCACATAATACAAAGTCAATATGCAAAAATGAAATTATTTCTATTAATTTTTGCATACAGTGTGAGGTCAGGGTTGAAGTTAGTTGTTTTCATGTGTATATCAAGTTATTTCAGCACCATTTGTTGAAAACATTATTGTTTCTCCATTAAATAACCTTGGCACTTTTGTGAAAAAGTTAACTATATATGTTATTGTATTAACTATATATGTATTGGTCTATTTCTGGATTCTATAATGTTCCATTGATCTATATGTCTACTTTTACACCAGTACCACATTGTCTTGATTATGTAGTTTTGTAATAAGTCTTGAAACCAGATAGTGTAAGTCCTCCAACTTTGTTCTTTTACAAAATTGTTTTTGTTATTCTATTCTAGGCACTATTTCCACATACATTTTAGTCAGCTTGTCAGTTTCTACAAAAAGAAAAAAGCCAACTGGCTTGTATTTTTATTGAGATTGCTTTGAACAAGTAACTTAATTTAAGGAGATTTGATATCTTAACAATATTTAATCTTCCAATCCATAAACATGATATATCTGTCCATTTAATTGGCTCTTTTAAACATTTTTCACAGCAATATTTTAGAGTTTCCTATATAGTTTCTCAATATATTTTGTTAAACTTATTCCTAAGACATTACATTTTTGTGTTATTATAAATGGTATTTTCATATTTTTATTTCTAATTGTTTATTGTTAGTATATAGAAATACAATTGATTTTTGTACACTGACTTGGTATCATGTGACCTCGCTGAACTTACTTATTAGTTTGGGTAGCTTTTTGTAGTTACCTTAGACTCCCAAAATGGGCAATCATGTTGTCTTTGAATAAAGATAGTTTCCTTTGCGATCTGTATACCTTGTGTTTGTTTTACTTTCCTTACTGAACTGTCTAGGCCCACCAGTGTAATGCTGGAAAGAAGTAGTAAGGCAGACATTTTGCCCTTTATCCAATCTTTGGGGGAAATCATTCAGTCTTTCACCATCAAGTATTATGTTTGCAGAAGATTTTTCACATATGTCCCTTGTCAAGTTAAGAAAGTTACCTTCTATTTCTTGTTTAATGGATGACTTTTGAATTTTGTCATATATTTTTATAACTCTAATGAGATAATCATATGGGTTTTTTTTTAAGTGTGCTAGTTTGTGAATTACATTGGTAATTTTCTAATGGTAAACAAACCTTTCATTCCTGGAAGAAACCTGATTTTGTTCATGCCTCATTTCCCTTTCTATTGCTAGATTTGATTTGTTAAAATTTTGTTAAGGGTCAATGTTCATTAGGGATTCATTTCTTTTCTTGTAATCTTGTAATCAAATCTTTTGTCTGATTTAGGTATCAGTGTAGTGCTGGCCTCAAAATATGACCTGGGGAGTGTCTTTTTTTTCTTTAATTTTCTGAAGGAGTTTTGTATAGAATTGATCCTATTTTTTCCTAAATGTTAGATAGGATTTACTACAAAGTCATCTGGACTGGGAGTTTTCTCTGTGGATTTTTTAAAAATCAAATTACTTAAATTTTCTTTTTATATTAACATAAATTCCACATTTATTATTCAAAACTTACTACAAGGCTACCATAATCAAAATTATGTGATACTGACAAAGGATAGGCATATAGACCAATGGAATGAAACTAAGAGTCCAGAAGCAAACTCATGTATCTATGATCAGTTGATTTTCTATAAGGTTGTCAAAACCATTCAGTGGGAGAAAGAACAGTCTTTATAGAAAATAGTGCTGGGACAACTGGATAGCCACATGCAAAAGAATGAAATTGGATCCCTACGAAACAGCATATTAAAAAGTAAATCATTTTTTTGACTGGAATATAATTCACCACTTTATCCATTTAAAGTATATAAGTCAGTAGTTTACTATACTCACAATATTGTACCACCATTACCACTAATTCCAGAATATTCCATCACCCCAAAAAGAAGCCCCAATTCTCCCAATTCCCTCTTTCCCCTTCCCTGTTAATCATTAATCGGTTTCCTGTTAATATGGATTCACCTATTCTGGACATTTAATATACGTTAAGTAATACAATATGCAGCCTTTGTGTCTGGTTTCTTCCACTTAGCTTAAAATTCTCATGCTTCTTCCATGTGTATCACGTGTCCGTACTTTATTCCTTTTTATTGCTAGATAATATTCCTTATATGGATATACCACATTTAATTTGTCCATTCATCAGCTGATGAAAACTTGAGTTATTTCTACTTTTTGACAGTTACAAATAATGCCACTGTGAACATTTGTGTACAAGTTTTGTGTGAACATATGTTTTCAATTCTTTTGGGTATATACCTGGGAGTAGAATTGCTAGGTCAGATGGTAATTCTATGTTTAACTTCTTGAGGAACTGCCAAACCATTTTCCAAAGTGGCTGCCCCATTTTACACTCCTCCCAGCAAAGTATGAGGCTTCTGAATCCACCATATCCTTGCTAACACTTGTTATTTTATGTTTTCTTTGTTTCTTTTAAAAAATTGTAGTCACCATAAGTGGGTGTGAAATGGTGTCTCATTATAGTTTTGAGTTGCATTTCCCTAATGATTAATGACATTGGCCATTTTAATATTCAGAGAAATGTCTATTCAAGCCCTTTGCCCATTTTTATTTTATTTTTTATTTTTATTTTTTATTTTGATATCATTGATGTACAATTACTTGAATAACATTATGGTTACTAGACTCCCCCTGTTATCAAGTCCCCACCACATACCCCGTTACAGTTACTGTCTATCAGAGTAGTAAGATCCTTTGCCCATTTTTAAATTGAGTTGTTTGTCTTCTTATTGTTGAGTTGTAAGATTCCTTCAAGCATTCTGGATACTGGACCCTTACCAGATACATGATTTGTAAATACTTTGTCCCATTCTGTGGGTTGTCATGTCATTTTTTTGGTAATGTCCTTTCTTATATAATAGTCTGATTTATTTTTTTTTCTTTTGGTTGCTTGTGCTTTTGGTGTCATAATTAAGAAACTATTACACAATCCAAAGTCACAAACATTGACATACAGGAGTTTTATAGTTTTAGCTCCTACACTTATCTGATTCATTTTGATTTACTTTTTTATATGCTATGAGGTAAGGATCCAACTTCATTCTTTTGCATGTGGCTATCCAGTTATCCCAGCACCATTTGTTGTAAAGACTATTCTTTCTCCCACTGAATGGTTTTGACCACCTTATAGAAAATCAGCTGATCATAGATATATGAGTTTATGTCTGAACCCTTAATTCTATTCCATTGGTCTATATGTCTATCCTTTGTCAGTATCACACTATTTTGATTATGGTAGTCTTGTAGTAAGTTTTGAAATCAGAAAGTGTTATTCCTGCAACTCTCTTCTCCCCTTTCAAAAGTAGATAATAATAAAATAAGGTATATTTTATTAACTCAAGTAATAGAAATGGAACTCTGACAACATTTTTTTGAACAAAATGAACATATCTAAAAAGACAGAGCAGCTCAAACCCAAGGAAGAAGAAAGTTCAAGCTGGCTTGTATTTTTATCTTTTAAGATACAGATCACAATGTGTTGAGGAGCTATGCTACCATCCTGTAACCCATTCTGTACTCTACTATGGAGACAGCAAGGTACCAATAAAGTGCATAGGTGCAGGCTTAGAGATACTGGGTTTGTACCCAAGTGGGAATATGGTAGGACTTGTCTAATGTGTAAGCACTGTCAGATCCTTGAATTTAGGGCATATGTCCTGCTCATTTTTAGGGTTCCACAACTCTTAGCTTATCCATATGGGAGAAGTACCCCCAAAAATCCAATAAATTGAATTATATTTCATAAGTGAATCCTTGCCAAGCTATTGATGACTAATGATATGTTGATGGTCATCTGTCCAGGTGACATATTTGCATTTGAGACAGTTTTACCCCTTCCTGAAGGGATCAATAGGGAAAATATTTTGTCCAATAAGCCAAGTTGTTTGGGCAAATTCAACAACTACATAACCACTGTTAATAATGGGTTATTAGAGGTGACAGGACCTATCTCTCCAGGTTACTGTGAAGATTAAATGAGGTAATGCATTAATTCAACATGTATTTATTGAGCACACATTATGTACCAGGCACTGTTCTAGACATCTAGGGTACAGCAAAGAACAAAACAAAAACCTCCATCTTCACAGAGCTTATGTGCTAGTAGAGGAAGATGGAATGAACATAATACACAAGTAAAATCTATATGGTATGTTCCATAGTATTATGTGCTACATTGAAAAATTAAGCTTACTTGCAATTTTCAAATAGGGTAATTACTCAGTGACTTACTGAGAATGTGATATGTTAGAAAGATGTAAGAAGGTGAGGTAGTGGGTTACATAGATCTCTAGAGGAAGAGATTTCCAACCAGAGGGAACAGCAAGTGCAAAGGCCCGGAGGCAGGCATATACTGATATTGTTCAGGGAATAAGGAGGATGTGTATCAGTAGCTAAGTGAGGGAAGAGTGGTGGGAGATGAGATCACAGGAGTCAGGAGCCGGATTGTTTAGGGTCTTTCTGGATATAGGAAGGCTTTTGGCTTTTGCTTTGAGTGAGATGGAGTCACGATGGAATGACATGATCTGACTGACATTTTAGCAGAATCACCTTGTGTGGAGAATGAACAAAGAGGAGCAAGGTCTGAAATAGGAAGACCAGCTGAGAGGCTATTGCAATAATCCTGTCCAGAGGAGCATATCAAGAGTGAGAACAAAGTGCATGGCCCAAGCAGGTGCCTAATGCATGGACTCAGTCAGTACTGGGTTAGTTTCCAGGCAGAAACCCATTCACACTGTCTCAAGTTAAAATAGTTGGCCCTAAGTGGTGGTTAACAGGACAGAAGGGAATCTGGATTTGGAAACCAACAAGTTATCTGGTGAAACCCCCATCCACAGGTCTCAGTGGCCGATTGTCTCTTACCTGCTCTTTTTGTGGACTGGCTTTCTTTGCTTGATCAGTATTGGGCTGAAGAGAAACTATCTTTCCCCAGTGTCCAACAATGATGTCCTTAACGTTTCTAACAGGCCTGACCATTAATTAGACAAAGCAGCTAATCAATGCACATGTATGAAACTCAAAGATGCAAAAGGATGTATAGTAAAAATAATTATCCTCCCACTTCTGTCTCATAAGACATCAGTTCCCACTCTAGGGTTTACTACCATGATGAGTTTTTTACTTAGCCTTTTGAAGCCTCAATTTCCTCCTCTGTTAAATGGGAAACAATGACTCTGCCCAGCTTCCCATCCACAGCTTTTATAGACATTGAATTAAATAACGTGCCCTATGTGGTCGAATGATCAAAGCTTGGATGCTGGCATCCCCACCCACAAGCTGTGTAACCTGGGTAAGTTATTTAACCTCTAAACCTCAGTTTCCTCATCCACAGATTTTGGTTAATAGCTTTACCTCTAAGGCAGCTATTCTCAAACGTTTTGGTCTCAGGATCCCTTTATATGCTGAACACAGAGAATAAAGAATCACAAAGAACTTTAATTTACATAGGTTATAGCTATATGTTTGCTTATCCATTTATTTACTGTATTAAAAATTAAAACATTTATTCATTTAAAAATAGCAATAGCCAACCCATTACATGTTAACATAGATATTTTTAATTTTAAAACTTATTTGTACTTTCCAAAATAAAAATATTTATTAGGAGAATGACATTCTTTTACATTTTTGTAAATGTTTTTATTAGAAGATATGGATTCCCATATTTGTTCTATATTCAGTCTTTTGAGATATGTACTTTTGGTTGAAGTATATAAAGACAAGCCAACCTCATGCAGATATGTAGTTGGAAAAGGGAGAAGCATTTCTGTGGCCTTTTCAAATTATGGATATTCTTCTTTGACACTATACCAAAAATCAACACATGGTAGTTTCTTAAAGTTCATCTACAATGTGAAAGCTGAAAGTATTCAATGATTTTTTTCAAGTTCTGTCATATTAAAATCCATTGGCTTATCTTATACTTTAAGTGAATATTTTGCCTATGCATGATTTTGTGCCTTTGTGCATTGTTATTTGGAAAGCATTGTTTTATTGAATATGCACATCTTCCAAAAGTTGACACATTTCATTATCCACGTAGAAAACTCACTTGGCTAATACCACCACCAATCTCATCAGAAAGGTCTTTAAGCATCAGGAATCTGTCAAGCTCAAAATGGCAGGTACAAGTTTTCCAAAAGATTTTATCATACTGTTGTTTTTCCTGAAACGGCAGGCTCATCATTTGTTTTTGAGAAAATTTCTGCCAGATGCCCAAACATAATAACCATGGTTTGTCTGTCAGGCATTCTTTCCAATAAAAAGGATGTCCCACCAAAAAGGTGGCTAATTTAGCTCACAACTCAGAGGGTGCTTTTCCCTGAGACAACCACTGTACTTCAGAAGGCAGCCAAAGTGCTTATTGTGTACTTCCCATTTTGTCACACAGAACAGTACAAAGACATGCACTCAGGGAGAGATTTAATAAGATAAATAGTTTTTACTGCATCATCGAGGATATCCTTGAGTGAAACTGGAACTCTTTTCTGCCAGTGTGTGCTGGTGAAGAACACCATGGCTGTTAGTAGTTTGGTGCCTCTGCCTTGATTTGTGGTAAAGCAGCAACAGTGCCCACCATTGCTTTTGCACCATCAGTGTAAATGTCTACACAGTGAAAAAGGCAAATAACATCTAAGTATTATTATGAAATTAGTCTTAACCTTCAGGTATCCCCTGAAAGGATCTTGGGGACCTCAGGGGGCCAGCAAACTATACTCTGAGAATCACCACTGTGAGTTGTTGTGAGGATTAGATAAAATTATGTCTGTAAAGCATTTGCCACAGTGCCTAGCATATTCTAAGTGCTTAATGAATGCAAGCAAGTTGTTTATTATTAAAAATTATTTCATATATTTTATCTCATAATGATTTCTCTGTCTGCTAGAAGCCCAGACTGCGTTCATAGCATAAGCTTCACTGGGTTATATTTACTGATAAGCTTCTCAAGGGCATGTATCTGTAACCCAGAGGCTTGACTAGTGTCCAGCTCACTTAAATTAATAAATGAGCTAGTCAAGGTATATATATAAAAAATGCTGAGTGTCTGAGATTGAGTGAATTTTCAGCTAGTGTCTGAACCTGTATTGGTAAGGTCAATGCTGAGGAGCAGGGCAGAGGGTTAGGCAGAAAAGGGGGAACCCATTAGGAGTAAGAGGTGAAGGAAAGACGGGAAAACTTTGTCTAGTGTAAAGATTGCAAACGGACTGTCCAAAGGCCAAACTTGCACACTGCTTGGTGCTTTGAATTTTAAATAGTGACCAAGGAAAGTGATAAGAGTACAAACAGGCAATTTGCATATGAGGAAATCCAAAGGCTAAAAACCATCTTAAGAGACATTTAAACTCATGAGTAATTAGAATAATGCAAATTAAAGAAGTAATGAAATTTCCCTTTATACCTAATAAACTGGAAAAAATAAAGAGCTGTATGATGCCCAGCACTGGTATCAATGTGGGTGCACAGGAACTCCCACACACTTCCGGGGAGCAGGTAAGCCCATGCTGTCTTACTGAAGCATACAGGCAAGGCCTAGTCAAATGAGGTGCAGGCCTACCTAGGACTTGCTCTTGGGCAAGCATCCTGAATAAATTCTCAAACTGGTGCATAAGTTTATATAAAGCTTCAAGAAACAGTTCAATGAAGCAACATTTGAGAGTGGTAGAGAGCTGAGGGCATCTGAGAGTCCATCACAATGGAATGAAGAGGTGAAGTGTGTTTAGTGTACACCATGGGTCATTGTATCAAGTGGGTCCTGCAGGAACTAGATGTAGGCTCGAAAGGTATGTGAAGATAGTTTAATGAAAAGACTGTTTACAATGTGTAGGCATGATTCAGGGAAACCAAGAAAGAATGGTAAAGCCCCAGGATCTAGGAAGAGAGGCAAGTGGAGAGAACAACCTGAATCAACCAGAACTGCCTCTCTAAGGGAGGGGCACATGACAAAAGCCGGGCTTCAGGTAGAGGAATGCAGCTACCGACCACCTGGACGAGCAGGGAGGGAGCCGGGAAGGCAAATACCCTGACCTCTCGCTTCCGGCCCTCTGAGCTCCTGGTAGTGTTTCCTGTTTGCCAATCCAATGGGAATTTAGAGGGCAAGGGAGCCAGGGCATAGAGCAGAAAAGAGGGAGATAAAGAGGAAATCTGAAAGGGCAAACACAGAATATCAATCAGAAGTAGTTGCAGCAGTTGCAAATAATGAACAAGTTGTACACAGAGCAATGCAGAGGGATTTTAAATATAGAACTGAGAGTAAAAACAAAGAACCAGAATGAGATTCATGACACAATGTCATTTTAAAAATTCATACAATCTAAATACATATATGTGTGTGTCATGTATATTATATATTAATATAATAATATATATAATCATATAAAATACCTAGGAATAACTTAAATGAGAGATGTGTAAGACCTCTACACCAGAAACAATAGCATGTTGCTAAGAAAAATAATTAAATAAGAAGAGTGATATATCATGTTCATGGATTGTAAGAATTAATGTCATAAAGATGTCAATGTTCTTCGAATTCAGTGCAATAGATTCAATGCAATCCTAATAAAAATCCCATCAGGACAAGCTGATTTTAAAATTTATATAGAAATTCAAAGGACCACAATAGCCAAAAATCCTGAAAAAGGAAGAAAAAAATATGGAACTTAGACTTCTTGATTTGAGGACTTATGATAAAACTATGATAATCAAGACAGTACAGTATTGGCCAAGGATAAGCAACTACCTCAGTGGAACAGGAGAGTCCAGAAGCAGATCCACACAAAATACAGTCAATTCGTTTTGGAAAATTGAGGCAATTCAATGAGTAAAGGCAAGTTATATCATTGGTTTGTTCTAAATGTGCTGGAACAATGTTACTCATACAGAAAATAATGAACCCTGACTCCTATCTCATACCATACATAAAAATTAGTTCAAATTTTGTCACAAACCTAAACATAAAAACTAAAAGCTTCTGAAAGAAAATTTTGACTGTCTTCACAAATTTGGAGTAGGCAGAGAATTTTAGATGAGGACAGGAAACAATAACCATAAAAGAAAAAATTGATAAATTTCCCTCTTCTCCAAAGACCTATGAGTCTCCCTTCATTCCTGGCCTGTCCTTTCTTCACCTTGCAGGGCTGACATCCCCACATGCTCTCCACTCCCATCCCACCACAATTCCCCAAACTGAGGGCCTTCAGGGATCATTCGCACAACTATTGCACAATTTACTCAACATTACCCTTTAAAGCAACTCACTCCCTTTTACTTAAGACTTGTCCTACTTTCTTTTAGCTTTGTCCTAAACAATCATTGCTGAGAAATCCTTAGTTTGATAGGTTTGTCATTTTTCTCTATTACATATTAAAATAAGTCCTAAACTATTAATATTTTTAGAATGGATAAATAACCTAAAATTATTTCATGTACTGCACTTTTTACATATTTTTGGAAATATGTGTCTGAATGTTTGTGAACATATATGAGTGCATCTGAAGGTGTATGTGAGTGTAAGTGTGGTGTGTGGTAGGTTAGTGTAGGTGTGTGCATGTGTGTATGTGTACATATGAATATGTGTGTATCTGAATGTATGTGAGTGTATGTGTGCCTGTGTGTGAATGTCAGTGTGGGAGGGAGGAAGACTGTATTGTCTACATAATGATGAGTCTAGTGGGGGTGACAACCTCCTGCTGTCCCCCAGCATGAACCCCACTCACCGGGAACCAGGGAGGGCAGAGAAAAGGAATGTGGACCGGCAGCTCCTCCAGTCACTTCCCTGCTTGGTATCCACAGGCCTCAGAGGAGGAGTGAAGCCTCTCCTTGGCCAAGGGAGCACCTGGTTACAGCCGGCACCCTGGTAACCATCACCAGGGACTGAGAGTACTTCTGGGAACAGCAGAAGCCAGCAGGCGGGGGCAGATCCTCCAATGCTATATTTACAAGTCTGGATTTAGCATAGGACCTTGAGATGAGAGACTGAGCTCCCAAGTTTTCAACATGCTCATCCCTCTGGCAACCTTGTGCAAGGGATATTTTTCTGGAGCTCAGAGAGGTTAGGTAAATTGCTAACACAGGGTATTCTGAACTAGAGCTGGTGCAGGTCTTCTGGCTACTTAGCACAAGTAGCATGGCCCCTCCAACAGCCCTGTGCCAGCCATTCCCTGGACAGGAGAACCCAGGCAGGGATGCCATGTGCCACCTGGTCTTACTGTGGCTGTTAGCATAGGGGTCGGCCCCTGTGGTCTTAGCTAAATTGTTCTTCTGTCCATTTCCACACTAAACCCCTTGCCAGGAAGCAGCTGGTGTCTGAGTACAGAAAGCCCTCCACAGAACTGTCACCAAACAGGACTGCCCCAGCTTGAGGGGCTGGGGCAGGGTCCAGGAGGTGGGGCAGGCTCTCTGGGGAAGACAGAGGAGGGTAGGACAGCCAGAGCAGTGAGGGCACTTGTGGAAGGGCTCAGGACTGTGACGACTTACCAACTGGAACAGAAGCATTTCAATATTTAAATAATTCTTGCATATTCTGTCTGCAAGTCAGTCTTGCACAAAAGGATTCCTTGTTTTCACTCTTGTCAGGGGTAGAAGATGAAAATTTCCTCTGTGTCCCCAACCAGCCTGCATTATGTACTGAGCCCTTTAGTGCCAGGCACAGTCCTAGAGGCTGAGGCTAGTGGAGTCTGGAGCCCTGCCTGCACCAGCGGCTCCCATCCCACTTTTCTAAGAGAAAGTCTCTCGGGAATTAGGCCCCCATCCTAGACTGTAGAGGTACCCTGAGAGCCTGGGACCTGTGCCACATGTCACCACGTGGAGTCCAGGGAAGACATATCATACACACGGGGCACCCAGCTCCTCACTGTCTCGTTTAGGCCTCACAGCAGCAAATACTTGCATGAACTTTCTAGCTGAGGAGGCTTCCCATTAAAGAGTGGAATACATTCTGCAGCAAGCAGGACCATGGCCAGCTCAAGGTGAGTGGCTGTTTGGAAGGCCCCAGACTTCTGCATAAGGACTGCCCTCCTCTAACTTAGTGGTTCTCAAACTTTAGGGACAGAGACTCACTCTGTCTCTCTGTCCCTAAAGTAGTTGAAGATTCATTTTAATACGAAATGGAGAATAATGACAACCCTATCAAACTAGGGGTTTTGCAGCTCTCTTGGTGGCAGGTCGCGTGGAGGGGTGCTAGGCCCCACTGCTGGGAGGAAGGGGCTCTGCTTTCTTTCCACTTTGGGTCATCCACTCGGGGAGGGAGCAGGAATGACAGCCACAGGAGAAAGATTACCCCTAAAAATGAAATCTGGGGGCTTCTTTCAAAAGAAGGGCAGCATACACGCTGGATGGGTGCATAAGAGCAAACCAGTTTAGGCCGGAGGAGGGTGATGCTGTGGGAAGAGCAAGAACTGGGGCCAGGGGTGCCTGAGTGAGGACTCCAGCCTTGGCCTGTCCAGCCCTGTACCTGTGGACATCTCCACTTAAAAACCCACATGGACTTCCCGCTGCTCCTAGGAAAAACCCCGCTACTTTCAAGGCTCGGTGTGATCTAGCCCTGCCTCGTGTCCCTCATCTGTTCCCAGACCCACGGCCTGGACCTAAGCCATCCCTGCTCTCCACAAGGCCCTTCCTCCGCCCCCCCCCCCTCTTCTGGGTAGTTAATGCCCCTCAGCTGCAGCCCTCTCAGAATCCCTACCTGCCTAAGGAGGGCTTCTGTACTAGGTTTCTCAGAGAAACAGATTATCTGTATCATCTGTATCTATACCCTCTCAAGAGAGAGATTTTAAGGAGATGGCTCACATGATTGTGGGGTCTGGCAAGTCCCAAATTCAGAGGGCAGGCCAGCAGACTGGAAATTCAGGTAAGAGTTCATGTTGCAGCCTTGAGTCCACAGGTCAGCAGATTGGATAATCGGGCAAAGTTTCTATGGTGCAGTCTTGAGGCAGAATTCCTTCTTCTGAAACCTCAGCCTTTGCTGTTAAGGCCTTCAACTGATTGAACGAGGCCCATCCACGTCCTGGATGGTTATATGCTTTACCTGAAATCCACTGATTGTAAATGTTAATCTCATCTAAAAAATACCTTCACAGAAACGTCTTAGTCTGGTGTTTAACCAAACAAATAGGTACCACAGCCTAGCCAAGATGACACATAAAATAAATCCTCACACTTTCCCAGACTTCAAGGACAGATCAGGGCCCTCTCCCCTCCCCCAGCTCCCATTACACACTATGCTAGGGTTGTGCAAACCTCTCCCGCATAGAGCTATGGCTCTTCCTAATGTTATCTGCTTAGTTTTACTGTTCTCCAGATTTTCCACCATGTGCAAAAGGCGTGAATTCATGATATTTAAATTCTCAGGACTCCAGGTTTTTATTGAACATGACAATTTAGGTTTTTCTGCAATTTTGATCAATTCCCAACCATTATCTCTTCAAATATTGCTCCTCTCCCATTCTCTCGTTGTTCTGGATATGCTAGCTGAAGTGTGCTAGATTTTGTTATGTGCTGCTCTGTTTCTTAGCCAAGGTTGCTTCCATTTTCTCTTGTCCTCCCTTACCTGACCATGCTACCTGCAGGGTGGTTTTATCTTTCGGAAGTATCTCCCAGCTTCCTCAATGTCTCTTCAGCTGTCTTATTCTGCTGTTCAATGCATCAATTTTAATAAATAATTCTTTAAAACTGTACTTTTCATTCCTAGAACTTCTATTTGGCTGGTTTCCCACCAATTTTTCTGTATTATTCTCTTGAAAATTACTTATAATCACTTGAAATATTTATTCTATGTTTCCAAATTTTTCTGTTATTTTCACTTCCTAGGGGTGACTTCTTGTTTTTGTTTTTGTATTTACTGATTATCTGTTAGGGTAGTTTGTTTCCCCCTGTGGTTTGTAATTTTTGATGGGAAGCTCATCTTCAGTGGGGGATGCTTTTGCTGAAGGATATCTGTGAGCCCTAGGCTGTGAAAATGTCCTTAGAGTACTTTGGATTTTGCTTCTGTCAGGGCCCTACACTTTGGATTAAACTTTATGCTAACTTTTTGGCACAGGAGTCCTGGGACCAGTGGCATACCAATGCTGTGGGAATTTCTCTTCCATGTGGGGCAGACCTAGACCTGCCATCTTTCACAGAAATTTTCTCCTACCCACACCCAGGATGGGGAGAATTTTGTTGCTCCTTCTGCAGGCCTGATTGATAAAGTTTTCCCAGCCTCTTTTTTCCCCCACAGGACACTCTTAAGGCTCCAAGCCTTAAAAGGATAAATTCAGAGTGATAAACTCCTGCTCTTCTGGGAGCCTGGGGCTGTCTCCTGTCTTTAAAAGGGCCTTAGAACTCTAGGCTCCAGGCCTTAGGACCCTTATCTAGTTAAAATCCCTTGAGTCATAGGCTTAGCTCTAACTCCTTATTCTGGCTTTGAGTTCTTGTGCTATCTCTGGAATCTGAGAATTTTCCTTTCTTGTTTTTGAGCTGAGCTGTGTATTTTCAAGTGTTTTTCTTATATTTTGTTCAGCATTTCTATATGGTAGCAAGAGATGGGCTGTCTGAAATAGCTCACTCTGACATGTTAGGAAAAGTGTTCTGATGCATTGATCTGCGTAAGTAATGTTACTCTTCCCCACTAGATTGTAAACTCCTTGAGGCAAGGGTGTTGGCTTTTGCTCCCAGAAAGGACTGAGCATCTGGTGGAAGCTCAATAAGCATTTTTGAATGAATGAATGAGCGAATGAATGAAGATACTCTCTCTAGGGACATTACTAATTCATAAGGCTGTTGGGAGAATTTAGCAAGAGAAAGTATGTCAAATACTTGGTATATGGTGGGAACAAAGAGACAGTATCTATTAATAATCATGCATATTAAGGCAAAGGCCTTATCATGGTTTCCCTGTAATTCAGCTCCCACCCCTTATCTCACACCTGAGTCCTGGCCTACAATGTCAGACGGGTTCTATGGGCTTGATGTCCTGACACTTCCTCTAAGTACAAAGGTCAGCCCTTCCCACCAAAACAGCCACGGCAGCTTGGTTTTAACCTGAGCCTTAGGCCTGATTATGAATTGGCTGAAGTTGTTCCACCATCCCTGTTCCCTGTCTAGGGGTCCCTGACAGAGCTATTCCCAGTGATCCCTTATATGACCAGGATTTTTTTCTAGAAATCTCGTATTTGAGAGGCTTGTTGAGGAAAAATGCATTTAATAAGTAATCATTGATTTATTCTTGCACTTTAATGAATCAAGGACATTCAACTGCCAGGGCTTCCCATCAGCATAAGGTAAGATAATTTTAACCCAAAGCAAGGAAACATAACATTTTAATCAGGCTGTGCAGATTTTCCCGGGTGAATGCATCGGGGACCCTCCCATTCCTAACCCAGGCATTTGAAGACTCCAAATGAGAAATTTCTGCCCCCAGGGGCGCCACCAATAACAGCAGTGCTTTGCAAATCACACCCAAGGAGGACACAAAGGGGTGTCTAAGATGGCACCCAGGGGTTACAAACATTACAATCCCATGAAACTAGCTGGCAATGGTATGAAGCAAGAGGGGAACTGACAGCATTTATAAGGGGGATTTACATAGCTTCAGGGAAAAGAATTTAAAATCTGTGTGTGTTTGTGTGTGTGTGTGTGTGTGTGTGTGTGTGTGTGTGTGTGTGAGGTAACATCCCCTTGGGCATGCTGGAAGGTATACTAAACCAGTGAAGGGAACTTTGAGCTATGTATTATAAGTAATATATATTAAATGCCTATTACATATCAGGCACCCATTGAACTTAATGCTCCTCCTCAAAACCAAACCTTGAAATTAGTGCCATCCCGCACTTCACAAATGAGGAAACTGAGTCAGAGGGCCCTTAACTAACTCGCTCATGCTCACGCAGCTAGAATCAAGAGGCAAACTTGTTTGATTCCCAGCCCCGTATCCAGCCACCGGAGGCCTGCATCTCCTGCGCATGAGAAATAAGAATTCTAGCTCTGGTTCCCAACTCTGGCTGCTTGATGGAATCTCCTGGGAGCTTTAAAAAAATAATGATGTCTGGGTCCAACCACTGGAGATTTTTGTTTAGTGGGGCATCAGGATTTTTAAAAGCTCTCTAGGTGATTCCAACATGCAGCCATGGCTAAGTGCCACTGGCGTCGTGGGTACCAAGTTCATGAAGGTTATTGATTATAAATGTCACCTGGCCTGACTATGTGCAGGATGAAAAAAACAGGCCAGAGAAGCCCATGATTGGAGCCCAAGTTCAGACTCTAAGATCTGTAACTGGGCTGGTTCAGAAGCAAGCTGGGAAACAGGCAACAATAACAACATGACAATAACAACAATGGTTGGAACAGAATTTGGATAGCAACTTATTGTGCCATACCAGGCACTCTACAGGCTATATTTCACAGCAACATTCATCACAGTGACATTATGAGGAAGGTGCAACAGTGAATTTCTCAATTTTATGAATGAGGACACCAAGGCACATAGAGGTTTAGTCCAGGGTCCCTCAACTAGGCTGGGTTGGGCTGCTGACCCCTAGCTTCCCTGTGCCACCTCCAGTCTGAGGCAATCTCCAACTTTGCAGCCCCTGGGTCCTCTCAGAACTGTCACACCACCAGGGGCCCTGGTGCCTGATTTGCTGGGTCCCTGTTCTGCACTGGGGAGGTGGTGGTGGACAATAAAGATGGGTAATGGGGGGAGTCCTGTGCCCTACTGGATATCACAGGCTGGTAGGGAAAGTAAGGCCAGAGTACCCAGGCTCTTAGGGCAGGTGGAGGAAGCCAGGGCTTTGGGTGGACAGGGCTTGGGGGAGAGGTGGGCACAGAGGACTGTGGAGGGGGGTGGGGGCTCCGCCTTAGCCCCCAGTGGATGGAGGGATCCTAACCACTGGGCAGAGGGCATCTAAGGCCCACCAAGCCCTCAGGGGGCAAACGTCTGGGGGGGTGCTCCCTGGGCCCTGGTCTGCTCCCTGCATAGCTCCTGGGTGGAGACAGATAGGAGTTAAAACACACTCAGGTTCAAGTCCAGGCACTTCAACTCTGTGGAACTCTCTTCCTTACCCATAACATGCTGTCCTGACAGGTTTGCTGGGCAGATTGAACCAAACTGTACACAGTCTGGCACTGAGTGGATGCCCCCTTAGCCTACACTTCATCACCAGGACCCATGTGGCTACCCAACCAGTTTCCGAGTTCTGACTTTCCATGGTGAAATGGAAAGGGCCTGGCATTGGGCTCATGGAAATGCCCAACAGGCTGAACTGTTCACAGCTGGCAGGGCAGCTGATGACTCACCCTTCCCGGAGAGATGCCCATGTTAACCCAGAGACTTCATTCCAGTCAGTGCCTGTTACCAGCACAGGTAAGTCAATGGTTCCCAGCCGTGGCTGCACAGGAGAGTCCGTGGGGGCCCAGCGAACGGCAGGGGTGGAGAGGGCTGTAAGTCCTGAGGCCCAGGACACACCCAGACCTCCCAAATCAAGATCTCAGGGCTGAGGCCTAGGCGACAAAATTTCTTACACAGTCTCTTTCAGGCACCCCCTGAGGGTCTTTTGTGTTAGAAGACCAGCGTTTGTTTAAAATGCAGATTCCAGGCATAGCCTCCAAGCCAGATTAATCAATGGGCCCCAGGAGTCTACCCTTCAACCCCTTCCTGAGGGTTTTTTCTTTTTTCTTATTTTGTTATTATTTTATTTGCACAATAAGGTGTAGGAACTCTGCTGCTTGGAGGAAACTAGGGGAGGAATAAACAGGCCCAGTACCTGTGTGTACCTGGCTGCAGTGAGGAAGCACCTTCCCTTATGGAGGGCTCATTCCATGGGGGCAGGGCCAGGGAAGGTGGCGGGGGTGGGGGGTGGTCTTGGAGGAGATGAGGCTACATTCCTCATTCCTTAAGAATGAATTTCTAAGACAGATGCACCCCTATGTTTATCGCTGCTCTATTTACAATAGCCAAGATATGGAAGCAACCTATATGTCCATCAGTAGATGAATGGATAAAGATGTGGTACATATACAAGATGGAATATTACTCAGCCATAAGAAAAAAACAGATCCCTACCATTTGCAACAACATGGATGGAGCTAGAGGGTATTATCCTCAGTGAAATAAGCCAGGCGGAGAAAGACAAGTACCAAATGATTTCACTCATATGTGGAGTATAACAACAAAGGAAAACTGAAGGAACAAAACAGCACCAGAATCACAGAACCCAAGAATGGACTAACAGTTACCAAAGGGAAAGGGACTGGGGAGGATGGGTGGGAAGGGAGGTATAAGGGAGGGGAAAAAGAAAGGGGGTATTACGATTAGCATGTATAGTGTGGGGGGGCACAGGGAGGGCTGTGCAACACAGAGAAGACAAGCAGTGATTTTACAGCATCTTACTACGCTGATGGACAGTGACTATGAAGGGGTATGTTGGGGGGGACTTGGTGAAGGGGGAAGCCCAGTAAACATAATGTTCCTTATGTAATTGTAGATTAATGATACCAAAAAAAAAAAAAAATATATATATATATATATATATGGGGAAAAAAAGAATGAATTTCTAAGGGTAGAATTTCAAAGGTGGTAAATCCAGAGGGCAGGAGGAGCTTTCATTCATTCATTCATTCATTCATTCATCTATCTATTTTTTCCCCCTAACTCACTTCCAGGGCTTATCGGCTCACTCTCAGGCAGCCTTCAAGGTGGTCTCCCCTAGCCTGTCAGCCTGGGCTGGAAGGACCCACTCAAGGACTCACCCATCCTCCAGGGAAGTGACCCAGGAGAGAGTGTAGGGGGAGGCTTTCAGTCCTGGGAGAGCTCCTGGAGCTCCTGCTGCTGGTCCAGGGATCTGACCTGACTGTCCCCAGGCCCATGGAAACCCAGGACTGGGAATCAAAGAGACTAGGGTGTAAATGGTCCCCAGCCTGGCTGAGAGATCCGTAGGAGCTAGACACAGGGTGGCAGCCATGGCTCAGGTAACCACGGGACCATCCCTGCAACAGGCTCCAGCTTCTCCTCCTGAAGCAGCTCTGAGGCACGTCTGCCCAAGCTGAGCCACCTTTCCTCACAGCATGTCTGTGTCCAAGGCAACACATCCTCATTCACGCATTCATTCTTTCACCCCTTGCTATGTACCAGACACTGTGCAAAGCTCTGCAGGTTAGCCATGACTGAAGCAGGCAAGGCCCTAATCTCGTGGACTCTGTATATAAGAAAGGAAACACACAACAAAACACTGAATTAATGTATAAAAATCAAGTCTCATGGTGTTAGGAAGAAATTTGAAGAGAGATAAGGGAGAGAGTGTGACTAGAATGGAAAGAGATGAGCTATTTTTGCTCAGAGGTAGGAAAGCCTCTAAAGAGAAGACACAGAGCATAGGCCTGAAGGAAGGTGGGACATACAGATTTTGGGGAAGGAACAGCAGGTATGAAGGCTATGAGGTCAGAAGGAACTTTTTGTGTTTGAGGCATAACAAGAAAGTCAACATGATTACAGTGGAAGTGTAGTTGGGCAGTCCAATCCGGGGAGGGTTCTTGACTCTGACAGAGAAAGAATTCTCAAACAGGTCAGACAAGTGTAGGTAAGGAAGGAATTCATTAAAACAAGAGTTGTAGTTAATGCACCAACCACATAAGTAGTAGACAGCAAGGAAGAACAGAGGGGGAAAAGGGAAGTTCATTGAACTCCTGCTCGACACAAGGCAGATCCCTTGCTAACTCCTGAAGCCAGGCTCACCTGGCATCTAGTGTCTGCTTGAATCTGCACAGCATGGGAACTAAGCCCCTTCCACCCCAGGATTTTGGAGAGCTGTGGAGCACTGGATGAAGCAAAATTATGTCCTGAGAAGTTCCCAAAGCAAAGAAAGGAGATGTTTGGGCAGGTTACTAAAGAGCTACAGTCCTGTCCAGGTCACCCAGGTGATGGAAATTTGCAAGCCCAAATCAGAGATCTCAGTAGCCCTTCCCTACTGTCTGAAGTAAAACAGAGAGAGAAGACTTGTGCTTAAGTCTAGAAAACTGAATGAAGTAGTGAAGTAATAAAGACACTTACCACCAGGAAAGGGGTTTCTTATTAGCCTCCCAAGAGGCTTGGAAGAGCATGGAGACAAAACGCAATAAGCTGAGCAGGAGAAGGTTTTATTTAAGGCAAAGTACACACTCAAAGAAGGGAGTGCAGGCAGCCTCAGAGGAGAGGTGCACTTAAAGGCTTAGGATTCAGGTTATTAAGGATTTCAGGAACGGGGTAAAGGACCAAGGGAACATAGGCTGACATATGGTCTGATAATGTCTATCTACAGTGGTAGAGACATTAACATGATCAGTCCTCTAGATAGTCTGTAAGATAGACTTTACATGAGGAATTCATTGGTCCTGTTCTTTTCCAAGATAGTGGTTACCCTCAAGCAGTGGAAACATACCCTTTAAGGATGATTACCCTGCCTTAAGACAGAACTGGTTGTTGGCTAATCACATAAAATATGTCAGGAATCTTACCTCCTAACTCCCTGGTTTTTAAAATGGAATCTTAGCTTTAAGATGGAGTCCCTCCTGTTCTTACTATACTAACTATTTATATTTCAGCATTTTTGATCATAGGCAGGAAAAATTAATCATGATGCTTGTCCCATGTCCCTGCCCCACCTCAGAAGGAAGGAGAGTGTGGTAGCAAGTCGGGGTGGAGAGGCAGGCAGGGCCACGTCACTGCAGCTTACCGGGATTCCAGCTTCTCTATGTGTCTGAGAGGAGGCCATGGGAGTTCTGGGCAGAGGAGTGACAAGACCTGGCTTAGGTTTACAAAGGTCATTCTGGCAGCCATGTAGAGAACAGACGCTGGGGGTCAGGGATCTGGGGGCAACAGGGAGCAGGGAGACCTGTCAGGAGACAACTGCAGAAGGTCAGGGAGAAAAGGTAAGAACCAGGGGGTTAGCTTTGGAAGAGCAGGAGCATGGCTTTGAAAACTGTCAATGCATTATGAGAGTTAAACTGAGAGGACAGACAGTGGAATGGAGATGCCTGAGAGGAACGAGAGGCAAGGGTGAGTCCCAGGTTTGCCATGTGAGCTTCTAAGCGGATGGTGCAGGTGAGGGGAAGTTAAGAAATCTGCTTGGGACCTATGAAGTTTGAGGTGTCCATTAGCCACCCTGATGGCGAGGTTGAGTGTGAGGTGAGGCTGGTCTGACCCCAGGGGGTGCTGGGAGGGGAGCGAAGGCTGGAGACTCGGATTTCATTGCTGGTGGATGGAACTGACAGCTGCTGTGGGAAAGGTGGGTCCCCAGAGAGACTTATAAGATGGAGAAGGGGAGTGAGCACTGAGTCTGGGCTGCCTCCACGGACAGGACCAGAGGAGGAGGCTGAACCAGCCCCAGTGACTGAAAAAGGGGAGTCAGCGAGGTGAAACCGTGCAAGTGGGGTGTGCTGTAAAAGAAGCTCAGACCATCAGGAAAGAGGGGTAGGAGGTTTAACTGTGCAAATACCTGCCATCACAGACCCTTACATTGGCAAGTTGGAGATCATGGGCAACCTTGACAAGGGAGCTCCAGAGGGGTGGGGGGGGACTTAGGTCTCATCAGAGTGAGCACAGGAGTGAATGGGATGAAGGAGACCGAGATGTAAGGACAGATCTACTTGAGGGATTTTGCTGAACAAGAGAACAGAGACATGGGGCACTAGACCAGCCAGTTGGACCTATAGGGAGGAGGGGAAGAATCTGATGGCCACTGCTGACCTTGCTGAGGGTTTGGGAGCTGTGCAGCGGAGACTGGGATTGCTGTGTTAGCTGGGAGGCTGGCAGGTCTTCTCTTGAGATTGCAAGGAAGAAGGTAAAAGAAGATAAATATGTAGATAACTCTGAAGGAAATGGTGGGCTTCTGCCAGCGTTCTTTCTCTTTGGCTTGAAATTTCACTATAACTGTTTTTGGAAGCCTGACTTTTAGCAACTCAAAAGAAAGATGTTACCTAAAATGCTGCCCCCTTATTACCAGCTAAGAGCATAGTAGAGATAGAAGCTGGTGGAGGAAGGTTCCAGAATAAAGGATCAGCTCTAGTTAGACCCCTTGTGCCTAAGGCTGGGTCTGCCCGGGCTGGGCTGGTCAGAAAAGCTGATCTAGCTAGGGCAGGGGACACAGGACAGAACAGCAGCAAAAGGTCTACAGCTTCAGGACCTGGAACTTTACATACTAGCATATGATGCATGAACTTAGGAACCCACCAGCTCTGTCTGGGGGCTGCGGACACAGAGGGGCTACTGGACCTCTGGCAGGAAGAAGCTCTACCTGCTGTCTCATGGTTCCCAGGGGGTACCCTCCACCCACACCAGTGAAAGAAAGAGGATGACCTTTGTATCTAGAAAAAGGATGTACCAGGTGGGATGCCTCAAGCCATGCGCAATGATGCTTACTACTCAAAATGTGCTTCCTGAACCAGCAGCTTCAACATCAGCTGGGATCTTGCTAAAAATATAGAAGCTCAGACCTACTGAATCAGTTTTAACTTAACAAAATTCTCAGGTGTATTGTAAGTACATTAAAGTCTGAGAAGCACTGGCTTAAGCCCCTAGTTCTTAGACTTGCTGGGTTTTGGAATCACCAGGTTTTAAAAAGTACTGATGCTGAGGTACTGCCTCATCTTTCCCAGTCCTCTCAGAAATACAGATTTTGCTGGTATGAGCAAGGGCCTGGGCTTCAGGAATTTTTAAAACCTCCCAGGTGATTCTAATGGGCTAATTTAACTGCTAACTTTGAGGCCCACTAACTTGAACCATAAAGATATTTAGCTTAGGAGTTAGATTTCAGGGTGGCTCCAGGGTAGATTCAGCAGCCCCCCTAATGTAATTGGGAACTGACCATTATCAGAGTTTTTTTTAATCCTTAGTTGAGCTGCTTCATGGTTATAAGATGGTTGCCACAGCTTCAGAATCATGCACCCACATAAGTTTCAAAATTTGGGAATGGGGTGCAGGGCCAAGGTGATAAGAGCCTGTTCTGTGACTTCTCTCCTTTTGTCCAGCAGGGAAGATCTTTTCCAGATCCCTGCAACAGATGTCCTGTTGGTTCTCACTGGGCAAAGACAGGCTACCCTTAGCCGCTAGGGAGTCTGGGAAAGTGAATTTTTGACTTTTTCATTATCCATAGTAGGAAACAGAAAATGGAGAAAGGGGTTGGAAAGGGCTACTGGGTAACCAGTCACCAGTGTGTGCCATGAAAGGCACTCATGAAATACAAATGCACATGGCAAATTTGACACATTAAATAAGTGATTAGTTATTGTCAGAAAACTGGAAAGATGATGGTCTTCCATTAATTTTCTGTTTTAAATTTATTAGATCAATAAATTCATCATTTTTTCCTGTATAATTTATTTGCTTTATGTTTGTCCAGATCAAAAATAAAAAACAATTGCCAAGATAAGGAAGCAACCAGTGTCCTTCAATAGATGAATAGATAAAGAAGATGTGGTACATACACACAATGGAATATTATTCAGTCATAAAAAGAAGGATATCCTGCCATTTGTGACAACATGGATGGACCTACAGGGTATTATGCTCAGTGAAATAAGCCAGGTGGAGAAAGACAAATACCATATCATTTCACTTTATTTGTGGAATCTAAAGACAAAATAAAATGAAAAGAATAGCAGTAGACTCATAGACACTGAGAAGTGACTTGTGGTTACCAAGGGGGAGGGGATGCAGAGGGTGGGTGGGGAGGGTGAGGGGGATAAAGGGGCACAAAACTTCTCAACCATAATGTCAGTTGGTCAAGGGGATGGAAGCACAGCATGGGGAATATAGCCAATGATTCTGTAACATCTTCCTATGTTGACCGATAGTAACCGCACTACTGGGGGTGAGGATTTAAGGATGTACATAAACTGTTGAACCACTGTATTGCATATTTGAAACCAATATAATATTATATATCAACTATACTTCAATTTCTTTTTTAATTTAAAGGTTTTCTTTAAAATACAAATTCTTTTGAAGGCAGAAATTCCTGTCTGAATGTAAACTTTGTGTTTTGTTCCTAGCTTGGCATCACTACACTCAGTAAAAATCTAGGTGAAGAGACCAAGAAATAAGGTTGCAGACCACATTTATTAATGTTCTTCAAACTAGTAAGTGTGCTGTCCACAGCAGCTGCATAGAAAAACCCGTAAAATTTTACATAACCTTTAATAAAGAAACTCCATTTCTGGGAATTAATCCTAAGGAAATAATCATGTATGCATTCCAGAAACAGTCATCAACAAGCTGCTCATAGCAATTAAAAACTATCTACATCTCCAGTTACAGGACACTAGTTGGATGATACAACTATACAATGTGATACCAAACAGGCATAAAGAAAATGACAACATTGAGTAATATTTAACAGCATGGGAAAATGTTCACAGTATATTAGTAAGTGAAAAAAAGTTTATGGGGCAGGAACTATATAGTATGACCACAGGAAGTATATAGTATAACCACATTTTAATTTTTATAAGTATATTTATGCTAAGAAAAAGAAAACTACAAGAAGACTCTACAAAAGTATTTTCCTTGTGGATGGCATGGCGCCCTCAGGATTATGTGAGATTTTTATGTTTCTTTTGACTCCTTTATAGTAAACATCTTTTATTTTGCTATAAGGAAAGAGTTACTCAGTCCAAATAACCTAGCATGTGTTTGCGGAGCTCTGATTAGGATCTAGGCTTCCTTTTCTCCCCCTCTTCCCTCTACCCCCAGCTAAGCAATAAGCTCCCATTGTTCCCAGATACTTCTGGAACCCACATGGATTTGGCCAAGTTTATGTTTTGATAGAAACTCTCAATGTTTCCATTGTCTGACTAGAGAGTGTGCAAATTATTCATCTTAATTAAGTCTTCCTTAGGTGTTATTTTGACAGAGACTCTTACCCATTGGATTTTATTTACCTCTTCTTTGTTTTAGAAACCAAGAATGAAAGCCTGTATTTGCAAGCAGCATGCTCCCCTGGAGTATCTACATCTGAAAGATGGATGTTCTGCTGAAAGAAATGATAGTCAAGATGGTCCCAGGCTGGCCTGACTTCCCACTCGCCAGTTCCTTAGAGTTTTGAAAGCCAGTTAAGAATTGTTTCTCTGACGGAGTGGCTGCTTGGGTCCAAGGTGAGTCAAAAAATATCCCTTATCAAAGTAGACAAGGTGGTGGTTTCATGAGTGGACATTTATCCTCTCAACTAATATGTGCATTCCTGCTGTGTGCCAGGAGGTTTTGTGGGGAGAAGGGGCAAGTCTAGACAGGTGACCATGGGCAACCTCTCAGAGGTGGTGATGTTTGAGTTGAGACATCCAATGATAAGCAAATCTGGAGGAACAGGGTTCCAGACAGAGAATATAACAAGGGTAAAGACTTGTGTGGGAGTGAACTTGGCCTTTTCTAAGGTAGGAGGGGAGACTGGGAGGTTTTTACTGGGATAAATTCCTACCATGGGGTAACAGAACCAAAAGTTATAGACATTTTTATAACTCTTGATATACATATATATTGGTAGATTGTTTTCCAAATGAGTGTATGTCAGATCATGTGCCCAACCGTTGAGTCATTTTTCCTATGGTATGGGATTCAGAGGTCTACTAGATGGGCAAAGAGACTTTAAAGTTTCTATCTTCTGCATGATTTGAATTTTGTACCAAGAGTATATGTCATTTTAATAATTTAAAGAGACCTAATTTTAGAATTGTTAATAAGCAGGGTAGTAGATACAGTGTTTTATTATTCTGAACATGATATATGCATTATATAAGTTCCATTGAGTATATGAAATATTTGTACAAAAAACACAATTTTTATAAAAAGTATTAATTTATATACTACCAGGTAGCTCTAAATATGACACTTTCACCACATATGCATAAGGATTAGAATTATTACTCTTCAAGATTTTTGCTTCTTTTTTTAGGTTCAGGCTCTGTTTTGCTGTCATGTCAAATAAGGCACTGGATCCTCAGTAGGTTTCAGTTTTTTGTCAAATGGGAAGAAAGATCTGACCAACCTCTCATTCTCTCCTAACAGAATTGTTCAGGAAATTAAATGAAATAGTAAATGGGAAAGCACTCTGCAAGTTTTTAAATGTAATCGAATAGAACAGAAGAAAGAGAATTGGGAAGGAATTTTCATCTGCAGTGGATTCTCCTTTTACCCACATCTTACCCGGGCCTACAGCTTCTCAGTGCAGCCTCCAGGACCCTCCCACTCACCTTGATCTCTCCATTCCCTAGTTTCTGTCTCGAATATTCTTACACCTAAGGCTGTGCAATGTGATACTTTCATTGTTTTGTATGCACTCATGATGACTGCTCCCAGAGGAAGGTCCAGTGGAGGCATGATAACCTGATGTAGGGTTTTAGGCATTAGTGAGCAGGTAGAGGAGAGGAGATATCTGGAGGAAAGGGTGGTCTTTTCAGATACTAAAATTACAAAGAGTTGGAGGTGTTGGGAAGAGCTTCAAATTAGACTTTAGTAGAATTAAATTCTCGTCTGGGTATTTCAATGACTAGTTTTGAGCATGTCAAATTTTTTCACCTTCCTGATTTCAGTTTCTTGAGCTGTGGGGCTCAAGAAATGGGGCTATGAAATTTGTCCTGCCTGCTTCATTAAGGTGTTTTAGGGATTTAGTGAACCAATGCACATTAACAAGCTTTGCAAAAGGTGAGAGTTTTGTCAAATTTGAAGGGCCTATTGCTGCTATTTAATGACTGCATTTGTGCCCAGTAGGGTAACACAAGGAGCATTCACATAATGCTTGCTGAATGAGGCTGGAGGGAAGGGATTCCTCTCACTGGGTCCATGTGTCATGGACAGTGCTTGAGCTTTGTCTTTAGACAGAACCTGGTTTACAGCTTATTTCTGCCATTTCCTACCTGCAAGTTATTAAACCTCCCTGTGGTCAGTTTCATTTATGTTCACCAATATCCAGTTCTCCTTGCCATGCCCCCAGCACATGAAGACTCAGCAGCTGGGTGGGGCCGTGAGACTAGTTCTGGAAGTTTACTTCCAGGCTGAGTGAAAAGCTCATGCATGACTGTCCAGTCTCTTTCTTCCCCTGCCAGAACAATTATGGAGGAGGCCTTGTGTTGACATGGTGGGCCAAAAGATCAAAGCAGCCAGGATTGATGAGTCACTTCACAGAAGGTGTGAGTAGGACATACACTCTCATTTTGTAAAACCACCAAGATTCTTAGAATCATTTGTTATTGCAGCACAAACTAGCCTGTCCTGACTAATGCACAGCCTGAGTCTCAGGTTCCCCTCTTCTGAGAGAATAATACCTACTTCACATGGTGCAGATTTAATGAATGTGTGTCAAGCTCTTAACTCAGTGTTGGCTCACTGCAAGAACTCACTAAATGTTTGCTTGTTGCCCTCCTCCAGCAAACAGTCATTCTTAGCAAAGGTAGACAAGACAACCTGACCAGACCTTTCCTTAGGCCTCTGAGGCATATCAATGAGGTCACTAGTTCCTTATGCAATTAGGTGCACAGTCCTTATCAAGCAACAGGTATTATGAATTCTGTCTCCCCACACTTCCTAGTTTCTTACATGTAAATCCTGGGACAATAATTTGGGGTTGTTGAGAGATGTGACCCTGACAGCCCTTGACATCCACCTCCCATTTGCACCAAGCAGTGGCACCTCCACTTTCTCCCCACCACTGCCACCAACGGGCCTCCATCCTGCTGGTGGGACTCCGTGCCTGGGGTGGGGTGAGGAGGGAGCCTCCTCTTATTGGCCATGAACTGTCCCCTTGGTACAAAGTAGCAGAACAGAAACATTTGGGAATATCAGTATTTGGCAGGGCCTCTGAACCGCACTTAGTCCATGCCTTGACTTTAATAATAACAAAATAATAAAAACAAAAAAAATTAAAACAGAACTCTGAGCTGTGGGTGCTTTTTTAAAAAATTATTTTTAAAAGAGTTTAATGAAATGGTGGTGGTGTTAGGAGCAAAACATGAACACAGGAGCTCAATAGGGAGAAACAAAACCCCACGAAAAGCTCCTTTCCCTTGTTAATGATGGTTGGATTTGTCTGAGGTGAGATTCTCTGTGGGGGTTTTTGCAACCAGACTGATACTTTCCTCTGCATCAGGAAAACAATTACTTGAATCTCACAATGAGGAACAAGAGAGGTTCAAAAGCCCTTAGAAATATACATCAGGTCTATAGCAGAATTTTCCAGAGTCAGTGACTCAGGATTGCTGACCTGGACATCTTCCCCACCAACAACCCCCCACTCACCCACATGTATTCACACATATACACACATACATCCAGTTATGGAGGAGAGGATGAGTTCTTGGAAACGCTTTTAGCTTAACCTTCAAAGACTCAAAAGAAAATTCAAGTCCATTGTCAAGTCTAGGCCTGGCTGTGGTGGCCTGGTCCTCCTTCAGCTCCTCTCATGACTCACGGGAGCTGTGACCAACCAGTAATGAGTTATCCCAGAGTCAGGAAAATGGATTCTGCTCCCAGCACTCCATCTTATGAGGAACAGATGACTCTTTTTTCTGAGATGCCGAGTGCCTCCAGAAATCCATACTTGTTCCTTCTTTGTTCCAAAGCAAACACTTGCCTCAGCTTCTGTTTTCACGCCCAGACATGTCCTATGAGAGTGGAGCTCTGGAGCCAAGGACTTGGGACTTGAATTTGAATGGGAGCAGCAAACTTCTATGTGAGCCATACCACAGTGGCTGAAACTGGTTTCATGACAAACATCCCAGACTTATATATCCAAAAAAGCATTCAACACAGTCACCTAAGTAGGCTTGGATTTACTTCAAGGGCGATGATAACAATAAGGTATCAATATTTAGTAACATTTGCCAAGTGTTAGGCTCTGTGCTGAGAGCCTTATTGGTGTTCCTCATTTGACTCTCATAGTCCCATTAACAGAGAAGAAAACTGAGGTTTGAAGAGGTCAAAGTCATGTTATTGCCAGGTGATAAAGCTAGAGGAGAACCCTAGCCCAAAGCTCTCCACTCCACCTTCAGAACTTGGAAGGAGCCATCCTTGCATATCCACGCTGCTGGCGTGGGGATTTTCCTTCATTCGGGTCCCCTTGCTGTGTCGCTGCCTCACCACAGTGAGGCATGTGGGTGATCATCACAGCCATCTTAGGGAAGACACCAGGGACTCTCAGGTGAAGGAACTTGCAATAAGTAGCAATCACTCTGGGGAACAGACTTGATTTTTTTTTGAAACAGCCACAAGCTCTTTGCAGTAAAGTCTACTAAACTAAGTAATTCATCCAGCCTGGCAAAGGAGGAGTGTTTCAGTATAAATTTACATGAGATTGTCTTGTGTGGTTCATAGGCTGGTCATGAAGGCAATTCCAGAAGAGGCATTTCGGGAGTGGTTAGAAATTTCTTCCTAGACTGAACAAAAATCTGCCTCCTTGTAATTTTCTCCTGTGTCTCCATTTGAATCCTGGAGCAAAAAAGAATTGGCCTCTTTTAACACCACTTTTAACAACCTCCCCCCTTTCATTTTAACAAGCTTGGTTATCTGGTGACAACTTGGGCAGATTACAAGCAGCAAATTAGAAAAGATGGCCATGCACATTAGAATCACATGTTTCTAAGCTACCAATCCCCCAAATTCATATCTCAGTTTTACTGATCAGGCCTAGGACCCAGGCATGGTTGCCGATTTGAAGTTCATCAAGTGACTTTAGCTGGGGTAGAGAATCACTGTGTTAAGAAGACAGGAGAATTTAAACCCTAACAGGCTTGGTAACTAGCCTCCAGGTGTCACAGGAAACACATCTGAGAGCTGGGCTTCAAGCTACCATCCAACTTCCCCTTGCTGGACCCAAGTGGGGTTCCCTGAGAAGGATGGTCCCAGCAGGGACAACAGAGGAGTGGCAGTCTCTGGAGTCAGCCCTGTTCTGAAAGTATTGCTCATTGCCCCCAACAATGTTTGCTTTGCTGTGGCAAAAAAGCCTCTTTGCAGGGATATGCTGCCTGGAATGCTGGGAAGCTGGGGGCAGATAATGCTCAGAGACTCCTGAGCACTGACTCCTGAGCGCTCAGCCCCCCACATGAGGCTGTGGCTGTCACGGCGTGGAGTTGGGTCCAGAGCCAGGAGAAGCCTGTGTTTGTGAACATTCTCTTGACTTGCACTTAGATTGTTAAAGGTACATTCTTCTGGAACTATGATGTAAGCCCTACTGTAATAGGGTAAGATATCCAACTTTCCAGTGAAACCTTACCTCCCAGGGATGGAGGCAAGCACCCCCCACTCCCTCCTCTAGAATTCTGAGGGCAAAGGAAGCTTGAGGACTGCGGTTGCCTCTGTTGCTAGTTCTCTTCTGATAAGATCTTGACTCCCTGTCTAATTTGATTTAATGTAGCCTTACAGACATTGTGTGTATGTCTAAGCATCAGCACCCATAACCTTTAGCTGGGGACACGAGGACAGGCCAGCTCCTGGCCCTGGGACTGACTGGAGTAACAGGCCTCGCGGGACCAAGGCGGGGACTGGGCTGGAGTTGCCTCCACTGTGGCTCCTCACGGGAGAGTCTCCTGACTAGCCAGGCTTTGCCTGGGTCCCTCTTTCTGTGCCTCTATATTTCAGCTTCTCTGGTTGTCTTTTTTCCTCAAACCCTAAGTTCCTCCAGCTTCTCTGGTTCCAGCTCTCTGTTAGTTTTCTGCTGCTAACAGAAGTATCTGGTGGCTTCTCCTCTTACCCTTCCCTTCCATGGCTGTGTCTGCCCACTTCCCTCAGGTCAAGGACATGCTTACTTTGGAAACAGGAGGGAATTTTAGGTCCAGAAGAAGGCACAGTCACAGTGATTAACTCAACTGACTGCCATCTATAGACATGAATACAAATGACTTGATTCCACACATGCATCCACTTCATTTACTTTGTCATCAGAATCACCTTGTGTGATAATTAGTTTTCTAGATCAAGTTGACTGGCCCACAGGTGCCCAGATATTGCTCAAACATGATTCTGGGAGTATCTGTGAGGGTGTTTCTGGATGACATCAACATTTAAATCAATAGACTGAGTGAAGCAGATTTCCCTCCTTACAGTGAGTGGGCCTTGTCCAATCAGTTGAAGGCATGAATGGAACAAAAAGGCTGACCCTCCCTTGAGTAAGAGAGAATTCTCCCAGCCTGATGGCCTTTGAACTGGGACATCAGCTTTTCTCCTGCCTTTGGACTCAAACTGCGGAAACATGGGCTCTTCCTGGGTCTTGCACCTGCTGGCCTTAGGACTTAGAGCTACACCATTGGCTCTCCTGAGTCTCCAGCAGCCAATTACCTTGCAGATCTTGGGACTTGCCCACCTCTATAATCAGGGAGACAATTCCTTATAATAAATCTTTTCTTCTATATATACATCCTATTGGTTCTGTTTCTCTGGAGACCTTGACTAATGGACCTTGCCTCTTAGCTATTGCTAATTGCCTCCATTTTACAGATGGGGCAAAACGTCAGAGTCAGGGTGTGGATAAAATGAGAGTTGCTGTGGCCTGGATTCTTACCTGGCCCTGGTTGGCTAGCTCACTGCACACCTGTGAGCAATACTTGGCTGTTGACTGTATATAAAGAACTCCGCCCAGTGCTCTGGGCACAACATGGTGGCAGGGCTGCAAGGCTGTGGGAGAGGAGAGCAGAGCAGAGGCTGGAGTGGTGGCAGCACCGAGGACAGAGGCCTAGAGTACAGCTGTGCAGAATGACTGTGTGGGATGGCTGTGTGGGTTGGTTGTGCAGGCAGAGAGGCCCAGAGGACAGCTGTGCAGACAGAGGGGCCCAGAGGCAGAGACCGGCTTGCTACATGCAGACTCACTCTGAGTGAACGGGATTCTAGTGACTGACCTGCCATCTGGAAATAAAGTTGGGTATAACCCTTTCACCCCAAGAATGTTTTGCTGTCAATTTCTTTGGTCACACTGAATCCATAGCGAACTTGCCCAGGGCTGAAACCCATTGACAAGACACAGGGCCACCACCCCGTCAAAATGTACACAGCCGTGCCCTCTCTAGCAGCGCCACCTGGATCTGCTCATGCTAGCTCTGCTCTCCTCCCCTCCTTCATCCCCAAGTTTGCAGCTCACCGTGTCCAGGGGGAGGCTCCATCTCCATCCTGTCTCCCCATCTGGGCCAGCATGTGCCTGGATCTAGGATCTGACTCTTCCCTGCTTCTCACAGGGAGCTGGGTAAATTGATATTCCTGGAGGAGTCAAACATTCCCACTGGCTTCCTCTGGTCCTGTAGTCACTTCCTTTTTAAACAGTTGGAAATATTTCAGAACCCACATTATTCCATTTGGTTGTCAAGCCACACCATTGTTTTGGAGAGACGACTGTATTTCCTGGAGACCAAGTCTTTCCAATCTCCAATTCTTTCCACCTCTATGCACATTCCATTCTCATTCCAAATAATCTTCTCCTGCCTGAAGGTTAATTTCCACAACAGCTCAGGAAAAGGTGTTTGAATGGTCCATACACTTTGATATTCTGTGGTTCACAAAATGTTTTGGAGATGTGTAGGGGGTAGATTAGCTGCTTACTGGCCACAAGCTGGCTAGTTTAATTTCTAGTGTGACAGCAAATGGATTCTGACTTATAGCCAGTAGAATGAGAGAAAAGAAAGGAAGAACAAAGGAGAGGATCGAAAGCAAGAAAGAAACCAATAACAACACCCAACAACCAAGATTATACAGACATTATGGTAATAGTTCCCCAGGAACAGCTTGTACTCACAGATAACTTCACTGTGGGCCAAGCAGGAGCAGGGGGCACCAGCTACCACAGTAAACCAGTCCCCGGCTACAAGATTATATTTACCCAGGGTTTTTTTCCCCCTACCCTTAGTATGGGAAAACACTTCAACGCATCCACTGTTAATAATTCTTCATCCTTCTGAACATACAGAGAAACAGGTCGGTGACTTGCTCAGGCAATGGACCACAGTGGGAGATGAGATCTTTGAGGCCTGGATAATATTTTCTCTGAGGCTTCTTCTCAAGGCTAGGACCTAGGAACCTGGTCTGAAGCTGTGCCAAGGAGCATGGAAGTGGGCCTTGAGGAAAAGGCTTGTGGGAGGGTGTGCCAAGAAAGCCATGAGGTTGTTCCCAGAGCCCTCCAGTCCACTGGTTAAAGGACCATTAACTGTGAATTATTATCCTGGCTATTACTTGTGTCTATAATAACAGCTGTAACAATGGATGCTGCAAAGGTCAGCCCTGGGGCTCTGCTGCCTAATGCATTTAGTAAGGCTTAGAGGCGGAAATGAGCTGATGACGTTTCTTGTTGATCCAAGCACACTTCAGCCGGCCAACGCAGTGGTGGCCTGTGAGAAACTCCAGATGGAGTTAGTCTCTTAGGTCCCAGGCAAGAATGGCAGCTAAAATTTAACTTGAACACAATCAAGGTAAGTCACATGGAATGAAAGCTCCTCTCAGCTTCTTTTATGAGGTATAGGCTCAGGATGGAGCCTGAGAGGCCAGGGCCAGCCACAGGGAGCGGCACGCACTCAGTTCAGGGCTGAGGCCCACCTTGGTTGCATGTCAGTTGTAGAGGGGCTCTAGGCTCAGGTGTGCTGAGCAGCTGCTGAATCAATCCACAAGGGGCTCGGCTGCCCCTTTCTATGTGGAGTCATTTCAAACCCCACCTGCATTGTTAGGTGGGATCTGAGCACTTCCCCTTCATCCTACATTAGAAATGGAGGCCCTGAGAGGTGGAAAGACCTGCCCAAGGTCACCCAGTTATGGAAGCTGAACAAGGACCAGAAGCTTGGGCCCTGGGCTTCCTGTTGGAATATTTCCACCCTACTTGTCTGCAGGCCCCACCTAAACAGAGGCAGGTTAAAAACAGCCTCGCAGCTGGTGATGGAGAAGGATAGGGAGCCTGGGGACCACCCTCTATTCACTTTCATTCCAGTCGTTCCTTCCAGTGAATCATACTGAGCACTATTACATCTTGTGCACTGTTGCCTGTCAGAGATAAGGGCCCAGAGTGTGGAGTCAGACCTTGGTCATTTAATCCTTCTGAGGCTTGATTTCCTCAGCTGGAAAAATGACATTAATTCCTGTGCCAAACACATATAGGTGTCTATAAAAGACATGAAAGGCGGCTCTTTAAGATGGGGAACTCTATTGGCTGCAAGTGACAGAAAACCAAACTCAAACTAGGTGCACAAACTCTTTGGTCCTCCTCCTTTCAAGAGGTGGAGACCAATTCCCTTCCCCTTGGCTGCAGGCTGGACTTCATAACTTGCTTCAAACAGAGTTAAGTGCAAGTAACAGTGTGCACTTCAGAGGCAGGTCCTAAAGGGCACCCCTCACTTGCTCTCTCTGGGATAGCTCATTCTAGGGGAAGCCAGCTGCTGTGGTATGAGGACACCCCGTCAGGCTATTGAGAGCCCACATAGGAACTGGGGCCTCCTGTCTACAGCAACATGGGTGAACCCCGGTGAAAGCACAGCCTTTGGGCCCTGTCAGCCTTTGGATTCCTTGCTAACATCTAGACTGAAATGATGAGAGGCCTTAAGCCAGAACCATTTAGACCACTCCCAAATCCCTGACCTACAAGAACTCTGAGATAGTCTTTTCAGCCACTACATTTTGCGGAAATTTATTGTGCAGCAATAGATAACTATTATACCCGCTCAAGCAAGACAAACAAACAGGGAATTAAGTGATGAACGTAACTGAGAAGTCCAGAACTGGGTACAACTTGATACAGGGGATCAAAAAATGTCTCCAGGACTCAGTTTCTTTTTGCTTCTTAGATCTGTCTTCCTCTGCACTGGCTTTTTTCTCAGGCTCCATGTAGTGGCTCCTAAAAGCTCCAGGAACCTGTCTTCCTTACTGCTGGCTGCCGGAAAATCCAGGGGAAAAGACGGGCCCTCTCTCCTAAGAGTGTGAGGTCATCCATTCTGATTGGGTCCAGTGCCTGTTCCTAAGCCAACTGTGCTCTGATTGGCCAGACCCATAGTTTGCCCAGCCCCGTGGTTAGGGGTGGAGTCAACTCTACCAGGCACAGGGCCTGGGGCAGGGGAGGTGCCTCTCCAGAGGAAAATCAAGGTACTGTTACCAGAAGGGGAAATGATTGCTGGGCAGTGAAACAATGAATAGCTATTATACCCACATTTGTATTGTACTTTTCCGTGTGTGTCTCAAGTGCATTTATTTCACACTACCACCTGACCTCCTAGCTGTTCCTTAAATGCTTTTGCTTCCTCATTTCATTTAGGTCTTAAATATTACCTACTCAATGAAGTCTTTCATGAAGAACCCATTAAAAAAGTGTAAATTCCCTCTACTTCTCCCCTGTGGTATGATTTACTATAAGAAGTATGTATTTGGCCTTTGTCCCTCTTTCTGGCATAGAGCTACTAAAACCCTTGAATTTCCTAGGTGGTAAGAGCGATAAAGATGTCTTGAAATTCATAACAAACCCCTTTCAATCATAGCTGAGGTTTGTTAGTGAAGTGACTCGGAAAGCACCTAAGGATGGGGGCTTGTTGCCAGAGGAGCCCACCATACGATTGGAGAGTTGGAACTTTCATTTCCAGCCCCTGACCTCTGGGGAAGGGAGAGGGGTTTGGGGTGGTAATTACCAGTGGCCGATAATTTAATCAATCCTGCCAAAGTAAAGGAGCCTCCATAAAAACTCAAAAGGTGGAAGTTGGAAGAGCTTCTGGTTGGTAAACACATGGAGGTTCCAGAAGAGTTGCACCCTTTCCCATACCTGTTCCACTACATCTCTTCAATCTGGCTATTCTTGAATTAAATTCTTTTATAATAAACCAGTAATCTATATCTGGCTATTCTTGAATTAAATTCTTTTATAATAAACCAGTAATCTAGTAAGTAAAATGTTTCTCTGAGTTCTGCAAACTGCTCTAGCAAATTAATCAAATTAATCAGTGACCCAAGGAGGGGGTCATTGGAACCTCCAGTCTAGTTCCTGTGCCAGTCAGAAGCACAGGTGACGAATGGGCTTGTGATTGGCATCTGAAGTCTTGTAGAATTGAGCCCTTAACAAGTGGGATCTGATATGTCTCCAGATAGACAGTGTCAGAATTGAGTTGTTAGACAATGAGCTGGTGCCAGAGAACTGCTTGGTGGTGTTGGAAAACCTACACACACGTTGGACCTTCATGCTCTCTATTCCCTTTCCCTCTTTAATTCTTCCCCTTAACACCATCATCATATTATTTTCCTCATTTTTCTTGTTATCAGTTTTTCCCATTGGAATATAAGCTCCAGAGTGCAAGGATTTGTGTCCCTTCTGATCACTGCTGCACCCTCTGTGCCTAGAACAGTGCCTGGCGTATGGTAGGTACTCGATGAATAATGGTTGAATGGATCGATGCTCACAGCCATTCTGTGAAGTAGGTGGGATGCTGGTGATTCTCCGTTTTTATATAAGGACGTTAGAACTTGAGAGAAGGACCCTGTTGACAAAAAAAATTAAAAGGAAAAGGTTTTTAAACTTTAATTGTTGAGTGCTAATGAGAAAACAGCAGAGGGGAACTGAACGCATTACAGTGCGTTCCCCCTAGTGAAGGTTAAATGATGCCCTGATGCAGCAGTTCAAATACAGAAAGTAGTAGGAGAATTGAGTCATCGCCTGGCACATGGGAATACAGGCATCCTGAAAGCAAAAGAAACACCTGCTTTATTACAGTCAGAACCTAAATCATACTGGGAGTAGCAGTTTAATTTCAGCAAACAGCAACCATCACATTTAAATTAATATGGCTAATTTGAATTTTACTGGTTTTATAGTTTCTTTTAAACAGAATTTGGAAGCTTATTTTGATTTTATCTTTAATTGTAAACCTAAAACGTTAAGAAGTTTGCCCCCTGTTTAATGATTGTACACTCTTAAGAAACATTAAAACAAAAATTAACTGTGAAAATACCTAGGAATAAACCTAACAAGGAAGTGAAAGACCTATACCCTGAAAACTACAAGACACTCTTTTAAGAGAAATTAAAGAGGTCACTAACAAATGAAAACTCATCCCATGCTCTTGGCTAGGAAAAAGTATCTTGTCAAAATGGCTATCCTGCCTAAAGCAATCTACAGATTCAATGCAGTCCCTATCAAAATACCAACAGCATTCTTCAACAAACTGGAACAAATAGTTCTAAAATTCATATGGAACCACAAAAAACCCCAAAATAGCCAAAGCAATCCTGAGAAGGAAGAATAAAGCAGGGGGATCTCGCTTCCCAACTTCAAGCTCTACTACAAAGCCACATGAATCAAGACAATTTGGTACTGGCACAAGAACAGACACATAGACCAGAGGAACAGAATAGAGAGTCCACATATTAACACAAGCATACATGGTCAATATACGATAAAGGAGCCATAGATATACAATGCGGAAATGACAGCCTCTTCAACAGCTGGTGTTGGCAAAATTGGACAGCTACATGTAAGAGAATGAAACTGGATTTCTGCCTAACTCCATACACAAAAGTAAACTCGAAATGGATCAAAGACCTGAATGTAAGTCAGGAAACCATAAAACTCTTAGAAGAAAACATAGGCAAAACTCTCTTGAATATAAACATGAACAACTTCTTCATGGACATACCTCCACAGGCAAGGGAAACAAAAGCAAAAATGAACAAGTGGGACTATATCAACTAAAAAGTTTGTGTACAGCAAAGGACATCATCAGTAGAACAAAAAGGCATCCTACAGTATGGGAGAATTATATTCATAAATGACATATCTGATAAGGGATTGACATCCAAAATGTACAGCTCATGCACCTCAACAAACAAAAAGCAAATAATCCAATTAAAAAATGGGCAGAGGAGCTGAACAGACACTTCTCCAAAGAAGAAATTCAGATGACCAACAGGCACATGAAAAGATGCTCCACATCCCTAATCATCAGAGAAATGCAAATTAAAATCACAATGAGATATCACCTCACACCAGTTAGGATGGCCACCATCCAAAAGACAACCAACCACAAATGTTGGCGAGGATGTGGAGAAAGGGGAACCCTCCTACACTGCTGGTGGGAGTGTAAATTAGTTCAACCATTGTGGAAAGCAGTATGGAGGTTCCTCAAAAAACTAAAAATAGAAATACCACTTGACCCAGGAATTCTACTCCTAGGAATTTACCCTAAGAATGCAGGAGCCCAGTTTGAAAAAGACATATGAACCCCTATGTTTATTGCAGCACTATTTACAATAGCCAAAAAATGGAAGTGACCTAAGTGTCCATCAGTAGATGAATGGATAAAGAAGATGTGGTACATATACACAATGAAATATTACTCAGCCATAAGAAGGAAACAAATCCTACCATTTGCGACAACATGGATGGAGCTAGAGGGTATTATGTTCAGTGAAATAAGCCAGGCAGAGAAAGACAAGTACCAAACGATTTCACTCATATGTGGAGTATAAGAACAAAGCAAAAATTGAAGGAACAAAACAGGGAAAGGGACTGGGGAGGATGGGTGGGAAGGGAGGGATAAGGGGAATAAGGGGCATTACAATTAGCACACATAATGTTGGGGGCACGGGGAAGGCAGTATAGCACAGAGAACACAAGTAGTGACAATACAGCATCTTACTACACTGATGGACAGTGACTGTAATGGGGTATGTGGGGGGGGCTTGATAATGGGGGGAATCTAGTAACCACGATGTTGCTCATGTAACTTGTATATATTAATGATACCAAAAAAAAAAAAAAGTAACTGTGAGAATTTGTATCCTTTGTAAAGGAACTTGTTTGTATTCAAGACTGGGAAATACTGTTCAAAAGACTCAAACCCTCCTGTCATTGGTGTCATTGGAGATACAAAGGAGGAGCCTGAGAGAGATGTTCGTAGAACAGGGCTCTGGGCTTACGAGCCATCTGGTGAGTCTAGCACTCTCATTGTCCAGAAGAATAAACCGAGGTTCACGGAGCTCAGGTCTCCTGACCCAGGGCTCTTTCTCTGACATTATCCTGCCACCCAGATAAGGACTTCTGCCTCCCAAAAGATACCCCATCATTTCTATGGAAGTGATCTGGGCATACCTGCAGGGCTGAGCTTCCGTGGAACACCAGTTGCTATGGTGGGGGTGATAAC
Source organism: Manis pentadactyla (assembly GCF_030020395.1). NCBI lineage: Eukaryota > Metazoa > Chordata > Mammalia > Pholidota > Manidae > Manis > Manis pentadactyla. The sequence goes on from NC_080029.1 coordinate 32,505,543, forward strand.
TGGAGTTATTTGGACTCCCCCCAGCCTGGAGTCTGCCTGCCAGCACCCAAAGGCTGGGAGGGGGTACACTACTCAACAACAGTGTCCCAGACATGCTTTGGGTGGTTTGCTCTGGTATTTTCTGGGAACTAGAGAGAGCTGAAGGTGCAGGTAGGGCAGCTATTGGGCCTGATTATCTCTTGCTCACAGAGATGACTTTGGGGAAACTATCTGAGATGGCTTCTGAGGACCCTCCTTGAATATGATCCCTGTAATGTGAGAGAAATATGCAAAAAAGATGAAAAAAGAGGGCACCAGACAAGCCGGACATTCTGTTACCTAAGACCTAAGTCCAGAGAGCTGCGCAGAGCATGGGAACAAAAGAAACATTTGTGCCTGCTCCAGGCCAGTCTTTCACCACAGGTCCTACGGAGGGACTGCGTTCTTTCCTTCCCTAACGAGCTTGGGGTGGAGGGGCAGGAAATGGCCCAAAGGCAAACAGCGTCTCTGGTGGCTGAAGTCACACGCCTGGTGAGGGCTGAGAGCTGCTACTGGGGGATATGAGGGGGAAGGCCAAGCTGATTTCTCCAGCTCTGGCTTCTTGGGAGTTTGGAGGACTTATGAATGCTTACATGGACTGTGGCAATGGTTGATGGGGGAAACTGAGGGACAGAGATTGACTGACAAATTCCATTTGTCATTCAGCAAAGATTGAGCCAGAGCAACTATTGTGTCCTAGGCCTTGTGTTAGGCTATGGGGGGAAAGGGGTTTGAGGCCACATAGGGACAGTGGGAGATGACAGGTGGACCAAGGACTACAATCAGGCAGAGGTGCTCTCGGTTATAAATGGTGGGCTCTGGAGGTTCTAGGGAAAATGAGTTTATGAGTCAGATGGCTACTGAGACTGGGTACAAAACTCAGGTCTCCTGCCCTGTGAGCTAGACACCCATGAAACCGTGATTTTCCCTTCCTCCTCCCAGCCTTCTACAAAGACTAGCTACTGTGCCCTTAGCTCTCAAGAAGAGCGCATCAGGAGCTGTCCCGTTATGCTGAAAGGTTAGGGATTCAGGACACAGGGAAGGAAATCCCCAGCTCTCTGGACTGGGAGGTCCATGATGCTTTTTGTTTACAAAATTTTGCAGATCCAACTTATTTGTGTTTCCAGTGGGTCCTTGCATGGTAAGTTGTACACATGGGGTAAAAAACAAGAACTTAGGAGCATGCCAGGCATTGGGCTAGCACCCCAAATTCTTTATGCCTCTTTACATGTCAGTCCAATTCATTTTTGTTCTCTCTGACTCTGCCTGTCATTATCTGTAGATGGATGAATTCTAGGGGAGGAAGCCTGTGATTGGGTCTCAGCTAGACCGGGAGGCCTGGGGTAATAGAGCTCATCTGGCTCCTCTAGCGTCCTGCCTGGCACAGAGTGAGCGCTCTGTCTGTACTCCCAGAGCTCACAGACATACCCATGCCTTCTTTCCAAGAGAAGGTGGGGCCCCTACTCCAGAGCCTTCAACAGCACAGCACCTATGGCTTTCTGGGTGACTCATCACGCTGGACTGGGGCAGAAACAGCTGTCTGGGGGTGCTGGTATTGGGTTAGGCTATAGTCTCAGCTTGCTGCAGATCACTCAGGAGTTCTCTGTTCCTCGAGCAGCTCCAGAGAAAGGTCCGGCTGGTAGTAGGGACTTCAGTGTTTTCTTCCCTGCCACTGACTTGAGCAAACTTCTTGAGTCTGTTCACACCCACGGGCCTGTAGAATGGCAAGAACTCTGCCCACCATCTCTACTCCTTTGTCTTTGCACCCAAAGAAATCCAACGGATGGATGGAAAAAGGGCAACAAAGGCTGAGCCCCTGGGAAAAAAGGAGTCAGGACTGTTTCCCAGATGAATGTTCCCATTTTCCTTCATGATATCTCCCCTCTCCGTTTCGGCTGCCCATGTGACCCCAGGGATTTTTGTTTGTTTGTTTTTAAGAGCTGTTTTTCTTAAACTTCCTATTGAAAAGTTGCATGAAACAGACCTGCTCCAGCTTTCCACCAAAGCAAACTAAAAAAAGCAGCTCTCACCAGGGGCCGCCAGCTTCCCTAAACAGTCATTCATGGAATATTTGAGCATCTACCATCTATTCTAACAAGAAGAGGACTGTATCTGTCCTGTTAGCTCTTGTGTCTTTACTCTCCAGCGCAGTGCTGGGCAGAGAGATGCTGCTTGATAAATATTTTCTGAATAAGTAAATTTTGGGAAATTAATAAAACATGCACATCTTTGTCCCTTATCTCAAGCAGCTAATAAATTGAGGATCAATCACTATTAGAATCAATGGCAGCAGGGATGGGAGTTATTTATTTAAATGGACGATAGGCATATGAAAAGATTAAACCCTTAAAAATAGCCCACTACTCACCCACCATAATGGCAAAAGTTTTTTTTTTAAGATTGACAATACCAAGTGGTAGGAGGATGTGGAGCAACTGAAACCCTCATATCCTGCTGCTTAGAGAATAAGTTGTTACGGCCAATTTGGAAAACTGTTTGGCAATATCTACTAAAATGAAACATACACCTACCTCCTGCCTCAGTAATTCTATTTCTAGGTATATACCCAGGAGAAGTGAATGCAGATGTTTACCAATAACACACATAAAAATGCTCATAGCAGCTTTGTTCTTGGGAGTTTGGAGGACTTATGAAGCTCTAAACTGGAAATGATACAAATGCCCATCAATAGGAGAGTGAATGAATGACTTAGGATATATTCCACAAAGGAATCATACACAGCAAAAACAAAAACAAGAACAAAAAATTAACTACTGGTACAGCCCAACATAAGACAAATCTCATGACAGTGAATTGTGTGGGAAATCCAGAAACCAAAGTGTGCATACTATACAATTCCATTTATTTTATATATAAAAACAAGTACAAATAATCATTTATGATAGCAAATCAGAATAGCAACTTCTTATGCAGATTTGGAGTATAGACTGGGAAGGGGCATGAAAAAACCTGAGGTACTGGAAATGTTTTATCTCGATCTCAGTAGTAGTTACATGGGTGTAGACACATGTAAAATTCCACTGAGCGGTATGCTGAAGATTAGTGAATTTAGGGAATGCATTTTGCTGTGTGTTATACCCCAGTTAAAAAAAAATGGGTGTTTTAAACATACATATACCTTAAAATCCCTGAAAAAATCAACATGCTTAGGAACTCTGTTTTCTCTCTCGAAGGTGATGTTACATGGGACTAATATCACTGTATGACAGCCACCAGTGAGTCTTGGATCAAAAGACTGGTCAATTCATCACTTTCAGGGCCTCCTCCCTATTGAGAAGACCAAGATCATCAATTATTGATCAACACAATCCCTTACCCTCTTCCTATACACTTATGGACAAGCTCCCATCCTCCCTTCCTCCCCCCTCCCTCAGAACAGGGGGGCCCCTCCTCTTGTTATTAGCCTGTTCTTCAGCCTGTACTCTTGAACCCACATGGTCCTGCCTCTTCAAGACCTTCGTGTACCCTTCAGCTTTCTTTTGCTTACATTTTCAGTTCTTTGCTCTCAACTGAATCCTTCCTCTCAGACTACAAACAGCTCAAGTTTCTCCTATTCTAAAAAATAATTCCTCCTTGGACCTCAGTCCCCCTCTACCACCCAATATTTCTTTTCCCCATCTATATTTATTTGCTGTCACTATGTATTCACCTCCTAGTGTGTTTTAAACTCAGAGCTTTGGCCACACTACTAAAATTCCACAGGCAAAGGTCACCAGTGAATTTTCAACTGTCACATCCAAAGAACACTTAATAGGCCTTACTTTCCAAACTTCTCTGATTTATCTGAGGTTGCTGATTCCCCTCACTGTGAAACTTCATGCCTTTGACCTTTGTGACACCATATGGTCCAGGCTCTCTGTGCTCCTGCTGGCCATTTCCTCTGTCTCCTTCAGACGTTTTTGTTCTCTACACTCTTCTTCTGAGTACTTCCATGTTCTGCCTTTGGACTTCTCTCAGCTCCACTTAGGCATTCTTCAAGGATCGTCCCGTGGCATCAATACTGCCCATATGCAGATGACTCTCACATAGCTGTTTCCAGTGAGGTTAGGGTTATGCAGCCAACTGCCTGCTGGACAACTGAATCTGGGCATTCTCAGAGCACTTCAAGTCCAATGTGTTTAAACTCAATCCATACTTCTACCCCCAAACCTGAAATTCTTTATCTCAATTGGTTGTACTTCCATCATTCATCAGATCATCCAAACTAGAAACTGATGACTAGAACATGGGTCCCATCCTCGGCACTGTTGATATTTTGGGATACGTCTTTCTCTTGGTAGGGAGACTCTCCTGTTCATTATAGGATATTTAGCAGCATCCCTGGCCTCCATCCACTGAAGTTCTGACAACCAAAAATGTCTCCAGATATTGCCAACTATTCCCTGGGAAGAGGGTGTCAACCCAGGGTTGAGAAATGCTGGGCTGAAAGCATGGGTTTAGGAGTCACATATATGTGTGCGACTTTGGACTAGTTAGCTACCTCTCTGAGACTTGGTTTTCTCTGTAAGACGGAGACAATTCTCACCTTGAATGTGGACTTTAAATGAAATAATTAGGTGAAGTGCACGGTCTGTCCCATATCGGACACATGTTGAGAGCAACAAAGACCCCTCTCTTTCCTCCTCATATCCAAACTCGAGCTTCTCAGTTTTATCTCATGTTTCTTGTCCATTCACTCTTCTTGTTCTGCCATACACTGAATATTAATGTATCCCCAAATTCATTTGTCGAAACCCTAAACTCCAATGTGATGGTATTAGAAGGGTAATTAGGTTATGAGGGCAGAGCCCTTATGCATGGGATCAATGGCCTTATAAAATGAGAATCCAGAGAGCTCCCTGCCCCTCTTACCACATGAGGACATAGCCAGAAGGTGGCCATCTGTGAACCAGGAAGAGGGCTCTCACCAGACACCTAACCACCTAATCTGATCTTGGACATCCCAGTCTCCAGAACTATTACCAATAAATGTCCTTGTTTAAGCCACACAGTTTATAGTATTGGTATAGCAGCCCAAATGGACTAAGACACCATTCCTAGCTGGATTATTGCAACTGCTTTACAACTAGTTCCGACTGCTTCCAGCAGGCCTTGATCCTCTGAGATCCACACTCCACAGGCACACAAGGCCCTCGTGACCTGGCTACTCCCCACTGCTCCAGCCTCATCTCTTGCCCCTCCCGGCCTTGAATTTCTAGTCTAGCCACGTGGAAATGCAAGGCATTCCTTTTATACCATGTAGTTTCCTTCCCCCGTGTATTACTGACACTGTTCCTTGTGCCTGGAATAACATCCCACACTTCTCTTCATCTGGCTGACTCTTGTTTTTTAAGGCTCACTTGAATTTCACCTCCTCCAGTTATACCTGGGGCCTCCTTTCCCATGCTGGGCTCAAAGCTCCTCCTCTGTGCCCCATAGTTTCTTGCATCTATCTCATGATAGTAAGCAAGATCTATCTCCTTGCATCTGTCTCATGCAGTAAATTTTTGTTTCTGTGTCTGCCTCTGCTGGGCTGCATGGGGGCAGGGATTGTCTTTTTCATCTGTATACATAACATCTAGCACATCTCCTGACACACAGACTGTGCTCAGCAAGTATTTATTGAGTGGGTGAATGGATACGGCACAATCATTCCCCTCTATGTTAGGTTTAGAGCCATAGTTTAGAAGTAGTTATAAAATACTTCATAAATCTGCTGTCTCTGTGGCTCAGAGGCACTGCTTTCTCAGCCAGGAACTATGGCAGGCACAGTGCTGATCCGTAACACCTGATAGACGTGAGAGGCTGACTAATGATGCAGGGAACATCACCACCACCCATATCTGCTTACAACAGCATCAGCTGGCTCTTCTGAGAGTCAGAGGCACTTTCTTTACCTTTTCCATCTGTGGTCTTTCATATATCCTAATTCCTGGCACTTTCTGTCAGTGAATTTCTTTCTCTAACTCCTTCACTTCTCAACTGATATACTGACATTTTTGCAGTTGATCAGGCCCACAAATATAAATTAAGCACCACTGTGTGCATAACCTATTTGAGGTCTACTTGCTGCTGTTCTTCAGTCCTGGAACCCCTTGGAGGAGCTTACCAGGACAGGTGGCAGGCGATTCCCAATATCTATCACTGCTGGACCAGCTGATTAGACCTTCCTCTTATAGGCCCCAAGAAGAAAGCCTAGGCCAGCACTAATGAGTTAGAGATGTTGAGTCAATCTTGCCCTCCTTCCTCCAACAACAATCAGGCTTTGTCAGGCTTAAGGTTACAGGGTTGGCCTGTGGCATCCCAGGAACCTGCTAAATCCCTTTGCAGGGTCAACTCTTTGAGCCTCAGTTTCCTCATTTGTCAGGTGTGTGTGGGGGGGCAGGTAGATCGCTCAGGGCCCTCCCCTCCAGTTTTCAGGATGCTGCCTAATGTGTACGAGGACAGTTCCAGCTTCTGCAGCGCGCGGGACGGGCAGGGGAAGTCCCTAGCCAGAGCGGTCCCCTGAGCCGGAAAGGACCCTGCGGTGAGGCGGGAAAGCTCTGTGGCCTCTGAGCGCCTATTGCTGGCAATAAACCGGACTCTCTGAGGGTAGGGGTCCGCTGGGTCGCGCCGGGCGGGGCCGGGGGGTGGGGCCAGAGTCAGGAAATTCCCAAGAAATTCCTTTCCATTCCGGCATTCCCCGCCCCTTTCTGGGCGCCAACCTCTCCGGACCCTGGGAAAGAGAAAATGAGATGCTTTTCGGGTTCCCTGACGTCCCTTCTCCAGATCCTGGCAGCTTGGGGCTTGGAGCGCGCGTGGGAGCGCCGAACGCCCGCGCGCCGGAGTTCCGGCCCTTCCCGCAGGCGGGGAGCGTGTCCAATCCCCGGAGGCTCCGGGGGCCCCCGAGCTCACTGCTCCCGAGCTCGGGGAGGCGTGCCCCAGCTTCGGTCCCTTTCAGCTTAAGCTAATGTCACATGAGCCGCGGGGGAGTGGGCACCCAGGGAGTGGGCGGGGGCGTGCGCGCCAGGAGAGGGGCCGCCCAGTCCACCTATATGCGCCGCGGCCGGCCTGACTGATGCCAGGAATTCCCAATGAGAGGCGATGGGGGGAAGTTTGGGCAACTCGGCCTGGCCAATGGAGAACCTCGGGAGGGCTCTGCCCCTTCCCCCCGCCCCCGCCCCCGCCCGCCTCGGCTCCCGCAGCTCGAGTGTGTCCCCCGGCTCAGTGTGCGTGGAGATTAGGTCTGAGCGCTGGCTCGGAACAGGCAGTGAGTGAGCTCCAGCCGCCGCCAGCAGCGCCGCAGCGGACAGGGCTTAGAGCAGCTAGCCCGGCCCCGCCAGCCCAGCCCGGTCCGACTCCCTCCCCACGCCGGGGCAGCCGCAGCAGCCGCCGCCGCCCGCAGAGAAGGTGGAGGAAGAAATCCAGCCCCTAGCACGCGCGCACCATCATGGACCATTATGATTCCCAGCAAACCAACGACTACATGCAGCCCGAAGAGGACTGGGATCGAGACCTGCTCCTGGACCCGGCCTGGGAGAAGCAGCAGAGAAAGGTCGGTAGCCTCTCCAGCCCGCCTCAGCCCCTTGTTCCTCCCGCGGTGGTCTCAGCTGCGGGCTCCCGGCTCCGAACGGGTTCCAAGCTTGCACGAGCGGGGGCGGGAGATGAGCGGCCGCTGCGAGGTGGGGTGTTGGGTTACAGGCGTGGGTCGGAGTGGGGAGAGCCGCTGCCCCGGAGCCCGCGAACGCCAAGCAAGGAGCGCGAGGAGGTGGGGCCGCCGGTGGGCAGGTTGTCTTGGGGCCCGCGATCCAGGCCACTCGGCTGTAGCCGCACCGTTTCCGTGCGGACAGGGCGCGGGGGCTGTGCTCGGAAGGCCGGGGCTGAGTCCCTGGCTCCGTAGCTGTTTGCTCAGGATCGATTTTGCCTTCCCTTTCCCGCCCCCTGGCCGCCTCTCCATATGGCGTGCAGTGGTAGTGCGCTTCCTGGGCTGCCCTGGGCTCAGTACCTGGAGGGGGCAGGCTGCTTGGGGGCTCTGCGCCTGCCAGCCCGAAAACCGAGGGGAAACCCAGCGACGGAGGGATTGGCAGCTGCCTGCCGGTCTGCCTAGAGGTGGACCTGCTGGAGTGGGGTTGGGGCTGAGAAAACTGGGGAGCATATGCTGGCTCCCCAGTGGGCCCTGTGGTAGCGGGGTCAGGACTGCAAACCGTTTTATTACTTAACTCAGGGGGTTGGTAGCTGCGAAGGGGTGTCTGTTCTCCTCCGACCCCCGCTCATTCCTGGGAGGAGAATTTGGGTAGCTGGATCTGAGTTGAGGGCTTCCAGGGCGAGAAATTGTCTCGGGGGATATTTGGGGGTCAGTCTTTGGGGATCTCTGCTTAGCCACCAAGCCGCGTCCCCAGGCGCCCTGATGCGGGTGCGCATTCTGCCACCGGGGCCGGGCCCGGGGCAGCATGGGACGCAGGCACAGTGGCCGGTGGCAGGAAGAGGTCAGAAACCGCTCTTGTGGGAGGGGTGGGGAGGGAGCTCCAACCCTGCCTCTGCTTCCTGCCAGCGCTGTTAGGTCTTGCCCCAGGCGGCCACATACCCTGAACACCCCCCCTTTCCCGCTGCCCGCTTCCATCCGGTCCCTCCTCATTTCATATTACCCCCCACCCCCGCTGATCTAGGAATGGGGGGGACAGGATGGCGCGTCCCTCTGGATAGTGCGGTTAGGGCTGGGCTTGAGGGAGAATGCTCATGTCCAAAAATGGTAACATTCATTCCCTTTTTTAAACTTAAAAGGGGGGGAGTTTAGGGAGCCGACTGAAGTTTTTTTTTTTAGCCAAAGGCATCCTGTATTAGCTCACTCAGGAATCCTAAGCCCTGAATCGGCGCCCTTTTACTCACTTCATCAGACAAGCAGAGGTAATTTAAAACACACTGCACAAAGGGCTTCCTCAGAGCCCAGCGACCTGACACCCATGCCTTGGCTTCTGCTGGCACAGCCCTGTAGGGGGACATTGGAAGGTTGTGGCCCCCGTCACCACCCCATTTGAGCCAACTTCTTTGCAGTGTGGCAGTGGCTTAAACACTCCTCCCCGTTCCTGTGGGCCCCTCAGGGAGAGCGGGGGAGGCCGTGACAGCCCCCCATTCACTGAGCTTATTTCCTGGGACAACTGGACTGTTGGTGGAGAAAAGGAGTAAGAAAGGAGTGGGTACTTTGGAGATTCCTGTGGGGGCAAGGCAGGGGTCCCTTTTTTAAAATTTTGGTCTGAAACCTTGAGAATAGATTTTAAATTGGATGGGAGGGGTTGAATTAGGGTGGTGGATGTTTTGGGATATTTAATGGGGAGAAGAGAAGAAATCCCTATTTACTGAGTATCTACTGGGTGCCTCGTTAGGACAGAAGTGACGAGACTGCCCAAGATTTAAGAATTAGGTAATTTTAAGGACTGTGGGACTACGTGGGGTTGGGGGTGGGGCCACAGAAACATTGATCTCCCAGCACTGAGCACTGGATCTGCACATAGTATTCAGTATTATTAAGTGAATACATCAAATGTATTTGGAGAGAAAACTTACATAAGTGCCTGCCTCCTCCCCTCCCCATATACATACATATACACACAGATACATATACATATATATATATATATATATATGTAAAACTCTGATCAGGGTGGTGGTGGGTGTGCACCAGGCTTCTGGGCAGCCAGGTGGGAACAGGGTCTTCTGGGAAATTTGGTTATTGGGTGCAAACTCAACAGTTCCAAGAGCTGGCATTGGCTGATGTGTGCCAGGCACTGTTCTCATCTCATCACATGTGTTGTTTCAGTTGTTACTCCCAACAGCTTTGTGAGCCAGGCACACATGAGGATGAGGAAGTGAGGGGCTGAGGGGGAAGTAATCAGCCCAGAGCCCCAACTGGTGCGTGGTGGGGCTGGGATGCAGCCGTATTCTGGGCAGGCCGTTTCCCCTCACTCGTTCCTCGTCGGTAAGGGAGAGAGGAAGGCTGCGCCTGGCATCCAGAGTCTGCAAGGGTCTCTGGGCCAAAGGGAGGCAACACCTGCTGTGGGGTTGGTGGAAGTGGTGGCACAGCAAAAGCTCTCCTGACTTGGAAAACCCAAGGTTGTTTTTTCTGCCGATAATTCTCTATGTTACCCTGCATTGGCCTCGGTTCCCTTGTCTGCAAATTGTGCCTCGTTTGCAGAGGTGGGGGGTAAGATGATAAAGCAGTGGTATTAGATGTGGGGGATCAAACCTAAAGTAACTTACTGCTTTTGACACTTTCCTCCTGCACTGTGGTAGGTGGGGGTTGAGTGGGACCAGAGCGGACAGGTGGACTGAGGCCCACGACTCCAGATGGAGGCAGGCGAGTGAGTATGTGGGAGGAGGAGGACGCAGCGCAGCAGAATACAAAGGCCACTAGGGGAGGCAGAAGCCCCTGTTTTTAGTCCGGTGCAACCATTACGACTTGTGAGACTTTGGGCAAGTCATTTCACTTCTCTGAGCTTTATTAGATTATCCAACAAATACTTTTCGAGTACCTTCTCTGTGCCAGGTGCTGAGGATAGAGACTGGGTGATACAGACGAGGTCCCAGGTCTTGTGGTGCTTTCTTTCCCTTCCCACCTCTGTAAATGGGCAACATTCTGCCCTCTGGCCATGCCTGGGCTCTTCCAGGGAGCAGATAAATGACCTGGGAGCAAGACCCTTGGTGAGTGGTAGGGCCTGCTGCAGGTGCCTGTAGAAGTGTGTGCAGGCAGGAGGCATGATTCAAGATCCTGCATCAGTTGGCTGTGGCACTTCTTAAAGAAGGCTTCAGTGCAGAGTTTACTCTGCTGGACTCCCTGCCTCCAGACACAAAATGCAGTGGATTAGGGGAGTTTACTGGCTTTCACAATCTTCCTGACCTTTGGGGCTGAGCTCCAAAGCCACCTTTTCTAGGGGCAGCAGGTGTGAATGCCCATCTTTTCAGAATGGCTGTAGTTTATTCCCTCATGTGCCTAATGCCCCTGCCCTTAGGTGCGTGTACCACGTGCGCCGGTGTCAAGCAGAAGAGAGCATAGACTCTGAGGAGCATCCTGGCTGTCCACTTTCAGGCTTGTGACCTTGGGATAAAATAATTAACCCTTTGGCCTCCAATTCCTTATTTATAATACCTCCACTTTCCCTGGGTTGGCTGGAGAAGATATGTAAAATGGCTCTTAAATCCTGGAGGCTCTAATGTGTTTTCCCACAGGTGCCAGCCCTGGGGTTTTTACATGTAGGAGCTTAATCAATATTTGTTGAGCTAATGGATGTTGAAATTAGGAGGTGGCCCTGGCAGGTGAATGAATGTGGTTGTAAATAAGCCCAGGTCCTGAGTCTGCACCCATATCAAACCAGGTTGCAGGAAGACAGGCTGTTTTGTTCATACATGCTGCTGGACTGCAAGACCCTCAGAGGAGCTGCGCAGGGCCACCAGTCACCGTGGGGGACTGCAAAGAGGGGAGGCCTGCTGTAGATGGGTTTACATGAAGAGGGACAGGATATCTGCCTGCCCTGGAGGGGAGGACAACTAAATGCCTGGTGGAAGTAAAGCCTGCAAGAGGAGAGAATTGACTCTAGCCTCCATCCTCACAACCCTCACGGCTCTACACTCCTGTCTGCTTTACTCTGTGCTGGTGTCCATGGGGACAGGGGCCCAGCCTGTCCTGTTCTCTGCTGAGTCTCTAGTGCCTAGCACGGGGTCAGGCCTGTAATAGGTGGTTAAGAAATAACGCTGAATAACTGGATAAATGGCATCATGTATGGCTCTCAGCTCCAGGCTGGGGGGTGGAGACGGATTAATGTTCCAGTCAAACCACCCCACCCTGGGGCTGCATCCTGCCTCCAGACTGCAGATAGATGTGCTCTGGGCATAGTGGGTTCAAATCCGTTGACTAGCTGCATGATAGCGGGGTGAATCCCTGCTGTGTGCCTGATGATGCCAAGGGGGAAATGGGGATAATTAGTCACTCCTGCCTAATATATTTGAGTGGAGGTTTAAACCAAATAATGTATGTGGTGACTTTTGCGTAGCATCTAACAGTAAGTGCTCAGTAAATGTTAACTATTTTGAGAAACCAGTTTCTATGGCCTTTACCCAATATACTTTGAGATAAAATATAGGATATAAACCCATCTTAGAGGGAGCCAAGATTGGCTAGGAGTATATGGGAGTTGCGTTGTTCTTGACTTTTGATCCTTAAGTCAACTCTGGCTCATTCAATGTCCTTTCCCGGTAGATCTGTGTGGAATCCCTTGCCTACTCTTTCCCTACTTCCTGGGTACCCAGTGTGAAGAGATGGATGTTAAAATGCCCAGAACCATTGTCAGCTGGTTATAGTTCATGTATAGTGACTTCAAAGTATGAATTTCCTCTAAGAGAGACAGCTCAGAATGTCTTCAGGCCATCCTGTTAAATAGCTGAGGGCATTCTTTGGGCCTTCCTACACCACCCAGGCATCTTCCCCAGCCCTGCTTTACTCCAGGACCTGTTGCAGCTGCTTCCTCTCCAAAACCACCACGTGGGTGTGCTGAGAACAGGTGCCCCCTGGTTGGCGATGTGATGGGGTGGGGGTGCTGGGGCAGCAGGGCTGTGAAGGCCAGCTGGCCGGAGTCAGGCAGGTGGGACTGTTCTGGCTGCCACTTAGGCTATCCTAAGACAGACGTGAGGCAGCCTGGAGCACTCTGAGAACCAGATTTTCCAGTTTTGAGGAATGGCGAGACCCTGAGGGGCTGTTGGTCCCTGGAGATGGCCTTGTAGGAGTAAGAGGCTAGTAGGCTCCTGCAGGATCTGTGGTCACCAGTCTTGTCAAAGGAGAAGGAGACAACTCATTTTCTGAGGTGACTCTTGAGGAGGGGCTGTGGGTGGGAGGAAGCTCTGACTCTACGACCTCTTCCCTGTGGGCAGTTCTGAATGTGAAGAGGGCAAACCAAATGGGGTGTTCTGTAGCTTGGGGTTTGTGGCTGGAGTTTGGGCCTCTCCTTCCATCTTCTCCAGGAAGGCCTGAGGCTGGGCTCCTGGCCAGTGACCACAAACCAGAAACGTGGCTTGAGGACTTGTCACGCTGAGACCTGGTACTGCCTGTGGGTCTGGAGCCAAGGTAGGGCAGCCCAAGCCTGACATGTGGCCTCATCACAGACCTGCTACTGTGTGTCTGCTCCTCCACCTTCTAGTCCCTTGATAGTGTGAGAACATGGATGATTTCTCCTTGTGGAGTCCGTCAATGAATGCTGCTTGAACCCTGATTAGGTATCAGATGCTCCACTCTCCTGGGGTCGTGGAAATCATGGTTTAGGTGGAGAGGGAACCAGAAAGACACAGAAAATCACACCAGACCTCACCAAGAATGGCCAGAGGCATGACATTGGCCACTGTAGGGCAGGGGCCAGCAAGCTGCCTGGAGTGGTGGAGAGGGGAAGAGCTGGCAGCTTTTGTACTGCATGTCCAAGGATAGGCGGGGTTCGAAGATTCTGCTGGGAAGCCTCCTCTTTCCCTTGCATGTGTGCACGTGTGTGTGTGTATGTGTGTGTGTGGCAGGTAGCACCAGCAGGGGAAGGGGAGAGGGCTGGATGGGCAGAATGGGGTAACAACAACTGCAGGGACCTTCAAGCTACTGCAGGCTGGGGAGCCCTCTGCATTGTTCTTGCTCATCGTCTCCTTTCCCATTCTTTGTCCCTCCCAGAGCCGACCTCTCCCCTTTTTGAAAGGCCAGGCTGTTTTGTTCAGCTCACAGGTCAGAGCCCAACACCTCTGGGCAGGTGGTGTTGGGACCATCTCAGCCAGTTAGCCCCACCGAGTTGTGTCCACGTGTAACCTGCCCAAGGTTTTCCTGGGACCTGGTATGTAGCCAGGGGCTGTGGTATCAGGGCACCTTCCCCATTGGTCCTGCTTTTATCCCCTCAGAGATGGTCAGTGGGCCCACATCTCTGCACGAAGGGTTCCTGTGAGTTGGACTGCGTTATTCCCCAAGGATGCTGGAGAGGCCTGGAGCCCGCCAGCCAGAGGTGGTTGGGTGAGTTTAGTCTGCAGCTCCCCAGAGAGCTCAGAGCTGAAAGGCTGTGGGCAGAGGAGTCCCCCTTAGCCCAGTTCCTTAGTCCTGGCCAGGCTGGGTCAGCTATGATTTGGCTCGTGATTCAGCCCAGGTTTCTGTCTTCATCCACCGAGGCGCCAGCATCCTGCTAAGTGCTGATTGCCCAGATGTGGTCCTGGCTGAGGCAGGGAGCCTTGGGAGTGGTAGGGGCAGGAGACCCAGCAAACCAGGGCTCAGGGCCCCTGCTGAAGGCTCACCTATGTGTTACCACATCAAGGTTTCTCACTGGTTCCCAGGCTGGGTGTCAAGTCCAAGCACCTGGAATCCCTTGTTCCCAGTGGGTGGGGGTTAAACATACAGAGAAGGCTGGTTGTGGAATCTCCTCCCTGCTCCGCTGCTGTCCCCTTCCTGTCCTGGCTGGGATTATCTGGCAGGATCTCCAAACGAGAGTCTGGTGTAGAGATGCCTGGGCCCCGAAGCCACATGGGCAACAGTCACGACCCCCAACCTTCCCTGTCCATGTGCCCCATTCAGCCACCCCAGGGGGCACCATTGGTGGCAGAGGGGCTGGTGAGAGTGCAGGGCCTTAGTCTAGCTCTAGCCCCCTCCCGAGAAGTGAGCAAAAAACAATGGCAGTTCCTGGCAGCCTGGACAGGGTCATCTTCCCAGACCAGGTCCAGGGGCTGGGCTGGACTTTTCAAAAGTCATGGTGGCTCACCCTTTCTGAGCACTCTATCAGGCACTGTCCTGGAGACTCTACATGCATGAACATGTCTAAGTCTGTGAGGTGGGCACTACTATTGTCCCCATTTTACAGGTTAGAACTGGCTCAGAGCAGCTCCATTTCCAAGATCATATAGCCGGCAAGAGGTGGACCAGGGATCTGAAGCCAGGCGGTGTGGTTCTAGTGATTGTCTCCTTACCACTTTGCTCTGCTGCTTAGGAAACAAATGCTTGCACATCTAGGAACATTTTAGCAAAGCCAAACATATACAAAACAAACCCAGTGATGAAAATGTCCTTGAATTATGTAGTGGTGAGGGTTGTACCATCTTGGGAATGTACTAAAAATCATATACTAAATCTACTGAAATGGAATTGCATGCTTTAAATGGCTGACTTTTATGGTATAATAATCATATCTCAGTTAAAGAAAGCCTCAGAAAATGCTAAGTAATATAAAGGAGAAAATGACAGTTGCTCATCATCCCACCTCCTGGAGGTAAGCACCCCCACAGGCGTTTCTGATGCTCTCGTTCCTCTTCCTCATCCACGTGTCACCTTTTCTCTCTTGCTCACTGTTTACTGTGCAGTCAGGGATCAGGTTCATGGTGAGTGAGTGGGAGAACAGAAGAGGAAAATAATCAAAAAGGGCAGCTTCTCTGATGTGACCCTTTTCAGGACAACTGCTTAAGAATAGATCACAGGTAGGCGCAGGCAAACGGAAGTCTGGGCCGGGGAGGAGAGTGGCTTTCCTTATTTCCTCAAGGTGAGTCCCTCAAGGTCAGTCCCTTACCTGCACCTGTAAACCCTATTGGACAGGGCTCCAGGGGTGGAAGGGCGGTGTCCAAGTGGGCAGCTTTCCCCAGGCATGGAGAGGGCAGAGGAGGGCTAGGGTCCTCCGCCAGGAGGCAGCTGCACCACTCAGGTTGCCTAGCAATAATGGGAAAAGGTGACTTAGCCACTTCAGAGGCAGGAGGAGAATAAAAGGCAGCTGGGGATGGGACTGGGAGTAGATGCAGAGGAAACTGTTGCCCTGGAAACTGCTTGCTTGGTCCTTGGCTACAGCAGGCTTCTCATGGGCTGGGATCTGCTCTTCACTGACAGGTTGTGGGACTTGTCACACAGAGGGTCTTGGGGTGTGGGAACCCCACTTGCACGCAGCCTGTTAGCTGTTCTGTCGACAGCCTCATTTAACATTCACAGCAGCCTTGTAAGGTATGTGGGATGATCATGCTTGATAGATGAAGATCCTGAGCTTAGAGATATAAAATAACATGCTCCCAGCTTCACAGGGAGAAAGGGCTGGGAATGAAGGTGCCTGTACCCTTAGTCCTTAAAGGGAACCATTTGTGTTCGTTTAAGCATTTCACAAGCCCAATATCTGGGAGGTATGGAAATATCATCCACCTCCTGGTAAGGGAAGAGAAGATGAGAGAAGGAAGGCTGGAAAGGAGAAACCTGTTTTATATCAACCAACCAGTATTTATTAAGAACGTCTTGGTTCCCCAAATAAGTAAGAACTAACAGTTCACGCTGATTGAGGGCTGCACGGTTTGTTTGGATCACCTCAGTCTACCAGATAACCCTTTGAGGAAGTTACTGTTCTTTTCCTTGTTATGGACAAGAAAATTGAGGCTCAGAGAGGTTAAGTAACTTGCCCAAGACTGACTAGCTAGTAAGCCAGGTTATGAATGGACCCAGGCAGATTGACCTTGGAACTCAACTCTTACCCAGAAGTAGTGGCACACCTTTTGCTATTCTGGTGTTTATGTTTTGAGACACAAGGTTTATATAAATGAAATAATAAGGAGCATCTCAGGGTAGTATATAATCAAGTACTCATTATATGATTCACATGTAGCTTTTGTTTCCATTAATCATGATGAGCAAATTTGTGAGTTTTATCCCCATTTTACAGACAGGGCAAGTAAGGCTCAGAAAGGTTAAGTGACCTACCAGCGTCTCTTGTGCAGCCCGAATGGAGTAGAGTTGGTTTTGAATCCAGGTCTTTGGAGGGTCTGCAAGGCTAAGGGGGTGGGCCTGGGCCTTCCCAAAGTTACTTTTCTTCTTTGAAAAGATAATGAAGGGTTCTCGTTATATTTCTCCACATTCTACAGTAGGTGTAACTGTCAGACTCAGCCCCTGAACCTGGAGGACCTCACATGTCCCTGGTGGCCTTTTGTAGAGCTGACCCCAGCTGTTGGAACTGGCTTCAGGGCTCCAAGATTCAACCCTGTCCCTCCTCCCCGCGTCTCCCCTCCCCTGCCCCCCCTCCACCCCCTTTAGTTCCTTCAGTATCACCTGCTCGCCTTCCCTTTGGTCACTAGGGGAACCTAACAGGCCATGAGCTAGGTAGCTGTGCCTCAATGTTTATTTTGATTTTAGAGGCCTGTGCATGTGAAACACAAAGTAGGAGGTTCTTGTTCAAGCCTTGAGACTGTTAAGGAAGTTTTGCGGGAGAAGGTCTGGGGGCTGAGGTTGGGGCAGGCAGCTCTGGCTTTCAGTGCAGCAGGCTGGGGGCCTGCCGAAGGCTGGTCTTAAGGGGAGAACAATGCCCTTCTTGACCTCCAGTTTTGAACTTTTCCCCCCAAGGTCTAAATCAGAGGCCCCATGTGGTCCAGCTGACAGCTGAAAAGCGATCCTTGAGGGAAGGGAGCTTTTGGAAAGGCGGCCACCTCTCTACCTCGTTTTTCCTGTTTCGTGGTGGCTGGTACTGTGGGGCTGTTCAGAGCGTGGTCACAGGCCTGTGATTTGAGGCCAGGCCAGGGCTGGCAGGGGAGTGTTTTTATGGGCTTGAAGATTTGTTTTCTAAAAGCCATCTGTAAAGCTGATTATAGACCGATGGGAATAGAATGGAATCATGCTGACTCTATTTTCAAATCAACTGTAGGTGAGATGACATGAGGGGTGGGCACATCGAGGTGGGTGGCCTCCTTCAGGCAGGTCTCCTAATGGAACTTGGCTTTCCGTCTTGGAGGAGAGACAGCAAGCCTTGCATGTGGGTGGGAGGGGGCTTATCACAGTCAGACTATCTATTCTCCTTATTCCACTGTGGGAATGTCCACATGTCACAGCCTGTGGTTTGGGGTGGAGAGAGAAGTGGAGCTTTTAATTCTTCTAGGTCCCAACACCGGGAAATAGGATCCCTACCACCCAGCCTGTGGGGGCCTAGGGGAGGGGCAGCACTGTTGCTGAGGGCCTGCTGTCTGGACCTCTGTCCTGCTGTCTGGACCTCCTCATCTGTCCCGTCTACAAGTGAGTGAGGGCACATGTGTGTCTCTGGCTCTGAGAAGCCCCTCTGTTGATTCTGGCCGCTGCTTTGACGCTGGCAGAGGAGTGGCTCCCTTTCAAATACTGAAGACATCCTCCAGATAACATATAAT
Organism: Manis pentadactyla; assembly: GCF_030020395.1. Classification (NCBI taxonomy): domain Eukaryota; kingdom Metazoa; phylum Chordata; class Mammalia; order Pholidota; family Manidae; genus Manis; species Manis pentadactyla. Next base: position 32,523,684 of record NC_080029.1, read on the forward strand.
GGCACTTGCCAGTTGAATTCCCGATATTTCAGAAAGGCCTTTCCAGGAACCCAAAGTGCTTTTCCAGACTTGGCCCGGGGAGCCGGGAGATGGAGGAGGCGGCTCATGAATCCTGCTTTCCCGGAGCAGGGGAAGCGGGGGCAGACCCCTGGTTTCCTGCCCTTTATCCCGGACACAGCCTGGGACTGTGGGGAGGTATCTTTTTCATGTACGAAGCCCAGAGGCCTCTTCTGAGAAATTTGGACATTTTCCCAAACTTTAGCCTCAAAGAAAGCCACCTATTTTTTTTTTTTTTAAGTTAAGCAATAGTTAATTTAGAGATTCTTTATACATAATTAGTTTTTTTAAAATTGAGGATTGCTACACTGGGGTCTTAGTTCAGTGGGGCTGGAGCCCTCTTAATGGGGCTGCTTGGCACTGGCAGTGAGGCCACAGTGAGACCCAAAGGTGCCCTGTGGAAGTCCTGTCCCCAGTTCCCTTTCTACAGAAGCTGCTGGGGTTCAGAAGGCCCAGCTTAGGCCCCCCTTGTGGCCCAGGGGATGGGCCTGGGAATGTGGAGCTGAGCATCCATCCCCTTCCATGTTCCAGGCTGAACCGACCTGGTCCTGTGCTGTGGGCCAGGCATGCTTCTAAATGTTTCCCAGACATTAATTTAATCCTCACTAGACCCTTATGAGTTAGATTATGAGATAGTTTAGCTGGAGGCAAGGAAATTAGAAAGGCTTGCAAAAGCCCAGGAAGCTACATCTGTTTTTTCTAGATTTTCTGCTCTTGAGGCTAGTTCACAAAGACCATAAACACCATAGATGCAGTCGAGGCCCTAGCGTTCTTCCGAATCCCATTCCTTCCCTTACTGGAGTTAACTGCTGTCCCAGGTTTGATGTGTTCATTCCTAAGTGTTATGTTTCTACAGTTCCTGCCTGTGTGTAGTTGTCAGTGTTTCTGTGCCTGTTTAAAACTTTACATAAATGGTGTTTATGCTTAACGTGTGGCCTTGGGCTGCCCTTTCTGCTCAGACTTCCTGTGCCCTGGGGCTGTTGAGTTAACCTGGCCCCCTGGCGCCTGTTTCCAGGGGGAGAGGGCTGAACCCTGGAGGCTCTGGAGGCTTGGGGGACTTGCTCCTGTCACCCAGCTGCTTGCAGGTGGCAGGTGGGACTAGAAGCTGGACTTCCTCTGCGGGTGGCTCTTTGTGTTATACCTGCCGCTCTGCACCCCTGAGTTCAAAGACTGCCTGGTATTTGATGAGGGAGGGCAGGAGCGGTTTTTTATTTTCTTCCCTCTGAGGCGTGTTTCTGGTGCCTGGCTCCTATCCCCTGGAGGGTACCTGGACCCTTGCTGCTGCTCTCTTTTCCTGGGGGCTTTGCGAATCTGGCTCTCAGGGACTCACTGCTTTGTCATTTTTTTCTATAATGAAAGTGGTTGTGCTTTCATTACTCCTTGGTGAAGCGAGTATATGGTGACAGAAAGTGACTGTGAATTTGGGGGTGCTTCTGAGTAAATTTGTATTTTATGTTTCACGGTGGCATCTTGCAACATTTGCAACTTAGTTGTCTGCACATAGAATTTTGGAGAAGGCCGGAGGTGGGGAGACATGGCTGAGCCCCAGGGGCAGCCAGTGGGATTCCAGTTCTGCCTCCGCCTCCCTGTCCCCACCTCTGTTCCAGACTCTGACCTTCTCTTCTCCCCTAGCCCTTGGCCACTCAGCACCTGCCTTGCACACTTAGCGCCTGGGTCGGGGATGGGCTGGAGAGAGCTAGGAAGGACATGCGTGTTGGCAGCCTCCTGGCAGCTCTCATCACCCTTGCTTTGGGCACCGTTAGGAAGCCCTTGGCTCCGAGGACATGTGGAGGGCTCCCAGGGTGCGTCCTTGCTCTCTCACCGACTTGGGGCTCCCTGGATGGCTGAGGGTGGGTGTGTCTGTCTCCTGGGCCGCCCTAGTAAGGGGTCCATTATTGGGGCTCCTGGAGGCTATGTCACTGGGATCCAGACACACTCATGCCACACCCCTAAGCCTTGAAGCCTAGAAGGATAGGGGTGGTCTGTGGAGTACAGCATGGTGCTCAGACTTGAGCCTGAGTGGGCATCAGAGTTACCTGGAGGGCTTGTTAACATGGATCGTTGGGCCCCATCCTTAGAATTTGTGAAGGTCCAGGGTGGGGCCTGAGATCTGCATTTTTAACAGGTGAGAGGGCACTTCAGAGTTATTTGCAAAGAGGGTAGCTATAGACAGGGTGAAGAACTGGGGCTGTTTTTGCAATTGACAATAGGGGGTCTGGAGTGAAACTAACTTTGCTGCTATTTACTCCCTAGTACCTCCTCTATCCCCCAACAAAGAAGTAAAAGCTGTGTTCTTTCTCTGTTTGGGAGGCTGGCTTGGGGAGGGAGATGTGCCCTATACCCTGAGCAAGGGTGACTCCTCAGGAGCCTCCTGCTAGTACACAGTAGGTGCTCACTGAATACTGGATGTGATGAATGGTGACGGTGGCCGCCTGGAGTGGGTGTGGCAGCCACAGTCCAGCGGATATCTGGCAGATACTAAGGTGCTGGGTGGCATGTCTGAGTCACTGAGGGCCACTCCAGTGACAGGTCTGAATTCAGATCCCAGAGCAGGGCCTGGACTGGCTCCCTGGCATCAGAGTTGTGCCCTGGAGTCAGGAGGAGGTGAGGAGCCAGGGAAGCTGGCTTTATGTTTGGGATGGACTTGAGGCTCGGATGACCTCAGGCCTTGCCATGCAACGCTGCACCCCACCCCCCTCCCTGGGCGCCCAATTGTGGGGGTAGGAGGGAGACGGCATAGGCCCCAGCTCCCTATTAGGCAGTCCAGCTGTGTTTTTTCCTCTTTTGGCCAGCAGCCCACTTCAGATTCCTCTCCTGAGGTACTGGCCAGGCTGACACGTCCCTCTGCTCCCTGCCCTTATTGCATTTGGCTGGAGCCCCTACTTTAGAAAATCTTAGGGAGTTTCTGGTCCTCTTGTGTGGGTTTGGGGGCCTCCAAGGAAGTAAAACCCGAGCCTTGGTCTTCTCTCCCCAGTCCCAGCACTGAGAGTTCCCTCTAGAGTGGTACGTGTCAGCAACAGCCTGCTTTCTTTAGCCACAGTGTGCCTGGGGAGTGTGGAACCAGACAGACCCCTCAGGGGCCCTCTAGCTCGTGGAGTCCAGCGGGAACTTGGTCCACCTACCTCCTGCTCCCTTTCCTTTGGGACTCTGCAGGGTGGCATGTAGGAGAGGAGTAGGTGTGAAAAGACTGTCTTTTTAAAACTATCAGACCAGGGAGCTGCTTGGGAGGCCCTTGTCCTGTCCCCTCAGTACAGGGAGAGGGCCATGCATTCTGCACCAGGGCCGTGGAAGGCCTGAGATCTTGCCTTAGCATTGCCCACCGCGGCCGTGTCATGCTGGCCTTGTCACATCTGATCCTCACCTAGAAAATGAGGGCTGGCTTAAGGATGGTGCTGGTGCTTCTGTGGTAAACACCTAACTTGGCCTGTCATGTGGAGATGATCTCTAGGGTCTGGGTCAATGCCAGCATTCTGTGTTTCTGTCCTTTTGGTCAGGGGGTCATTTAGCAGACCCAGGCACTTCTAGAGGTGATCTTAAGGTTGACTCCCAGGCTTGCCAGCCCGGCCCTGAAACTAAGTGCTCTGCTGACACATGGAGTCTTGTCTTTAGGAGTCTCCTGTGTCCTCAGCTTTCAGCAATCTGTTTCTACCCTTCAGGGAGGGTGTGGGTGGGGCCAGGTGAATGCTCTTCCCTTATGGATCCAGAGATGCTGTGTGTCTTGGACCCTGAATGCACTCTTATCCTGGAAATGGCCTGCTTGGAATGTGGCCAAGTGGGAAGCCAGGTGTCCGGGGCAGGGCGCATGGGGGAGGCCTTGTTTGTGATTGGTGCAGGTCCCTTAGCTCTGCGTTCTAGCCTAGATGCTCCACGTGAGGTTGGGGGCGGGGGTGCATGGGGTGGCTCAGAACAAGTAGGTGGGGAGAATATCTCTGCCCACTGGAAGGTAGACCATTCATAATTGGTCCTCTGTGGGGGCGTGGCTACCCAACAGGCCTGGTGTGTGGAAGCAGCCTACCTGTGGGCTCAGTGGGTAGGATAAACTGGCTGGAGCCAGGGAGCAAGGATTTCAGCCTGGAGGCTGCCCAAGGGACTAGTGTTAATAGGCTGCCTTGTCTTTCACTTTATTTACTCCCAGGAACCAGCTCTGTCCCTTCTTTCCCTTGTAGCGGTTTGAAGAAATCACATAATAGAATGCCCGAGCCAGAAAGGACCCATATTATCACCTGCTTAGATGAAGAGATTGAGGTCCACAGTGGTGATCTGACCTGTCCAATGATACTCTGCCATAGTTCATTCCTTGTGGGGCAGGTTTTGGTAAAGACTGTTTATTCTGGGCCCATAAAAACTGTCTTCTGAAGTCATCCTTGCAGGTGGGCTCCAGAACACCTGCTAACAGCCAGGCAGGGTGACTCTGCTCTAAAGGCAGATGGAGCTCCTAGTGTGTGGGTGGTCAAGGTCAGCTGAATCTCACACATGACAGCAGCTGTGCTCTGCCAGGTTGGAGATGGTGATGGACAGGAGGGCTCTTTGTATGGCTCCCCATACACTCAGATGTTCCTGGGACCGGCTCCTGAGTTGCAGTTGAGTAGGGAAGTGACAAACCGAGCCAAAGGGAAAAGTGGTGGTAGCACTAGTGGCCCTAGTGGTTCTGGTGCTGATATGAACAGCTAACACTTCCTACCACATGCCCAGCCCTGTGCTGATTCCATTGCACACATTATATCGATGGATTGACATAACCACCCTATGAAGTATAGATATATTACATCTGTATCTCCACTTTACAGAAGAAACTGAGGCTTAGCAAGATTAAATGATCTGCCCCAACCCACACGGCCCCTGTGTGGGGCTCTGGCCTTTGAACCCGGGGCAGCCTGGCCAGAGCCCACACTGCTAACTCCAGGCTGCCCTGCTGCCTCCTCGCTGCCAGGTCACTCCTGCTTGGTGGCCACCAGCTGTCAGCCCTGCTTGGAGAAGGGAAGGCCCTCACTAGAGATTGAGCTAGGTCTCCGCCCTCCTCGGGGTGCAGGTGCCTCTCACCTGACACACTTCCTGAGGAACCAGGAAGTGGCCTCCTCTCTGGTCCCTGACACTACTCGTCCCAGCGCCGTGTGAGCAGTGGAGGGAGGGGAGGCTCAGGGTCACATGGGGGCTTTTTATCCCCCTCCATCATTCTCTTTGCCCTCTTCCTGTCTTCCACATGTCTGTTCCCTTTCCCTTCTGCCCAGCGGTGACAGCTCCAGTTTGTCGAGTGGACCTCACCTGGCAGATGGCAGCTTTCCTTTCCTTCCTGGAGCTAAGGGGCCCTGACTGTGCCCTCACTGACTGGCCCAGAGCAGGGCACCTCTGTGGCTGTGTCAAAGTTGGACTGCTCCTGTGTCTAGAGGGGCTTCAGGCCTTCACCCTCTGAAACAGCTGTGGTAGTCTTTCTTCCTCTTTGTTGCAGGCCCGGTGCTGACTGTTTCATATACACACACTTATTCCATCCTCACAAGAAGATAGCGCTATTTACAGGGCTTAGTAATACAGGAATTAAAACCCTGAGAAGTCAGAGAACACACTGAGACTAGTACGCTACCGACTGAGTTTCACACCAGGCCTATGGGGGCTAATGTGGCTGCACCACCTGGTCTCAGAGTGAGCAGAACGTGGCAGCTGGCTCCAAAAAACAAAACCAGACCCCCAAATAACAAAACACTTACCAGCCTGGCTTACTACATCCTGGGTCCAGGGGGTGGCGGTGGTAGGGCGGGGGGGGTGTCTCCTGCCCAAGAAGCGTTGGTTTTCTCTGAGAGAAGAATTCAGACGGAAAGCATTTATAGGCTTGTGGGCATCTGTTACCCATCAGGCTGGAGCTGGGGCATTGCTTAGAAATCAGGAATTGTATCAGGCGGGCTGATACAATAATGCCAGGCAGCCAGAGGCCGGCCAGAGCCTGTCCCTTGAATCTGGCCTTACCTCTGTGGTTTCTTCTTTGCAAAGAGAGTTTCACGCCCATTGCCACCTAGACCAATTAACATGCTATGGGAGCCTGGTAAATAATAATAATGATAATGAATAATAACAATACTATAAGAGTCATATGCCCTCATTCTTGTAATGATATGTGCCTGGCACTGTCCTTAGCTTTTTACAGATAAGCACTGGGACAAGGGTACTAGTAGCCCTGTTTTACAGATGGGAAAGCTGAGGCCCAGAGAGGTTGGGTGGTTCGCCCAAGGTCTGGCAGCTAGTAAGTGGCAGAGCTAGGATTCGAATCCAAGGATTTCCAGTCAATAGGGCCATGATTACATTGAGATCAGGGACCTCCATGTGGCCTTTATTTCTACCCCCCACCCAAAGCTGGCCTAGCTCCTGATACCGAGCATGCGCTGGGAAGCGTTGTAATGGCAGAATGGAGGTGTTTAGATCCTGCCCTTTGAGGGAAAGTTGTCTTGAAGTTGCAGGGATCCTGTGGGTGTGTGAGATTGTAGCAGTCTGAGGCCCACCCTTACCTTCTTGCAGCTGCTTCATGAATTGGGGGAAGCCCCAGTTTTGGGGGGAAGCCCAGAGTAGGCAGAGTAGGCAGGGCTGGGAAGACAAGCCCAGGAGACATGGTGCCTGCCATTAGCTCTTTGTTCCTTTGGGGAGGTCAGCACTGTCTTCATGTCACAAATGCCAATCAGTGTTTCATTCCCAGGGAGGGATACAATAGCAAATAATTTAGAATTTAATAAAGTTTCAATTTGTGGAGGGGGGAAGTTGTGTCTTATTTCTCTCTTTATCTATAATGCCTGGCATGTAGTAGGCACTTAAGGAATATTAGTTGGATGAAGGAGTAAATTAAAAAAAGACTCTTGATTATGGAAAATTCAAGCACAGGAGTAGAAAATAGTATAATGAGTCCCCTTGTACCCATTACCCAGCTTCAACAATTAGCGGTGAAACCTGCCTGGGTTTTGCTGGGTTTTATTTAGCCATCTGGGTTATCTTATTAGGAGATGAGCACACCCGTGTGAACTGCTAGAACTTCTCAAGTGAGAAAGGACAAGCGGAGATGAAATGATCATTACGGTACTAATACAAACTCAGCCTTGTGTCGCTGCAGTGTCAGGCTCACCTGAAGTTTGAACCGACTGCTCCTGGCTGGCCACGTGGTATCGGGCTCCAGCCCACGGGGAGGAAAGCTTCTGCAGGATGAATTTGGCCAGATACATGAGATGCTCAGACATACACACTGGGGCTGAAGGCAGAGCAGCTAATGATAGTTTATCCACTGACTTCACATTTACTGCGGATCATTATTTTAATGACATTTCAAATATAAGAAAAAGTACAGAGAATAGTAAAACAAGTACTTATGTGCTTGCCACCCAGATTTAACAAATATGAAGCACTTGCTCTTTCTGGAGCAGGGCCAGATGCGTGATTCTCTGCCTCTGAGGAGGCCAGGAGAGACCCACGAACTGGCATTTTCCTGCCATGTCCATAGATGTCACATGCAGTATAGTGAAGGGGGCCCAAGGAAGGCCTTACTCCATCTTGGAGGATACAGGATACAAGACTTCTTGGAGGAGGTGATAACGTAAACTGAAAATTATATCTAGAATATGTGAGAGTGAGTCAGGCAGTGCGGGTGATGGCTGGAGGGCCAGGCAAACAGTGTGACCAAAGGCATTGGTGACTGCTAAGTTCTGGGAAGGGAGGGGCAGGAGGTGAGTGTGAAGCAGTGGGCAGGGAGTGGCTACAGAGAGAGGCCCGGGGGTGGGTGACGGCGCAGGGCGAGTCAGTGGAGCAGCAAGCTCAGACGATCTTCAGGGCAGTGGTGGGCTCCAGACTTGTCCCGAGTCCTGCTTAGCACTCAGCTCTCTGAACTGGACACTATGCATTGAGCAGATGAGAGGCGGATATAATTCCATGGGAACCGTGGGCACCGTGTCACAGGAAGAGTTGAAGGGACCTGGCTGTTCAGAGAAGGCTCCAGGCTGTTTTCTAGAGGACATGCTGTGTTGGTAGGCCCAGGGGAGCAGTAGTGCTGGGGGGAGATGGAGTCTAGCTCAGAATTTCTAACAGACTTCCCAAGGAAGGAGTGAGCTGTTAGGCATGAGTTTCCTGGTCTTGAATGTGTGACTTGGTAGGCTTGAGCTGTTGAAGCAGGAGTGGAGAGGGAGGTAGAGGGTGGGAACTTGTGCCATGCCTGGCCTTCAGGGCCTCTTACCACTATCTGTTCTAAGGATCTGGGCTCAGGGCAAGCTGGTTAAGTGACCCTTGGACACAGGCAAATGGTATTCCAAGGAAGGCGGCTGTGGAAGGGGTGCTGGCCTGTTGCCAAGGGAACCATGTCAGCCGTGGGTTGCCAGTTCCGAGGATGCCCTGGGAGGGAATGAGCTCACTCCACCTGGAGGTGATGAGTCAGCCTGCCTCTGAAGTGCTGTTTGCTATCCAGGGCCAGGCAGGAAATTGAGCAGCAGACCTTTCGTCTGCATCTACTCGGACCACTGACACTGCTCTGCCCCGTGTGGGCTGTTGTCGTTAGAGAGGAGATGGAGGCCGTAGAGGCAGACGCCAGCCATTCTGGCAGCCTCCAGTGGAAGCAGGGGGGGCCTCCAATCCAGCTGGCCAAACCTTGGCCCTCAGCAGGGGCTAAACCATCCCATCTGCTGGCCACTCAGCTCACGTGGAAGGAGTGCCAGCTGCAAACTGTGCTGCCCCCCCCACCCCCCTAGGGCTCGCAGCATGGAGGCTGGGTATGTGATTTCAGGTGCGCTGAGGGTTTTGAAGGAGAAGTGCAGGAAGTTTGTTTATGTTGATTGGTCAGATGTGGGGTTAGTTTCTGGGGGTGGATGAGAAAGCTGCCTGGACGGAGTGGCATTTGATCTGACCCTGGAAGGCATTTCTATGAGGAGCTGATCAGTGAAATCTCATTCTACTGTTTCTAGAGGTTCAGCCTAGGTGAGGCCTCAGCCCATGCAGATGCTCCTTGACATTTCCTGGAGACTCACTTGAACTTGTTTGATGGGGGCTGCAGAGCCTGGTGTTCAGAGGTGTTCCAGGCTGGAACACCTCTTCTTTCCAGAGGAGAGAACTTTTGGTTTAGATGCTGGGCATGCAAGGGCCAAAGCTGCTATTTTGTTTGGAAAACAAGAGTTCGGCCCACTCCACCTTTTCAGAAGGCTGTGGAGGCCAAAGCTGTCCTCTAGAAGTACTTTCGGGCCTGCTCTGTGTCTCATCAGAGTGCTCCTGGCCTTGGGTTCTTTGCCACAAAGCAGGGACTTGGCTTCAGGAAGGAAACGGTTGTGCCTGTTGGGGTTGGGCCCTGGCCTGCCTCTGTTACTGGCTGCCTTACTTCTCAGCCAGGTGACATACACTCTCCTCTTAATGCTCCCATTTATTGGACCTTTTCATGGTTTCCAGTTTTTGGCTGTTGTAGATAATGTCTCTAAATATTCCTTTCATGTGGACATTTTCCTGTATTTTAGGATAATATATAGGAACTGGGTTAATCAAAGGAGATGATCATTATTTCTGTGAGTCCTTTTACATATTAATCAGTTGCCTTTATAAGACAACTGCTTAATGTGCCACCAGCAATACACAACCTGTTTTTTTTTTTTTTTACTAATTAAAGTAATATTTATGGTGGAAAAATCTGGAAAATACAGCAAAGCACAAAGAAGAAAATAAAGATTACCTGCAATTCTACTACCCTGAAAGTGTGGTTTGGTGTGATGCTGCAGTGAGCCTGTCACCTCTTGGCAGGCAGGGGTTTGAGCTGAGCCTGCGCCTGTTAGCAGCTGACCCTGGGCACCCCATTCCAGGCAGGGGGGCACCTGATTGACTTCTGACCCAGAATATCTTCTCAGCCCCTGGCCTGTCTGGCTGTGGGCTTGCATTTCTAAGGTTCTGAGGCTTTGTTAACATTTTAAGCTAGTGCTAGATACATAGAAGGTAGTTCAGAAAACTGTTGGGATTTAAATATTTGGGTGGAACATGTGAAATATTATTAGCCACTGGCAACTTAGCAGATTCCTCAGTAGCTACCACAGGCCAGGCAAGACCTAAGGGGCAGGGGCACTGAGCTGATGAATGCCGGTAGACTCTGTAGAATCTGTGTCTGAGAAGATTTTGCCCAGACCTGGCTCCTGACCACATTCCCCTAGTTCCTGTCCGTCTATGAGGCTGGTTGGAAGAGCCAGGGTGTTTAGTAAAACTGAAGGGAAGTGGGAGACATCCCATAGGAGAACCTAAACGTGCCATCTCTCTCCGGCTTTCACTTCCCTGGGGCTTTACTTCTCTGACCCAAACATTTCCCAGGCCAGGTGACCTATCCTCCACCCCCTTTGCTAGGAGGAGCCTCCGGGGCTGGAGAGACAGCTTCCCGTGCTGGCTGGGCCCTTGCTGAACTCTTGGCTGGGGTGCTGGTTCTGGGCTGAGGGTTCCTGGCACCTCCAACCTGCACTGTTACTTGTGTCACTGGGCAGCTCCAGTGTCACCGGGCAGCTCCAGTGTCATCGAGCAGTTCTGTATCTGACTGAATTTCCCAGATGCTGGGATGGGAAGCAATTGCACTGTTCATGAACTTGAAATTCACTGTTCAATGATTTGACTTCAAGCAGGGAATGAGGCCTCACTCAGTCCTAGGAACTCAGAGCTGACTAAAGACTTACCAGATGGCTTCAAATGCCAACGAGGGTGAATACACTGGGACCGTTTGGTGCTGTGCAGATGGGAATGACACACCTGGATGTTTTCCATAAGTAGGGGGTGATACACAAAAGATTCTTTTTCCCAGCCACTCGGACCCTCCCACTGAGTTGGGTGGGATTTGGGCAGGGACCTAGCTGTAGGTCCACGGTATTTCTTGGGGAAGGAAGAGAAGATGCTTAAATGGTGGCATCTTCAGGTTATCTGGGCCCCTGTCCCCATGTGTGAGACTCCTGGGCTGTCTTGGGAGGTGCACCTAGAAGGTACTTGATGTCCTATTGCAGAGTGTCCTGTGGCCAGCCCACCTGACACAGTGAGGGACAGTGTTCCAATGTCCAGGGCCTGAGGATGTCAGAACTTTGGAGCCATGGGATTCTCCAGAGAGAATCTTGGCGTTGGGACATTTCCTTGGGGGCAGTGAAAGGGGAAGCCACCGGAATGTCTCAGCTGCTGTTCGTGTCGTTTGAGTAAAGAGCTCCCTGTTGGGGCCTCCTAGTGCTCCAGCATGTGGCCATGTGGATGGGGTGGGATTGATTTGTTCTGTCTGGCTTGTTAGACACTCTGTGCTCTTTGCCTCTCCCCACCCAGAAGAACCCCAGTGAACTATAAGTTCTGGGCCACTTAAGATTCATGGTAATTGGGAGGGAACGAGGGACTCCAGAGGAGACAATGGCCTGTGCTCTACTCTCTGAGGGAGAGGTTCCTTTGCTATGAGGAGTGGAGGCGTGGAGCCACTAAGGGCCTCCTGTCTCCACCTTATTAAATGATCGGCCACTCCAGGTGACCACAGCTGCTCTGTAGGTATCTGGTTCCCATGAACCTCTGCTACCCAAGTGAAGAGTTTCATCCAATGCCATATTCCCTAAAGTGTGGTCTGTGGCCCACCTAGGGTTCATGTACAAACTGTAGCCTCCTGGGCCTTGCCCAGACCTGCCAGACCAAATGCTCTGGGCTCAGAGCCCAGGAATCTGCTTTTCTAGCAAGCTTCCTACTTAATTTTTAGAAAACACTGGAGACATCTATGAGGGATTAACTGGGAAATACTGTTACTTCAGTCTCAATGATAGGAGCTCATCTGAACAAATCTAGCTCTTCACAGTCATGCACTCTTTTTCTAGAACATTCTGGTGACACTTGTCTTCTTGTAGACTTAGACCATAAAATCACTGGCTCTCAAGAAAAAAATATGAATCTGTACACAGAAGCAACTCTTATGAAAGTATATTGAAATGGTTTTAACATTTCTTATGTATGTTGTTAAGAGCTTATTTGGCAAGTAAATTACCACACACAAAAAAGAAAAAAAAAATCACTGGCTCTCCAAAATGTGAACCAAGTGTCTCTTCTGGACCCCATGCCTGCATGACTTAGAGGGAAAGTAAAAAGGAAAGAATCTATTCTTGTTTCCCTGGATGCAAATTGTCTTTGGCTTTGGAGCAGGTGGGCCAGTTGGTATCTGCAAGGCTGCTTTAAAGCAGTATTGCAGTGAAATGCTGGAGGTCATGCTCTCATCCTGGGCATTCCAAGGGGCTGTTGGTATCAGACAGGTGGCCCACCCTGCCCATCAGTTCCTCACCGCCTGCTCAGTGGGCCCTCCCTGTCACTGAGCACAAACATCTGTGTCCTCCAGTGACCTGCCAGTGCTGGTGTTCGGTTTCCTGCAGAGAGAGCGCTCTTCAACATTCTGTATCCTGCCTGGCCCCGCTCCCCTCCCTGTCCCACCTTAGTGAGCTCTGACCCTTTAGTCTCCACTGAGCCAGATTCTAACTGTGGGCTGTTGTCTGGGTTGTAGCTTTCATCCAGACAGTGTGACAACAGGGGTTTGGGTTGGCTCTAGACTGTGTGAACGCCTCCGCATTGTCATGATACTGCGTCAGTTCAACCTGGGGTCTGCCAGCAGCCGCATGTTTTACTGGCACAGACTCAAACTGCCCCCTGGAGACAGGCCCTCAGGCAGTGGGAAGCCTGGCCTGTAGGACTCAGTTTAACAGGCAATCCCCTCATGACTCCACATCCCTGGGGGCCACACTGGGGGCTCCAGGCCAAGCAACCCTCTGGCCGCCTCTGCCTGGTGGGAGTTTCTCAGGGGGGATGTGGCACCATGGGAGCCGCAGTGTGGAGAGCGATCAGGGGTCTCAGAAATAGGGGTGGGGAGTGTGGCAGGGAAGGCGTCAGGGAGCCAGGACATGTCCCCCTCGCAGAGTGGACTAGAGTTACAAGGATTGGTGTAGTGGATGTGGCGCTTGAAGCTAAGATTACGAAAAAGGGTCCCCACAGCACTTACCCTGGAGGCCCCGAGAAGGTGGAGTCCTCCAGTTAGTACAGCTTAACTGAGGAACAACTTTAAAAGGGGGACAAAATCCAATCAGGCAGTACTCCAGTTGAACAAATGGAAGTGCTCATTTCTGACGGTGTTGAGGACTGTTACAGCTTCTGGGTTAGTGACATGGCTCATTTATGTAGCAAAAACTATGAAAATGTTCATACCGTCTGGCTTGGTAATTTCATCCCCCAGGATTGTGTCCTAAGAAAACTGCCAACTGAAAAAAAAGAAATGGCAAGGAATATTCTCTGTGCTATCTGGAAGAGCAAAACGGGGTTTGGGGGGAAGCTTCCATGTCTAATAGCAGGAAAGGGTTTTAACAAACTATCCTGATACATGATAGTGGTGGAACATTTCTTTCAACCTTTAAATTGACATTTAGGAAGAGATACACAGGAATAAAATGGTCAACAGACTATTGAAATTAGGAAAACATTATGTAGTATGTGCACTATAATCAGTTCTAACTATAAAAACCAGCATAAACAGGAAGAGAATGCAAAAATGAAAACAGCTGCGATAGATTGTAGGATTAAATACTTTTTAAGAAAAATAGCCTTTAAGTGTTACAGCAAGTTAGGGGATTTCATTCTGAAGCACTGCCCTGTTTCAAGTATTTTGCTGCTGTCACCTGTCCCTTTGCTTATCTTATGTAATGACAGCTCCTTGAGATTTAACTGTCTTTCTGAGCATGTTCAGTGTGTGCTGTGCACCGCTAGGCCCTGTGGCATGCACAGAAGCTATTAGACATGGTCCCCTGAGCTTAAGGGCAGGGGATATGTTGCTGGGGAGGAGAGATCTTCCTCTGCTAGCAAGCTGATTAGTTCTGGGTGCTGAGGCATGGCCCTGGCTCAGGTGGGGTGCATGGGGATGTGAGGGGAAGAGAGGTGTTTGGTCTGAGCCTTCAGCTGGGATTGAAAGCATCTGTAGGACCAGGAATCTTTCAAGACAGGGGCGCAGCCAGTCGGGGAGCTGGGAAGCCTGCAGGCCCAGCAGGGTCCACTTCGATGTGGGCACTGTCTGGATCGTCACAGCTTTGAATGAAATCAGAGTTAAATAAGATGCCTGTTATTCACTCCATTTTTCTACAGACTGTAAACTCAAATCCTGGAAATGAACTCTTCCAGAAATCGCCAGACTTCCCCAGGGACAGAGCTGGTGCATGCTCCCTGTGAGCTGGCCGCCCTCCCCAGGGGCACAGGAGCCGACCCTGAAAGGCTGCCCTTTGGAACCTTTTGGGCTGGTGTGGAGGATCAGTGGACCTTCTCCAGTGACCTTTTAAATCTGTCCCTGGCCTGCAGGGGTGCCAGGCACTCCTGGGGGGCCGCCCCATCCGCACTTGCCATTTGGGGACTTTGACATTTTGTTTAAGCAGGAATGTGATTGAGAGCGTGTGAGGGTGAGAACCGGAGGTGCTGGCTCTTTAAGTCTCGGCCTTCAAATGAATTTTGGCAGGGGAGACACTGAATGTTTAATTTTAGGGCCAGGAGGGGGTGGGGGAAGTCCCTACCACATCTGGTTTGTATTAAGTCTTCCCCTTCAGAAAAGGACTGTGTTTATGGTTCAAATCCGGCAGAGACGGGGCGTCAGGGGTGCCTCTTTCCCTACTAGGCAGTGCGACTCAGAGAAAGCACGAAAATTCCTTCTGGTCCTCTGACCCTATCCCAAGCCAAATGGTTCCAACTTTGAGAAAACTGTGACATCCATTTTACCCCCAAAATTAAAGCAGACTTTTGCTTGCAGACAGCCTCCAGCAGCTGGACTTAGCCAGGCTGGAGCTCTGTCCTGGTGCCAGCTCAGCTTGTCTGAAGTCCGCGGGGTCCCTGGCAGGTCAGTGGTGCTGCCGACGCCCTCAGGCCTCCCCACTGCACCCCCGGGATTGAGGGCTGCCGTCCCAGAGGTGCCCAGGCTGCCAGCGCTGAAAGGTCCTCCAGAGACAAGACCCTCTTGACATAGGAGTGAACTGAGGCCCAGAGGGCTGAAGAAGCTCATCCAAAGTCACACATCAAATCAGGACTCAAACCACACTTTCCTGACTCTCAGTTTGGTTCGGCAGTGTTTTGGGGCCCGATGTGGCTTCCCCTTCTGCCTGTTATTTGTATTAATCTTCCAGGCTCTGCTCCCTCAAAGAGCCGGCCTTGGGGACAGGGGGTGGGGTGGCAGGTCTTCAAACCTGGTGGAGGCATTCACGAGGCTGTGAGTACCTCGAAGGCTGGGCTGCTCACCGCTGTTCCCCAGCACTGGCACAGGCCCTGGCATAGGGCAAGAGCTTAGAAAATAGCGAATGAATGAATGACTGGGTGGCTTGGCCCGAGTGGGGGGGTGCTGGTGTTCCAGTTAGAAGCGTTGCTTCCGGGGTGGGGGATACCAGGCAGGAACCTCTGTACCAAAGCTCTCCTTGTCCCCAAGGCCGTCCTGTCTTCTCCAGCCCTTTCTTGGTTCTGGCACATCAGCCCACTCTGCCAGAAGCCTAGGGTTTTGGAGCTGAAAGGAGCCACTGATAGCAAATGTTCCATCCCCTTCTTGTTACAGGTGAGGAAACTGAGGCAAGGCCGCACAGCTAGTCAGTGGGAACATCAGGGCCAGAGCCCAAGCCTGCATCCCTGCTGGGAATTGAGGGTAGGAAGAGGGAGGGCCCATCTTGTCGCTGGGCCTGAGGCAAACCATTTCCTCTGTCTCCCTTCTCAGGCTAGCTCCCTCCACCCTGCTGTGGAGGATATGGGGTGGTTTCACCAGAGCCGCCTGGGGGGAAGGTTGGGCAGGTAGGGATTGGGCCAAGTCATCCCCTTGTGCCTTCCTAGAAGGGGAAAAAGCACAGGCTGGCTCACTTCCTTCTGGGCAAACTAAAGCCAGAGTCACCTTGGAGTCAGAGCAGAGGGAGGGGCACCGGAGTGGCACTGCTTCTGGCCTGGGGCACGTCCCTCCTGCCCTTTTCTGAGGGGCGGGGGGCCAGCCCCGTAGCAGGCCCACCCCTAGGTCTGCCGTGACCGCTTTGGGTAGGGGGGTGCTTCTCGTCCTCTGTGAGGAGGCTAGCCCTGATAGTGAGGAGGGGTGTCAGGTGATAGCATCACCCCATTCTACAGAACAGCATGTCTTAAGCACCCTCATGAATCTTCAGGGCCTTTTTTTTGGTTTTAGTATGAAAGTATGACATGTTTGTGGTAAAAAAAAAAAAAAATTTGCCCACAGGTAACATGGTGATTTTTCTGTGCCTTACATCAGATTTTATATGTTTATATATTTTTTACTATGGTAAAATACACAAAATGTGAAACTTTCCATTTTAACCATTTATAAGTGTACAGTTCAGTGGTATTAAATACATTCACGTGCAACGACACCACCACCCATGGCCAGAACTCTTCATCTTGCAAAACTGAAAGTCTGTACCCGTTAAACAACACTCCATTCCACCCCCCACCTGTAAGTCTGGGGAGAGGAAATCCTGGGGCAAAATACCTCTAAAAACCAAAATCAGTTAAAAAGACAAATAAAGTTTAAAACCTGTTTATTACTTACAAACTGCAGTCGAGGCCCTTCTGTCTTTCCTGCTCCAGCAGAAGCAAAACTGGCACCACCCCTCACCTCTCAGATACAGATAAGCCCTCCAGTTGCCCAGGTAATTACCCATTGATATGGAGGTGAACTTCTCTCCACCCCCTGGGGATATGCAAATGAACTAAAGCCACTCTTCTCTCCACCCTGGAGTGCCTATTGATATGCAGATGTACTAAAGCCAGGCAAGATATTCTGGAAATACTACAATTTTACCCACCCCACCCCACCCCACCCCATTCTACTTTTTCTGTGAATTTGACTGCTTTAGTTACCTCATTGAAGTGGAATCACGCAGTATTTATCCTTTTGTGCATGGCTTATTTTACTTAGCATGATGTCCTCAAGATTCATCCACATTGTAGCATGTGTCAGAATGTCCTTCCTTTTTAAGGCTGAATAATATTCCACTGCATGTACTCATCACAGTTTTGTTTATTCATTCGTCTTTTGGTGGACATTTGGATCGCTCCCACCTTTTGGCCGTTGTGCATGATGTTGCTATACACATGGATGTACAAATATCTTTCAGTCTCTTCTGCATATACCCAGAAATAGAGCTGCTATATTTTCTGTATTTACTGTTTGTGCCTTTCAGGCAGTTTGAGTCCCTGAGGCAGGGTGATAGGCCAGCAGAGGGCCCTGGACACCACCCCTCCTTCCTCCTCCTCTGGTGCTGGGTCCCTGGGCAGCTGGGCTTGCCACAGTAGCTGCCTGCACAGGTGGAAGGGCTGGCCAGCTGGGTTGCCGTGCGTGGACCGTGTTGGCTGCTGGCTGCTACACAGCTCTGGGAAAGTCTGGAGCCGCTGAGCTAATGAGAAGCTCTGGCATTTTCTCGTGGAGAGAGCCATTTTGGGCCAGGTCCTCACCTTCCTCCTGCTACAGATCCTGAGAAAGGCGTCTGGGGACCCCAGAACCAGCAGTCCACTCTTCTCATTGGCCTTTTTCCTTTCCTTGCACTTGTTTCTGCCTCAGGGTTTTCTCTGCCAGAGGCTGTGCTTGAAGTTTAGTGTGAGAGATTTTTGGCCAGTGAATTACAGAGACTAATGTAACTTCCTAGTTTCCTTTGGAGAAAAGTTTTATTTCTTGTTAACAGGGCAGGATCTCCTTTTCTGATTCCTGCTTTCCCCACGTCCATTGTGCCCACAGCTGCTACTGTCTCAAGTCAGGGCCCCAAATATGGCCACACTCCAGAGACCTGTGCAGAACACACTAGTTCCTGCCTGCTTGCAGGTGTAGACCTCTACCACAGGCCTCATCCCTGGCCACCCCGACAGGGAGGGGTCTGTGCATTGCTTCCTTGTAGGTGCTCGGTCTGTGACTCACTGCCAGGTGGTGGGTAGGTATCTGCCAGCTCAGCTGTGGCTCCTGAGCGTGGGGCCATCTCTCGTCCTGGTCATGGCTGGTCCAGTACCTGTACTTGGAGATGCTGAGTGAGAGGAAAAGAGAAAGCAGTGGGAGGAATTTGGAATTTGGTGTCAGGGAATGCCTGGCTTGTGGGTGAGGGCCTTCTCTTTACCAGGCTGGACTACGTAACCCTCTAGAGCCTTGTTTTTCCATCTTTTATTAAAAAGAGGATCAAAATCTACCTCTTCAGCTTGTTGTGAAAAGTACATGTGATAATCAGTTCAAAGTGCTTAGTAAATAAGTGTCACTAAATGTCAGCTGTTGTCACTGTTGTGTCCTCCAAGTGGAGGGGGGTTGCCAGCCTCCGGAGGAGGACTTGGTGCAGGAAGGTGGGTTCGGGCTGCCCTGCTGCTTTCCGTCTGCTGCTCAGCTGCCGGGTCCCAGGCCAGGCACTCCTGGAGAGTTTAGGTGAGCAGGGAAGGGGCGTGTGTAGCTTCCTCTGCAGGAGGACATTGCCTCCTCTCTGGTGCAGAGCTCTGTCATGGGGCCTGCTGCTGCCCGCTCAGCAGGGATTATGTGTAAGGGAAAGAAGGGGTCCAGGGTACCTTGGGCTTCATTCCACATCCATTCTTGGATCTGGGCACCCTTCCCTGCTGGAAGGAGCCCTTCACTCAGAGGCATGTTGGCTCAGAGCTCTCCCCTGCCCTGGGTTGCTCAATGACTGTTTCATAGGTGGGTCCTACCTATTTTCCAGATAGCAGGCTCCGGGACCCATATCTTCCTCGTGTTTGGAGACAGAAACCAGCAGCCTCCATCCCCATGCAGGAGAGCGCCCCTTTCTCCTGCAGGATGGGTGACTCAGCACCTGTGCACAGGTCACATCCACGCTTGGGGGGAGCGACTAGGAGAACAGTCCTGCTCGGAGCTGCCTTCTCCCTGCCCCTCCCTGTAGGAGGGTCCATCTTGCAGAGGCTGTGAGGTGTCGGGAAGAGCCTGGCTTTGGAGCCAGCAGTCCTGGGGTGGAGGGAAGGTCTGCCATCTTGCAGCTATGTCCTTGAGCAGGTCCTCATTCTGAGCTTGTTTCTTCATCTGTAAAAAGAAGTCAGTCTATTTTGTGGGGTCATCGCCAAGGCTAAAAGAGATGCTGGCTGTCAACACCCAGGCTGACATCCTAAGTGGGGGCTTGTTATTTTGTACGTGTGCACAAAGCCAAGCAGCACTTCTAGCAAAAGCCCTTCCTTCCTTCTCTTCTCTGCATGAAAGGGGAGCTGAGAAAGACTTCCTGTACATTTCTCAAGACCAGAGTTGCTCAAACTTGCCCAGCTATAAGATTCAGCTGAGTACTTGTTACTTGCTAAAATACCGAATCGCGGGTCCCACCCCCGAACAACTGAACCAGAATGACAGGTGTCGTGGTGGGACCTGCACGTTCAATATGTTTTATAATTGGGCCAATTTGGGAAATGTTGCCACTTCCAAATCTCTCTCCTCCAGGGGCTCTATCATTTGATCTTCACAAGGGCCCATTGAGGCAGTTATGGCCCCACAAACAGTGGGAGTCTTTTTTTTTTGTTAAGGTATCATTGATATACACTCTTACGAAGGTTTCACATGAAAAACAATGTGGTTACTACATTCACCCGTATTATCGAGTCCCCACCACATACCCCATTGAAGTCATTGTCCATCAGTGTAG
Organism: Manis pentadactyla; assembly: GCF_030020395.1. Taxonomy (NCBI): domain Eukaryota; kingdom Metazoa; phylum Chordata; class Mammalia; order Pholidota; family Manidae; genus Manis; species Manis pentadactyla. The sequence continues at coordinate 32,543,345 of NC_080029.1, forward strand.
TAAGATGCCACAGAGTCACTACTTGTCTTCTCTGTACTACACTGTCTTCCCCATGACCCCCCGACACCATGTGTGCCAATCATAATACCCCTCAATCCCCTTCTCCCTCCCTCCCCATTGGTAACCACTAGTCCCTTCCTGAGTCTGCTGCTGTTTTGTTCTTTCAGTTTTGCTTTGCTGTTATAACAGTGGGAGTCTTTACCAGTGAGGCTGAAGCTTAAGGGACAGGCCTGAGGCCCTTGGCTTCCTTGTGGTGGAGCCAGAATTAGAATTCACATCTCCTGGTGCTGCGTCTCCAGTAGAATGTCCTGCAAACATTCTGGTAAAGCACGGTAAAGGTGGAGGGTGAAAGAGATGGAGGGACAGGAAGGAGGCAAATAACAAAGCCACAGGTTGATGAGGGGTGGACAGTGGCCCCCTTCTCCTGCCCCTTGAGGGAGGCCCGCAGAGAGCAGCCATAGGGAGCAGGTGGTAGATAGGCAGGGCCGGAGCCCTGACCCCCACCCACCAGGATGCTTCCTCAGGTATACCTTCAGAAAACCAGGGACCAGCTGAGCATGGTGACCTGGTGGCTTCATCTCAGAGCCCTTGGGAATCAGCAGGTGGAAGGAGATGAGGGAGGCAGCCTGGGCCAGGTGGACAGGGCCTGAACACCTGCCCAGGGCGATTGGTGGGGTCCTGGAAGTCCAGTGGGTGGGTAGCGTCCGCTTCTCCCTCCTTTCCTGCCTTTTATGGTCATGTCTGGAAAGGCTTCTTGAGGTGACGGCAGGGCGGGGGGCCCTGCTGAGATGGTGGAAGGCAGAGTGTGCGGGAGGTGAGGAGTGGTACTGCCGGGCCAGCTGGCTGTGCCAGGTGCAGGGGCCCACTGCCGTGCCTGCTCCTTAGGTCAAGGTTGGCCTAGGCCATAAAAGGGAACACTTTTAGGCCTTCTGAACATGCCTTAAGAAGCTTTTAATGATGATTCCCCCTGATTGTCTACAGGTTTGGTGGGGAGGCCTGGGCGGGGTGGATGGAGGTGCTGGGATGGCTCCATCTGGGTGTTCTGAGGCCCGGGTGTCCTCCTCCCTGATGCTCTGAGGCGTTCCCTTTCCCTTTCCCTGGGGAGCTTCCGGAGCTGCCCTTGCTGGGCTCGCTCCTGGAGGATTGAGGCGGGTCGGCAGGCAGTGAGAAGGGAGGGCCCTATCGTGGGCCCTCGGGAGGGTCAGGAGAGAGGACGTCCAGCCTGACCACGCCTGGCTTTTAATCATGGGCTCTGCCACCTGAACTCTCGCTCCTCCATCTACTGTTCGATGTGAACTTGGCTGCTTTGTGAGCTTCTCAGTGTCTCAGTTTTCTCATCTGTAAAGTGGGGTTGACAAAGTACCTCCCTCATGGGTGGTTGGGAGAATTAATTGTGCTACTATCAATAGAGACCTTGACTCGGGGCTGGGAGGGCACGCTGGTCTCTGACCTGCAGATTAGACTGTCAGGTCGAGCACTGAGGATCTTCTTTTGTAACTGTGGCGAGGTGCTGTGGGTGTCAGGGTACTCTGGGCACGTGGGGCGGGGGCCGTGTGTCAGGGGATGGCACCTCCACCCATTCATTCATCTGTCGGCTCAGGTCCCTCCCTCACTCCCTCAGATCTCTTATATCCACCCACTTCTCTGTCTTCACCACCACCACCCTGGTCTCAGCCACCGTTGTCTTTTGCCTGGACCTTTGCATCATCTCCTAACTGGTCTTTGCTGCCTTTCTTGCCCCCCTCTGATCTGCTCTTCATGCTGCAATTAAGAGTTCTCTTTCTAAGATGCAATATGTGTAAATCAACACCTGATTCTTGTGCCCACCTCACCACTACCCCTCAGCTGAAATCAGACCGAACCTCTTTAGTGGCTCCTGTTGGTCTCAGGAGAAGCCCTCCTACCACCCTGAAGAAGCCCTGTGCCCTGCAGCCTGTTGACCTCTGGCCTGTGACCCCCTCACCTCTCCTGCGCCAGCCCAGTAGCCATTTTCCAGTGGGTTGAGCAGGCCTTATTCCCTTCTCCCCGGGACCTTTGATATTTTGTTTCCTCTTCTGGGGTAGCACCACCCTCCTGACCATCCCCAGACCCACACACCTACATAGGTAAGTCTCAGTTTGCCCCTGTTATCCTGATGTAAATATTAATTATTTTCAAGTTTCCTGGTTTGGATGATAAATTATATGGTCCCTCTTCACATTCACAGTCTTTTCATCGAATTAAAATTCCTCAGCTTTAAAAATTCACTTCCTCAGGGCAGCAGTCACACACATACACATTCTGTCTTTTTTTTAAATTAAGATATCATTGATATACACTCTTATGAAGGTTTCACATGAAAAACATTGTGGTTACTACATTTATCCATATTATCAAGTCCCCACCCATACCCCATTGAAGTCACTGTCCGTCAGTCACACACACACATACTAGACCAGGTTAGAACCCTGTTTCAACCTTATGCTTCTGGAACTTTCCCTTTATGCATTTAGGATCAGTTTGCAATATTCATGTGTTTATATGAGTCTTTGATTAACATTTGTCATCCTTGTCAGAGTAAGGGCCCCTTGATTTAGGGACCGTGCCTTCATTTGCCCATCATATGAACCCAGTTCCTGACATGGTGCTCAGGAAGGAAGGAGGGAACGAGTGAGTGGGTGGATGGATGAATCTGGCTTCAGCTCATTGGCAGGGGGGCTGGAGCCCCGGCGAAGTGGGAGCATCTGCCTTGGCGTGCTGTGTGGGAGGCTGCTGACATCAGGCCAGTCCAAGCCCAAACAAGCCCACACTCTGCCCCTTACCCGCCCTGCTCAGCACTTGGCTGCCTCTTTAATTATTCATGGTCTTTCTCAATGGGCTTTGTGTTTGGAGGGCCAAAAGAGACGAGAGTTCAAACCTTCTCTCCATCTCCCCAAAACTGAGACTTAGAAGAAAAAACTGCCCGGCCCATTCTGCATCTCTAGGGAGCCACGAAGTCCAGGACCTTCTCCTGTTGCTGGATGTGGGCACTGGGGGTGCTTCCGGCCCTGTGTCCTGGGCTGCCCTGTATCTACCTTCCCTGGCCCAGGTGCAGGGACCACCTGGGGACAGATGTGCAGATCCCCCGACAGACCTGGGACTAGTGCAGGAGGGTGGGCAGAGCTGATTGGTTGGAGCAGATGATGCTGGCTGATTCCTTATCATTCTCCAGCCTGAACAGAGGTGGAAGGCTTACCTGGAAAAGCCTCAGCCCCCAGGACAGTAGAAAGGGCCAAGGCTTTGGCGTACTGTTGACCCTGTTCAAATCTCAGCCCTGCCTCTCACTAGCTGTGTGACTGGGAAGGTTGCTTAACACTTCTGACCCTTGGTTTCCTTCTCTACCATAGGCCTGTTGAGCGGGTTTGCTGAAGTGGTGCGTGCCTCACTGAGTGGTTACAATAGCCAGCATCTTTGAGGAACTCCAGGATCTTATCCCCCTCGCCTTCCTCTCTCCTCGTGGCTCCCGGAGGTCCACTTCGCCTTCAGTGTCCACATCCTGACCTTCAGTGTCCCCATCAGACCTTGGCTCTGGAACAAGGTGTGGAGAGCCCCTGCTCTCTCCGGCCCCCTCTCCCACTACAGTTTCTGAGGTTAAGCCTTGTGCTGGGCACAGAGTAGGTGTGGGTCTCTGAAATTCCAGGAGGGCTGTGAGCACACTCACTCACAGACAGAAGCCCCGTGTTCTGCCCCCACCCCACCCCACCCCACCCAGCAGTGTTAGAAGGTCCTGGCCAGATCACCTGCAGCTGCACTTCTTCCCACCCTTCCGGAAAATGTGGAAGTTTCCACAGACACATTCCTGTTCCTCAGCCTCCTGCAGATGCCCCTGCCGCCCTGCCCCTGGAGCTGGGCTGGGCATGCTCTGGTGTTGGTCGGCTACCTGGCCAGCAGGCCTGCTGTGCTGGGCTGCCAACACCACAGACTGCCGACGGGTCTGGCGGACAGACTCAGTGGGCAGTGATGGCAGGGGCCATGTCAGCCTGGGCTTGGGTGGGGTTTTCCATGGCCCACAGGTTTCCTGTGCCTCCTTAATAAAGGAGCTTTGGGGTTTCTGTCTTGCTTTATAATGTGCTGATCTGTGTTTGTGTTTGGGGAGAAGAAACTTTATTTTCTTGGACCTCAAGTGAAGAGAATTGATTAGACTCCTCAGCTCATTGCCCACTGTCATCACAGGTTCATGCAAGGCCACTGCACATCTGCCCCATTTTACCCCGTCATCTCCCTATGATGGGCATGCAGGTGGTCCCTAGGCCACCCCGGTCGACACAAATACTGGAATGGAGAGCATTCTCCCGCTTGAGCAGTTCCTGGGGAGGGTGTTTCCCTGGGTGGGGATTGCTGGGTGGCACATGGAGCTTCATGACATGGTGCTGGATTGAGCTCCAGAATGGCAGCACAGCCGTGCTTCTAGATCCCTCAGTCCCAGTGACAGTCTAATTGTTTACCAGCCTGTTAGGTGTCAGGGGATAAATTATTGTTTCATTTGCAACTGAAGAGGAACTCTGAAAGTGCCAAGCCTCTCTGTTCCTTCCTCCATTCAGTGCCCCTGGAACCAGAAACTTCTCTTAGGCCTGGGGTAATTGGTCATCATAACTGAGAACCATGTATTTATTCTGCAGAAAGTCCCCATTCCCCAGGGAGTAGCAGTTGGAAGAGACAGTCTGTTAGTTCCCCTTAGGAAGTGTGTGCCGCCCCGGGTGCACGTCGCTGCTGTGGTTCCTGGTGGCTTGTGATGCTTCCACAGGGTTGACTTGTGCCCTCATCCCCTGCCCTCTGCTCAGGGTGTCTCTGGCATCCTGGGGCACTGGGTTCCCTGGAGCTTTGAACTTTCCCTAGGAGGCCATGCTTCTCTCTGCATTTAACGTGAGGTCATGTGGCTGTGGGTGGCAGTCCCTCAGGAGGGAGGGAGGTGGCACCATGGCATTGGTTTGAGTCTAGTGTAGACTGGTGCTGAGGTCCTATTGATGATGTGTTCTTGATGGTGTTGGGGAGAGCTGGGGGGCAGGGCCTGCTGGCCCAGACTCAGGAACACACTGGGCGCTAGAGCGACCCACCTCCATCACCACTGGATGGGGCCAGGTAACCATATAGTGTCCACGGGCAATTCCATGGGCCCTGATAGCTCCTTGATCTCACTTTTCATGAGCACCCTTTTCCTTTTCTTTCTTGTATTGTAATAATGAGCTCTAGACACTATTAACTACTCACTGTGTGCTAGACTTTTTGCATGTGTCATTTCACTGAACCTCCTTAACAACCCAGGAAGAGAGGTGTTACCCCTATTTTACAGACGGGGAGACTGAGGCCCAGAAAAGTCAAGAACTTGCTCAGGTCCCAGGGTTAGTAAGTGCCAACCCAGATTGAAGCCAGGTCTCTGCATCCAAGCCTGTACTCTCAGCAGGCAGCCCATGGTCCTCAGTTTCTGAACCAGCATCACCTGGATGCTTGTCAGAAAAGGCAGTTACTCCAATTGCTCAGAATTACTGGGTCAGAAATCTAATGGAGGGATCCATAAACCTGTTGTAACCAGCCTTCCAGTGATCCTGGTGCATGTTCAAGTTTGAGAACCATGGAACTCTTCTGCTGTTCTTTTTTCTTTTATTATTTTCTCTGGCCTGCTCTGTGTCACTGGAACCAGTCAGCATGAGTCCAGACTTTGGACCCTGTCTGCTTTCCATGGGCTTCATGCCCACTGCAAATGAGCACCTTGTTTATGTTGGGTCTGAGGCCTCTATGGACCCCTCCCAAGTCCCTCAGAACAGCTGACAGAGCTGAGGCCCCAGTTGCCTCTAGTTGCAAGCCTGGTGACCGTGGCTGCAATGGAGGCCAGAGTTCCCAGCACTGTGCCGAAGGAGATGCCCTGGGAGGGCTGGGGTGACCAGAGTGGACTGTGGGACAGGCTGGAACAGAAGCTCCAGTCTAGGGGGTTATTTAGGGGCACAGAGAAGACAGCAGGAAAACTTCTTTGCCCAAGCAGTATCTCTTTCTTTCTTGTAAATTTGTAATAAATGGTTTGGCTTCTGGAGAGGAGTTTCCACACAGGGGGCTTGGAGTTCAGGCAGGCTCCTCGTTCCCAGTCAGTAAAGCATCCTGAGCAGAAATTACCCTGGAGGGAGGAAGGGAGCTGTGTTTTATTTTCTGAACCTCTATCATAAGTCAAGTGTTGTGCTATTTAATTCTTCCTGCAACCCCAGGAGGGGTGGATTTAATCGTTCCGTTTTCCCAGATGAGACTATCAAAGCTTCAAGATGTAGAAGTTGAGGGACACACATGAGCTGCACAGAGGAGTCAAGGTAGGCTTGAGTCAGCTAGACCGTACAGCCCCATATTTCATGAGTTCCAGGCTGGGCCAAATCCTTGTCATCTGGCGAAGTTCTCTGTGGAATTGAGTGGTCCATAGCTCTCAGCATCTGTGCCAGAAAAACCAAATGACCTCACTTTTGGGTGGCTTTTCCTTCTATGGAGAAGGAATGTGTGGACCACTTCTATGAGCTGTGGTCGCTGAGGCCGGTGTGCTGTCTGACCTGCAAGGGCCATAACTGGACTCCAGACATGTGGGAAGTGTTAGAGGCAGGACCAAAGTTGGGGTTAGCATGGGGAGCAGGTTCTTCTCACATGGGCCTTCGGAGCAGGGTATCACCCTGCTTTGGGTGAAGTGTGCCCAGAAGGACCTGACTAGCCTTTGAAGGTTAAGCAAATGCCCTGGGGTGTGATCTGCTCTTCAGAGTATCCACTCACTGGCAAAGCATCAATAGGGCCAGTGGTATCTGAGTGCACAGTTCAGGTCTACCTCAGGTGCTACAGATGGTCAGAGATGAGGCCAGCCCTTCCTCCCGGGGTTCTCATTCCATCTTGGGTACACACCACTGCTCTGTGCCGATGAGTTCTCTCACCTTAGTACCTGGAGAGAGTGAGGGTCCAGGGCCTGCCTTTTAGACTGGTTTCTTGCCAGTGGGCCAAATGAAAGAAATATAAAAAAACCTTGATAAAAGGCTTAGTGGGGTCTTGGAACATTCCAGTTTTATTTTTTTTCTAGTAACAGCTTTATTGAGATATAATTCACCCTTTTGAAACTTTACAGTTTTATGGTTTTAGCATGTTCAGAGATTCATGCAACTGTCACTGTAGTCAGTTGTAGAATGTTTTCCTCACCTCCACAAGAGAGCCCATGCCCCTTAGGTGTCATCCCCTTTTTTACCCCAACTGCAGCTTTAAGCAACCAGTACTCTACTTTCTGTCTCTGTCGCCATTTTTGGTTTTTGAACATCTAGTGAGCACTTAATCTGTGTCCAGCACTGGGCTAGCCCTGTGTGTTAGCTCACACAACCCTGCCTCACAACAGCCACACAGAATGGAGGTTCATACTTGTCTTTGTTTTACTGGTGTGGAAACCAAGGCTCAGTGAGTCCAGGATCACACAGGCTGTAGCTGACAGCCTGCTGATGGTGGGACCACTGCCCTTCAGGACCTGGGGGAGGCCAGGCTGTTGGGGGCAGTGGACTCTCACTGGCTAGCGGCTAGGAGGACAGCCGTTATTTCTTCACAGAGATCACACACTGCCTGAGTCTTTAAAGGACTCTGGATTCTCTCGGGGGCCTGCAGGTTGCGCCTGCACTGGCAGGGAGGTGCTGAGCCGCCCAGGCCCTGGTCTGCCTTCCGTCGGCCTTGACTGGAGGGGTGCCTGGGAGCTCTCTCCAGCCTGGTCAGACTGCCTCCCAGGGAGCCACTTGGTCCCTCACTCCTTGGCCTTGGCTTCCAAAATGGGCTGCAGGTAGACCTGTAAACCAGGACACTGACACCCGCCATCCCCTCCTGGGAGACTGTGGTCTTGGGGTTTCCTCCTCGGTGTGGGGAAAAAAATAACAGGGCCTCTTCCCAGTCAGTAGAGCTCTGTAAATGATTAACTTTGATTAAACAGAAAGAGAATGGGAAATGAGAGCAGGACGACAGTGGGTATGCAGCGACTTCTGCGCTGTTCTGGCCCCTTGCCTTCTGTCTTGCTTCCTTTGCCCTCATTTTGACAAAAACCCTGCGAAGTAGTGCTATGGATTCCCATTTGTTGGATGAAATGATTGAGGCTTAGCCGGGTTAATTATGGTCACACAGCCAGGGTGTGACCAAGGCTTCCTGAATTATGAATTTGTAAGCACCTGCTGTGACGCAGACCAGACTGCCTTTAAGTACGTAGACTCTAACCTGGCCCTTCCTGTGCTGTGCTGTCATGGATCTTGTTACGTCCTTTTTACAGATGGGCAGCCTGAGGCTGAGACTGAGAATCCTGTCCAATGAGACAAAGCTAATGAGAGGTGTAGGGAGTGAAGCCCCTCTCTGTGTGGGTCCCCAGTCCAGCTTGTCTGGGTGCCCCCGGCCACCTGCAGCCTGAGTTGCAGGGCCCCGGCATTCACAGGACTTTGGGGTGGGGGCATGCTGTGAGAGAGGTGCCCTTTCCGAGCAGAGGAAACTGCCTGGTGGCCTGGTGGCTCTCAGCTTCTTCAGCAACCACTCCCAGGTGGGCGGAAAGTAAATAGATCTGGGTGGAGGTGTTCTTGAAGAGTCTGCTTTTCATCTGTGAGTGAACCAGCTGACAGTTTGCTTTGAAAGGCTGGCAGCCAGCCCTTGATAAGTTAACCAGATATTCCTATTTATGATACCAGAACAGCAGGCATCTGAGATCACTTCTGGGCAGCTCTTGGCTTAGACAAAACACCCAGTGCCTACACCCTGGCCAGACTGGCCACGTGTGGGGGTCAGAGGGACTTCAGGGTGGCCCGAGGGAGAGAGAGTGCACCCCAGCTGTGTCGCAGTGACTTTTCCTGCACCAGATGCTGCAAAGAGTCCGCCCTGTGCATACGTGCTGGGGGGCCTGGCCGGAAGCTCGTGCACCGTGGCCGCAGCAGATGAGGGGCAGGCTCTGCTCTGCTGTGGCTGTGGCAGGCTGCCCACCTGGAGGGATGGGGTGCTGGCAGAGGGCTGGGGAGCTGAGTTTGTGCTTCATGAGCCTAGACCAGGGTCCTGGTTACTCTACTCCAGGGAGAGACAAACCACCTGATGAGAAGCCAGCTTGTACGGGAAGCCTTGTACCACCTTCAAGAGGCTGAGAAGCTTGTTTGGGGTTTTCTGGGCTGGGGGTGCTGCCTTTCACCCTCCCTCACAATTAGTTTACTAGCTGTCGGGTGGATGCATGTGCATGTGGATGTGTGCTGATTTATCCTCATATTCTGGGCCCTAATGATGACTTTCTTTATAGTATTTTACACTGATAAGGTATTTAAAGTTTTTCAGAATCTTTTCTCTATAAAATATTTGATTCTCTTATTAATTCTTTTAGGTATTTCCTTTGTCATCTTTTTCTTGTTCTTTTTTATTTTGGAAATACCTGTTTTTATCCCCAATAATACATAAGCATTGACCCCACTCTACAAAAAATTTCCCAGAGAAGTGAGAAATCCTCTCTAGTCCACCCCAGAGGTCTCACTTAACAGATAAATACACAGACTTTTCTTACATCTGCATAACCTTGTTTTTTTTAAATAGGTAATGATAGGAATGGTGTAAAATTCAGAAGAAACAAAAGGGTATTCTGTGAAAAGCAATGCCCCTCTCTCTGTCAGGAGCCTCCTAGCTCCCCTCCCTGGAGGCAGCCACTGTTCCAGGTCCTTCTGTGTCCTTCCAGGGGTATTCTGGCATGTAGCTTTTATGGACTGTCCAGTAAACTAATAACAGGTGTCTGGTTTTGAGGGTAGGAGCTGGTAGTCTTGAGACTGAAACACTGATCTGGCTTGGAGTCCATTGAGATGAAACTGTCCCTGTGAAATTATTGGCCTCTTTTGACAAGGCCCAGAACCCACCAATCAGAATCAGCCCTACACAGAAATAGATTGTCCCTGAGTGCTTTATTTCATTGTGTCTTTTAATTAGGCACATTATGATGGGAAAAGCTGCTCGATTCCAGTCTGCAAGGTTTGAGGGGCTCGTTTGGGGTTTCATAGCTGGACCGGGTTGAGGTGACTTATCTGAGGTCACACCCAAGCCTGGCTGAGCCAGGGCAGGGCCCCGGTTTCCTGGCCCTGTCCTCTGAACAATGGCTCCCCTGGAGTGGACCGTGGCAGGATCCCAGGGGAGCAGGAGGATGTGGGGGTCAGCACGTGAGCCCGGGCTGTGGCCAGGCAAGGTGGCATTGCCGTCCCACCCCCGTGCCGAGCCGGGCTCAGTTGGCTGCAGGTGGGTTCTCTTGTTTACCCTGCTGCACAGCCAGTGGATAAAGCACCTTTGTCAACAGAGGCTTCGCTGGTGAGGTCAGCCAAGAGTGGATGGCCCGGATTGGGCACCGAGGCAAGTAAACATGCAAAAGGAGAGTGCTAGCTGGGACAAGGGTAGGGATAGACGGTTGACCAGCAACTATGTTTGCAGACAAGGAAAGCAGAGGAAGTCTTGTTGAGCACAAGCACGGTTTGCATTTGGATGTGCTTTGGTTCTGTCGTTTTGTCTATGTGCGATCGCTCACACAGTTTTAAACCTGCAGTACATACAATCTTGTATCCTGCTTCTTCATTAATAAGCCCTTTCCCTTAACAGTGTATAGTTTCAGAACCCATCATTTTGTCCATGTAATGTTTCATCAAGTGGATCAACTGTAATGAACTAATACTTTATTGGTATGATTTGGGCCTATTTCTAACTTTTTCCTCTCAAATAATGTTGGCAAGAACATTCTCACTCTCCTGGCTGTTCCTTTATTTACCCTGGATAGCTAGTAGTGCCCAGCATTGGGCTGAGGGTTTGTGCTCATTTCAGTTCCCCTTGGGGAGCTGCTTTTCCCAGGAGTTGTACCAGATCAGCCTGCCTGCTTGGCATGTGGCAGGCTTTGTCATTGTGCCTACCCTGCAGTGGGAATGAGCAGAAACTCATTTTTGCAAATATAATACATGAAAATTGGAATCTTTTTTTTTTTTCTTCTAATTCACTGAACAAGGTGGTGTGCATGCCCAAGTGTGCAGCACATTTAACTGAGGCCCCTGGTGACAGGTATCAGTCCATAGTCAAGCCCAAAGGAGGGGATCCCTCACTACCACTCACAGGACGTCCCCTCAGCTCTTGCATCCAGGTTCCCAGATGGCTGATGTCGGCCGTGGTCTGTTAGCTGCGTTAACTGCGCCAGACATGGCTGTCTGCTGAGTGCTTGTGTGAACACACCGTACGTCCTGTGTGTATAGCTTTTTTTGTTAGGAGACTTAGAAATATTTCACATTTTCCCACTGTGGAACCAGAGACTCTGTGAGTCTTAATTCAGATTTATCTTATTGATGTATTTTTTTGGTGTTGAGGGGTGCTTGTGGCATGTCTTGTTTTAAATTGTACCAACATTGAAAAACTAGGGGAGTCTCAAAAAAGTCCTCTAATTTCTGGCTTCTCTCCGCTGGAGCTCTGGCAACTGAGAGCCCATGTTCCCAGGTGGAGCCAGGGAGAGGCCACCTCTGTCCCTTTACTACCCACCTGCTGCTGAGACTCTGTTCTAGTTGCCATTTATTAGCCTGCATACTTGTGATCATTTTCCTGTGCCCAGGTTGCTCTTCCGAGAAGAAAAACAAAAGCTAACCCGAGAGACTATCCATGAGCTCACGTGGAGGTGAGGACCAAACCAGTCCTGCTTTTCTTACACTTCTCCCTTTCGCCCATTCATTAAACCTCTCCCTGCCTTAGTCCCCTCATCTGTAAACTGGGGAGAGTAATAACACTGGCCCCACAGTGTTGTGTGAAGGTTCAGTGAGTTAGAGGGGGAAGGCATCCAGAAGAGGGTCTCACAGGTAGTGCTGAAGGGATGGTAGCTGCTGCTGTTAGTATTTGTGGCACAGGTGTTTGTCTCCTCCCAAATGGGGTATTTTTGGTTGTCACGACTCGAGATGGGGGATGTCACCTGCATTCAGTGGGTAGGACCCGGGGGTGGTGCTGACCATCCTATGACATGTAGACACACCCTTCTGCCCCTAGCAAAGAAGTGACCGACCTGAAATTCCAATACTACTGAGTTTGAGAAACCCTGTTGACATTTAAATGTGACTGTTGGCAACTGAACTCTTGAAGCACATCTCTAAACCAACATTTTCAAGGGCTGCCTCAGGCTCCCAAAGAATCAGAATCGCAAGGAACGTTACTTAGCTCAGCCCTCAGTGGGTGCTTGAATTCTTTCCCAGCGCCCTCATCAAGCGTGTGCCTTTGGCAGGTAAACACACTGTGCATCCAGCTTTTGGTCTTCCCTGAATCATGTTGTACTCTAGTCTCCTCTGAGGCTTCCTGCCTTCATCCTAATAACAGTAGCTCCCATTTATTGAGCCTTTGTGTGAGCGATTGTGCTTATTAGAGTTGCCATGTGTTGCTGTGTTGATCCTTACTTCCCTTCAAGGTAGGTTCTGTTATACCCATTTTGCAGATTGAAAAGTGAAGTCCCTTGCCCAGGGTCACTCAGGCAGAGCTGGGACTGGATCCAGGTCAGTCTCTCTCTAAAAGCCTTGCTCCTCACCACTGCTCCCTGCCTCGTTCAGCTTGGGCTGTCCAAGTCTTTTCATTCATCCCTGGCAGGGTCTTTCAGATATTTGAGGTGAGCCCCCAAGTCCTCTTTTTCTCACCAGAAGATCCCCCCAGTTCCTCTGATAGACATGTTTCTGTCTGCTCCCCATCCAGAATGATCTCCCACCTCGAGATAACCATCTGCCTGCTTCCGGGCTCTGCTTTCCTCGCCTCTCCACCATGCTGCCCCCAGAGAGGCCGCCCCGCCTATGTCAGCTCTCCTGATGTTCCATCAGCTCAGACTCTTTGTGCCACGGCTGACTAGAGTCACCCAGATTCCATCTGGTTGGTGTTTTCACTTCACAGGGATCCCTTTTCAGTGACACTCCACAAGATTCAGCCCATCCCATATCTGTACCTGAAATCCACGGTGTCCTGGTGGAGCACAGAGTGTGTGGGACTTGGAGTCAGGAAGCTGGATTGTGAACATAACCCAGCTTTGTGGCCTGGGAAAAGCCACTCACCCTCTCTGATCCTTTTGTCGTCAGCTGTAAAGTGAGGGTTTGACTTGAGTGATGCCCCATTTCTTCAAGTGCTAACATTCTTTGATGAAATGTGTTGAACAGCAAGAACTTGTAATAATTGTAACTCTATTTTGTTAATGGTAATAATAGGTAATTATTGAGCAGTCACCTAATTGCAGGCCCTCTTTCCAGTGTTTTGAATGGGTTGTCCCATTGAATCCTCCAGCCAACCCCGTGCTATTATTACCCCCGTTTCACCAGTGAGGGCCTTGTGCAGAGCTGTGTTGAGTCACTTGCCAAGGTTACCACTGGTTGGATCTGGGGTTTCTTTGGGGTGATCAAAACCTTGTAATCTCTTGGATGCTTGTTCTGCAGAGGGATCCTGAGCAAGTCCTGTAACCTTCCTGCACTTCCTCATCTTGTATTTTACTCCTCCCACCAAATCAAAACTGAAAGCCGCTTGACTTGAAAAGCCCTGCTCCTGACTCATACTTATGGGGTGATCCCCCTCCCCCAGATCCCAGCTGAGTGTGATTGTTGAGACATCCTTTAGAATCTAAAATTTGGCCAGGGATGAAGATGGCAGTGACTTCTTGCATACTTAACTACATTTCAGACACATATCATTATTAATATAATTTAGCAATAGTAATATGTTGATGTTATATTTTTTCCAATTTTTTTATTATGGTATAATACACTATATTATTCAATCTTATCACAGTCCTGCCTGGTAGATGATATTATCCCCATTTTACAGATCTCCTTCGCCTCCTCTGCTGGGGAGCCATGAGGCCACCATCAAAATGACCAGCTTTCTGCACCAGTTTTAGTCCTTTCCCGTAACACATCAGCACCGATTGGAAGAAAGAAGAGTTATTAGCTGCAAGGTGTCATCTTAGCAGCATGGCAGTGTAGCGCCGGCAGTGGGGAGCTGGGACGTGGTGGTGGCTGGATGCAGGGGGAGGCGTGTGGGCCAGGAGACCAAGGGCCAAGTCTTCCGAGGTCCGTCCATGGGAAAGTGGCAGGGGAGCTCGATTTTCTCCTCCTCACCAGTTATTGAGGACTTCCTAGTGGCAGGCGCTTTAAAAATATTTCCTGGTTAATCCTCCTGACTTAAGTGCTGTCACTATCCCTATTTTATTGCTCAGGGAACTGAAGTTTAGTGAGGTTAATCTGAAGTCACACAGCTGGTGAATAGTGGGTCTGAGGGTTGACTCCAGATCTGGCACAGCCCGAAGTGCACGTTAACCATTGAGTCACCTCCACTGTTTCCTAGTTGGGCCTGAACTGCGTGGCCCTGCTGCTTGTTGGGGGAAACTTCCTGTTTGGGAGGCACTCAGAAGCCCCTTCAAGGCAGTCGCCCAGGGGGCCAGGCCTGGGGGCTTGTGGGGTTTAGCAAAGTGCCATCCCCAGCTTCAGAACTGGGGCTTTGTACAGGAGACCTGAGCAAACACAGGTGCCTTTCTGTGTCTCAGGCCTCTGAGCCTGGCTTCCCCAGGAAATGGGGCTGGCTACTTTCAACAGCACTTTTCCTCTTGCAAAAGCAGTATCTTTTTACAAAAGCAGCCTCTACCTCCTCTTATCCCCAACCCCCCTCCACAATGGGGTGATAAACAGATGTCACAACCCCCCGATCGTAGGTGTGCTGACAATCCCCACCAGGACCCTGGCCACATTGGACCTGCTGGGGTAATCCAGTCCCCTCTTCGCCTCCCCACCCCGCCGCCACAGCCCCCACCTCTCTGAGTCTGTAGAATACCCCAGGCAGAGGCCCAGAGAGATGAGAGCCAGGTGTTGTGGACATACAAGATGGTGGCAAATGAAGAAGCCCCTCCCCCAGGGGGGAACACGTGTGAAGACACCTGGGGAAAGTACATAGACGGGTGACAACTGGGAGAGACTGTGAAGCTGCAAAATAAATTATTTTCCAGATTAAAAACTTCTTTTAGTAATCTTTTCCCCCCCAAAATTAAAAGAAAATAAAAGCTAAGTATGCTTTCATCTCCCGCCAGGTTGGCAATGCAAAAGGGGACCCAGTGAGTGTTTTCTTGCCCTGTTGCATCCCTTCCTCTGAGCTTCCCTCTGCTTCTGGAGGGTTCCTGGGAGCCTGTTTGACCCACTGCCCCCTGCCTGATACCGTCCAGCAGCTCCCGAAGGTGTTGTTGGCTCTCCCAGGAACTGCCTCCTGCGTCTGTTCCTCACTTGCTTCTTCACCCAGTTTTACGTCTACTGGGATGACTACTGCACAGGCATTTTTGCTGCTGTTCACTGCTCATTCTTGACTCTGTTCCCTAGGACTCTAGGGAGAGCACTGAGTCCATCCCTTCGGGAGTGCCCATTCGGGATGTGGAGCTGACAAGTGGACTGGTTAGGACCATGCAGTGGGAGCAGGGTGCTGTGGGCTCTATGTTCCCAGCTCAGATGTGGTGGCGGCTGCCAGGAAGGCTTCCTGGAGGAAGTGATAGCTTAGCCTGATCTTGGGAGATGACTATAAGTGAACCAAGCATGACATAGAGGACATTCCAGGCCAAGGAATCAGTATATATCCTCTGCCCCCAGTCTGTGTGCCTGTCTTCTCAAAGCTTTGGGATAACACACTGTCCCCTCTTCTCTATCACGGGAGTGGGCCAGCCCACAGAGAGGAGGTGAGCCTGTAAGCAGAGTGAAGTGTCCTGTGTTAATAAGTTCCTAGTGCGACATGAATTAAAGATGACGCCCAAAGTTGGGGGAGTCATAATATAATGTCACCTCACATCCGCACCTGTGTGGATTGATATCTCCCCTTCTTGTTTATGCTCTTCAACTCTTGCCTATAAACCTAAGCATCCATTTCTTTTCCCCTAATAATCCCCGTGTGGCATTCCATTGCCACTTCATGTTGTTCCCCAGAGCAGGAGGAGTTGGTGCTGTCAAGAGTCTGGTGACCTTTCTGAGGAGGAAGGGTATTTCTAGTGTGGCTGCTGCTGTCATGATGAATAACACACTGCTCACCATTGTGGGGCAGGTGGGACAAGAGCTCACTGGCCCTGCTGAGGGGAGTGGACATGGGCTCTTGAGTCCCCATGTGGTTGAAAGCACCATTTTGTGCAGAGAAGGCTGCAGTTACCAAGGAACTGGTGGGATCTGAAGCAAGAGAGCTCTTCTTACTGTTTCTTTGGAATGTGACAGCTGGGGAGAGACACTGGATCAAGTTTTGGAGGGTGTGGGAAAGGGAAGCACACACTTTCATTTGTCATGTTTGTTTGGGCCACTAGGTGGTGGCATCGGCACAGGACAGCTTGGCTGGCCGCCTGCCTGCCTGATCATCAGCATCATGTCGAAGACGCTTCAATATTATTTTTCTCACCCCACAGACTAGAAAATCACTGATGAAAATGCTGATGGTCTTTCATTTAAAATTCTTACATTCCCTTTCTAGAATTCTTCCTCATACTTTTGCAGCTTATGGTGCCTCTACTCCACACTCCGAATACACTTGTATGCACACTGGGATACTTAAATTTCTCTCTCCTTATCATGGCATCATGCCTCTGAACTCTGACCCAACAACAGTTATCAATTCTTTCTCTTAGCACACTGCCCAGTGGAACAAAGATTTAGTAAACTAATTTACCCCAAGGTATTAATGAGGCTTAATATGTTACCTCTGGGGTACTCTGCCTTATAACCATGAGGATAGAAACTAAGCCTTCTAACCTAAGAGGTACATTGTCAGCCCTTCTAAATGTGGGTGGCGATGATGTTTTTGGAAGAAGGTCAAGAGGGGAGGCATTAAAAAGAGGGTGCAGCTTCATCCATCCCACCCAAGCCTCATAGAGAACATCTGGAAAGATGGCATGGGGCAGGCGAGCTCTGGAGACCCGCTGAGGCCCCTGTGAGGGCCTCGGGCCGTGTGACTTTGGGGAGCCTCATCACTTGCTCTCCTTTCTTTGCCCAGACGTTCACAGCATGGTGCAACTCCCACCTCCGAAAGGCGGGGACGCAGATCGAAAACATCGAGGAGGACTTCCGGGATGGACTGAAGCTCATGCTGCTGCTGGAGGTCATCTCAGGTGAGGCGGGCCACTGTCCTTGGGAGAGCGCGGCAACGGGATTGCCGGGTGGGCAGGGCTGCTGTGGCTCAGGAGAAGGTGCTGCTTTCTAAGTTCTGCCACTTTTTTTTTTTTGCTGCTTCTTTTAATTTAAGTGTCATTGATTCACAATCTTATGAAGGTTTCACATGAACAACATTATGGTTTCAACATTCACCCTTATTATCAAGTACCCCCCACCCCATTGCAGTCACTGTCTATCTATAGAGTCATTACTTGTCTTCTCCGTGCTGTACTGCCTTCCCTGTGGCCTACCTATATGGTGATTGTGAATTATATAGTGCCCCTCAATCCCCTTCTACCTCCTCCCCCCTCCCCCAACCCCTCCCATTTTGTAACCGCTAGTCCCTTCTTGGAGTCTGTGAGTCTGCTGCTGTTCTGTTCCTTCAGTTTTGCTTCATTGTTATACTCCATAAATGAGTGAAATTGTTTGGTACTTGTCTTTCTCCACCTGGCTTATTTCACTGAGCATAATACCCTCTAGCTCTGTCCATGTTGTTGCAAATGGTAGGATCTGTTTTCTTCTTATGGCTAAATAATATTCCATTGTGTGTACGTACCACATCTTCTTTATCTATTCATCTACTGATGGACACTTAGGTTGCTTCCATATCTTGGCTATTGTAAATAGTGCTGTAAACATAGGGGTGCATATGTCTTTTTGAATTAGGGATCTTGTTTTCTTCAGGTAAATTCCTAGGAGTGGAATTCCGGGGTCAAATGTATTTCGATTTTTAGTTTTTGAGGAACCGCCATACTGCTTTCCACAATGATTGAACTAATTTGCATTCCCACCTACAGTGTAGGAGCGTTCCATTCCCCCTTCTCTGCATCCTCACCAGCATTTGTTGTTTCTTGTCTTTTGGATGTTGGTTCTGCCACTTTCTAAAAGAAGTTGAGGATGATGTGTGTGGGTTCAGACTAGGTGACTGGGTTTGGTCCTGGCTCTGCTGCCAACCATTCACGTGACCTTGGACAAGCCACTGCCTTGCTGCTTTGGAGTCTTCATTTGAAAACAGAGGGAGTTTGACTGATGACCTCTGAAGCCTCTTCTCCAAAACAGTAGGATTTTGTGGTCAAGAATGTAATCATGACCAACCATCTGCAAACCTTGTCTCCACTCCTACCTGTCCACCTATATCCAGGTGATCCCAGTCCCTAACCTGGCCCCCACCTTGGGGAATGTTTAGAAATCCAGAGGAGCAGCTCCCCTTGAATCCACACGTCTACTTTCTTGTGAATACCTTCCCTCTGCCATCTCTTGAAGGTTGGTGGGCCCCACGGTTCTGGCGTTGGTCTCCACCCTGGGAGGTCTGAGCTATGCTCCCTCTTTGTGGGACCTTCCACGTTGATGCTGGTGAATGTCAGACCTACTGTCAGTCCAGCCTTTTCCCTCAAGCCCCCCTTAAGTGCTGAACCACACTGGGCCTCTCCACCCAGATGTTCAGTATGACCAAAATTGTGCTGACCACCCTTGGCCCTGGCAAACCTGCTCCTCTGGACTTGATCTTGTTCTCCAAACTGAATCTAGGAGTCATAGACAGCTCTGCCCTTGCTCTTTCCAATGTGGCTTTCAAGTTCTGTTCCTTCTGTTTCCTCCTCCTATTATCCCTTTCCTCCTGCTACCACAGTGTCCTTGTGGACCCTCATCACCTCAGCTAGATGATGCCACAGAGGCCTTCAAACCGCCCCCACCGCCAGCTCCGATCTCACCGCTGCGGTCCATCATCCACACCGCTGCCAGGGGTCCATCCGACGGCCCAAATATGGTTGTGCTGTTCCCTGCTTGAAACCCTTCATGCCTCCCCAGGGCTTTGAGCCTGCAGCCCACATTCCTCAGCATAGCTTGCAGGATCCTTTGTGAGCTGGCACCTGCTTTATTTTCCACTAACTATTCCCAAAAAGGTATCAGACCTCATACCCCCTGCCACTCTGAGGGACGTGTAGTCCTGTGTGCTCTGCTCTCTGCTTTTGCATGAACTCCAGCTGCCTTTCCCTTCCAATATTTTTTACTATTTCCCTTGCCAGTAATATCTGTGTGAGGGGCTTTGTATATGTGTGTTTATGTGTATTGTGTATGTATATGTGTATTTATCATTTTGGCCATTTGTAAGTGGACACAGAGGCATTAAGGACACTCACATTGTTGTGCAGCCATCACCACCATCCCTCTCCAGACGTCGTCATCCTATACTGAAACTGTCCCCGTTAAACACTTAACTCCCCACCTCATTTCTCCCCAGCCCCTGGCAGCCACCATTCTCCTTTCTCCATGAATTTGACTGTTCTGGGAATCTCATGTTAGTGGAATCACATGTACAGTATTTGTTCTTTTGTGTCTGGCTTATCTCACTTAGCACAGTGTTTCCCAGGTTCACCGTTGTTCTCACGTGTCAGAATTTCCTTCCGCACGAGGCTGAGTAATAGGCCGTTGTATATAGGCACCACAGTGTGTTTATCCGTTCATCTGTTGATGAGCACTTGGGTGGTTTGCACCCTTTGTCTATTGTAAATAATGCAGCTATGAACATGGGTGTATAGTTATCTTTTCAAATCCTGCTTTTGGTTCTTTTAGGTACATACCCAGCAGTAGACTTGCTGGATCACATGGTACTTCTATTATGTTTAATTTTTTTTAGGCCCTGCCATACTGTTTTCCTCTAATGGCCTTTCAGACTGCCCTTCCCTGCCGCCGCCTCCAACATTTCTTGGTTTAAACAAACAAACATTATTAAATCAAGAACCTCCACTTTTGGCCCTCCCAAGGCTGTGGCCTCTGCCCAGCCTTCCCAGCAAGGTTCCCACTGTCCTGAGCAGGTGAGATGCCCCAGGGGCCCCTTCCCACAGGATGGGTGGAGGCAGCACCGGGTGCCCCCAAGAAGGCTGCTCCCGCTCCCCGCTGCAGTGCATCACCCACACCGCTGCCAGAGGTGTTTTCATTCTTCAAAACACAGCTCAGGGGTTTCCTCTGGGAAGGCTTCCCCGACCACCCCCATCTGAGTGCCTCCCTCCTCTGGGCGCCTGGAACACCCCATTAATTCCTCTGTTGTGTCATTTTCCACATGGCATAATATTTTTTGGCTCACTTTTCTTCTTCCCCACTCTACACTGAGCTCCTGGGGGCAGAGATGGTTTTAGCTCTGTGCCCCAAGTCCTTAGAACTGTCCTTGGCACATAGGTGATGCTCAACAAATATTAGAGTGACCAAGTGCCCTGAGCTGGGCTTTTCTGCATAACCCCCAGTGTGTTCCCCCTGAATGGGCTGGCCTGCACCCAAAGGGACAGGGGCCATGCACATCTGCGATGGGCTCAGGTCGTTTCTGGGGCTTGGGGGCTGGGTGAGATCGAGGCATTGAGATACTGCCATTTCCTCCTGAGCATCTCTGGAGATGGGTAGGATTATAGGAGAAGGAAGAGGGATGCTTCCTGCAGGCCCTCTGGGTGTCTTCCCTGGACCACCCCTGCTGGACTCAGCAGGACTGTATGTCAATATGCAGATTCCCAGCCCTCCTAGATCAGGAGGCAGGGGAACTGCTGTGAGCAGGACATTTCACAGACTTACGAGAATATCTGCCACTAGCAGGTTCTCTGGGTGGGTTTGTGCTCACTGAAGTGGGACTTACTGGCCCTGCCACTTCCAGTGTCCTTGTGGAGAAGTCCCATTCCAGCTAGTGTACACAGCTTGGGGGCTGCTGGGGAGCTTAGGCTTAGTGGGAGCAGCCTTCTCAGGGGCACATGGTGCTGCTTCTGTCCATCCTGTGGGAAGGGGCCCCTGGGGCATCTCACCTGCTCAGGAGGACAGTGGGAACCTTGCTGGGAAGGCTGGGCAGAGGTCACAGCCTTGGGAGGGCCAAAAGTAGAGATTCTTGATTTAATAATAAAAACCCAGCTGCTTCCCTGGGAGCTTGCTGGCCTAATCACAGCTGTAGCAGGGAGTCTGTTCTCCTTGAGAAGCTGGGGGGCTGGGGACCCCTGGAGAAGCGCTGCTCTAAAACGTCATGGCTGCCAGCCCCTGGAGCCCTCTCAGCCAGGCTGGCAGGGGTGTGTGTGGAGTTGGCCTGGCCTGGAGGACACAGCAGGGGCAAGGGTGCTGAGTTTCAAGCTCTAGGATAGTAGTTCCCAGCCTTTTGGGGTCCCTGACCTCTTAGGGGCTTGGAAGTCTATGTGTCCCTTCCCCAGGTATGGACATGCATGCTGAACATAATGAAATTTTCAGATAATGTCAGGAGGTGCCTGCATGCCTCTGTTTCGGGATAAAATTGCTCTTAATGGAGTGTTTGGAGGACCGGCAACTGCACCCTCATTTCCCTCAGCTTCTAATCCTGCAACCTGAGCAGCAGACGCTCCCATGGGGCAGCTGGAGGGAGGGGGCAGTGGCTGAGTGAGGGGGAGGTATGACTTGGAGCTGGACCAAGGGTGCCCACGGGAGGCAGCAGTTCTCAAATGAGAGGGACATTGTAGGCAACTCCTTCAAAACACCCAGGAGCTTTTTCAGAGTACCCTTGAGTGACCCACACTCCCTCCCAGGCCAGAACAGCCTAGATGAGAAGGAACTCAGTTCCTCTGCACGTGCTGTTCCCTCTGCCTTGATCACCATTCCCTGCTGTGAAAACCTGCTTGCCTCCCACTCAGAGGCTGTACCTGATCTCTCTGCAGACTCCTCTCTCCTACTCACCCTCCTTTGCATCCTCTTTCTAAGCATTTATTTTAAGCATTTATCCTTCGTGGCCCTTGTTCATTTGTATATAGTCATTTGTGGGACTCTCTGCCAAAGGTCTGTCTCCTTCTGGATGGTAAGCACATGAAGGCAGGAAACCTCTGTTCACCCCATATCCAGCACCCAGCCAGACCCCTGACGTATATCAGGGGCTTAATACAAATTACTGAGTGGATACAAGCAGTTTAGATCTGAAAAGTGGAAGAAAGAAGAGGCAGGTAGACTTGCTGTTGTTCTTTGCTGGGGCGGCACGAGTGTGTACCCTTGTGGCACACGTGAGTGTCACCTTGCGGTGTGCCTGGATGAGGGTGTTGTGAGAACCACCCTGGCTCCTGGATAATTGCATCTCACCTTTTCCTCCCTGTCTGTGTTCAGGTGAACGCCTGGCCAAGCCAGAGAGGGGCAAAATGCGGGTGCACAAGATCTCTAATGTCAACAAGGCCCTGGACTTCATAGCCAGCAAGGGGGTCAAGCTCGTGTCCATTGGAGCCGAAGGTGAGTGAGGCCTAACCACTGGCTTGTCCAAGGAGCCTGATGTTCTGCTTTCTGGGTTCTCTGAGTCCTTCCTACCCTGACTCCTGGGCCCACACATCCCTGGGGGCATTTGGAAGTGGGGCTCTCAGCACCTCCATCTGGTTGGCCTGTGGATTCTTCATGTAATCACAGCACTTTCTATCTAATCTGCCGCCCTGCCCCCAGAAAACCAACTGCCCACTTTCTGGATGGTGCCTTGGCATCCCTGCTGCTGAATCCTAGAGCTGCGGGATCCTGCATGTGTGGGACGCCACCTCCCTCATCCACAGGCCTGGCTGCACTTGGCTCCTGCAGCGGAGGATTCTGTGGTTGGGGCGAGTATGCAGGCTCTGGCTGGGTGGAGGCTGAAAGCTGCCCTGAGGCACCACGGAGCCCTGGGTAGGCTATGTCCAGAAGGCTTCGGAAACATTCTTTGTAGCATCTCCCTGCAGAGTAACTTCTTGACTCTTTTTCCTTCATTTGGAAAAAATGTTAAAGCTCATTTTAAACCATTATTAGCATGTTCTTAATGGTTAAAAGGAAGCAGCACAACTTCTTAATGCATTGAGGTGGCTCTGAAGATGATTAGAATAGAACACTTATACCCCAGCCCTGCCAGTGCTGTGTCCCATGGATTCAGCAAGTGTTCACCTGCCTTTGGTGCCAGAGATCTAAAGATGAGTAAGTCTCCATTCATTCATCCATTGAAGGTTTAACCATGGTTGTAACTCCTGAGCACATACTCTGTGGCAGGTACAGTGCCCAAGACCTTTGCGTCTGTGACTTGTACAATCCTCATATCAGCCCTATGAAAGGGCTCTAACTATTATCCCCATGTTTAGGAAAGAAGACAGATGCCTACTGAGGTTAAGTAACTTGCTTAAGGTTGCTTGTCGGTAAGCGGCAGAGCCAGAGCTCAGATCAGGTCAGCGTGATACCAAAGAAATGCCTCAGAGAGTGGCCTTGCCTTGAAAAGGGTGGGGAACTTGCTCCAGGAATGCCATTGGAGCAGATCTCTTCTCTCGTTGGTGACTTTAAAGCTGTGCACCCCCCTCGCCATGCCTCCCCACCCTGGCTTTTCTGTTTTCTAGAAAATGAAGAATTTTATATTGCTGAGAAGCTGAGAAACTTTAGCACAGGGGTTGAAAAACTACAGTCCATGGGGTCAAATATGGCTGATAATGGGTGTTTGTAAATATGGAGAATCAGCCACACCTGTTCATTTACATATCTGTGGCTGCTTTCTGTTAAACTGGCAGAGTTGAATAGTTGAGACGGAGACTGAGTGGCCTGCAAAGCTGAAAATATTTCCTATTAGGCCTCTTACAGAAAGTTTGCCAACCCCTACCTGCCTTACTGTGGGGGGGGACTCAGGCTAGTGCTTGGAGTAGGTATAAGGCAGAGCCTTATACTTCCCCACATGCCCTCAGTGTGAACAGAAACCATGTCTTATACATCCTTGTGGCCCAGTTCCTAGCAGCACAATGCACACACAGTAGGTGTTCAGTAAGTGTCTGAAAACTTTGCACATAGCAGGGTGCATTCCTTTGTGAGTGGAAAAATATTCCCTGCCCTTTAATAAGAAAAGAAGACAGTTTGTTCTATTAAGAAGGAATAAAGACTTGGCAGAAAAAGTTTTGACTAAGCAGGACGGGGAAGCCAAAGAAATTGGCACTCAGGTGGTCTGGTGCCGGCTCAGATGCCCACTGGGACAGGGAAGTAAAAGATATGTGAGCCAAGCGTGGGCAGTAAGGGTGGGTGGGGACTGTGGAGAACTGAGAAGAGCACGTCCTTCTAAACAGGACAGCTGCCATGTAGATTTACTCGATTGTTGCTGTGTGAGAATACAGGTCTAGCATCGCTAGGTCTTCCAGTTTTTCAAAAGTAGCCAAAAAAATCCAGATTTTTAGAAAGAAAAATCTAACAACTACCTAAAAAAAAATTTTTTTTTTAAAGACTCTGTACTCCAAAGGGGAGGAGAGAAGGGGAAGGTGGGAGAGAATGGCATTTGGTTGCAGGTGTGTGCCTGGCTAGACAGGCTGCCTTGCGCGGGTTATCCCCTTCCACCTGGAACAGGCCTGTAGGTTGGGTGTCACCAGCCATGTTTTATGATCAAGGAAACTGAGGCTCAGTAGAGTTGCCAGAGTGGAAGCATGGGGTGCAGTTGAGCATAGGCTCTGGGCAAATGGCTCCCATATGTCAGAGCCAGGACTAAATCTGGGGGTTCGGGCTCCAGAGCTGAGGTCTGAACCTCTTCCCAACATCTCAGGCATTGCTGCCTCCCCTGCGGGTGCCTAGGACAGAGCTCTCACGATGGCTTTTCCTCAGCCTTGCAGTGGCAGGTCGGTCGGCTGTGCTTACCCAGCAGAGGGCAAGGGGCAAAGACAGACGCTGGTGGCGTAAACCCCCCACCGGCACCTCCACTCTTCTGGGAGTTCACTTAACCTAAGGGCTGTGGGTTTCCCATTCCTTTAACAAGGCTCTCCTCTTTAAAGATTTTTAAACCTCCTGTAAAGGCTCCTTTAAAAAGAGATATTCCTTACCTTATCACTACCCTGGGGGGCTAGCGCTCTAGGCTGAGGCTTCCCACTTTGCAATCATCTCCATTTCAAGCTGAGCGCCAACGTCCTGCTGGGATGGCTGCTCTGCTGCGCCAGGAAACTAGATGAGGCCCCAGATGGGTTTTACTTATTTGATGAAATGGAGTTTACTGCTGTAGACTATAAAATAAAAGACAGTGGAGCAGATCTCCTGGAATGGGCTCTTTCCTAAGGGTGGGGTTTGGGGTTGGAGGACATGATGCTGGTTTTCCTAACTGGGGAGCATCCTGGGCTGATGTGCTGTGGGGCCTGGGACCAGCAGGAGCAAAAGCCAGACCTTTGAAGGATTACCGTGCAGTGCAAGACTAGACTCTCTGGTCGGCCCCACTGGGCAGAACCAGGCCCAGAGGAGATCGTATGGGCAGGCCAATCATGGACAACATGCACAGCCTCAGGGAATGGAGTGGGTGCCCTGGGAAGGGCATGCATTCTCTTCTCCCAAAGTGGTTCAGATGGAGGCTGGAGGCAAGGAACTTCGTACATCAGGAGAGGCTAGGATAGATCCTTATGATTTCTTGCAGGGTACTTGATTCTAGAATGTCCAGACCTCATAAGTTGAGATTTGCCCTGGGTGAGTGGTTGAGATTTAACCCGATGAAATGACCTGGAAGGAGTTTTTAAGCTCTTTGGGCGGTGAAGGCTTGATGGCTTTGGGTGCCAAGAGCCTGGGGTGGTCTCCACGATTTACCATCTGTCCTCAGGACGAATTGGTGGGGTAGGTGGTGTAGCTAAAGTACTAGCCTGGGAAGTTGGTGACCCCCTGAGGGCTAGGTTCTGTCCTGAGGCATTTCTTCATTCTACCCTCTGAATAATGCTAATGACTGCCTCCCTGGAGGTGGGGCAGGGGAGAAACAGGTTCTGAATAGGTGCTGGCTGTGGCCAGCTTTGCCGCTAGCTGTAGATCAGCAGTGGCAGACACGCGCCCCACCTCTTTCCATCCTGTGGTAGAAGTTGTTAATCTATCACCAGACTTTCCCCACAGGGCCCAGCTTGGGACCCCCTTTTGGATCCAGCATTCCCGGCAGCCCCCTGACAGGAGGTTGCCTGTGAGATGGGTCCTTATTCTAGACAGAGATGCCTGGGAAGAGGATGCACGGTTCTGGGACCTGGGGAAGGAGGGCCTCCAGGGAGGGTTACACTCCGAGGACAGGGCGGGAGGCAGGTGGGCCCTGGAGCCCAGGTGCATGGGGCTGGTGCATGGGGAGTTAACTGAACATACCCCACCCCCTTACCTATGGTCGGCTCCTGGAGAATTTGGTATGAGTGAGAGCTCAGTAGGTAAAAATCCCAGGAGGGTTTCTGTGGAAGGATGAGAGGAGTAGGTGAGACCCAAAAAAGAAGTGGTGTTGTCTCCCTCAGTGCCAGAGGGCACTGAGCTGAAGGCCAGCAGCAGGCCCAGGCATTTGGCCTTCAAAGTGGAAGGTGGCAGGAGGCCACAGGGCTGCGGAGGGGGCCGTGTGCAGCCTCCACTCCTGGAAAGGCCAAGCGGCAGCCTTACTCCTGGAGCTTCTTCTAGACTTCATAAAGATGCCCTCTTGTATGTGAAACATTGTCTATAAAATGTCATACTTCTTTCACCTTCCATATTGTAAAGATTTCTCCAAGTCATTAAAAACTGGTAAACTTTTAATGGCTGGTTTAATCATCTATTTGATGAGCATAGCTGTGCTGTGTCACAGACCTGGGTCTGCCCTGGAGGTGTCTGAGCCTGAGCACTGTTCTGTACCCTGGGCCACATGTCTGCCCTCTGGTGTTCATTCATCCATCCATCCAACAAATGATGATGGGGGGCTTTCTCTGTGCCAGGCACTATGCTGGGCGCTACGAGTATCAAAACAGAAAAATCGTCACCCTCATGGAGCTTGTGTTCTAGAAGGGGAGAGAGAAAATGTACACATCCGTCCATCTGTCAGATGGAGAGAAATAAAGCAGGGAGAAAAGTGGGAGATCAAGGAAAGTCTCAAAGAGAAGATAAGTGGAGACAGGAGGGAGGTGAGGGACAAGCCAGGTGGATGTCCAGGGAAGGAAGAGCAGGAGGCCGGGTGACTGGAGGGTCTGGAGGGGCCTTGAGGGCCCCCCAGCACCTGACCTTGGCTCCAGATGTGGTGGGAAGCCGTAGGGGTTTGAGCAGAGGGCTGACAGGGTCTGGGATTTATTCAGTCACACCTTGTACCTTTTACATTTCCAGGGTTTCCAATTTGGGGCCTTACTCTGTGTTTCATGTAATTGCCTAGGGGCAGATTCCTAGAGGTAGAACTCTACTGTCAAAGGTTGAACAAGTTCAAGATGCTTGCTCCCTGTTAACAGAGTATTTCGCAGAAAAAAAATGTCAAACCAGTTTACACTCCTAGCCACAGCGGTAGGCTTGTGACCATCAAGGTGTGTGTTTGCTTGTTTTTTAAGTTTGCTAATTTAACAGCTGGGAAAATAGTGTCTTATTTCTTTAATTACAAGTGAGATTAAACATTCTTTTGAGTTGGTTATTTGTATTGCATGTTTTGTGACGTGTCTGTTCATGGCTTTCCCTACTTACTGTGAATTTAGAACTTTCTTATCAAACTAGGGAACCTCTGTGAATGTTGCAGATGTGGAACCATTGGAGGTTGCAAATGAAACAGCATTTTTAAAATAGCAAACCTTTGTGAACTGACTGTTAACTGATGAACAGCCTCCACTGCCCCCAGTGTGCTCTGCAGTGTGCTGGCTGGCTGTTCTCGCTGAGGAAAGTGGTTGTGTGACGCCATAGCTCCCTGGCTCTGTTCCAGGCCCTCAGACTGAGTCTGTGCCCACTGGGGCTCTGGGAGGGGCATTTAACAGGAAGTTACATCCATCCCATGGCCACCGTGGACACTGTGCCTCCTCAGCACGCTGCAGCAGACTCGACAGCATTAGCTGCCCCCCAGCCCCTGGGAAGCTGCTCTGGTGCTGTGTGCCTCGCTGGTCATCCAGCAGCACACAATTTTGCTCTGACTTTTGAGGAAGGGAATAAGATCTTAGAATGTAATTTCTGTAATAGAATCCACTCTTGTTTAAGGGGTTTGTGGGACTCAAACTCTAATGAATATGGGCTCAGAGAATCAGGAGTCCCTGGAAGTTTCTCCTTCTCATGGTTCTGGTGGGTCGCCCCCAAAATTAGCACTGCAGGTAGGAAAAGGTAAGATATTTATTTAAATGTCTTACTCTTAACGGTGAGAGTACCTTACCATGGGGCAGGGTTACTGTCTCCTAGTCTGGAAGCAGGGGAGTATAAGGAGTCTACATTTGACTGTCATCTGCTCAGCCTACAAGACAATAAATGGCTCCATATCTTAGACTCTTTAAAGATGGGACTTACTTATGTTTATATTCCTGGCCTCTGGGCCTGGTATAGGAAAAAGCAAAAGCAAAAATCACTTAGAATTTATAGCATTTTTTTAGGTCCAAAAAGTGCTGCTTGGACTGAATTCAGCGGGTTATCTCTTAGAAGTCATCTTGAAACTGTTGTTTGATTTCTTAAAAACATGTATCTTAATACCCAACTAACGGCATGAAGCTGATCTGTGAGTTAGTGGATCCCTCAAGCTGGGCATTTTACAAACCTTCATTAGGTTGGTCACTTTCTGTCCTGGCTTTCTGGGTGTGGATGGCTATTCCGAGAACTGTTTTGCCCTGAGTTCCCCAACTCACAGAATTTCTAGAACATTCATGGTAACTTAGAAAGCCTCCCCCTTCCTCTCTGTCTGGCTGGTGAATACGTCATGGTTTAAGACACACCCTTCTCCGTTGCCTTTCCTGATGCAGGAGAATTGACCACACCTACCTTGTGCCCACCCCAGGCACCCCCAAGTAGATTTCTCTCCTGGCACCTGTGCCATGTAATTACAACTAACTTTTAAAAACATAACTTAGTTTTCTCCCAAGTGGAACTGAACTGTTTTTTCTTTGATTTCCTGCATGGAGCATGCAGTGACATGGGTGCTCAGGAAATGTTATCTGTCCTGCTAAAACCCCTTCTAATGTGTCCTTGCTGCCCTTCCTCTAGAAATCGTGGATGGGAATGTGAAAATGACCCTGGGCATGATCTGGACCATCATCCTCCGCTTTGCCATCCAGGACATCTCTGTAGAAGGTAGGTCTCTTGCTCTGTTCCTTATGTCCAAAGCCCCTACCTCTCCCCTGCCTTCACTGTCAGGACATCTTCCCTGGGCTCGGCCTGGAGAACTCTCTGACCCTGGGTAATGGAGGCTTGCTCATGGGCCACATCCTGAGCTTCTGACCTGTTGCTGATATCTCCTGCCTCCCTTCTAGTCTGTAGAGTAGTAAGAACTGTGTGGGGTGGCCCCAGGGAAACCCCTCACTTTGGGACAACCCAGAGTTGCTGTGGGGAAGTGTACTGGAAACTCCACCTGGCCCTTGGAGTGTTAAATTCGCAAGCATAGGGTAATTTCAGCCAGGAGGGAGTGTCCGAAGCGCAGAGTTGACCCCAGGTCCTCCAGTTTGCTCCCATAGCACCCTCTGGTGGCCGCCTCGCAGATCTGCAAGAGGCTGCCATGGTCAGGGCCGTGATCTCTGAACTTTTGGTTCCACGCTCCAGCACTTTTTGAGTTTTATGCCTGACGTGTATGTATTTATTTTGAAACAAATCATGTTTATGTAATTCCATTCATATTATAAAGCACATACAATACGAACATGCTAGTCACATAATAAAAACAAATTTTAAAAAGATGCAGTAGAGATATTTAAAAAATTTTTTTAATTCATTTTAATAGCCCAGAAATATTATGAAGATTTTTATTCAAAGTGATTTTTTTTAACGAAAACAATGTGGGTTAAATTGCTTTGTTATGGAATTCTTGGTTTGACACTTGATACAGCAATGTGAAAGTCTAAGTTTGGTTTATAGATATTTGGTATTTAGGGCTGAAGTGGTCAAAAAGTTGCCTGTAGTGGTCACATAAGGTGTGGCTTTCATTAGTAATGGTGGATATAAATCCATTTTCAAATTGCCTTCTTGATGAGTTGGATTCTTTTGGGCACATTCCTTGTCAGCTCTGATTAAATTGTCATTGTTTTAATCTTATCGCTGATGAAGAACTTGAACTAAGAGTAAAAGCATTAGCTTTGCTGACTTTTTTTATTGTTTGCTTGTGCTTGAATTATTATATTATCTTTGCAGGAATCATTTCACATCATTTTATAAAGTCCATTTTGTGAATTGAAAGTAAATGAGAACCCACTTCTCTGGCTACCATAACCTGCAATCCACAAACGTGAATACATGGAGGCAGTGAGGTTCGCAGCCCTTCGGTACTAGAAGCTTCCTTAGATACCTGCCTGCTTTATCAGATGTTCCCTATGCACATCCAGCAATAGTGTCAATCTGTGCATTAAATATAAAGAATCCTTATTTTTTAGATGAACACTAAATCTGAATAGGAGGCCTAGTGCTTTCTTCCCACATGTCTGTGTGCACTCCACAGGGCACATGTGCCTCTGTCCAGAGATTCCTGGGCTTCAGATTTGACAGACCAAACCTTCCTCTCCAAAGTGGCCACATGACATAGGTTGCCAACTTATTGTTTTGCTAATGTTTTTGAATAAAAGGGAGCAATCACTATTCTGAAAGTTTGGAAGGCTGAGGTCTTCATATTTTAATGTGTGATGTGGCTAGCTTGTTTTATCTGTGTTTCTCAGATGACTTCTCTGACTTTGTAAGGGAGTTAGACTTGATGGCCTGGTAGCAGCTGGGTTAGAATCTAAGGGTCTTTGTGTGAACCCCCATGTGAAAGCAAGTGGTCGTGGGGGGCTTCCCAAGAGCCAACTCCTCTCCCTCCTCTGAGCCAGCCCTCTGACCTCTGCCCATCGTCCCCTCCCCACAGAGACATCCGCGAAGGAAGGGCTGCTTTTATGGTGTCAGAGAAAAACAGCCCCTTACAAAAACGTCAACATCCAGAACTTCCACATTAGGTGAGTGGTGGTGGGCCGAGGGGCTCTGTGGAACCTAAACCACCTCCCTACAGCCCCTGGGCTCCCTTGGCTGGGTCCGTGTCAGCCCTAGAGCAGAGCAGAGGCCCTCAGGGAAGAAGTCACCTCTCTTGGGAAGGGAGTGCCACAGACCCTTAGATGCCCCCTCTCCCTCCTGGCAGTGTCTGATGTGGCTGCTGCCTCCTACACAGTTGATGCTTATGATCCTGGAGCTTCCCAAGGACAGTGTCCAGGAAGTTCTAACTTGGGCTCCTGAACAGAACAGATGGGTCCGAGTCCTTGGTGGGTGGTAGGGTTGGATGTGGCGAATCTGTCTTAACTTGCCAAGCCCCACAACACCTTGACGCCAGTGCCTGGTGGCAGGAAGAAGCATTCCTTCCGTCCTGCCTTCTAACCCTTGCTGTGAAACATTATGTATTCATCTCTGGAAAAAAGGAGGACTCCCCACTTCCCCTGTGCCCCACCAGTGCTTGGCCCCACCAGCTTGCCTCACTTTCTCTCTCCCTGTGCAGCTGGAAGGATGGCCTTGGCTTCTGTGCCTTGATCCACCGACATCGGCCTGAGCTGATTGACTACGGGAAACTGCGGAAGGTAAGGTGTGCCCCCCTGGCTGCCGGTCCCCGGTGAGGGGGTGGGCGGGGATGGGTGGGGAAGGGCAGGGCTCGGCCTCCTGTAGGACAGCTCCTTCATACCATAAATGCCAGCATGAGTGTCCTTGTTGACGAGAGCAGCCCACCAGGAAAACCCTGGAACCACTGCAGCAATTTTGTTAGGGTGATAGAACAGTCGCGTTTCCCATTCTTCTTTTCCAGGCTTTATAAAGTGGAAATTTATTACTCCCATAATTTGTGATGTTTCATACTCTTAAAGGCATCTCATCCCATCCAAGTCCAAGTCCTGGGCAGGTTCTCACCATAGATTTGGCTTCTCTCATTTCTGAAGTGTGGCTGGAGGTTTTCTTTGCCTCTGCTTGATCTCACTGATGTGTTTGGCAGGAAGCTGCTGGGGGGCAGGGGTGTTGAGGAGCAGACCTGGAGGCGGGAGCTGTATTTCTAGCCTTGTGGTGGTTCTTACGTCCAGATGGGTTAAAGGAGCCTGGCCTAGACCTTAGGGCGGCCTGTCCAGGACACCGTACCATCTTCCTTCCACGCCAGTCCCAGGAGGCAAATGTTCCTGCCCCTGGAGCCCCCCCATGCCCCTGCCTGCTGTCTGGAGCTTGGCTGGAATGTTGCCTGTCTGTGCTTGAATTTCTTGGCAAGGTGGCTTCTAGGAATGACTGTTCTTATATTTCTTCACTTGACCTTGACACTTGGAGCACACAGTGTTTAGGGAAGGCCTCCGCTTCACCTATGTCCCCAGAAGTGAGGCTTGATGTTAACACCGACCCATGGTGACGTCAGGTCCTCTGTTGCCAGGGTGTGGGGAGTGAGCTGCCAAAAAGGGTTTGTGAGGAAGGAAAGGAGCAGATTCCCATCCCCTCTGAGCACCTTAAACTGGGCCAAAGCTGGGGCCTCTGCCCACTTGGAAGGGTCCATGTGCTGACGGAGAGGAGTATGGCTGTGTCCAGGGGTGCATGGACAGGGGCCAGCCCTTCTCAAACTAACATCTTAGGTGGTAGGGGGGTTCTCAGCCCTCTAACTCAGCTGCCTAGCAGTGAAAAACATGAGTTTGAGAAAGCCCCTGACTTATCTGAAAGCTGTGTGGCCAAATCAAGCAGTGCTGAGGTGGGCGATCCTAGGGGTGGTGATTATTTTCCTTTGAAGGCATCCTCACATACCTGCTATTCGGCTGATGTGCTTTGGTGACAGGTGTGCAAGGCTCTGGGTCCCTGCTGGGTGTGCTGGGGCAGCAGCAGCCCCAGCTGTCCCCACCCCCACACCAAGTGCGGCCGTGCTGGCTGTGCCCCAGTCGTTTGGGGCTAAGAGTCCAGGGGCCTTTGTCTGATTCCCAGCTGGCTCTCTCCCTACCCTCCATCCTGCTTTGTATCTTTTCATTTCTCCCTGTTTCGCTGAGTCTGTCTCCCTCTCTCTTTAATTCAGTAGCACCAGTAAACCCCAGCCCAAATGCTGGCACAGAGCTGGTCCTGCTGAATACTTCCCAGAAAGCACAGGTTGCCAGAGCCAGCTGGTGCTTGGACATGGGAGAGCCACAGGGCTCTGACCAGGAAGCGCTTCCCTCCTCCCATGGCAGCCTTAGGTGGGCGTGGGCACCTGGCAGTCCCAGGGAGTTGAGTGGGGCAGGCAGGTGACACCCAGCGCCTGACGACTGCCTAAGGCCCTGGTCGGAAATGACCTTGGCAGTGTTTTCCATTCTGGAAGCTGTCAGAGACTTTTCCAGAAGGACTTCACCTTCTCTATTTTGAGCAATTTCTTCCTGAAAGTGTCCCCAAATGAATCTATTAATCCCTTTGTTACTGTGTGATCTCACCTTAGCAAATGGGGAAACTGAGTCCTGGGTTGACAAAATCAACTTCAGGTTAGTCTGGGGGACCAAGAATAGAGCTAGAGGTCTGGCAAGGAACTTCCCCCAAGTAGGTTGTGGGGTTTTTGCACATTAAAAAAAAATTTAGTTTAAGTCGCGGTAAAATACATGTAACATAAAACATACAAAAAACACAAAATATGTATATAACATAAAAACTTGAGTCTTTCTTAACTGTACAGTTTAGTAACATAGGTACATTTCCATTGTTGTGCAGCCATCACCACCATCCACCTCCAAAACTGTCTTCATCTTGCAAACCTGAAGCTCTGAACCCATAAAGCATTACTGTGCCTTCCCCTCCGCCAGCCCCTGCAGCCAGCATTCCACTTTCTGTCTCCACAAATCCGACTACTTGGAAATAGGTGAAACCACACAATATTTGTGACTGGCTTCCTTCACTTAACAAAATGTTTTCATGGTTCACCCATGTTGTGGCACACATCAGAATTTCCTTTTTAAGGCTGAACAATAGTCCATTGTATGGCTAGACCACATTTGATGTACCCCTTTGTCTGCCAGTGGATATTTGGGTTGTTTCCACCTTTTGGCTGTTGTGAATAATGCTGTGAGCATGGGGGTAGGTGTCTGTTGAGTCCCGGCTTACAATTCTTTGGGATAGACACTCAGAGGTGGGATTGCTGGGTCATGTGGTAGTTCCATGTTCCACTTTTTGAGGACTTCCACACTGTTTTCCACAGCAGCCGCACCATTTTAGTTCCACCAATGATGCACAAG